>NC_066579.1:413736808-414936808 GCF_024323335.1 Lathyrus oleraceus | reverse complement strand
AATTGAAATTGCTCCTCGGTAGACTTTCCTCGCATGCACTAGAATCTACAAAACTAACAAACCAAGTGAAACACAAGAGTGATAGTAGTAAAATAAAAAAAAACTTAGAACAATGAATTATTGCAATGCTTGCAATATCGAACACCAATCCCCAGCAACGGTGCCAATTTGTTAAAAATTATATTTTCCGGCAAATATTTTTATATCGTATCCACAGAGATTGGTTGATATTACCGTCGTTCTATAATTTCAATTATTGTAAGTTTGAAAAGTAACCAAGTTGTTTTTGAGTGAATTGTTATCTCTTAATTAAAATGACACTAAGACAATGAAATTAATTTTAAAATCAAATATAAAAGGCTTGCCAAGATTGGAGTTCACTATCCTAATTTCTTATGTTTCCTTAGTGACAACTATATGGGTTCAAGATTATTGATAGTATTCAAGTATCCTCTCAATAACATTTATTTCTAAATGAGATTGTGATAATCACTATATTAATCTTTAGACGATTTCTCCACCTAACTATTAATATAACAATCTTTAATGTTTGATACAAAAGAAAAGTAGTGTATAAAACTATTTCTACAATTTATTCACTACTTGAAAGCATATTTTAAGTCAACACTACGCCAATTAAGGGAAAAGAGGGCGCTTATTTTGGCCTATAACAGCGCTTTTAAGCGCCCTCTAAAGTGGCACTGGCATAGGTAAAGACAGCGCTTTGTTTTCCTGGAGAAAGCGCTGTCTAAAGTGCGCTTTCAGAAAAAAGCGCCCTCTGGAGTGGTCCATAAAGGGACACCTTAGAGGACGCTTTCTGGAAAAAGCGCCCTCTAAAGTTGTCAATGTAAAGTGTTTAGAGGGCGCTTTCTGGACAAAGCGCCCTCTAAAGTTGTCAATGTAAAGTGTTTAGAGGGCGCTTCCTACAGAAAGCGCCCTCTAAAGTGTTAGTTATTTTAAAAAAATTTGTTTGAAAAACAGTGAATATTTAATTGGTAACCTGTTCGCATGCTGCAAAAGTGTAAAATTCATATTGATTTCATCCTTTAATCCAATGTTATACACCATTAATCCATTGATATATACAACATGAATCCATTTATATACAACATTAATCCTCCATATATACAACATTAATATATGATTCTTTGATCAACAATATACAACAACATATTCATGATTTAGTAAAAGTACAACAACAATATACAACATATATACAACAACAGCATACAACAACAACATTCCATACATATATGTACAACAATATACAACCTAGCTATATGATTCTTTGATCAACAATGAATTGACACAATTCATCTTTCATTTCATCCAAATGAGCTCTTGAGTAAGATTTGTATTCCTCAAAGTACTACAATTAAGAGAATAAAACATATTCATGATTTAGTAACAAATTAGACGAAATATCCGATAATATTAAAATAAACCCTAAGTTATTATTCCATACCATTTTTGGGATGTCTATACGATTCAACGCAATGATATCTCTCATAAATCTCAATACAAAAAATCCGCAATCGACCGAATTGTTTTGCTGAGGACACTACACAGAAAAACAAACAAACAATATATATAGTTAATTTCTTACAAACACTATTATAAGCAAAAAAACAAACACTATTATAAGCAAAAATAAGATACTTAATATATACCTGAACTCTGATCCAGGTAATGTCCTTCCTATTACGGTAATTCTTTTTCGATCTAAATTTTAGTATTGCCCTAACAAAATAAAAACGTATATTGAGATCAATCTGACAGACATAATTAAATATACAAATACACACGAATATTTAGGGGAATTTCACTTACGCGTCAACCGTCTTCTTCATACTCGGATATTTACTCCAATCACCCGATAACAAATCGAGATAATACACCATTAGTCTCGAAAGATCCATAGCAACCAACACCCAGTGACCACTGTAAAATAAAACAAAAATTTAGATGCATGAAAATTTTCTACGTAAAAGATATACATAGATTAGAATGAAATTATTAGAAAGAAAATCTAACCCGTTGCCAGAATTAAACGGTAAAAAATACAAACTAGGTGTAGTATTATCGCCGGCCGCCATGAATCTATCGACTAGTTCATTCTTTACGGATGTTGGATTTTTCGTTATAAACGTTGTGTTGATACGGGAAGCAGCAATAAAATTGAATCGGTTACACAATTCAGTTCCCCGCATCAATGTTACATACATATACCTTAAATAGAAACATAATAAACATTAGACTACTCATTGAAATGTGTAAATAAATTGTTCAACTAAGTAAATAATAGATTGATCGGAGTACCATATGTATGTATGAATGACAGTGATGCCCAATTCTTCGTGTTCAAAAAGTTGTTGTATGTCCTCCTTTGCAATTATTTCGGAATGAGCAATTCCGAAAACACCTTCATCAAAATCTACACTACGGATGACGCCGTGCATAATATCGGACTCTTCCACCATTTTCTCAAGACGCATCATAATTTGAGATTTTGTCCCGGACGTCGTTGGAATATCGTTACCAGCTTTTTTCAACTTTCGACCGGGAACCTAAAAATTTATATAAATTAAATCATGACTTTTTGTGATGCAACAGAATCGTTGCGTATATAATTCAATGGGTATATATATTTGTACCTCTTTTTGAGATGCAACCGACTCGATGCATCTTGAAATCCCTTTACCAGCTTTATGTGTGGGTCTTGTAGGAGTCTAACATTACCATGTAATAAGGATTGATTAAATATCATAATTGTAGCTGAATTGAAATGTGAATACTAAATATTCATAATCATTTAGAACATATATACCTCGGCATCTGGGAAAGTTAGATCTGACGGCCATCCAACAAAGGATCCGACTGCATCTCGCATCAACGTTGTCTCTGAAACAACGTCAGGTAATGGTAGAAGCGCGTCGGTATCTAATACAAGGTCAACCGAAACTTTCATATATCCCACCGGGAGGGGATTATGGTGAAGTAATTCACCCGAAGTGTTGTGCACTTTTCCCTTGCCAACCATGCGATAAGTTGGTGACGATAGATACAGCTAACAAGGTGTAATGCCCTAAACCAATAATAAATGTTATTGTTAACGTGTATATGTGTCAAGTAAAAAAGTGCTATTTTAATTTCATAATAACATATATAATTACCTCGGGAAATTTCGGTTGACAATGGATACTAGCTCGGTCACTAGTATCTTTTGCCTCGGAACCGCACCTTTCCTCTCTATACCTTGCATTCTTCTTTTGCAGTTCGAGTACTTGTGCCCTTAACTCCGCCAAGGTGTCCATCACCTCTTTGTTGGTAGGATTTTTTGTTTTTGGTTTTTTATAAAATGACGACGGAGTCACACCAAAACCCTTACCCCTCACACGACCGGAATACTCAGGAACATTTAGTACTCGACTAAGTACGCTCCTGCAATCCTGGACCTCGGTTGAAGGTAAGGTTTGGGATAAAGTCTCCTGAAATATTATTAGAGGAGATTAAAAATGAATTATATGTCTAACAAAATTTTCGATATAATTAAAGAAATAATGTTTCATATACTTACACATTCGTCATAAACATTTTGAACCGCTTCAACGACAGCCTCATCCTTCCCAACCCGAGCAGCCTTCCATAATACGTGCTCCGGAAGAGATGTTGCGTCACTTTTCTCCTCGGCTAGCTACAAATTGAATCAGATTATAAGATCATCAATTATAACATATTGTGACAATGTATAAGCTCATAGCATTTGAATATACTCACAATTCTTTGTTGTAACCGTGCATATCCCGTACGCCCTTTTTTGTACGGATACGCGGGTTTTGATGCCCTTTTCCGATTTTTGTCGCTTACTTCCTGGATAAAAAAGTTTAAGGCATATTAGAACCAAGTAACTTAACAATTGTATAATACCATAATTAATAGACATTACATGGAATTTTTCGTTTCTTCGTTTGGCGACAAAGTTATCCCATTCTTCGGCTGAAATAATCTCCGCATACTTCATTGGCCGTTCTGCTTCAACAAAGTTTCCTTCCTCATCCTTGAGAAATTTGTTGGACAAAAAGGATCGAAATCCTCGGAGTCTTTTTCCGGCCAATTGAATACAATATTTTTGCCGGCTTTCATCGATGTGAAAGGATCTCTAAAAAACATACAAATGGAGTATGTTATTATAAGTAATATTATAACAATATATGGTCAACAAATAGTCAACAAAAAAAACATATAATAATATATGGTAAGTACCTGTATCTCGGACCATATTTTTTCTTTGCCAACCTTCAATTCCGGACTTCTCCAATTATCACATGTAATCGGAATATGTTGTCGAACAAGGGAACCAATGTAACTTGCCAACATTGAACCGTTAGGCTCAATTAGTTGGTCTTCAGCACTCCAATGTACTTCGAATTTTTCACCCTTGTCTCTTGCACGAATGATTGACTTCATAACAGTCAATCCTCGTTTGATTTCTTTTTCAACATTGTTACGTGATCCACTCGCGTCATGGGTATCGTCTTGGTTAGCCATTTTATCTGTAATATAGAAATGATTCAATAAGACACCTACTGCAAAAAACACATTCATATACCTTCCATTTCTCTCATGTTACAACAATCTAAACTCTCTCTTTTTTTCATCATTATTGAATACAAACTCACACACACCTACTGCATACAAAAGACCAATGCAAACTTATGGTGTTTGGAACATGAACAAACTTGCATCCATAATCATCAAACTTCCAAGCACAAGCTCAAACACACTCCAAATGACATCAATTTTCAATCAGAAATAAAAAACCTTACAACAAGGTGCTCATGAACACCATATAGTGCTCGTTTGCCCTAAACAACATTAATCAACATAATGCACAAAATGTAAAACTCAGTTTAGAAAATGCCCTAATCAAACACCTGAAGAAAGTGAACGGTAACGATGGAGAAGAGAAATACCTTCAAGGTGACGGTAACGATGGAGAAGAAAGTTGTCATACGGTGAACTGACTTTATGTGTTTTTGCTTTGGAAAGCAAATGTCGCGGTTAGCAAGAGTCGCCACCGACTTTTCTTTTATCCAATAAGGAAAGGTGGAAAAGAACAGGAAAGACCTTAATTTAGATTTTTTGGTTCGGGAGGTACATTATACAAAGGGAAGGTGTTAGCACCCTTTGTATCCATGGTTATCCATGGGCTCTTAATTGCTTAATCACTTATGTTTTTCTTATTTGAAAAAGTGTTTGAGAAAAGTTTAGGAAAGGTTTTGAAAAGGAGAATTTAACTTTGTAATGATTCTTGTATGAATGTATACAAAGTGGTTATCTCGTTTAGTTTTGAAAGTCGTTTAGAAAAATATAACTCGGCAATGATTCTAGTACGAATGTATGCCAAGTGGTGATTTTCTAATGGAGGTTTTGAAAAGGTGTGAGGTGTGAAAAGTATTCCCATTTATGAGTAAGCAATTAAGGGTTATACCTATCCAAGGTCTTTATGGGCATTTCCTATCCTTATGAGGGTAAAACTGTCCTTACTGTTGAGAAGTAAGTAGTTTTATCCTTTGGATGTAAAAGGGACATCGTAGGGTCATCGATTGGTCATTGAAGGCAACCTTTGCAAAGATACCTTAGCATTCGAAGGGACGATCATCATTTAACCGTAGGCTATACCGAAGGGTCATCGAGGGACAAAGGCAACATTCGAGGGACTATGATGATTTAACCGAAGGGTCTTTGCTAAGTGTATCCCCACATTCGCGGGACATGACCATAATACCGTAATATCGTAGGGCAACAAAGAGAGGTCGGAGATCACCAAAATTAACGGTAATATTTTACAATCAATTAGGTAGTTGTAATCAATTAAGAAATTAGGTCCACATTAAAATCAATTAGGTAATTAGGATGAATCTCCACATTAAAATCAATTAGGTAATTAGGATGGATCTCCACAAGGGTATCCCACAAATAAAGTGGAATACCTAGCAAGCTACCTGTTCCTGGGAATATGTGAACCTTTACAACATTCAGCACACAAGTCAGGATACCAAGTCAGGGTGCCATCGAGGATTACACCGCAAAAAGAAACACAGCAGTAAGAATGTCAGGCAAAATAACGCATGATTAACATAGAACAGATCAGATAAGCATAGAACAAAACAATCAAAATATTAGCGACTGCCACGTTCGCCTCTGCCTCGCCTAGCGAAGGCCTAGCGAATACTCGCTACATGCTCGCTTAGCGATGAGCTAGCGAGCGGCTGCGGGTTTTGAATTTCAGAACAGTACGACCTCGGCATGCTGCACGCCCTATGGCATCCAATACAGAAATTACATGGTTCAACATTACGATATTCAGGCACACTTAAATTCACACGCAAAACCTCAAATATGTTCATGAATTCAATTATAATATCACATGCAAGTTAAGAACATAAAGCAGTAATAGTAATGCAAACCTGTTTGCAATCGAATTGCAACCTTGAATTGGTAAGTCGGATTGAGTTGTGCGGAGGTGACCTTGATGCAGATGAGTTTCCTTCAGGGTTTCCTTTAGGGTTGCTCTGAATTCTCTGGGTTAGCCTCCAGGGTTTGTTGTGCCTTCGCTCTTGCTCCCGTCTTCCTTCCGTTTTCGTTCCCCCTCTTCTGAATGAAGTCCTTAGTATTTATAATGCTTTTTCGTGACCTAATGGGCTCAGAATGAAGCCCAGAATTTTCTGGTATTCGCAAGCTTCGCTAGGCGAGTTGCACAGCGAAGGGTTCGCTAGGCGAAGGTTTTGCTCGCCTAGCGAGCAGGCCAGTTTGGGCCATTTTCTGGATTTGGCCATCTGTGTGCTGGGCCTTTGTTCTTTTGGGATCAGTGCCTTGAAAAATAAGTTGGAGTGTCCTGAAAAATGCCTTGTAATATTAACGGGCAAATTTTGGGGTATGACAGCTGCCCTTGTTCAATTTTCTTGAATCGAGAGAATTAGAATGGTATGTACGCCATTCGTGGTCTGGAGGTGAAAGATTATTGAACACTTAGAATGCCCCAAAATTTCCACTTGTTAATCAACTGTTAGTCTTGATGAAGATGGGCTTAAAGGTATCATCCAGGAAGTTTGATGATGAGGACTTCAGAGTGCGTCGTACATTAGACGATATCTGAAGACATGGGTGTCATACCGGGTCATACGCTAGACCGTATGGTGAGTCATCCATTAGGTTGTCGCCTTCGCCGGGGAGTCAGAGTGTTATATGCTGCTGAGGGCAAGGGATCATAATGGATCATACGCTAGATCGTATCTGAATAGCAGAATGAGTTGTCCATTAGGCGGGTGCCTTCACTGGGGATGAAAGATCAGAATGGATCGTACGCCAGATCGTATCTGAGTTGCAGAATGAGCCGTCCATTAGGCTGTATCTGAGGATGAAAGGGTAGTCGTACGCTAGACCATGTTTCAGAATGTACCGTATGCTAGGTAGTATCGGAGGAATAAAGATCAGAATGGATCATACGCTAGATCGTATCTGAGGGGATGAACATCCAAATGGGTCGTACGCTAGACCGTATTGGAACAGTTGGAGGAACCATACATTAGGTTGAATCAGAATGAACCGTACGTTAGGCTACATCTGACAATATTTGTATGTTTGGGATGGGCTTAAAGATGCCATCATTAGAAGGATATCAGAGTGCTTGTCGGAATGGATGTTCATGTGGATTATATCTGAAAGATGTAAATGTAATCGATAAAGATGTCCGTCTGAATGGATCTTTATTTTGACCGTATCAGGAGGATAATTAGCCTGAAAAATAAAGTTATCTTCATGCCATGTCATGATGCATGAGATGTTTTATGCTTTTGAAAATAAATGCGAACAATGTATGCATGCGTATGCTGTGAAATGATGTAATGAATGAATTATGCGTCTGAAAAGTTCTTCCAGGGGAAAACAAATCCCAATATTCTGGTTGGAGATACTTGTATCGATGACCCTTTCTTAGCTGGGGGGTATTTGATTTTTGTCTGATGGTGGAAATATCCACTGGGGATGGAAGAGATGATCCGTCTGTCTGGTGATGCCGACCTCTTCTGGGAAATAGCTGGTTCTTGTTGGGGAATAGAATTAGCAATCGGACTTGGAAAGCATGGTTAGACCTTTTTCTCGATCCCAAAGTCTTTTAGTAATTGCTATTGCTATTTTATGTATGTATTTTTGGTAAACATTGATCATATTCAAATGCCTATATCAATTCAAATTAAATCAATGGACGTTTACGCAAACAAAACAGAAAAACAAAATCATCTTTTTGGAAATAAAATTGTATTGATTTTGAAAGAGGGCCTATAAACAGGCAATTCGTGTACAGGGAGACAGAAATCCTAGTAAGAGGAAATTGTCAGGAAAACAAAGAGAAAGCTATGCAGAAAAAAGTCCTATTGATTTTAATTCCACTACTGTCATTATGTCTTCAAGTATCTCATCCCTTGCTGTCGGATGGAAGTGATTAGCTTGTTCAGTCCTTTGAACTTGGTTGAAGGTGACTGAGAACGGGTTTTCAGGTTTTCAGTCCACCAGGATACCCTTTTTTGCCCAAGCCGCCTTTTCAGGTTTTCGACTTGCCGGGTGTACATTTTTATATGTTTATCCCTAATTTTTGCCCGAACCCTTTTGGTTCGCCGGAATGCCCCTACTTTTGCATAGATACGTCGACCTAGCGGGTCTCTTTTATGCGTAGTATTTTTTAACTATGTCTGCGTTCACAGGATGCGGGAAATCTTCGCCATCCATTGTAGCAAACATCATGGCTCCACCAGAGAATACCTTCTTAACCACAAATGGCCCTTCGTATGTGGGAGTCCATTTGCCTCTGGGATCACCTTGTAGTAGAACGATATGCTTGATCACCAAGTCGCCCATGTGATACACCTGTCTCTTGACTCTTTTATTAAATGCCTGGGTCATGCGCTTCTGATATATCTGCCCATGACAAACAACCGCAAGTCTCTTCTCATCAATCAAATTTATCTGATCGAGTCGAGTCTGAATCCATTCGTCTTCATCTAAGCCCGCCTCTTTCATGATTCTTAGAGAGGGAATCTGAACTTCCACTGGTAAAACGGCTTCCATTCCGTAGACTAAAGAGAACGGAGTTGCCCCTGTCGAAGTGCGCACTGAAGTGCGATAACCATGGAGAGCAAACGGTAACATCTCATGCCAGTCTTTGTACGTTACTGTCATCTTTTGTATGATCTTCTTGACATTCTTATTAGCAGCCTCCACGGCGCCGTTCATCTTTGGCCGGTACGGAGAGGAGTTATGGTGTTTTATTTTGAACTGCGCGCAGAGTTCAGTAATCATCTTGTTGTTCAAATTAGTACCATTATCAGTGATAATCCTTTCAGGGACGCCATACCGACAAATGAGACTATTCTTGATGAACCGTGCCACCACATTCTTGGTAACAGAAGCAAATGAGGCTGCCTCTACCCACTTTGTAAAGTAATCAATAGCAACAAGAATGAAACGATGTCCGTTAGAAGCAGTAGGTTTAATCTCTCCAATCATATCAATGCCCCACATTGCAAAGGGCCAAGGGGCTGTCAACACGTTTAATGGAGCAGGAGGCACATGTACTTTATCCGCATAGATCTGGCACTTGTGACATGTTCTGGAGTGATGGTGGCAATCAGCTTCCATGGTAGACCAATAATACCCTGATCTCAGAATCTTCTTGGCCATCGTATGTCCACTAGAATGAGTCCCAAAAATACCGTCGTGCATGTCTTCCATAATCTTTTCTGCTTCCTTTTTATCCACACAGCGAAGCAAGGTCGAATCATGATTACGTTTGTATAATACTCCATTACTCAAAAAGAATTTAGCGGAGAACTTCCTCAGGAATTTTCTGTCATTGATGGATGCCTCTTCAGGGTATTCCTGAGCTTCTAAATATCTTTTTACTTCGTGGAACCAAGGTTTCTCCTGTACTCCCTCAGTATTAAGTTCATAACAATATGCTGGTTCATCTAATCGTTCGATGGTAATCCTGGGAGCTTCATTGTCCCATCTGACTCTGAACATAGATGACATGGCAGCCAATGCGTCTGCCAACTGATTCTCTTCTCTTGGTATATGTTCGAATGTAATCTCTTCAAAGTATGGGATTAACGTCAATACCTGCTCTCGATAAGGGATGAGATTCGGATGTTTAGTATCCCATTCTCCTTTGATCTGACTGATTACTAAGGCTGAGTCTCCGTACACACTCAAAAATTTGATTCGCAGGTCTATAGCAGCTCTGAGTCCCAAAATACACGCTTCATACTCAGCCATATTATTGGTGCAATCAAAACATAGTCTAGCAGTGAAAGGCGTATGGCCACCTCTGGGAGAAATGATTACAACACCAACACCATTGCCCAATGCATTAGAAGATCCATCAAAAACCATAGTCCATCGGGATCCCAGTTCGGGTCCTTCATCCGGTCCAGGTCTTTCATAATCAGTAACAAGCATGACATCCTCATTTGGGAACTCAAAATTCATAGATTGGTAATCATCCACCGCTTGATGAGCCAAATGATCAGCTAGCACGCTTCCTTTGATTGCTTTTTGGGTGGTATACTGGATATCATACTCTGTTAAAATCATCTGCCATCTTGCTATTCTCCCGGAGAGAGCAGGTTTCTCAAATATATATTTGATAGGATCCATCTTAGAAATCAATAAAGTGGTATGATTCAACATATACTGTCTTAGTCGGCGAGCAGCCCAGGCCAAAGCACAGCAAGTTTTCTCGAGCAGTGAGTATCTTGTTTCACAGTCGGTAAACTTTTTGCTAAGGTAGTATATGGCATGCTCTTTTCGACCAGACTCGTCATGTTGCCCCAACACACCCCATTGAATTTTCTAACACGGTCAAATACATGATTAGAGGTCTTCCTTCAACTGGTGGTATCAGAATTGGAGGTTCCTGGAGATACTTCTTGATTTTGTCAAAAGCTTCTTGACATTCGTCATTCCATATCATCTCTTGATTCTTCCTCAGTAGTTTGAAGATGGGTTTGCAGGTAGCAGTCAAATGGGAGATAAATCGGGCAATGTAATTCAAACGTCCCAGGAAACCTCTGACTTCTTTATCTGTACGGGGCACTGACATTTCTTGAATATCTCTCACCTTAGCCGGGTCAACCTCAATTCCTTTACCACTGACAATAAATCCCAAGAGTTTACCGGATCTTACTCCAAAGGTGCATTTGTTCGGGTTCAATCTCAGCTTGTATTTCTTCAACCTCTCAAACAGTTTGTATAAATGATCGAGATGTTCTTCTTCAGTATGAGATTTGGCTATCATGTCATCCACATATACTTCTATTTCATGATGAATCATATCATGGAACAAAACCACCATAGCACGCTGGTACGTTGCCCCGACGTTCTTTAAACCGAATGGCATTACTTTGTAACAGAAAGTGCCCCATTGCGTCACAAACGTAGTTTTCTCCATGTCTTCAGGTGCCATCTTAATCTGGTTATAACCCGAGAATCCATCCATGAAGGAGAATACCTTGTGTTGAGCGGTGTTATCTACCAGAACATCAATGTGCGGAAGTGGAAAGTCATCTTTGGGACTCGCTTTATTCAAATCTCTGTAATCTACACACATTCGCACCTTACCATCCTTCTTTGGCACCGGTACCACATTAGCAACCCATTGAGGATAAGAAGTAACAGCTAGAAAACCTGCATTAAATTGTTTCATAACCTCGGCTTTAATTTTCTCAGACATTTCAGGACGCATGCGGCGAACCTTCTGCTTAACAGGACGACAGTCTTCCTTCATTGGCAGACGATGCACTACTATATCAGTATTCAATCCTGGCATGTCTTCATAAGACCAAGCAAAAATCTCTACATAGTCATGTAACATCTGAATCAATCTTTCTTTGATATTGTTTTCCAAGCCCGCTCCTATTTTGACTTCTTTCTTGTCTACTTCAGTACCCAGATTTATAATTTCAATTGATTCCTCATGCGGCTGTATGGTCTTTTCCTCTTGCAGTAACAGTCTGGAAAGTTCACCAGGGACTTCATACTCTTCCTCACTTCCATCCTCGGCTTGGTAGATCGGATTTTCAAAGTCACAATAAACAGTAGTAGAACTATTATCAACAGGATCTAGAGTGGGTGCGGATCTGCAATTTGTTACGTGAGTGTGTGTAAGAAAACATAGCTTGTTTGGAAGATGACACGAAAGATAAAGAGCGCAATATTTGAATGCAAAAAGTCCATTGATTTATTGAATGTGAATATGCTTATGAAATGACAAACCCTTAACAAATTAGCTATTGTGCCCCGGGTATAGACACAATGCTTTAAGAAGTTCAATTGTAAACATTAAAAAATTTGCAACACTAAAATAGACAATAAACAATTACTCCTGACTAAAGGAAATCGGAATAGTGTCTTCAGCCTTCCAATTATCGAGTCCGTCACCAATTGTTGGGTAAATCCAGCTATCCAGGTCGCAATCGCCGTCAGCATCTTCTACAACATTAATCTGATCCTTGACTACCTTCTTAGAGATAAACCCTAGGCCAAATCTATCAGACTTGTACGGTACATTGATCAGTTGACCCCAGCCAGTATGACCACCATCTTCAACCACAGCTTGAGCATCTTTCAGAGAAATCATAGTAGGCGGAGCACGAATAACCTTGGGCACACAGGAAGTCGGCTTAAGGACAAGATCAGTCGGAGGAACTACTTCAAATGACTGAGACGGAGTCTCAAAGAATTCACCCTCCATCTCGACGTATCTGAAGGTATGTACACTACTGACGATATACTCTTCTTCCCCACACACAGTGACGATCTTACCCTCTATTGGATATCTCAGCTTTTGATGGAGAGACGAAGCTACAGCACTTGCCCCATGAATCCAAGGGCATCCCAGCAAGCAGGAATAGGCAGGACGAATGTTCATTACGTGAAAGATAGTGTTGAAGACTTGAGGTCCTATCTTGATAGGGAGAACCACCTCACCCTGGACAACACTCTTCACACCATCGTAAGCACGCACCACAATGTCACTAGGCTTTAGTTCAATGCTCTTACAATCAAGTTTATCGAGCACGGCTTTCGGTAGCACATTCAAAGAAGAGCCATTATCGATCAACACATGAGACAAGGTGATCCCCTTACACTCAATGGAAATATGCAGAGCTTTATTGTGATTCTTCCCTGCTGGTGTCAGGTCAGCATTGGAAAAACCTAGGCCATTGTCAATAGTCAGGTTAGCAACATAGTTTTCGAACTGATCGACGGAGGTCTCCTGAGGTACATGAGCAGTCTTCAAGAATTTTATCAAGGCATTGGCATGAGATTCAAAAGATAACAACAAGGATAACATCGAGATCTTAGACGGGGTATGCCCCAACTGTTCTACCACATCAAAATCACTCTTGCGGATGATTTTCAGCACTTCTTCCATTTCTTGTTTGGCAACATCTTCAGTAGTAACTTCGACCGATGTCTCTGACTGAGAAGGGTTGACTGCTGGTTCCTTTCCTCGAGTTTCAGGGGCGGGAGGTGAGATTTCTGGAGAGAAGATCCTTCCGCTTCGAGTAACTTTACTAGTCCCAACAATATCATTAGGATTAGCAGAATTACCAACTTGCTTTACGCCATGGATGTAAACATCACCTCCATAATTCCACGGAACGACTTTGCTTGAGGAATACGGTACTGGGCCAGGTGCAGTAATGATCAGGGGAGCTACTTTGGGCTCAGCAGTAATCTTCACAGGTGCTCTGGTAGCAGTAATCTTCACTGGAACTTTGGACCTTGAAATCACAGATATTTCTTCAACGGTGCTTTCCACCTTAGGAACCTTTTCGAAGAGGATTGTATGATCGTCCATCAGCCGTTGAATGCCATTTCTCAACTTCAAGCAATCACTGGGTCGGGATATACAGAGATCGCAATCTTCAGCACAACCTGGAAATAAACTAGCTTGCAACAACTTCTTCTTGATGGCCAGGAGAGGAGATGCTAAGTCAGCTACATTAGAAATGTGAGAGTTGTCATCCATAGCATTAACAGCCTTGTCATGATTAGGCATAGGTGTAGTGATGACATTAGGAGTCTCCGGAGGCTCAAATTCAATTTCCCCAGCGTCGATCATATCTTGGATTTTATTCTTCAACGACCAACAATCGTTTGTATCATGCCGGGGGCTATCGAAGTGATACGCACACCTGGCATTGGGATTATAACGAGGAGAAGTAGTGTTGGGATTCGTAGGAGGATCTTTGAGGGTAATCAAATTTGCTTTTAGCATACCCTGTAGTGCCTGTGCTAAAGTCATATTGATCTTGGTAAACTGCCTTCTTGGCCAGTCTTGTCTGTGCTAGAAGTTTTGAGATGGCGGTGCTGCAATCGTAACTGCTCCGATGGTATGGTCACGATTTTTCTTGTTACGACCCCTTTGACTGTACACAACATTTGATTCGTTCCTCCCCTGGTAGGACCTTTTGGTACTTGCAGAGGTAGTCGCCTGTATCTTTCCACTTCGAATGCCGATCTCCACCCGTTCACCTGTCAATATAAGTTCGGTGAAACCCGATGAAGAACTTCCCAGTAGATGGCTGTAGAATGGGCCAGTCAGTGTACCCATGAACATGTCTACTAATTCGCGATCAGTCATAGGGGGTTTGACTCTGCCAGCCAAATCTCTCCATTTTTGAGCATATTCTTTGAAACTTTCTTTAGATCTCATAGTCATATTCTGCAACTGTAGCCGAGTAGGCGCTAGTTCAGAATTGTACTGGTACTGCTTGTAGAAAGTTATTGCTAAATCAGTCCAGGTGCGGATGTTAGAGCTTTCGAGCTGATAGTACCACTCTAACTGTGTGCCAGACAGACTCTCTTGGAAGAAATGGATCCATAGCTTCCTATCAGTTGTATACGGCTGAATCTTTCTCACATAAGCTCTCAGATGCATCTGAGGACAAGACGCACCATCGTACTTAGTGAAAGTGGGGATCTTGAATTTGCGGGGAATGACCACGTCGGAAACCAGACCCAAGCTTTCAAAATCCAGACCGGGCGCCTTCTGGCCTTCCATAGCTAGCATACGTTCTTCTAGCAACTTGTACTTGCCATCTTTTGGAGAGTACTGTTCATTCTCGTAATCTTCGTCGTCGTCCTCAGGGTTGAAGAGATCCACATTCTCCTCTTCTGAATCATTCTCTGTTTCCTCTTCTTGATCCTTCGACATTCTGATCTTGATTCCTGCGGTCTGTCCTTTAAGCCTTCTTCCCGGGTTGATGTAACTTACAGGTTTCTTGTCTTTCTTCTGCTCGAGCAAGAGAGCCTTCAGTTCCTCCTGCCCCTTGGATAAGCTCAAGATCATCTCCTGAAATTGAGCGTTCTGAGCTTGGAGATCTTTGACAGTTTGTTCGAGGGCCATGTTTCTGTTTAGAAGGAAGACCGTGAGAACATTGATCTTTTAGAATACCTGTTATGCAATGCTATGTTATGCTATGCAATGTATGAAATGTTTTCAAGGACTTTGGAATTTAACTTTGCGTAAACCACCAAAAAGAGAGAAATTTTTATTAATAGTTTCTTTAATCATTGTTCATTACAAGAAATAATAATAAAAATACAATGAAAGCTTAAGTCTCCCAGGGACGGCTTCTTTTTGGGCGAAGATATGCATTGAGTCTTCGTTCCTCATTAAGCTGGCTGGTGACTTCTAACACTTTCTTCCTTTCAGCACAGAACTGGGCTTCTAAAGTATCCCTTTCCTCTCTCAACTGGATCCAGGATCTCTTCAATTCTTCGACATCGGTAGGCATATCTGGATAAGGAATGATCTGAGGAGTACCTCCTTCAACTCCCGGTTCAACAATCAGCGGTCCGACTGCAAGATATGGCATGACAAGTTCACGAGCTCTGGCGCGTACCCATCTGAGATAAGGTTCCATAGGAATAGAGTTTTTCTGTCCTAAAGTACTTCTTTTCACCATGCCCCAAGCTCGTACAAACCTTTGACGGAGACTTTGAGAATCGTTGTCATAGTTAAACACAATGCCTTGAATAATTATTTCATGTGGACCATCTCTTCGAGCATAACCAAACTGGCGTAGGGCTAAACTGGGTTATAAGTAATACCTCCTCTTATCCCCAGGAGTGGTACTTTAGAGAATTCTCCACAACGGTCAATGATGATAACATTTTCTTTGAGATGAGGACACCAACGGATGTCTGAATGGGAGAGCGACATTATCCTTTGAGACCATTTCAAATTCTGCTCATTCTTCAAGACTGATTGAGGAAGGTGCGAAATAAACCACCTAGACAATAAAGGTACACAACACATGAGAGTCCCTTGCCTCTTCATAGTACGGGTGTGAAGGGAATGCAAAATGTCTCCAAGCAAGGTAGGCACAGGGTTATGAGTGAGAAATATCTTAATAGCATTCATGTCTATGAATTGGTCTGGATTAGGGAATAACACCAAACCATAGATTAGTAATGCTAGGACATCTTCGAAAGCATGGACATCCATAACTTTTAAGAATTCTCGGGCCTTATTTATCAGAAATTTGGCAAGTAAACCCTTAATTCCACTTCTTGTTACCCAATTAGTTTCAATATCGGACTTTGTCATGTGTAAAGCCGCGGCAACTTCTTCATACTTCGGAATCTTTTCTAAACCACTGAAAGGTGTTTGATCAAGAATAGGTATCCCAAGCAGCCTGGAAAATTCTTCTAATGTGGGTACCAACTGGTAATCTGGGAAGGTGAAGCAATGATGTTTAGGATCGAAGAACTGGAATAGAACTCTCATCATATCTTCTTTGAAACCAGTGGTAACCAAATTGAGGATAGAACCGTGTCTCTTGATGAACTGAGCATGATCGGGAAGTTCTGACACTAAATCCTTGAGTTGAGGAGAGATTGCTACAAGATTGATCCGGATGGTCTTCCTGGAAGCCATAACCTGTTTAATAGAGCAAAGCTAAATCCCTAAGTCCTTGAAATGGTTAGTATAATGTTATGATGTTATGATGTTATGATGTTATGATGTTAAGTAAATAATAGGCACAAGCAAGTCACCCAACAATCATTCCTAAGTTTTAAGGCTTGCATGAGTTCCATAGGTAAGTACCCTCCCCACTGAAGTTTGGTTGGTTCAACCTGTCCTAGAATAGTAACCGGGTTCTAGAAGGATCTCCAATCATTGACCTTCCTTTAAGTCCACTTCAGTGCAACACCAAGTGGTTGACCAAAGCTTCCCTAAAGTCCAATCTCAAGGAGTGTAGTATCGAGTCTCAACCAACCCCAGTCGGAACCGAAGTCGGTTATCTCACTACTTTCTAATGGCTAGGATGAGTCAATTAGGGTTCTAAAGGTCTGGTTAATGCTTTGATGACACCACGCGAATGCCAAATTTTTCCTCAAGTAAACATGAGGAACATCAGGACATCTAAAGTGTCACATTAACCGTAGCCATCATTTTAACCATTCCAGTATACGCCGGATAGTCGCGATGATCTATTGCTACTTACCTAAGGTACACTAGATCCGGGTGTAGGATCTTTCACTCGAAAATACCCTTAAAAGGAGGAACAGTTTGACAACATAAATGATTTTTTAAGTTGACCTCTCTTTGTAGTCCCCAGCAGAGTCGCCAGTTCTGTCATACGGTGAACTGACTTTATGTGTTTTTGCTTTGGAAAGCAAATGTCGCGGTTAGCAAGAGTCGCCACCGACTTTTCTTTTATCCAATAAGGAAAGGTGGAAAAGAACAGGAAAGACCTTAATTTAGATTTTTTGGTTCGGGAGGTACATTATACAAAGGGAAGGTGTTAGCACCCTTTGTATCCATGGTTATCCATGGGCTCTTAATTGCTTAATCACTTGTGTTTTTCTTATTTGAAAAAGTGTTTGAGAAAAGTTTAGGAAAGGTTTTGAAAAGGAGAATTTAACTTTGTAATGATTCTTGTATGAATGTATACAAAGTGGTTATCTCGTTTAGTTTTGAAAGTCGTTTAGAAAAATATAACTCGGCAATGATTCTAGTACGAATGTATGCCAAGTGGTGATTTTCTAATGGAGGTTTTGAAAAGGTGTGAGGTGTGAAAAGTATTCCCATTTATGAGTAAGCAATTAAGGGTTATACCTATCCAAGGTCTTTATGGGCATTTCCTATCCTTATGAGGGTAAAACTGTCCTTACTATTGAGAAGTAAGTAGTTTTATCCTTTGGATGTATAAAAGGGACATCGTAGGGTCATCGATTGGTCATTGAAGGCAACCTTTGCAAAGATACCTTAGCATTCGAAGGGACGATCATCATTTAACCGTAGGCTATACCGAAGGGTCATCGAGGGACAAAGGCAACATTCGAGGGACTATGATGATTTAACCGAAGGGTCTTTGCTAAGTGTATCCCCACATTCGCGGGACATGACCATAATACCGTAATATCGTAGGGCAACAAAGAGAGGTCGGAGATCACCAAAATTAACGGTAATATTTTACAATCAATTAGGTAGTTGTAATCAATTAAGAAATTAGGTCCACATTAAAATCAATTAGGTAATTAGGATGAATCTCCACATTAAAATCAATTAGGTAATTAGGATGGATCTCCACAAGGGTATCCCACAAATAAAGTGGAATACCTAGCAAGCTACCTGTTCCTGGGAATATGTGAACCTTTACAACATTCAGCACACAGGTCAGGATACCAAGTCAGGGTGCCATCGAGGATTACACCGCAAAAAGAAACACAGCAGTAAGAATGTCAGGCAAAATAACGCATGATTAACATAGAACAGATCAGATAAGCATAGAACAGAACAATCAAAATATTAGCGACTGTCACGTTCGCCTCTGCCTCGCCTAGCGAAGGCCTAGCGAATACTCGCTACATGCTCGCTTAGCGATGAGCTAGCGAGCGGCTGCGGGTTTTGAATTTCAGAACAGTACGACCTCGGCATGCTGCACGCCCTATGGCATCCAATACAGAAATTACATGGTTCAACATTACGATATTCAGGCACACTTAAATTCACACGCAAAACCTCAAATATGTTCATGAATTCAATTATAATATCACATGCAAGTTAAGAACATAAAGCAGTAATAGTAATGCAAACCTGTTTGCAATCGAATTGCAACCTTGAATTGGTAAGTCGGATTGAGTTGGGCGGAGGTGACCTTGATGCAGATGAGTTTCCTTCAGGGTTTCCTTTAGGGTTGCTCTGAATTCTCTGGGTTAGCCTCCAGGGTTTGCTGTGCCTTCGCTCTTGCTCCCGTCTTCCTTCCGTTTTCGTTCCCCCTTCTTCTGAATGAAGTCCTTAGTATTTATAATGCTTTTTCGTGACCTAATGGGCTCAGAATGAAGCCCAGAATTTTCTGGTATTCGCAAGCTTCGCTAGGCGAGTGGCACAGCGAAGGGTTCGCTAGGCGAAGGTTTTGCTCGCCTAGCGAGCAGGCCAGTTTGGGCCATTTTCTGGATTTGGCCATCTGTGTGCTGGGCCTTTGTTCTTTTGGGATCAGTGCCTTGAAAAATAAGTTGGAGTGTCCTGAAAAATGCCTTGTAATATTAACGGGCAAATTTTGGGGTATGACAAAAGTGAACATCGACGGTGGACGCAGATAACTCAGTGAACGTGAACGCAGCAGCAGAAAAAGGCGACGGCGACGACGACGGTGAGGGAGGGAGAACGAACGGAGGACGAGAGTAATTGCAGTAGAGAGTAATCGCAGTAGAGAGAAAACCCAGTTACGTAAACGAAATAGCATATAGAGAGGGAAAATAAAGAGACATGCAGTATATATGTTATAATTTTAATGTTTAATAAAGGGGACCTTAGAGGGCGCTTGTGTAAAAAAAGCGCCCTCTAAAGGGGGCCTAAGAGGGCGCTTCTAAAAGCCCTCTCTAAGGCTTTCCAAAAGCGCTTTATAAACTGGAAATGTACATGGACTTAGAGAGCGCTTTTTTAAAAGCGCCCTCTAAGGGTACCCTTAGAGGGCGCTTTAATAAACGCGCCCTCTATTGGTGTCCCTCCATTTCCTCATTATTTTTTCGTTTCACTTTAGAGGGCACTTTGTTACAAAAGCGCCCTCTAAAGTGCGTTGTCTATTCCTCCTTATTTTTCTCTTCACTTTAGAGTGCGCTTCTTTAAAAAAGCGCTCTCTAAGGCTTTCCAAAAGCGCTTTATAAACTGGAAATGTACATGGACTTAGAGAGCGCTTTTTTAAAAGCGCCCTCTAAGGGTACCCTTAGAGGGCGCTTTCATAAACGCGCCCTCTATTGGTGTCCCTCCATTTCCTCATTATTTTTTCGCTTCACTTTAGAGGGCGCTTTGTTACAAAAGCGCCCTCTAAATTGCGCTGTCTATTCCTCCTTATTTTTCTCTTCACTTTAGAGTGCGCTTCTTTAAGAAAGCGCCCTCTAAGGTGCGCTGTCTATTCCAGTTTTTGGCGTAGTGCAAGACTTGAATAATCTTTCTCAACAATAACTCAAATCTGAATATTCAAAATAGGGTGAAAATATCAATCATTACATCAATAATCTTTTGTCACATACAAGAGTTAATAGGAATACATAATCAATAAGGGATAGCTACTACCTCCAATCTTGACAAAGTGGGGTTTTAGCTCCTCATCACCATGTTTGACAGCAAATGGAATACACAAAATAGCCTCTATTTTTCTTCTCCAAAACTTGTGATAATCTCTCTTTTTCTCCCATTATGTATTTAAAGAGTTCATTCTTTCCCTAAATATCTCCTTTTGGTCTAAAACAGAAAAGTGATCTCCAAAGAATCTAAAACTGTCACACTTAAGTTGGGTTCAAAACATAACAAGTGGCCCAAAACTAATTAACAAGCTTGCTGTCTTCGCAGGGTTCGCGGCGCCAACAAGGGTCGCGGCGCGAACGGAAGGAAGTACAGCTTCTTTGCCTTGCAAGCTTCCTTCACACCATTTCTTCCAAACTTTATTCTTCAAGTGCTTCCAAAATGCCCATCAAGCTCCTTCCAAATTTTACTCATGCAATCCAATGCTCTCTTGTCCAAAATTTCTACAAAACTAACAAATAAGTGAAATATCTACTCAAAACATAATTAAAATAAACTTAATTGCATATTTACTAAATTGTGAGAATAAAAGTGTGTAATTCCATAATAAAATGGTAAAAGGGACCAACAATAATATATGAAAAGTAGTGATAATTGGTCTCTAACAATAACCGTCAACAACGATAAACTTTCTAGCATTTGACACGTATACTATTATTTGTCCTTTTATCCTCTACGTTGCTTCCACGTGTCTTCATTTCTTGGACTGCTGCAAACTGTTACTTTTGTTAAAAAAACACCTGCCTCTGTCGAGAATCAATTTTCTTACTGTCGAATACTTGTGCTTAACTTTTGTATTTATCTCACATCTCCACTCATATTGAATATGCTTGAGTAAAAAAATCAATTTAATCAGGTGAGTCAAAATCTCAAGCTAATAGATGCCCCAAAAAAATACAATTTTCAATCATGTTTGCAATATGGAAGAAAGGTGGGTTTTTTTGAGAACTCTCGACATTGTTCAAACCATCTCACATACGTAATCCTCATCATGACCTCTACCACTAAGTTGTCACATCAATTTACATGTGTATACCCACCAAAATGATTTCAACTTCCAAGGATATCGTGGGCCATAAAGTTAACTACATTTAAAATACAAAGAAATAATTAATTAACGATTTTTAAAACAAAAATTAAAACGTCACTTGTTTTGATTTTTAGAGGGGGGGCTAAAGAGTCTTCTTCCATGACTATAAATACACCCTCCTTTTTTCTTTCTCCTCTTTCGTAACTCCTTCTTTCTGAAACCTAAGATATTTTGTTTTCTTATAACCTTTACCATTTTTTCTTCTTCTCAAGGTCTAAGAATAATGACTTTTTCCCCTGGTATGAAAAAGCAACTCCCGATTTCTTCTCCTACTGATCTTCAAGGACCCATCCTCATTAACAACCGTAGCTGTGTTCCGGAACCTCCAATGGAGAAGGAAAAAACTATTATTTGGGCTTCCCATGTATTAATCCTCTTTTCTCTTAAAGGTAATGTTCATGCGTTTCTGGGTCCCTTACCCAGGTCACCTATCCAACTAACCAAATTGGAAAAGATATTCCCTTGATCACCATCATACAAACCACGTTCCCTCGAATATATAAGTTTTGAGTTGGGGTTCATGGTGAAGGAGAATTGCGACCCAAAGCGCAGCGGAAATTAAAATTTCTCCTTTAGAGATCCTTACGAATGGTCATGATCAGTGATAGAATATTTACCTCTTGTGATGATCGAAACCTTTGGTGCAGATCTCTTGTGACGATCAAAACCTTTGATGCAGATCCACGAAACGATCACGAACGTTGAACGATGACAACGTCTCTACTCAGTCCACACGAACGGTTTCCTTCAATCTCAGTGCTAGCTGGTACGAATGAAGGCTTTGAGTGAGAGTGAGAGAGTGAGAGAGAAAACGAAAATAATGCAACCGCAAATTTTTGCTTCTGCACAAGGGTTCTATTTATAGAACCACTTGTGTGGGCTTCAAGCTAAAAGCCCACTTAAGTGTATTTTGGCCCATATCTTATAATATGCCCAAAATCACTTAAGCCCATGGTACCTTACCATATTTCGTATTCTACTAAAGTACACCGTACCTTACGATGTTCTATAATTCACTTAAGGGTACCGTACCTTACGATATTCCTTAGTTACTCTATCTCTCATCAATCCGTCCTTTGTGTGTGACCCTGTAGGTTTTCGCGGCGTTGACAATTATATTAAATCATGTATTTAACATAATAAACAGTGAGCGGTATCTAGCAACACATCACTGCTACCCAAGACACGAAAATGTCATGTGATCTGACAATTCCTTCTGTGATAATAATTATGTGTATAATTACCCTTTTGCCCTTATGTCTATATTGAACACAAGGCATAGACCGTGTCATCCTTGTCCAGTTCAATATTGGGCCCATAGACATTTATCCTGTTATGCAGGATGGGCAAATTCCATCTAGGTCACTCATGTCCCTCAGCATGCTTCGTGGAGTACCCATCAACTGTCTTTATGGTTATCCAGTTACGGACAACGTTGGATCAGCAATAAAGCACTCGACTCTACATCTAGGATCCATAGTGGTTTCAGGTCGAAGAGTGGAATACACTATTATCACCATGAGAATAACTTATGACACCTTGCATAACTTTCTATATAGTATTCTCATAGCGGGTCAATCCGGTATAAATATTACTCCTAATATTCATACCTATGTTTAAGACTTGATAACTCTTTATCCATGATCCATGAGATGTGATCATCAGTCTACAAACATAATAGTCTTAATGCTTTAATGTTATCCCACTTCACACTAAAGCTCGACTACGGATACTTTAGGAATAGTGTCCTTATGTTTAATGTGTTCTCATGATTAAGTCACACTTAATACATTAAACGGACTATCTATTCCAGGGACTTTATTAATCAACCATAATAAAGAGAATGCCTTTTATTATTCGATACAAGTACCAAAATGTATTGGCCTCTAGGGCTTACACCAACAATACATCCCAATCGTGTGTTATGTTCTTCTCCTTCCACCAGTAGTGATTCTTATCTCAGTTGGTTGCACATAATACAGCAAAAAAATAACAAACTTGGAAAGATCAAGGTATTTTTAATTTGATCCAACTATCAAAACTTGGAAAGATCAAGGTATTTTTAATTTAATACTTTCCCTTTACCATGTGGGATGGTTACTCCCACTCTTTTGATCTTGCTGCTATTACCAGTCTTCAACCAACTGGGGGAACTTTATACCTCACTCTTAAACATCAAATCAAACCTAATTTTACTTTTAACCATCCTATCTTCACAAACTACATTGAAGACCATCATGACACAACTGAGGAAATCTCTGACTATGAGGACATTGATTTCCTAACCCTCTGGCTATCCCATTACATCTTTTGTTCCAGCTCTCTCGAAGTAGCCAATAAATGTATACCTCTTGCAACCCAACTTCATGAAAAAGTGATGTATGTCTTAGTAAACTAATCTTAGGTTTCCTAACCCTCAGGCCCTATCTGGCTTTACAACTCTAGCTTAATGAAACCTTCGAACCTTTTCTAAATACTAGTGTTTCACTCGGTTTGGAAAGGCGACTCAAAGATATAAGAATCGATGTTCTGACCCCAGATGATAGTCGATCTTCGACTAAAAAGGATTTTGAAAAGCATTTCTTCATGCTTATGCATTGTACTAAATTTGTCTCCACTATGGCACCATTTTCTAGTCGGAGTTATGGGTCGGAGTGGTTCAGAAGAAAATTTACAACCTCTTCACATGGAAGCTAAAATGAAGCTCTTGACATTTGGATGGAATTCTTTAAACTTATTGTCTTGTCAACCAGAATTTCAACTGCGAAAGTTGGCTTTAGGCTCGTTGCTTACCAACCAAATTTGGTGGTCAAACAGTTTGGCTTCAATTAATTCCTACCAAGATCCCTTTTCACCATAAAGGATGAAATTTGTCTGGCTAGTGATGCACCAATTGAGGCATATTCTAAGGAGTATTTATACTTTCACGCTAAAAAAATTACTAATTTGAATCCTTTCGAATTCGTTCACTCTTTTTATTGCACCAAAGAGTTTGAAGATTGGTGGCCCGCCTACTATAAACATGTTGTTGTGGATTCTTTGACTCTACTTCAACATCTAACTGATGCTTTTTCCTGTATGCATAATAAAGGGAAGAAAAGTCGAGGTACACACATCAAGGAAATTCAAATTTTTTCAAACTTTCTTCAAAACTATGTATAATCCACATAATCTTAGTCAAACTATTTATGATGCAACTTTTGTTTTAAAACAAAATTTGATTGATAAAATTCCAAAAATTAATTTTCCTCCTCATATAAAAGAGAACTATGATTCGGCTTTTAAATTTCATATTCCCAAATTTCCACCATTGCCCCCTAGTGAATTTGGCTTAGCTTTCTCGCAGCCACCTCAAAAATGGTACCCTTTTGGGCCTTTGAAAGTCTTAGAAAATGAGTCTAAAAATATTTCCTAAAGAGTATGATCAACTAAGCATTATACACACAATTATAGAAGGCCTCTCAATGTTGATATTAAACATGTATGAATCTTATCCACCGTCCAAAAAGGTTTGATAAATGGACTTGTAAAACCCACTAATTCTTTATTTATATTCATATCATTTAATATGTCAAAACTTTTAAGTTCTACCTCTTTTTCCAAGAGGGTCAAAGAAGAAGGAAGTCAAAATAATAAACGATGGTAAATAATTTGGCCAACCAAAAGGGATAAAACAAGTACATTCTCTAACCTTTTGCTCTTTCTTTTGACAACGGGTCTTTCTTTGTCCATTATTTATTTTTTGATCTTATCTTCCCGAGTCAAAAAAGAGAAACTGGTTCTACTACTGCCACATCTATTCAAAATAAATCAAAGAAGGACAAAGTAGTTATCATTCTTGATAGTGAAGGAACACAAGTCAAACCTACTCTCTGGTTCTCTTCTATTTATTCACGTTGATTCTTTATTATACTAACAATTACACACACTTTAGTCTGAATAAAGAATTCAGGAAGAAAATAAAAAAGTCAAAGCCACTGATGAAAGTGATGAAAATGAGGTTTCCACTCGACCCACTCCTCCCAAATATTAGAGTAGTTGGCCAGATAAACTTGCAGCCTCAGATTTTAGAGACGCTAAAAATAAAACAGTTTCTATTGAGGCTCAAGAACTTGGAGAGGCTAAGAAGAATAAAACAAAACCCAAGCTTCTAAGGCCATTTCATCAAATAAATCAAGAATGGGCCATGTTATCAGTATTAATGATGAAGATGATGAATAAGAAGAAAGAACCCCACTAATAAAAAAGAAAACAAATCACCCAAAGCCATCCACACCTGATAAAAGTTCATATAGTAAAGATTCCAGTCCTAACTTTAAGATATTCATGGTACTTTAAGTTTCATTTATATCTCCTTTTCGATCTACATATCATAATTCTATTATATCATTTGAAATCTCTCTCCTTTGTAGGAAAAACCTATTTCTGTTATACTTCCTACAATGAATAAAGCTTCAGATGTTTATGATGCTCCGACATCCGACCAAACTCTACCAAAATCGCCATCACTATAACCAACAACTAGAAATCTAGTCGGGGACACAATTTTTGAGCAGCCAGAGGAAGCACCGGGTGACCAAAGTCCTGAACATCATTCGATTAGTCCAGAAAGTCCAGCCCCTGAGCAACAATAAATTGTTCTAGATTACAACACCCAAATACTAGAGAAACTAGAACATATTGATCAAACAAAGGACGACCAAAACACTAATCAAACCTAAGAAGATCAAGATCAACAATAACCTCAATTTGTTGTTGTCAAGAAATAACAACCACAAGTGGCTCCTACTTCAACTATTTTGCTATCAGCCAAAGAACATCCTTTCTCAACTACAGTTACTATAACTCATTTTGCAATTATAGAATCTTCGTCCAAAACTTCTAATTCTTTTCATAGTCGAGAAGTTCTAAAGGTTATAAAAGAAAAGAACCTTGTAGAGGATTTTAAAATGCTTTTGAGCAGTCGATGTATTTCAATTGAAAAATCTATAAGCTCTTCAACGGCTTCATGAAATGATCCTTCTGGTAACTCTTCTGATATGATGGTTCAACAACTGAAAGGGAAAGTTTTTGATGTGGATCTATTTCAGACCATTGAAGACAACATTGTTGTTGTCTCTGATATCAATACCTTTTGGAATAGCTTAACAAACCAAATTCACACTACTACGAAAAACACATATGACAACAGTTGTGAAAGACATATAATGACAATTGTATGCATGTTGTTAGGTGGCGTGTGGTTATAAGTGTGTTATTTAAAACCACTATCTATTCCCCGTTGTATTAAACTTTAAAGCATATTATATATAACAACGGTTGTATTAAAAACCCATAGGGAAATATTTATAGTCCTAGGTTCGATACTCAGGAACACCATTCTTGGCGTTTATTATTCTAGATAATGTTCTACCTATAACAACGGTTCTATTAAACAACCGTTGTGAAATTATTTGTTTTTTAAAATATATATTTTATGATTTTACAGAATTCCTAATTTTTTAACCTGAATTTTTTTGAAATTGTATCAGATCAAAAATAACAACACGCCCATTTATGAATCATATCAGACCAAAAATTGTATTATATCAAAGCCAAAAGTGCATTAAGAACTAAAAAATGTATATTACATCAAAAACCAAAATGAAACATAACAACCTACAATTTACACATCATTACATCAAATAATAATATCTTGGTGTCTTGGTGTCTTGTCTCTTGGTTTCTTGACTTTAAACCCCTCTAACTTTAAATAATATTACTTATTAGTAATTAACCTTAGAAATTCTAACTTACAATAAACTATGAATAAAGAACAAAAAATACTTACTTGTTAATTTTCCCATATACATTCTTCATGATCGTTACGAATACATGCTAAACATCTCTATCAACTTCTTCATATGAAGTAGCCACTTGTGTTGCGTAAGAAGGAGTGAAATGAATATCAAAGTTTTAATCACTATGAGGAATTTATTTTATTTGGGGAACAATTGACCATCTTCTTGATAAGTCTAAAGGGTCTGACACATAAAAAACTTGTTTTGCTTGAGTAGCCATGATGAATGGTTAGGTCATATAAGTTGTCTTGCCAAGGTCAACCCGTGTGAATCCTAAGTCATTAGTTTATACATTATATTTATTGGGAGACAACTTGCATTAAAATAATAAAACTTTGAAAATAACATAACCAATCTCCAAAATCTCCTTAATGACATCATAGTAAGCTTTAGATTCCAATATAGGATCCTTATCTTTCAAACTTGAGAAATACATGTATTCAACCTCAACCATAACCCCACTATTTTTCATTATACTACGATCATCTTTTACTTTTGTATAAAAGGAAAAATTACTAATGTCGTAAGGAGTCCAAGTTATCATGTTAAAATTTTCCATGTATGACAACTATTTAATTATCTTGGATGCATTATCATCATTAGAAATTCTTTTATTAAACCAACTTACAAATATACACTAGTAGAAGTTATTGAATCAAGACATGACAATTATGATATTTTAAGTCAATTAACTTGAGATCTTTCAATAATACAATTTTCTTGATGTTTGATGAGTAGCCTTGAGGAACTTTGATACCATGTAGACACTCGCAAACACTTTTCTTTTCCTTTTTAGATAGTGTGACATGTTAGAGGCAAATAAGTTATTTTTCCTCTATCTTCTGAAGCCAAATGTTGTTATATACTCATCTCAACCATATTTAAATGAGAATTATTACTATCTTTAGTCTTCCCTGAAACGTTTAGAAGTGTTCCTATCAAACTATCACACATTTTTTCCATGTGCATCAAATTAAGACAGCGCCTTACATCGAGGCTAGACCTATATGAAAGATAAAAAAACACCGATCTATTTTTCCAAATATTTCTCTCAAAAAAACCTTTTTTTTAATTATTTCTAAAGACAATAATAATGTGTTCTTGTCATTGATAAACTTCATTACACGTTAAAGGCGTAGAAGTGATTTCAAACTCATGCTTTCCATTAAAGGCCTTTCGCAATCTACGATAAGAATGATTAGGTTTTAGAAATTTCGGATGCCTAAGGTAAACGGTCTTTGTTCCGAACTCAAGTTGGTGAAAACATGTTTTATATAAACATATAGGACACAATTTATGTTCTTTGACATTGTATCTAGCCAAATTACCATATGCATGAAAGTCGTTTATTGTACAAAATAACATTGCATGTATCTTAAACTTTTCACCAGAATATGCATCATCAACGTCAACGCCTTCCTCCAATAAAAGTCTTAAATATTCAATTAATGGACTTAGATAGATATCTATGTTGTTTCCAGGTCGTTTTGGTATAGAAATCATCATACTTAACATCGTATACTTGGGCTTCATGCACATCCAATGAGATAGGATGTAAATCGTGAAAAGAACATGCCACAAAGAATTGTGTGTACTCAGATTACCAAAGGGGTTTATTCCATCCATGGAAAGCCCAAGCCTAAGGTTTATTGGCTCAAGGGCAAAATCCAGAATAATGAATCTACTTTTTTCCATTATAAAGAATCAACTACATGGTGAATGTTCCATCTCATTTTCTTTCATCTGCATGCCATGTAATATTCTTTTAGTCATTCGCATTAGCAAAAATTCTCTTGAACCTTGAAATTATTAGAAAGAACCATAACACTTTAGCAGGAGGATGCTTCTTGATAACATTGTCATTGTCGTCGCCATTATTGTCATTCACCTTGTTGCGCGACTAATCACATTCCACATTGCATAAAGGAAAACCTCACCACAATGCGGGAGAGATACTAAGAAATGAACAATGAATAATGAACATAAAAAGGTAACGTACCTTACTTTGAAGACGAGGTCGAGACCAAGAAGTGATTTTTGTTCCAAGAAATGAATGAAGGGGGTGAAGATTGGACATTCCAAATGAATGAATATGGTGAAGATTAAACGTTCCAATAAAGGAATGAAGATGGTGAAGATGAAGATTTCGCTATTGTTGTCATCTGGTTCGCTAGGGCATGTGTTATGAAGGAAATAAATAACCTGTTATGTTTTAATTTTGTAGGAAATTTTTTTACCACGGTTGCCAATACCAACCATGGTGAAATATGACACATATAATAACAGTTTATAAGAAAAACCGTAGTTAATTTTTTTTTCAATTTTTATTTAACAATATAAGTTAAGGGACACACGCTTTTTTATAGAAAAATGGAAAAAATGTTGATGTTGGGATTCGAAGTTTGTAACCCTTAATCTATCACCACGGTTGTTGTTATGAACAATGGTGAAAAGTATTTTAATAAAATTAAAAAAAAATAGGAGTGTAAAAATAAGATATTACTACGGTTGGCAAAATGACCATAGTAATATGATGTTACCAAATATATATTTTGTAGTAGTGTCACCTGATTCCATTGTCGGTTTTATTCTTGAGTTTGAGCCATTTCTTGATCAAATTGTTTAGAACATCAAAATGAAGAAAGATTCTGCGAACAAACTCAAACAAAAGAATAACGCTATATCTCAGCAATGAACCTCAATTACTCAATCTCAAAGTCAGATAAATGAGATGGAAGCACAAGCCAAAGCGGATAAGGATTAAGTAGCAATTTACACTACAAACATTTCAAATTGGACGAAACAGGCGGGGGAGCTACAAACAAAGATTGAATAAGAGAAAAAAAAAAGATGAGATTAAAACCTCAAAACTGGCTCCCATTGAAGAATCTAGTTTAGGAAGCCAACATTTGTATTCAATATTTTGATGCTGCTTATGTGTTGGATGAGGAGGTTCAAAAACTGAAGTCTGAAGATTCCATGAACAACACCAAAACCAGACTTGTAAAGAAACGTCTTGAAAAGATCAAGGCTATCTTTCCATTTTGAATTTTAGACTTCTTGTTTTCTTTTATATAATTGTATTAATGATAATTTTCCATTTTGGAATCCTTTAATTTAAACGCCATTTTAGCATTTTCTTTCTTTATGTATTACTCTCATACTATTCGAACTTCTTGCAGTATATGTTTGTACCTCTTTAAGTACTTGCCATCTATTCTCAGAGATCAACATTCATGGGTCAATTTTTCAATTTTATAGGCATTATTTGAAAATATTTCGCTAATTCGAAATGGTCCTTCCCAATTTGGTGACCATTTACCTAAAGTTATATCTTTTCAATCCATAGGTAAAATAACTTTTCAAACATAATCACTAACTCTAAAGGCTTTTGACTTAACTTTCTTATTAGTCGTCTTTTTAGGAGAATTTCAATAAGCCCATAATATTTGATCTAAAGTCTTATGCCAATTTCTTCGCTTCTGACCCACATGTTTCTTAATTAGGCCTATTATAATTTTGTTGGCTGCTTTGACTTGGCCATTTGCCTGAGCATAATCTGGGATATATGTTAAAATTTTGATTCCTAAGTCTAAAAGAAACTCAACCATATTTTGACCAATAAAAATTGTACATTGATCAGTGGTTAAAGTTTCAGGAATTCCAAACCTGTAAATAATGTGGTTCTGAATAAAATTATTTACTGCTTCCTAATCAACATTGATCAAAGGAACATCTTTGACCCACTTGGTAAAATAATCTATACCAACCAAGATGTACTTATGACCTTTTATGATATAGGTAAAGTTTTACCAATTAAATCCAATGCCCAACCTCTAAATGGTCAAGGCTTGACAATCAAATGAAACTCACTTGTTGGAACATGTTGAATATCTACATGTTTATGGCATTCTTGGCAACCTTTGGAAAACTCAATACAATCTTTCAACATAGTTGGCCAATACAACTCTTGTCAAAATAAAAGCCATTTCATCTTGTGACCTGCATGATGAGCGCCACATGATCCATTATGGGCATAAAAACTACCAAATAAGTTTCGCTCTCACTAAGGCATTTAAGCAAGATTCCTTCTGAATTCTTTTTAAACAATTTGTTCCCAATAATCTTATAATTTAATACCTTAGTGATATGTCATTTCTGTCGGATTTTTCAAAATTTTAAAAATTATAGATTTATAGATTTTTTGATATGTCATTTCTGTCGGATTTTTCAAAATTTTAACAATTGATTTTCACCCATCATTATTCGACAGATTGCCAATGACAAAATTTTCAAAATTTTCTCCATAGTTTTTTAATTCTTCCAACCCTTCTACCCCCGTCAATTTTGACTTTTTCGAATATGAGGAGAAGGGATTGGTCAAAATTAACTTTTCCTTTACTTCAATTAACTCTGCTAATTTTTCTTTGGAAACTCTGTATCTTAAAATAATTTTTTCCAAATCATTAGCCTCTTAGTTTTCGACTCGAAGGACATATTTAATGTCGACTTCATTAAATCTTCTTAATAATGAATTGAACTTTACAAAGCACATCAATAAATTCTCCTTGATGCATTTGTATTCTTTTGTCAGTTGTTTAATAACCAACTTCGAGTCGTCTCTAACCTCGACTCCTTTTCCCCCCAAGTTTAAAAGAATCTTAAGGCATGCAACTAAGGCTTTATACTCAGCCTGATTATTGGAACAATAACCTGTGATTTTAAACTTGAACCTTGTTATAATTTCTTTAGAAAAAATGATCAAAATTCCAATACAAGTTCCATTTTTATGTTAGGAACCATCAAAGTATAATTTCCAAGGCTTGAGATCGATAAAACCTTGTGTTACTTTGACTATTGTATGATCAACAATAAAATCAGCAACAACTTTGCCTTTCATAGCCCTTAAAGGTGAATACTTTAGAGAATATTCAGTCAGAGCCAAAAGCCATTTCCTAATTCGAATGTGTAAAATGGGTTTCGACTACACGTACTTAATAACATCAAAATGGGAATGAACAAAACTTCTGTAGATTTTATATAACATTTCAATTTATTACATTAGAAATACAAACAAAGATACAACTTTTCTATTGGACTACACCTAGTTTCTACATCATTTAGAACTTGAGTAAGGTAATAAATGACACTTTTGACACCATCATCATTCTGTTGGGCTAACATACTTTTTATTGTCTGTTCAGATGCATAAATATACAACTTCATAGATCTATTTCTCATTGGAGGTAACAAAATAGGAGGATTCATTAGATAAGTCTTAATTTGATCAAAATATTTTTGATATTCTTGTTCCCATTTGAATCCGCCTTCTTTCTTTAAACTCAGTAGTGATGAAAATACATTTGTTTCGCCACTTAGATTCGAGATAAACATCCTCAAGAAACTGATTTTTCCCATTAAAGATTGAACTTGCTTTTTTTTTGTATGGAGGTTTTGTATTGAGTGTAGCTTTTATCTTATTTTGGTTTATTTGTATGCCTTTTTTGTGAACTAAAAAGCCCAAAAACTCGCCTTCAAGAATTCCTAAAGCACGTTTTTATGGATTCATTTTCAGTCCATATTTCCTCATTCTTCTGAATGATTGACGAAGATGGTCCAAATGACCATTTTTTGATGAGGCTTTGACAACTATATCATCAATATAAACCTGCATAAAGGTATCAATAAAATAATGAAACATATCATTCATTACCCTTACATATGTTGCACCAGTATTCTTCATACCAAAAGGCATTACCACCCACTCATAGGTTCCTAAGGCCCTAGAACATCACAATGTTGTTTTCGGCACATCTTCCTCTATAATGTAAATTTGGTTATACCCAGAACAAATGTTTAGGTCACATTCCAGCGGTTAAACGTTGGCTTGTATACTCATGCATGGGGACTTAAACGCTTGTTTACATCGAGGTAGAATGGATAAAACATTGTTCGCTAAAATCAACCAACCAAGACTCATTTGCTACCAAGAACTGCGTAGCTTTGAGTTCTCCATCACACTTGGAGATACGTAGGAGTGAGATTCAATGTCTCGTCATACACTATAACAAAAAAACCAAAAATATCTTTTGTCTTACGAAGAACTATGTAGCTTTGAATTCCTCATTATACTTGAGGATATGTAGGAGCGAGACCCACAATCTCGTCAAGCACCCTAATAAAAACATTTTTGTGACCCCTTTTATTTCCCTTTTTCAAAATTTAACAACTTGAAGAAAAAAAATAAACATACGCTAATATTCAATCTTAAATCTAACTAAATGGTTCCCGTTGATTACAACGGATGTGATGAGTGCTAATACCTTCCCTTCACATAATCAAATCTTGAACCCAAATTTGGTTGCGACGACCATTTTCTCTTTCTTTTAAGGGTTTTATCGATATTTTCTCTTTACTCCTTTGGAATAAATAAAGTTTGTGGTGACCCTGTTTAATCATTTTGTGAGTGTGCGAACACTCATAAGGTCTTATTTTTTAAAGATGCGACAAATGGTGATTCTACTCGGGAAAATTGCTCCCGCAAGAGAGAGTGAAGCCTAATTTAGTTCGATTTGCAATGAATGCTAGCTTTGTCTACTTGTTTTATTATATCTTCTTTTCTTTATCTCTTTGTTATTGACATTACTTATCTGATGTTGATTCTTATGGTACTATAGGCTCTATACCAGAGTCTAAGGAAACACCTAAGCATAAGATGGTGGTTGGGTAGTGTTCAACCTGCGAGACTTAGGACTCGTTGGGTTGACATTAAAACCCCACATCGAGTAGATAATATTGAGAATATTATTGTCTAACGAGTAGTCATTATAGTGGTAATGTTTTTATTATGCTCTGTGACTCTAGGGACCTTTTTAGAACCTTGGAGTCGATGGTTGCGTAGTTTGGGCTTGCAAGACGTAGGACTCGTTTGGTTAATACGAAGACCTCAAATGGAGTAGATTCTCTTAGAGATATGATAGTCTAACGAGTATTATTTATAGCGATTGTATTCCCAAGAAGGATCCATAACTCTGGGAACCTACAACCATAAAGCCTACTCGTGGGGTTAATAATCAGAGACACATGTATATATCCTTCTCCTAATACTTGAATTAACCTGAACATGATGCACTTGTGACCCTAAGCTTTACATTGCATTTCCTTCCATATAAAAAAAACAAAATTCATGCATTTTCATTTCATCATCATGCATGCATATCATTTTCCAAAACAAACAAAAAAACTCATCCCGCCTTGTATCCATAACCAGCAGGCTGATTTCCTAGCACCTATATCAAACTCGTGGTGGCTACTGAAGGACAATCGAACACTTCGAATAGAATCAAGTTGAGTTAAGAAAAGATATAAACATTATAAAAGGCTAGGTTGATTAGATGTTGGAAGCTTAACTAGCTCAGTCGAAGAACAATCTCCAGCATGCTGTTATGGAAAATGTCGGTCCTACATCAGGCTTTACCATGGTGACTAACCTAATGTATGACCATCCACCTGACTATGCTCCTCCATAAGTGAACATTCCTACTCAGCCTCAACTTGTGCATGTCACTTATCTAATGAGGTCTCCATTAGGTAGGAGAGTCCCGATATTCATATTGACGAGGAAGGCCCTCAGTATGTGTTCTTCATGCCAAATTCTCAGGGTGTGCCTTAAACGATAAGTTGGTGATTCACTATTTTTAGGACAGCTTGTGTGGGGCGTCATTGAGTTGGTACATGGAGTTAGAAAGAAGTCGTATCTAATCATGGAGGGACTTAGCTAACGCCTTTTTGAAGCAGTACCAATACAATTTGGACATGGCTCCCATTAGCATTCAGTTGCAAAGCTTATCTCAAAAGAGAAACAAATCTTTCAAAGAATATGCATATAAATGAAGAGACTTGGTAGCCTGAGTGCAACCACCACTCTTAGATAAAGAACTGGTTAACATGTTCATAGGTACTCTACAAGGATCTTATCTTTAGAGAATGGTAAGCAGTGAGTCATCAAGCTTCTCTGACTTTGTGATAATGGGAGAACACATCGAGAACAACCTCAAAAGTGGAAAAATCCAAGACGCCTTGAGTAGCCAGGATAGCGAGATTGAATCCCTCAGTAGTTCCCAAGAGGAAGAGGAGGATGAAACCAATGAAGTCATGACGGGTGTTGGGTATTCTCATGATGCATTAATAAGACCTTATGACCCCCCATCTTTTTAGCAGTCACCATTTCCAATACCACACTAACCTTATGGGCAAATAACAACGCCCAAAGTGACATACCAACAACCCTGGACCGATCTTCATTTAAATCAGATAATCCAAGGTCGAGGATATCAAAATCATCATCAGAATCAGCCCAGGCCTCAAAACAATCTAGAAAGAAGGAATACTCCCCTCGATCCCATTCCTATGACATACAGTCAACTCCTGCGGCCTCTGATTCGAAGCTCGACGATGGTTCCCAGATCTCTCAAGGAGTTTCCATAACCATTTTTGCCTAGGTATGATCTCGATGTGCAATATGGATATCATATAGGATCAATAAGGAACTCGACCGAGGACTACAAAGCTTTCAAAGCTAACGTACAATAGTTGATCGACAACAAGTACACAACCTTTCCAGAAGGAAACCTGGTAGTGAACGTCAACCTCTCTCCTGAATGCGTTCAAAGACTCCTGAGAACATATTCTAAAACCTAATGGATCAGACATGAAGTCATCCTCAAACGCTGGCAATCATTGGGCTATTTCATCATTTGCATTTGTAATTTATTTGTCTGTTAAATGCTACTTGTTTTTAAACATTTTTGTTTTTTTAATGGTAATATTAATGAGTGATGATGCATTTTATAAATCAGTCATTTCATATTCCCTAATTTTTCTCATCTTATATAAAAAACAGAAAATATATCCATATTTCTCCCATTCACTTTTCTTTATCAAACTATTGTTTAAGCAAAGATCGGATGGGGGTGACGGAAAAAATACCCAAACTGCTATGGTATGCTTTCAAATATAGCTTTATTGATGATGTTAGCCATTGTTTCAAATCCCCAAACACCGAAGAGATAAATAGTTAGTCCCTAGTCAACCACTTCGAAACTAAATATCCTTACGCTTAATCCAGGGCATGGTAATTTTGTTCAATTAATCTGACTATGCATTCAAATAAAAAGAGAATACATCCCATTTAAGGATCAATCACATGATATTCTTCGTACATGTCATGAAGTGTCTAAGGAACCATACAAAATCCAAAAGTTATGACGGTTGTTCCTTATCAACCAATAACATGGCAATCATAACCTTTCAGAAGAAAAAAAAGAGAAATCCCGCTAAGTCGAACACCCGAAGAGGCAACTTAAGCAAAAATTAGGGCATCCCGATGGACAAAAGACTTCAAAGAAGTGGTTCAGGTCAAAATTATGGATAAAAGCAACAAAAAAAACAATCAAAAGAAGTCATGTAAATCCTTAGTGTCGCATTACGCGAAAAACCGGCGGGAAAACAAGACAACAGAGCCACCACCGTGCGTTATTTATCCCAAAAGAGGGAAAGGAAATGCTCAGAGTAAACCTAGAAAGAACATGGTCTCGCGACCAAAGAGAATGAGATCGGGAGTCGGTTATGCGAAGGGAAGGTATTAGCACCCCTACGCATCCGTCGTACTCGACGGGATCCACGCACAGTAGGAAGGAAAATGGTTGCTAAAACACTGCTCACACACACACAGATACTGGCTGAAAGAGACACAAGAGACAAACAAGACTGACTCGGCAGGATATCGCATCCTGGGCCTACTTAGTCTATCAAGCATAGACATCAGAGTCTAAGTAGTTCGAACTGGGGTAACGACACATGCTCGCTAGGATGTCGCATCCTATGCATACGTATCTCCTTTGGACGAAGGAGAATCAGAGCATTCGTAGCTCGGCTAACACGCACACAAACAAACACAGGCAAAGGCAAACATGGAACCCGAATGCCAATCGCTGGACTTACATCAGCATCCGAACCAAAACACACACAAGAAGGCAAACGTGGAGCCCGAATGCCAATCACTGGACTTACATCAGCATCCGAACCAAAACACACATAAGAAGGCAAACGTGGAGCCCGAATGCCAATCACTGGACTTACATCAGCATCCGAACCAACAAACCCACACTAGAACCCGAATGCCACTCGATGGACTTACATCAGCTTCCAAGCACACAGCAACACAAAACAAAGACACAGGCGCCCGGAGAGATCTGCTCATCTCCTGCCTACGTACCTCATCTGGTATGAGGATCAGGGCGACGTAGTTCCCCTACGGAGGGACACAGGACTAGCCTAACCAGATAACAGAGGGAGACACAACTAGGGATACTACGACTCGAGCCTAGATGTTATCATGCAAAATCATCCCTAAGTTAAGGTTTCTAGCTAACTTGCACAGGAAGCAAGCCTATCCTATTCAACACAGGTAAACAGCAAATCAAGCATTCACAAGTAGCACACACTATATACACACAAGTGGGGCTCAATCAAAGGGTAAGACTGCAAGAGCAAGTCATCTGTACAGGGGTAAAGGTAGCTCTTAACCTTGACATTGAGAGTCAAGGTGAAGCCAGATGAAAGGTGAGTGAAGATTAGACTTCACAACTCTTATCCCTGGTCAGGGAGAGCTATAGACAAAGAAGTGTGGGTCCAGAAAGTAGGAACCCTTCTACACTTAAGACACTGACACAACTGTACACTGTACAAGATCTTGGGTTTGTATCCCAATGCATCAACACAGTGGTGTGAGCAGAGGGATGACTCAACAGAATAGCAGGGGATGGATTGCACATCCCTTGGGTTCTGCCAATTGCCTTATCAGAAGGTCTTTACCTGCCTGGGGACAAAAATAAACAAGCACAAACATCGCCTCTTAAGGAGGACTTCAGACAGGTGCCTGGCTAGGTAACAAGCCAGGTCTTCCAGACTACATGGAGACAAGAATGTTATACCTCAGTGCAAATTGCTTATCAAGCAAAGCAAAGCAATATTAGCAACTAATGTACCTGAAATCAATCAAATACAATCAGTATACCAATCACAAAACCAAACTGCAAATGATTCACAGTTAACTATACACAGACAAATACAAGCCAATGCACAAAGGTGCAAGCCATTAAGGCTCAAACTCAAGTATCAATCCCTGCAAAACAAAGTCAAAATTAGCTATACACAAGTCACAAATCAAGTCCAATGGAGGCACACCATCAAGCAAAGGCCATTTGTGCTATTAACCTGAAACACAACTCAAAAGTGAGATCACAAACCACTAGTCCAAGACTAGGGCCAAAAGGAGATGAAAAAACCAAAACAGCAAGTGAAAAATGATCAAAACCAAGATAAATCAATTAAGAAGAGAATCCAATTGGCCTCACATTAAAACTATGCACCAAATTCATTTCATGCACAATTTAAGTCAAACTAGGCAAGTGTGAACCACATGTGAGCAAACAGAATGATCACAATCAAGCAAATACCAAAACAGCTCAATAAATTCCACAAAAATTCCAGTCTAAACAGAACACATTCAATGAGCTTCATATCAAATTTCATGCTATTTGGACAAGAGGAAGTAGGGAAATTAAATTCAGGAAGTCATGGTATGCAAAAATCAATCCAAACTAGGCCACAAAGCATGTGTCAACTTCAAGCAAATGTAAAACAGTGGAAACAAAATGAGAAATGAATGGGACTAAAGCCAAAGTGAACTTAAACATGTTAGGAATCCCTCCACCAAATTTCATCTTCATATGATAAGGAATGAGAATTTTACAAGCTATGTAAGATGATCACTCAAGAAAAACCCTAAAATGACTAAACAGCAAACAAAAATCCCAATCAAATAGGAAATGGCTCAACAAATTCCAGAAATAATCAAGCTCAAAATAGACATATAGATGATATGACATGCAAAAATTGAGAGCAAATGGCAAAGCATAGGCATGGAAACAAAATTCATGAAGACAGCATAACATAGTGTGACACAAATTGTCACACTCAACTTCAACACATCATATCTCTCAAACCATAAGCTCAAAAATAGCAAACTATACATCAAAATCACCAGAAAAGAGTCAAGAACATGCCTGTAAAATTTAACACATTTTCGATAAGGCATCAAGATTTCATGATTAAAATGGTGAAACATACACATGAAGCATACATGATCAAAGGCATTAGGCAAAGTCAAAAAATCAGCCAGGCACAACTTTGACTATCATACCTAAAAAAAACTAGAGAGAATTTGGAGATCAAGACAAAAATCCCCATCCAATTTGGATAATCCATGAATTAATTGTGATTTTTTGAAGTTTATTGATGAAATGAAATATTTATTCAAACATTTAAATGAAATAATGGCGCTCAGTGGCATTTTGGTAAATACGCCTGGCCAGGGATGAAACACAGAGTTTCATTAAAAGGAATGGCGCGCTGTGATTGGCTGATTCTGGCGGTAAACACATTTTCAAATTTGGAAAGGCCAAACGCGGATCGAACAACCTCTTGGAGCTGTTCATGAGTGTTCATCAACATCACAATTCCAGAAAATTCATCATGAACATTTTTGCACCAAAATGAACAAATAATATACCGTTGGAATCGTCTAAGCTAGCACAATCATAATATCCACATGAAATTTCCTAATTCCTAATGTACTAAACGGATCGAGCAAGAATAGGTTTCACATCACAAATTCAATTCACGATTTCTCTCTCAAATCTTAATGGATTTCTAAACCACAAGCGGAATCGTGTTCTATGATCTTCACTCTACCAAAGGCACATCATAATTTGAGCAATGATGGAAATCGAGTTCTAACCTTTGATGATAGCAGCTGCTGAATCTGGTGAATTCGAGGTGCAAACTACCAAAACAGATGATGCTCGATGGTGTAGGAGTGGATTGGAACGCGTTTTGTAGCTCAATTATACTCCAGGTGGTTGAATCTCCAAACTGTCATGAACTTGAGCTAGCTTGGACAATTGTGATTCCTTCTAGATTTGGCCACGATTTCATGAAACAGCTGCACAATTTCACCTGCAAATGGAGATGCAAGCAAGAACCAAGCCAAACAATGATGAGATTCGATGAAATTGGTGAAAAAGTGTGTGAAAGCTTGAAGAAAAGTAGAGAGAATTGTGATGATTTTCTATTTAGATCTGAAAGAATGAAATGTAATTATCTGTTTCTGTTACAATTAAGACTTTATACCTCACACTAATCCACTTGTTAATCTCAATTAGGCAAATTGGAATGATTAGTACAAAATGCATTTTTATGATTTTGGCCAAAATGCCCTTTTTCTTATGCAGCCAATGTATCAGTCAAAAATCAGTCCAAGCAAGTTCTAAATGATATTTTGGATGTGTAGCAATTGGTCCCAAGTGCATATGGCTTGTAATTTTGAAAATCACCTTTTCATGCCAAAAATGCAAATGAATTCACTTGAAAAATGCCATTTTGCTATGATGGTTTTTGATGAAATGTAATAATGCACCATGAAATTTCATGTGAAATGTGGTTTTCTCAAAGAAAAATCAACCAATTTGGCCATTCCATGTGAAAGTTATGGCACTTTGAATTTAGGCATTTTCTGAAAATGATTGGACCATATCTTGCCAACCACACATGGGAATTTCATGTTCTTGGACTTTTTGGAAAGGTGAGATCAAGATCTTCAACTTTCATGTTGGACAAAATTCCATTTGAAGCTTGTATGATGAAGTAATTTTGAGGAGAAAAACTTTCCATTTTGGGCAGTTGAAATTACAGGCCACCTGCTATTTTTGGAAACTTTTGATCTGACCCCCAATTCTTCAATCTTGATCTTTGAAATGTCAAATGAGACTTGTATGGACATGAATGAGGCCTTTCAAACCATCTCACACCTTCCAATCCATAAAATCAGGCATAGTTGACCACAGTTGACCACAGTTGACCTTCTAGCGTTTTTGAGGAAATTCAGCTTGACTGTTGATCTTTTGAGCATCCAATCTTTGGCCAAACCACTTCAAAATGATCCTTAGACCATATGAACTTGATAAATCAACCCTAGGGCTTTGTCTCAATGGAAATGGCACCTGCTTGCTTGCTTGACCTGATCTCCTGACCAGTTTGACCTAATTTGTCAGTTGAACTTGCACTTGGGCAAAGGACAATGCAATGTTATGCAGTGGACTATGTTATGTTAATGACCTAATATGAAAATGAATGTACAAAATGGGAGGTGCAAATTTGAGGTGCTACAGCTGCCCCTATTCAATCAGCTGGGAACCTGAACGGATGATAGCAACGGCTGTCAGACCTTCAAGGTAAACAGGGATTGAATACCGATGAACCGTAGAAATTTGCACTCTGCGGGGATCCAAGAAAGGAAATTCACCAACGGGCGCTTCCACTGGGATCTGATATTTATTATTGGGGACTTTGACTTTCTGATTCTTTTTCTTCTCAAAGGTACAACCACCTCCAGACACCTCAAGACGATGAATGGGAACAGAAATCGCAACTAGACGTCAACGGACGACTAGGAAACACTCAACGTTTACCAAGACCAACAGAGAGGTAACCAGACATTAATGAATGACTGGAAGAGATACAACCCCATGTCAGCGGACATAGTGGGAAAAACTCATCGTTTACCAAAACCAACGGAGAGGTAACTCTACTGGGGACGACCAGGAAAAACTCGACGTTTACCAAGACCAACGGAGAGGTAACTAGACATCAACGGACGACGGATGAACTGGGAAGACTCGACCAGACGTCAATAGACGAAAGGGAGAAGCTCTACGTTTATCGACACCAACGGAGAAGGAGACCAGACATCAACGGACGACGGATGAACTGGGAAAGACTCGACCAGACGTCGACGGACGAAAGGGAGAAGCTCGACGTTTATCGACACCAACGGAGAAGGAGAATCAACTAGGGACGACCAGGAAAACTCGACCAGACGTCAACGGACGAAAGGGAGAAGCCACTTCACTGAGGAAGGGTACAAACCGGAAACCAAATAGGATGTCACTGACGACTCTACCGGGGATTCTGGCTGGGAATCAACCAGACATTAACGAATGACTGGGAAATAAGGTATACAATCAGACGTCAACGGACGAATGAGAAAAACTCGACGTTTATCGAAACCAATGGAGAGGTAAATCCACATGGGGAAGGGTACAACTAGACGTCATCGGACGCATAGGAAAAACTCGACGTTTATCGACACCAACGGAGAGGAGGAAACTCTGAGGGGAATCATCTGGTATTACCAAATAATCTGTGGGGAATAAGCAACTATACGTCAACGGACGCATAGGAAAAACTCGACGTTTATCGACACCAACGGAGAGGAGGATACTCTTTCGGGGAGAGAGAACACAACCAAATCATCAACGGATGATTGGGAAAAACTCGACGTTTATCGACACCAACGGAGAGGAGGAATGCTTCACTAGGGAAGGAGGACGACGTTACGAACATCGAAAAAATGATGTTTACCGACACCAAAGAAGACCAGACACTTACGCATGACTGGGAAATCACCGAAAGATGGTGTTTACCGACACCAAAGAAGACCAGACACTACGCATGACTGGGAAATCACCGAAAGAGGGTGTTTACCGACACCAAAGAAGACCAGACACTTACGCATGACTGGGAAATCACCGAAAGAGGGTGTTTACCGACACCAAAGAAGCAACACACGCGGGTGCTGACAGGATACTGACATCTACATGTGTCAAGGCTACACACTTGCAGGGGATCTCACTGGGGATCAAGGTCACGACAGCGAGCAAACAGGAAGGAACACCAAGGATACCGAGTTGTAGGTATGAAACGAGTGACCGACCAAAACGTGAATTGGTTTGTTTTCCAAAACACTCAACATCCTGAAGAGGGCCAGAAAAGCAGTCTTGTTAGAGGACGGACATTCGATTCCACAAGGAATACGAATCTTACTCAGCTGGGGAGAACAATCAAAAGATTGACCAAAGAGCGCATGAGATATATTATCTATAGCCGTCAAAACGTAGATAATACACTCGCATGGAAGATTATCCATAACCGGGTTGTAGGTTGTTAAATGGATAAATCAACCGACATCATCCTGAAGAGAGCGGAGGCAAACTTGTTAAAGAATGGACATCCGATTCCACGAGGAATACGAATCTTACTCGGCTGGCAAAAACAATCAACAGACTGACCAGAGAGTGCATGAGATATATTATCTATAGCCGTCAAAACGTAGATAACACACTCGCATGGAAGATTATCCATAACCGGGTTGTAGGTTGTTAAATGGATAAGCGACCGAACAGAAAGGCATCGGGGTACCAGGAATAGGTATGCAAAGATGACCAATCAAAAGGGTAAACCACAAACACTACCAGCAAGTGGTGAATGAAAGAGGACCCACCCAGGATAGAATTGCTTACTCGGAGCAAGTATCCAAAAGGAAGGAGAAGACCCACTGGGGAAAATACTGCTTGATCAAGGCAAGTATCCAGAGGGGACAAGACTATCAATACCGCAAACTGGGTACTGATAACTGCAAAGAGGGGATTACATCCATCGGTTTGTAAGTAGAGGCCACAAAATCCGCTGAGGGACGGAGTGAGAAAAAGGATTTACAACTACCGGGTAGAAGGTAGAAGACCGCAAAGTCTGCCACAATCAGAATGAACCACAAAGGTTACCTCTGCTAGGGGGTGAAAGTGGGATTTTACAACTAGCAGTTATTAGGTAGAAAACCACAAAGATAGGACTTACAACTACCGGTTTGTAAGTAGAGGCCACAAAATCCGCTGAGGGACGGAGTGAGAAAAAGGATTTACAACTACCGGGTAGAAGGTAGAAGACCGCAAAGTCTGCCACAATCAGAATGAACCACAAAGGTTACCTCTGCTAGGGGGTGAAAGTGGGTTTTTACAACTACCAGTTATTAGGTAGAAAACCACAAAGATAGGACTTACAACTACCGGTTTGTAAGTAGAAGCCTCAAATTCCGCTGAGGACGAGATGAACGAGTGCCGGTTAGTGAGCGACTACTCATTTATGCCCCAGGGAAAAAACAGTCAATAGGAAGCCTATTTAGGATCGATCCAAAAAGGCATACTGAATCAAGACTCATCCTAATGAGGAAAGAACTCAATAGGGAAAACCCATCCCGTTAGGTGTGCAGGGAGGGAATGGAAACAACCGCCATCCACGAGGATATAACTCAGTGGGGAGCACAGAAGGAATGGTAGACATTTTCTGCTTAAGGGGTCGACCCTATATGGAGAGATCAGACACACCCACATCTGCTAGGGGAAGATCCACTGGGGAGATCTGATTTTCCTTTCACCAACGGATGAGGAAATAAACCTCTCTGGGGGTACCAATCCTGAATGCCGTCAGGCGCAACTGTAGCGAGAGCTGTACAGATGTAGAACCAAATGATCCGCCTCTGCCGGGGATACGGTCTGGTTGGGTTAACACATGAATGCATATGTTTGCATTTTTCTATGGCGTAATGCTCCATATCGAATGGAAATGCTACGCGATTTTGAGGATGCAATGATTACTATATGCAAAATGCAAATGATGAAAACTCCGCTGGGGAGCCCAAAGATCAGATACTCCAACTCTGCGGGGAGACTCTGCTTGAAGAAATCTGCTTGAGAGCACCGACTTCTCACTCATGCTGGAGAACGGAGATACCAAGAATCAACCTTATCTCTGGTGAGAACAGATAGGCATTAATAACACTCCTCATGCCAACAACTCTGCTGAGGATCTATCCGAGAAAATGACGGAGTGCTGGGATGTCAATCCCCCCAAATACCGGATCTTAACAGAAACACACCCGCGCCAGGGTGAGGAGAAGACTGCTCTGCTAGAGAGACGAAAGTTGAAGTCTTTAATACACCTTCTGCTTGAGAACTGCCCCATGAAAATGTTCCACCAACACTCTACTGGGGATGCCCCTCCATAGGTGCTAACAGGGACTTGGAAGAAAAAATCTGCACTGCCGGGGACATGAAGATGAACAACTTCAACCAACACTGCATAGAACAACCTCGCTGAGGAGAAACCACAAGAGGTTCTACAGGAAAGAGATACAGTTATGCTCGAGATACGAACAAATGTCTTACCTGTTGGTAATCATACCACCCTCGGGAGAGCACTGCGGATCTCCTAAGTACCCTTCCATCATTGTGAATGTTCACTTTGTTTAAGAACAATTTTTGAAAAATTTGTTTATTTTGAAAACAATGATACTTTATCAATTAAACATGCAAAACGTTTGTTGAATTGAAACAAATAAGAGTGCAAATAATGGGATAAAAGCTCAAATTGATGTGATGGAATGGTAGCTTGCAAAGGGCGAGACTCCATAGATCTGTACAAGTTTGAAATCGGTGATATATATTGGAGAGGGCTACATTGAACATAATGACCTTTCCTCTACCATTCCGAATTTTCGATGTATTCGGAGCTTCAGTCGACGACGAATCGAGAATCCCTGACGGATGACAGATATAGAGCACAGTCTTGTCATGATGCAGTTACTTGCCAAATCCCTAATTTTTGCCTGGATCGCCCTTTCGGGTTTTCAATCCACCGAGACGCTCCTTTTTGCCTAAGTCGCCCTTTGAGGTGTCTGACTTAGCGAGCTTTTTTGCTTTTTTTATTTTATTTTAGGCGAAGTATTTCTTGACTGCATCTGGAATTCACAGGACGAGTGAACTTCTTTATCCATCGTTGTAAGTGCCAAAGCACTGCCTGAAAAAGGCTTTCTTGACAACATATGGACATTCATAGCTTAGGGTTCACTTGCCCCTGGAATCGGGCACGAAGGACAAGACTTTCTTGAGCACAGGGTCATTTTCTCAGAACTCGAGACTTGACCTTCTTGTCGAATGTTTTCTTCATTCTCTGCTGATATAACTGACCATGACACCTGGCAGTTAATCTCTTCTTTTTGGTCGAATTCAGCATCAGTCAACTTGGGACTTTGAGGGTGCTATTTTCTTTTGTTTCTTTCTTTCTTTGTTTTTTCTGATTTTGCTTTTGATTTCTTTTGATTTTTTTTTGTTTTGCACCCTCCTTTTTTTTATACATATATGCCCCAGTTGGCTGTTCTGCTGATTCTCGAGATGCAGCTGAGTGATCTTCTTTTCTTGCTCAAGAAGTCAGGAAATCTCGTCAGGAATCCTTTCAACATCATCTTCTTCCGCTTCGAATACAGGGAATTCAAAATTGGGAGATGACGTCCGATCATTATGTTCAATGGGTTTAAGAAACAACCTGCATAATGATTTTGATATGAAAAGCTTTTGAAAATCAAACAAGACAATCGTTATGCAGATGAAAAGATTGCTTTTATTCTTGTTTTTAGGGTTTTTTGTGATCACCAATTTCATGTAAAAAAGCAAAAAGGGAAAACAATTGGAAAAACAAATGTTTAACATGAATTTATTTGAATGAAAATATCATTGCACAAAATGTTGCCAACAATGTCATCACTTCTCCTTTTGGCATGGGAGAAGGGTTTTTAAACAAAGTGATTAATACTCTGACTTATGAACAACTGTAGGAACGTCCACAGTGACCCAATTGTGATAGATCCCACCAGGGATGACAACTGTCAAAATCCTTTGCATCAGCAGCTTTTGCTTTTGAACAGCTCTCTTTGCTGAAAAGTCGGCGCCAGCCCAGGACTTGTTATCTTCAAGCTTGATTAACACGGGGACCCAAGTCTTCAAAATTCAGAATACCTGACCTCACGAGGTCTTGAACCTTCATCTTCAACTGAAAGCAACTATCCACATCATGACCAGGAGCACCTGAATGATACACACAATGCTGCTCAGGCCTATACCACCACCGAGGGTTGACGGGTACGGCCGACGGGTCTCTGGGAGTAATCAAGTTCCGCTCTATCAAAGAGGGATACAACTCTGAGTATGACATAGGGATCGGGTCAAAAATGATCCTCTTCCTCTCATTACCCGTATTGGCCTGATTATCATAGGGAGGCTGGTAAGCCTGCTGTTGAGGACGATGTTGCTGATGTTGATACTGCTGAGTTGGTCTTCTCTGTTGCTGTGGAGTTTGAGTTGCTGGGATAGTCACAGCAGCGACCTGACGATATGGTCCTCTGTTTGCACTCCTTCGACGGTGCACAACATTTGTTTCACTCTCTCCCCTTTTGGGTGCCCCAGAGAATGGCTTCTTAGAACTTGAAGAGTTTGAAGAGCCAGGATCTTGAATCTTTCCTACTTTGGTAAGGCTCTCAGTCCTTTCCCCACAGACAACCACATCAGAAAAGCTACTGAACGGGCAACTTCCCATGCGGTCCATGAACACACCTTGCAAGGTTCCAATGAACATGTCAGTCAGCTCTCTCTCCAGCATAGGAGGTTGCACTCTAGCGGCTAGCTCACGCCACCTATGGGCGTACTCTTTGAAGCTCTCCTTGGATTTCTGACACAGACTCTGCAATTGGGTTCGGCTCGGTGCCATGTCCATGTTGTGCTTGTATTGCCTCAGAAAGGCTTCACCCAGATCTTTCCAGCTTCTAACTGATTCTTTTTTCAGGTCCATGTACCAGTCCAAGGATGCCCCGGATAGACTATCTTGGAAAAAGTACATCCACATCTTTTCGTCGTCAGTATATGCGGAGATCTTCCTGAAGTAAGCTTGCACATGGGTGCGAGGACAAGAGGTACCGTTGTACTTTTCAAATGAGGGTGCTTTGAACTTGTACGGGATTCTCAAACCCTCTACCAGCCCCATATTTGTAACATCAAATCCGAGGGAGTTTTGGCATTCCATCGCACAGAGCTTCTCAGCCAGGGCATCAACCTTACGGTCCCTCTCTTCAACTCTAACCACCTCATCATCTTCACTCAGCAGTGTGAACATGTCCTCTTGTCTGTCGACAATAGGAGCAGGATTGCGAACAGGAGCCCGGGTAGCTCTAGCATTGACCTCTGCAGCAAGAGGCTGTCCATTGATCCTTATTCCTCTCAACTCATCCCCGACGGCATAGTCGTTAGTGGGAGCAGCAACATTGACATTCTCATGAGCAGGTGCAACAACAGGCGAAGCACGGTTGGACGTCTGAATCACAGTCTCTTGTCTCTGAACCAAAGCTCGGAGCTCCTCCTGACCTTGAGCAACCCCTTGCATCATCGTTATGAACTGGGCCATGTTCGCCCTTATCTCAGCCAACTCAGTCTGAACCTGATCCATATTCCTCTGATGGTTGAGTCTGGTTGAATACCGATGCAGTCTCTGATCAGCTATCCTGCCTGACACAGGAACCGGAGTGAGAAGTCGGAACTAGAACACCTGTTATGCAATATGACATGAGTATGATGTTAATGCATATGATGCACATGAAATGATCATTTCTCAGGCATTCAAAGAGCCTGATTCATCTTCACAGGATAGCAATCTGCAGCAACACGGCGCGGTATACAAGAGCAATGAGCACCGAGTGAAACCAACAATTTCATCTGTAAATGAGCACCCGGATCTATCAGTGAACAGACTCTGGAATGTACCTGAGAAATGATATGCATGCAGAGATTAGTTTTTTCTTTTTTCTTTTTCTTTTTCAATTTTTTATTGCATTTCTTTTGAAAAATAAACATGCTATGATGCACATGATGCGGACACGACTGGCAAGTTGTGCATCTCTGAACACAGGATCGAAGCTTCGGCTCGAACTCTGAACAACAATTCATCTGAAACCCAAAGTCAACTGATAAACTGTCATCTGAACCCAATCTGAGAATACTGAGTCACCAACAGAACCCTGAGTCACCATCAATTCACCAACCGGTCACCAACAGTCACCATCTATACCTGTTAAAATGATCATTCCCTCCCCACTTACGGGTATCATCTAGGCCAGGGTAAGGTCGAAAGAAACGCAACATAAATAACCTTTCGCAGAATACTATCATATACACACCTGAAGTATGTATCGATGGTACCCCACCAGGGTCTGAACTGCTCGTGATATCAATGTTCCACTAAGTGGCGCATACCACCCGCTTCCCATGAATCACTCTATTCCTAGGTTTCCTAGATTTCACTCATATCCTGGGTATTGGGCCTTTTACCTCGAGTAACACCCACCCCCAAACAGAGAAACACAGCCAGCACAGCAGATAAATATGAATAAATGCAAACATTAATGCAAACAATAAACGCAAACAATAAATGAAATGAATGCAATAAATAACACAGCAAAAAGCAACCAAAGCCCTAACCTAGAGAACGCTAGGAGAGACTCGCTTAGGGAAGATGGACCAGCACAGGTCAACTTCACCATATCCCCAGCAGAGTCGCCAGCTGTCGCATTACGCGAAAAACCGGCGGGAAAACAAGACAACAGAGCCGCCACCGTGCGTTATTTATCCCAAAAGAGGGAAAGGAAACGCTCAGAGTAAACCTGGAAAGAGCATGGTCTCGCGGCCAAAGAGAATGGGATCGGGAGTCGGTTATGCGAAGGGAAGGTATTAGCACCCCTACGCATCCGTCGTACTCGACGGGATCCACGCACAGTAGGAAGGAAAATGGTTGCTAAAACACTGCTCACACACACACAGATACTGGCTGAAAGAGACACAAGAGACAAACAAGACTGACTCGGCAGGATATCGCATCCTGGGCCTACTTAGTCTATCAAGCATAGACATCAGAGTCTAAGTAGTTCGAACTGGGGTAACGACACATGCTCGCTAGGATGTCGTATCCTATGCATACGTATCTCCTTTGGACGAAGGAGAATCAGAGCATTCGTACCTCGGCTAACACGCACACAAACAAACACAGGCAAAGGCAAACATGGAACCCGAATGCCAATCGCTGGACTTACATCATCATCCGAACCAAAACACACACAAGAAGGCAAACATGGAGCCCGAATGCCAATCACTGGACTTACATCAGCATCCGAACCAAAACACACACAAGAAGGCAAACATGGAGCCCGAATGCCAATCACTGGACTTACATCAGCATCCGAACCAACAAACCCACACTAGAACCCGAATGCCACTCGATGGACTTACATCAGCTTCCAAGCACACAGCAACACAAAACAAAGACACAGGCGCCCGGAGAGATCTGCTCATCTCCTGCCTACGTACCTCATCTGGTATGAGGATCAGGGCGACGTAGTTCCCCTACGGAAGGACACAGGACTAGCCTAACCAGATAACAGAGGGAGACACAACTAGGGAGACTACGACTCGAGCCTAGATGTTATCATACAAAATCATCCCTAAGTTAAGGTTTCTAGCTAACTTGCACAGGAAGCAAGCCTATCCTATTCAACACAGGTAAACAGCAAATCAAGCATTCACAAGTAGCACACACTATATACACACAAGTGAGGCTCAATCAAAGGGTAAGACTGCAAGAGCAAGTCATCTGTACAGGGGTAAAGGTAGCTCTTAACCTTGACATTGAGAGTCAAGGTGAAGCCAGATGAAAGGTGAGTGAAGATTAGACTTCACAACTCTTATCCCTGGTCAGGGAGAGCTATAGACAAAGAAGTGTGGGTCCAGAAAGTGGGAACCCTTCTACACTTAAGACACTGACACAACTGTACACTGTACAAGATCTTGGGTTTGTATCCCAATGCATCAACACAGTGGTGTGAGCAGAGGGATGACTCAACAGAATAGCAGGGGATGGATTGCACATCCCTTGGGTTCTGCCAATTGCCTTATCAGAAGGTCTTTACCTGCCTGGGGACAAAAATAAACAAGCACAAACATCGCCTCTTAAGGAGGACTTCAGACAGGTGCCTGGCTAGGTAACAAGCCAGGTCTTCCAGACTACATGGAGACAAGAATGTTATACCTCAGTGCAAATTGCTTATCAAGCAAAGCAAAGCAATATTAGCAACTAATGTACCTGAAATCAATCAAATACAATCAGTATACCAATCACAAAACCAAACAGCAAATGATTCACATTTAACTATACACAGACAAATACAAGCCAATGCACAAAGGTGCAAGCCATTAAGGCTCAAACTCAAGTATCAATCCCTGCAAAACAAAGTCAAAATTAGCTATACACAAGTCACAAATCAAGTCCAATGGAGGCACACCATCAAGCAAAGGCCATTTGTGCTATTAACCTGAAACACAACTCAAAAGTGAGATCACAAACCACTAGTCCAAGACTAGGGCCAAAAGGAGATGAAAAAACCAAAACAGCAAGTGAAAAATGATCAAAACCAAGATAAATCAATTAAGAAGAGAATCCAATTGGCCTCACATCAAAACTATGCACCAAATTCATTTCATGCACAATTTAAGTCAAACTAGGCAAGTGTGAACCACATGTGAGCAAACAGAATGATCACAATCAAGCAAATACCAAAACAGCTCAATAAATTCCACAAAAATTCCAGTCTAAACAGAACACATTCAATGAGCTTCATATCAAATTTCATGCTATTTGGACAAGAGGAAGTAGGGAAATTAAATTCAGGAAGTCATGGTATGCAAAAATCAATCCAAACTAGGCCACAAAGCATGTGTCAACTTCAAGCAAATGTAAAACAGTGGAAACAAAATGAGAAATGAATGGGACCAAAGCCAAAGTGAACTTAAACATGTTAGGAATCCCTCCACCAAATTTCATCTTCATATGATAAGGAATGAGAATTTTACAAGCTATGTAAGATGATCACTCAAGAAAAACCCTAAAATGACTAAACAGCAAACAAAAATCCCAATCAAATAGGAAATGGCTCAACAAATTCCAGAAATAATCAAGCTCAAAATAGACATATAGATGATATCACATGCAAAAATTGAGAGCAAATGGCAAAGCATAGGCATGGAAACAAAATTCATGAAGACAGCATAACATAGTGTGACACAAATTGTCACACTCAACTTCAACACATCATATCTCTCAAACCATAAGCTCAAAAATAGCAAACTATACATCAAAATCACCCGAAAAGAGTCAAGAACATGCCTGTAAAATTTCACACATTTTGGATAAGGCATCAAGATTTCATGATTAAAATGGTGAAACATACACATGAAGCATACATGATCAAAGGCATTAGGCAAAGTCAAAAAATCAGCCAGGCACAACTTTGACTATCATACCTAAAAAAAACTAGAGAGAATTTGGATATCAACACAAAAATCCCCATCCAATTTGGATAATCCATGAATTAATTGTGATTTTTTGAAGTTTATTGATGAAACGAAATATTTATTCAAACATTTAAATGAAATAATGGCGCTCAGTGGCATTTTGGTAAATACGCCTGGCCAGGGATGAAACGCAGAGTTTCATTAAAAGGAATGGCGCGCTGTGATTGGCTGATTCTGGCGGTAAACACATTTTCAAATTTGGAAAGGCCAAACGCGGATCGAACAGCCTCTTGGAGCTGTTCATGAGTGTTCATCAACATCACAATTCCAGAAAATTCATCATGAACATTTTTGCACCAAAATGAACAAATAATATACCATTGGAACCGTCTAAGCTAGCACAATCACAATATCCACATGAAATTTCCTAATTCCTAATGTACTAAACGGATCGAGCAAGAATAGGTTTCACATCACAAATTCAATTCACGATTTCTCTCTCAAATCTTAATGGGTTTCTAAACCACAAGCGGAATCGTGTTCTATGATCTTCACTCTACCAAAGGCACATCATAATTTGAGCAATGATGGAAATCGAGTTCTAACCTTTGATGATAGCAGCTGCTGAATCTGGTGAATTCGAGGTGCAAACTACCAAAACAGATGATGCTCGATGGTGTAGGAGTGGATTGGAACGCGTTTTGTAGCTCAATTATACTCCAGGTGGTTGAATCTCCAAACTGTCATGAACTTGAGCTAGCTTGGACAGTTGTGATTTCTTCTAGCTTTGGCCACGATTTCATGAAACAGCTGCACAATTTCACCTGCAAATGGAGATGCAAGCAAGAACGAAGCCAAACAATGATGAGATTCGATGAAATTGGTGAAAAAGTGTGTGAAAGCTTGAAGAAAAGTAGAGAGAATTGTGATGATTTTCTGTTTTGATCTGAAAGAATGAAATGTAATTATCTGTTTCTGTTACAATTAAGACTTTATACCTCACACTAATCCACTTGTTAATCTCAATTAGGCAAATTGGAATGATTAGTACAAAATGCATTTTTATGATTTTGGCCAAAATGCCCTTTTTCTTATGCAGCCAATGTATCAGTCAAAAATCAGTCCAAGCAAGTTCTAAATGATATTTTGGATGTGTAGCAATTGGTCCCAAGTGCATATGGCTTGTAATTTTGAAAATCACCTTTTCATGCCAAAAATGCAAATGAATTCACTTGAAAAATGCCATTTTGCTATGATGGTTTTTGATGAAATGTAATAATGCACCATGAAAGTTCATGTGAAATGTGGTTTGCTCAAAGAAAAATCAACCAATTTGGCCATTCCATGTGAAAGTTATGGCACTTTGAATTTAGGCATTTTCTGAAAATGATTGGACCATATCTTGCCAACCACACATGGGAATTTCATGTTCTTGGACTTTTTGGAAAGGTGAGATCAAGATCTTCAACTTTCATGTTGGACAAAATTCCATTTGAAGCTTGTATAATGAAGTAATTTTGAGGAGAAAAACTTTCCATTTTGGGCAGTTGAAATTACAGGCCACCTACTATTTTTGGAAACTTTTGATCTGACCCCCAATTCTTCAATCTTGATCTTTGAAATGTCAAATGAGACTTGTATGGACATGAATGAGGCCTTTCAAACCATCTCACACCTTCCAATCCATAAAATCAGGCATAGTTGACCACAGTTGACCACAGTTGACCTTCTAGGGTTTCTGAGGAAATTCAGCTTGACTGTTGATCTTTTGAGCATCCAATCTTTGGCCAAACCACTTCAAAATGATCCTTAGACCATATGAACTTGATAAATCAACCCTAGGGCTTTGTCTCAATGGAAATGGCACCTGCTTGCTTGCTTGACCTGATCTCCTGACCAGTTTGACCTAATTTGTCAGTTGAACTTGCACTTGGGCAAAGGACAATGCAATGTTATGCAGTGGACTATGTTATGTTAATGACCTAATATGAAAATGAATGTACAAAATGGGAGGTGCAAATTTGAGGTGCTACACTTAGAAAAAAAATCAGGTGACCACCATATCAAGAATCAAAGAGTCGCCAACATTCTGGACAAAAATAAAATAAGGTGACTGCCATTTCAAGAAAATATAGTTAGATCTTGAACCTTCATCTTTACCTTACATCTTCAAACTCTCTTGGAAGTTGAGTGCATGTGTTGAATTAACTGAGTGTAAGACTGTAGTTTATCAAGAAGAATGAGTGGGTTAAAATTATATTTTGAGCCTTATATCCTTTATTTCAGAAACCATGAACCAGGCCACATTAAAACCCTCAAAAGACCTAATTGAAGCAGGATTTATTCTGAAAGCTAACTATAACAAAATTGTGTTAAACTGACTCCTAGAGATTTGCTACTTATCTGTATTGGCATCATATTCTCACAATATCCTTCGCATTTTTAATTGCTAAATCAACACTGCATTTGGACTCATGGTCCATTCATTGCACACCGTCAAACCATTTTAATAATGATTTTTTCAGAACCTTCATGAGCATCGCATTAAAATTTCAATTTTTTGAATGAACAATTTTAATTGCAAGTAAGTATTTAATATCAAGGAAATTCCAAGGAGCAGAGGAACTTGAACATTCATTGATCATGACCCGAATGAATACCACCTTATAACCCTATAGATCAAGGGCAAGTCCCCAAACATCATTTGATTAAAGGTTAAATCGTTTCAAGAATCGGTTGAACAAGAGCGAACCACCTTATGACTCTATCAACCAAGGGCATATCACCTCGAGGTTCTGTTGATTAAGGGAAAATCCTTAAAGCTCAGTAAACTAGAGTTAAATTGTTTCAAGACACAATCAATCTAGGAGAATCACTTCAAGGCTCACACTGGGTAAAGTTGTAACACCCGAGGCCAAAGAGGGCGAAGAATGGATGTAACACTTGAGGCCGAAAAGGGTGGAGAAGAGTCATCGAATTCACATTGGAATGAGAGGGATCCTGAGGCTATTAAGGGATGGGGCAACATGGTTAAAGGAAGGCTTATAAGGATTGATTGGTACTACCTATACCAATAAGATGCATCTTCTTTTCGGTAGACTAACAAATAAGAACTCCATAATTAAGGAGGTTTGACTTGGAATAGTATTTGGATGGGTGACCATTTGAGAATTTTCCTGGAAAGCGTGTGAGTGAAGACAAAACATGTTGAAAAGACCCGTGTTGGTTTGTGGGGTCATTCGGTAGTCTTGAAAGTAGTCTGAGGCGTTATAAATGGTATCAGAGCCAGACCTTTCCCAATACGATGTGGTTTGGGGACGAGCCAAGCAGAAGCTGGTAGGGATGTAAACCTGAGGCCAAAGAGAGCGGATAGTGGATGTAACACTTGAGGTTGAAGAGGGCAGATAATGGTCACCGAATTCACATCATAACGAGAGGGATCCTGAGGCTATGCAGGGATGGGACTGCATGGTTAAATGGAAGCTTATATGGATTAATTGACACTGCATATACCAACAAGATGCATCTCCTTTTCGATGGCCTAACAAATAAGAACTCCATAGTTAAAGAGGTTTGACTCTGAGTAGTATTTAGATGGGTGACCTTTTGGGAAGTTTCTCGGGAAGCGTGTGAGTAAGGACAAAGCATGGTGAAAAAACCCTTGTTAGTTTGTGAGGTCAGTCGGTAATCCTAAAAGCAGTTTGGGGTGTTACACAAGCCACCTCACAAGCACAGAAAACCGACCACTCTAAGAGTCGATTAATAAAGGGCATATTACTCTACGACTTGAAATTCTAGGGCAAGCCATCTTAAGGTAATGGAAGAATGCTTCCAAACTCATTTTGAGGCAAGATGAGCTACATAGGGGCAAGTGCTAACCATACCTCAACTTGCTCAAGCAAAATCTATCGTACATTAGCAACCCTTGAGTTCGAAATTAGTGTCAGGAAATCATGCTAACACCATATTAAATAACCTTGTGCCTTTTTACAAATAAGAAACCTTGTTGTAAAAGAACCTTTCCATCTACTACCCACCGCATGGGCAATTTTGGAAGCCTTCAAGTCATTATATAAATTATCCTTATGAATTAGTCATGTCACTTTTCTCTAGCATCAAGTTATGCATCTAATTTAATTCATCAAGCATGCCCCATGGCATGAACTTGGCATTATCAAAAAGGATTTTAATACAAGCACTAAAGATCAAACATCAACAACCCAATCTTACTTGGTACCTTACAGAAGCTCAGCCTTCAGTGGCACAAACCAAAATTAGCCCATTGCATACATCGTTTGTTCATCATGTCATGCGTCATCGCCTATTACATACATAAAAGTGAATCTCATATCTCATAGACAACTCATGAGTGCACACCCACTTTCCCAAAGACCAAATCTCGTATGGAAGTTCATTTCAAAACCAATTTCTGTCTGGTAACCTAATCTCTTTCACAAGTTCCTGTCTGGTAGCATATTTAAAAGTTAGTTTTCGTATGACAGTAAACCAAAAACCAGTTATCATCTGGCAGTTCATTTTAAAACCAGTTCCCGTTTGGCAACCTAATCCCTTTCACCAGTTCCCATATGGGTAGCATATTTGAACGTCAGTTCTCGTTTGACGGTAAACCAAAAACCAGTTCTCATCCGGTATTCGAATTCCTAAGTCAGTTCTCGTCTAACATTAAATAAAAAACCAGTTCTCATCTGGTAGAATATTGTAAAGTCAGTTCCTGTATGATAGTTAAATTCCAAAGTTAGTTCTCATCTGTCAAGCAAACTAAAACCAGTTATCGTATGGTACTCATTTAAAAAAAGTAAATTCCCGTCTAACGAACAAATAAAAAACCCATGTTCTCTTCTGGAAACTAACTTTGAAATCAGTTCCTGTATGAAAAACCAAAAAGAAAACCAGTTCCCGTCTGATAGACTATTTAAAAGTTAATTCCCGTCTGACAAAAAAAAATAGTTCTCATCTGGAAATTTAATCTTTTTCACCAGTTCCTATCTGGTAGACTGTCTGAAAGTTAGTTCTCGTATGACAAACAAAAACAAAACACAAGTTTTTGTCTGGCAGCTTAATCTTTTTCACTAGTTCCCGTCTGGTAATCTATCCTTTAAATATAATTCCCGTATAGCAATTCACCTCTAAAATTCAACCTTATTGGCACACCCAAATTTCAGTTTTGCTTGACCTTTTTTAGGAAAGAAAATCATGCCAAAAAAAAACCAATCATTCATTCGTAGTCATTTATCCATGCATTTCATGTATCATGAATAACATTTTCACCTAGGTGGAGTATTAAACAAGAAAACAAACATGCATACATAACATAAGTCAGGATTTGGGATCAATCATGAGAGTCCAGGTCAATCCTCAACTAAGTCGGAGGGATTTCTATGAGTGAGTTCCCACCCTGCACGCTTTCTCATCAGGTTATACTCTAACGAGTTTTTCTTTAACCTTTTATTGATGAGGATGTTATCCTCGTCTAAGTCAGTGGTATTCCTCTATTGAGTTCTTACACTGCACGCTTTCTCATTGGGTGTTCCTTAACATGTCTTTTTCTTCGACCTTTTATTTATAAGGATGTTATCTGAAGCTACTATACTCGAACATATCGCACGCTCTAACATACCACAGAGTCGCCATCGAACTTTATTTATCCCCAAAGGGATGGGAAAACATTGATAAAACCCGGGGGTGTAGCTGGGTTTTCGTTACCTTTAGGTTTATTGACTAAACCAAAAGTAAACATACAATTCGAGTCGCCACCGCACTTTTATTTGTCCAAAGGAAAGGCTAAAAAGCGAATAAAAGCCAAGTAAGAAGTTTTATCAAATCAAAAACTAATAAAAATGTCAGAGATCTAGGTAAGGGGGTTGGGTATGAAATGGGAAGGTTTTACACACCCAAAATATCCTTAGTACTCTAAGGGAACCTCTTTTTGAAAACATGTGTTGTAGGTTGGTATTTATGAAAATATGTGCAAAAGGATTGAGGGGATGAGAAGAGAATAGATTATATTTACAAGTTTGTTGTTTGAATGGATGAACCCATTGCCTACGTACCATCACAAAGGTAGGATCAAAACCTCGTAGTTCGGGGTAAAAAATCAGAAAGATTGGTGAATTGATTTGATCAAAAGCCTTAAGGTCTTTTGTTATCAAAGGGAGAAAACTCAACCTAAACCAACAATCTACCATGTAAGGAGAGCTTCAACATACTAGTGAGGGGTTAACCCTATAATAAGTATGGAAGACTTATAGTCCAATCACTAAGGATGAGGTGAGATTTACATCAACCACTATGATAACTCAGACCTATGACTAATGTCTATGAAAAGTTTTTAACCAAAGGTGGCCATTGGAACCACAAAACAATTTGAAGTGAGTTGTATTTACAAGTTAATTTATTTACAAAATGAAGTCAAAGTTGGATTAAGATTCATTTACAATGAGTATTAATGAAAAGGTTTTGAAAATTCAAAGGCATAAGGCCTAGGTTTCTAATTTGAAACAATGTCAAAATTTGAAATAAAAGGTTTTTGGCTTGGGTTAGAGTGAGGAGAAGAAGAGTTTGTCCTTCTGCGACATTCCCCTCAACTGGTCCCTATCAGGAGCCATATCCATATTATATTTATATTGCTTGACGAAGGCCTCGCACAGATCATTGAAAGAGCGGATGCTAGCACTCTTCAGCCCCACATACCACCGGAGCGCAGCACCAGATAAGCTATCCTGGAAATAATGGATAAGCAGTTGATCATTGTCTGTCTGTGTTGACATCTTGCGAGCATACATCACAAGATGGCTGAGCGGACATGTGTTTCCCTTGTATTTCTCAAAGTCAGGTACTTTGAATTTAATATGGATCTTAATGTTGGGCACAAGGCACAACTCAGCAACACTTTTACCAAAGAGGTCCTTACCCCTCAGAGTCTTCAGTTCCTTGCGCAACTCAAGGAATTGGTCTTTCATCTCATCCATCTTTTCATAAACATCCAGACCCTCAGACGGGTCGGAGTGATAAATGGAGTCTTCAACTCGTGGCAAGGTGTGCACAATGGGAGGTGGCACAGAAAGGACCAGGCTAGATGCCGACAGAGAAGCGAGAGTAGAAGCAAAACCCTCGGGCACAAAATTAGCGGGCATTCCCCACGGGAACCCGGCTGGCATAGTCAAAGCAAAATGGGCTGTTGCAGCAGGAACAGTTCAGGTAGCAACCTCAGAAATGACAGTCCTCTGGAGAGGAGTTGCAGGAGTGGGCGAAGCTTGGCTCTGAACGGCTAGAACTGACTCCATCATGGCAGTCAGCCTAGCGATCTCTTCTTTCAGTTCCCGGTTCTCTTGCTCTAAATGCTCCATTATCCTTGGATGATTAGCTCTTGTGTTATACCGGTGCGTCAGTTTGTCTTCAAAATAAACGAAGAGCAAAGAGTTAGACCACTGATCAAGAGCTCAGAACAAAACCTGCTTATACATATGATGCATGCAATGTTTGTGCATATGGTTTATTTTTATCAGAGGAACTTTATAGAGATCTATTTGCAAACATTTGGAAATATTAATTTTAAGACATATATGGAATACTCATAGCAATAATATTTGGAAACTTTTTACACCAATGAAGTAGTACAGTTTTGGTAACCAAATATAATACAAGAGAAAAGGAGAATAAACATCCTATGGAGCCCTAGAAACAATCGTCTAAAGCCTTCGACATCGGAAGATAAGCTGCACGAAGCCTCTTCACCTCTCTCTCATAAGTTGCTTTTATGTCGGCCTTCTCCTTGGCGAGTCGATCATACTTCCTCTTCCAAAACCTGGATGACTGAGGAAGAAGAGAAGTAACCACATCATCAGGCTCATCAATAACCCGATGCTCTAGAAACTCTATCACTGCATCTTTATCTTTGAGCTGCTGAAGTAGTTCCTCTCGCTCACGAACCCATACACGCGACCAGTCTTCATCTCTCAACTCCTCTACTCCTTGGTTAGGGAGGGTTGATGGTCCAACCATAACCATAAGGGTAGGTCTCGGATAATCATAGGGCATGCGGTACTCGGGAGCTCTCTTCCTCACCCAAGCAGTGTAGGGTTCCAAAGCAATGCAATTCTTCGGACCAAGCTCCTTCCTTTCCTTCCTATGAACTTTGCGCCCGGCGCGGACCATCATATCCTTCAAGTTCTGGGGATCTTTACCCTCTTGAAAGAACACACCTTCCAACAGAATGTTATTAGGTTTATCCTTTAAGGGGAACCCAACCTGACGGCGAGCCAAAACAGGGTTGTAGTTAATTCCACCACATGTACCAAGAAGATGTACATTGGAGAATTCACCACAAGAATCAATAATCTGAACGCCATCATACACGCGATTATACCAAAAGATATCATCATTGGTGAGAGACATAAGTCTCGTGGACCACTGTAGACATCCCTTGTTCTCCTTGAAGACAAGCGTCTGAGGCAATTGCGAAATAAACCACTTGTACAATAGAGGCAGACAACACACAATGGATCCACCACCCTTTGCATTCCTCATATGCAAAGATAAATAAGTGTCACCCAACAGAGTCGGAACGGGATTAAGAGTAGAAAAAATCTTAATAGTGTTCACATCCACAAAATTGTCGATGTTGGGGAATAACACTAGCCCATAGATGAGAAGTACAAATATGGCTTCAAAGGCGTCCTCACTCACGGCCTTCCCAAACAAAGTAGCTTGGGCAATGAGAAAATCAGACGGGAGACCTTGAATTCCACCTTTGGTAGTCATATGAGCAACAATGTCAGATACATCTATGTGAAGCATGTCAGCAATCTCTTGGGAAGAAGGAACCCTCTCCAAACCACTGAACGGAAACTGATCTAGAATAGGTATACCCACATGATAGGCATACTCCTCAAGTGTAGGCAAAAGCTGGAAATCCGGAAAAGTGAAGCAACAATACAGAGGATCGTAGAACTGCACCAACACACTCATCAAACCTTCATCCACCTGGGTAGAAAGAATAGACAAGAGCTTCCCATGGCGAGCTTTGAACTCCAAGGGCTCCAATACATAAGATGCCAAACTTCTTAACTCTTTCAAGTCGGGTTGTCTGAAACTGTACTTCTTTGTATTCCTTCTTTGCTTATCCATGTCTGAATATTTGCAAATAGACCTCTTAAGTTCCTTGAAAATTTCATTGTTGATGATATGGATGCATATGAATTCATGAATGCATGGATGCAACAATCACACTCAAGGATCAAGCAAGTCACGCCACACAAAGGTCACGGGATGGCTCAAGTCATCATCAATATCAATCATCCATTTTGGTGGATTATGGTTTACACCTTATCAACACCCAAGTTCCATTGATATTGAAGATATACGAGAACGGATCAACCGCGAATCAAGGGTTTGTTGTAAGTCACGAGCATGGAGTCTCGGTTAAGAACCACCCAATGGGAGTGTATTATGGTTAAACCTGCCAATCATGTTCTAAAAAGGTCCTCATAGTCATCATCTCATCTTTCGGATATTATCGGATAAAACGACTACTCGTATTCCAAAAATATTCTCAAGAGAGACTCTTATGAGTGTAGTATCGCGTAACAATCGTATCAAATCTAACACTTGAACGACCTTCGCACTACGTCCTAAAATAGGCCAAGATGGGCTAGGTATCTAAGGTCTTTGGCTTCTAAGGTTTATATTGGAAAGAGTAATGCCTAACCACGACTAAAATCGTGTGATATTATTGATCCCAACAAGACCTCCACCAAGTGAATGGGCTTGCAAGTCAACTTGCTAAGGAATAACTCCACACAAGTCAACAAGACTATGCCATTCTCCTATCATAAGTGCACTCAAGTTCGGGTATAGAACTCATCTCACAAGAGACCACCAAGCACACAAGCAATTAATATATCAAGCAATTCATACATTACAAACAATACAGTCATCTCAAATTTGCACAAAAATATGTCACAAATAAATATAAACATACAACACATATAAGTAAAAAGTAGGCTAAACCCACTAGGAAGTGTATTGTTCCTCCCCAACAGAGTCGCCACTTTTCTGTAGCGGGGTATTCGTTACCTTATGGTTTATTGACTAAACCAAAAGTAAACATACAATTCGAGTCGCCACCGCACTTTTATTTGTCCAAAGGAAAGACTAAAAAGCGAACAAAATCCAAGTAAGAAGTTTTATCAAATCAAAAACTAATAAAAATGTATGAGATCTAGGTAAGGGGATTGGTTATGAAATGGGAAGGTTTTATGCACCCAAAACATCCTTAGTACTCTAAGGGAACCTCTTTTTGCAAATGTGTGTTGTAGGTTGGTATTTGTGAAAATATGTGCAAACGATTGGGGGGATGGGAAGAGAATAGATTATATTTACGATTTTGTTGTTTGAATGGATGAACCCATTGCCTATGTACCATCACAAAGGTAGGATCAAAACCTCGTAGTTCGGGGTAAAAATCTCAAAGATTGGTGAATTGATTTGTCAAAATCCTTAAGGTCTTTTGGTATCAAAGGGAGAAAACTCAACCTAAACCAACAATCCACCATGTGAGGAAGGCTTCAACATGCTAGTGAGGGGTTAACCCTATAATAAGCAAGGAAGACTTATAATCCAATCACTAAGGATAAGGTGAGGTTTACATCAACCACTATGATAACTCAAACCTATGGCTAATGTTTATGAAAAGAAGTTTTAACAAAGGTGGTCATTGGAACCACAAAATCAACTTGAAGTGAGTTGTATTTACAAGTTAGATTTATTTACAAAATGAGGTCAAAGTTGGATTAAGATTTATTCATAATGAGTATTAATAAAAATGAGTTTGAAAAGTCAAAGGCATAAGGCCTAGGTTTCTAATTTAAAAACAATGTCAAAGTTTGCACAAAAAGAGTTTGGCTTGGGTTAGAGTGAGGAGAAGAAGAGAAGGGCTAGTCCTAAAGCATACAAAGATAAGAGAAAGAGATAAAACCCTTGCAGTTACTTTTCTTGAAATCATAGAGATGATTCAAGATGCTCCTTTCCTTTGGACTTAGCAAACACAATCAAGCAATCAACAATATTTGGATTCAAGCTCCTAGGATCTCCATTTGGCCTGTCTCTCTTAACCTGGCTACTCATGACAATGGTCCTTTTTATTATCTCAATATGGAATCCCTATCACACAAGAACAAACATCAAAAAGTTCACAACGCAATAAGAGGAATGGACAAAGAATGAGTTTTGGAAAGAAAGTCCTTTGAAGTCAACTTAGACATTTAGCATTCTAAAGGCATGAGGCATAGTTGTTCTTCAACAAGTTTAACATTCTAAAGGCATGAGGCCTACTTGCTCTTGAACTCCTTTAAGCATAGGTAAGTCCTAATTCTAAGTCCTTTCTCCTCTTTGCACTGGGTTCACACAAACAAAGACAAAACAACCACAAAACAACAATATATTTATATACAATAATGAGCTCAAATGAGCAAAAAGGAAAATGACATAAACATAAAATATGTGCTCAAGTGAGCAAAGTGAAAAGCAATATGAATAAATGAGCAAGAAAATAAATTGCATTAAAGTAAATTTCAAGAAATTAAATGCTCAAATTAAAGTTAGTAATTAGTAGTTATGTTAGTGTGTCATAAGACAATTTAGCGTTATGTTAAGCAATCGTAAGTGGACTAATGTAGTAGTCACACCTATCTGAGGCCGGTCAATAAAACTATAGGCAAATAAACACAAGTTAGAGATCATGACTAATAAGCCAAGCTCCTACAACTTGCCATGCCAAAAGAAAAGAGAAAGGCCTTGTATGGACTTTAGGTTTTTTGCTTGACCAAGACGCAACCTATCTTGGACACAAAGCAACTCACTTGATCTTGGATCAAGTTGAGTTTGATTTGGATCAAAGAAGGTTAAACCTCTCAAATGTCAAGACCAACCATAAGATATTAACTCATTGGCCAAAATAAAAAGAAGTCAGATGAAGATGAAACGAAATGGAAAGAGAAATAAAGTGCCAAACACAATTGGTCAAAAGTGAATCAAATCATCATACACCAATGTTAAACAGAAGAGAAATGAAGATTAGAAGTCAACAAGTCAAACATATTTTTTTGGTATTTTTGAATTAAAAATAAAATGTAAAATAAAATGAACAAAATATGGTCAAACCTCAAATTCAATTCAAATCAACTTCAACAAGTCCAATTAAATTCTAATAGGTCTAACATGGTCAAACAAGCTTTGACAAAAATTTTCAACAATTTTTGACATCAGAAACTATTTTAAAACAATTAAAAACAATGAAAAATAACACAAATGAATTAAAATCTCAAATCAATTAAGAAATTGATGAGACTATTTTTCATTGACCTATCATGATCCATTTGTTAGGAAAATATTTTGGGATTTTTCAAATATCAAAAAGTATTTTAAAATGAATTAAAACTATTAAAAACCAAATAATTCACAAAAAATATTAAATGAAGTCACAAAAATAATTAGAAATCAAAATGTGAAACTAAATTTTTTAAGAAATTTTTTGTCATTGGTCTCATATTTTTGTGACTTCAAATAAAATATTTATGAATTTTTGAAAATAAAAGGAAATAAATGAAATTAAAATAGAAAATAGAAAATAGGAAAAAACCAGCACGCTTGGATCATTCATTAAATGACGTGGCCATGGTCTGAGGGCTTAGAAGCGTTGATGCACGATAATCCTTGGTCAAGCGCGCAACATAAGGATTTAAAATAGGTCAACACAATCAAAGGTCAGGATTATAACGTTTCAACCAGGTCTGATAGACTAGAAGCTCCCACGTGGGGATGGTGGTGGAAACCACCATCTTCTCCGGCCAGACAACCAACTCCAGCCACCACGCGCAGGGATTCAAAACTTAATAAAAATAAACAAGCAAGGTATCAAAATGAAGCTGGGGTGATGTACATCACCCCTGTAACCATGGATTCTCCTCAATGTTCCTATTTAAAGAGAAACACGAGCTTGAAGATCATGGTACTCAAACTGAAATGGCACGATTCATGAAATTAAGACCACCACTGGCCTGCCTCATGCATGAGGACTTTAGAAAATAGTTCAAACCAAAGCAATTCACATGGTATAGCAAGATCCGAATCAAAGAAGTTTGGTGATATACCTCTGAAATGGAGCTCCAAACAGCACGAATTCTTCAAGCTTGTGATCCAATTTTGATTTGGAGATGTAGTGATGATGCAAGGTTAAGGAATTAAGACTTGAAGATCAACAAATGATGTTGAAATTCAAGCTTGAAATTGAAAATGAAAACTGAAATTCCTTTGAGTGAGGTTTGGTTTTCAATCCAGCAGTGTTTCAGATCTCCTTCAGCTTGTATTTTGAATGAACAAGAGCTTCTATTTATAGCTGAACTTGATGCAATATGGTGTTTTGCTCGTGTGCATGAAATTTGGACCTTCCATGCATGGGCCTGTACAGGCGCTTGCAAAGCCCAAGAATGAATGTAAATGCATGATGAAGTCATATTGAAGTGAACTGGACGTGCACAAGGCCTGGCATTTGCTTGCATTTCAAGTTATGAGGTGAATTACAAAATTGAACATAAACAATGAGCTTTTCGAAACTCCCACATGAAAAATCTAAAAATGGTCATATGAGTAATGGTTGGAAATCTCTTGGAATAAGGAACAAAAGTTATGTTGGGAAAAAATCCATTTGGAGTTTGGAAATTTATGAAAACTGGCTGTGAGGTTAGGGTACAAAACATGTTTAGGTTCCCCTTTGAAAAATTTGCCAAAAACAAGCAACTTTAAGCCCTTCTGTTTCAATGATGTAAGACTCAAATGGAAAAAACTCCAACATCAAAGTTGTATATATTTTCAAGATGATCAATTTAGACTCAAATTTTGAATCATTTGGATTTTTGATGAAAACGTTATGGGCACTTGAAGTTGGACATTTTTCAAATTCAATGGTTTTGGTCCAAAGTGACCTATAATGTTTTGTATTATCACATGTATTTATTTTAGGATTATGAAATTTTGTCCAACATAACATTTGAATTATACATCTTAAGATTTCCAATGCATTTGGTATCACCTCAAAATCATAAAAAATAAAGAAGTTAGGTCCTTGGGAAGTTGACCTAAAATTAGGGTTTCAATCAAAATGACCTATAATGTTTTGAAATGAATGATGACCTTACAAGTTTCAAATGGATTTTGGATGAACATTAAAGTTGTTCATATGGTTATTAAGAACATAGTTTCTCTTGGGGTCATCTTCATTTGACAAACACTCTACAAGTTGTGTCTCAGTGATCCTCAGTTTAGTCAGATAACTTGACTGGTCAACTTCTCAAGGCGAAACTTCAAATCTTGATGAATGAATGATTGAGGATACTCACATAGGATGATATATGCATAAAATAATGAGTGAAAGAACTTCCCTTGATTGAATTTGATCATAGGTTGAGGTTGCTTCATTAGTAAGGCACAATCAATGCACAGTTGAATTAGGGTTTCCTTGGGAAACAATCCTCAAGCCCTTTGGTTTATCTTGATCAACTTGGAAAATTGAGATACTTGGGAGACATATATAATGATTAGGAACTTTGTGGACCATTGTCATGTTTGCTCTCATCTTCATCTAGCCACTTCATTGAGCTTAGGAGCCTCATAGGAGCATGAGAACACATGATCACTTGAGCTTCAAAACAAAAGAGTTAGTGACATATTTTTGTGCTTTTGGTTAGTAAACAAAATAAGAAAAGCAATAATATACAATTCAAGCATGCTTGGTGGTCTCAAAACACTCACACAAGTCCCAATCCTTAGGGTAAAGGAGCCACACATGCTATGATCCTTGAGGCAATGCAATGAGCAAATGATATGATGCCATGAGGGATCTTAGGGTCAAAATTAGGGTCTTACACCAAGGTCGAGGCCCGAATAACAAGAATAATAGGGGCCAAGGTCGAGGCCAGATTAACAAGAATAATAGGGGCCAAGGTCAAGGCCAGAATAACAAGAATAACTTCGAAAAACGTCCTCATCTTGATCAGATCCCGGTACCATATGCTAAATTGGTGCCATATCTGATCCATGTAGGGGCTATTGTGCCAAGGGAAATCTCGCCAGCCACTCCTCCATATCATCTTAAGCACAATCCTAATGCCTCATGCACCTTCTATGTCGGGTACGTAGGAAACTCTACAGAAGACTGTTGGACCCTTAAAAATAAAATCCAAGAGTTGATTAATCAGAAGGTATTGTCTTTCTCAGAAGAAAAGCCTAATGTGAAAATAAACCATCTTCTTAATCATGGTGGCCCAATAGTCAGTGTTGTCATCAAAGAAGAGACCGTAGAATTTGTTAAGAGGGTTGACGATGTGAAGACTCCGATGTAGGTAGTGTTAAAAAGGCTTGAACAGTTTGGGTTTATGGTTGGTGTTCATGAAGATTGTGTTGTATGTGAATCTGACCCTGATAGTTGCGATAACCTAAAGGGCTGTGTGCAAGAGTTGATGAATCAAGGGCTGATACAATTTTCCAGATCTAAGGCAGTTGAAGAGATTATAGTGATCGAGCCTATAACTATTGTGTACAGGAAGAAGAAGGTTGAAGCTCCTCCCAAGAGGATTGAACCAATCCATATTCGTGTTCCTATTTTGTTCCCGTATCAGAACACCAAGGCGGTGCCTTGGAAGTATGAAACGACTGTGTACGTGGGCATGAAAGAGATTCAAATACCTGACACTGAAATTGTTAATATAACTGGAGCGTGAGGCATGACTCATAGTGGCTATGTATTTGCTCCAAAATACACTCCTAGGGTGTGTAGCGGGGTATTCGTTACTATTAGAGATATTGACTAAATCCAAGGTAAACCATACAAGTCGAGTCGTCACCGCACTTCTATTTATCCAAAGGAATGGTTAGAAAGCGAACAAAAACCTAAAAGTTTTATCGAATCAAAAACTAGTAAAAATGTCAGAGATCTGGGTAAGGGGGTTGGTTATGCAATGAGAAGATTTTAAGCACCCAAAACATCCTAGGTACTCCTAGGGAGCCCTTTTCATAAGTGTTGTTCTAGTCTAAAGGGTGTAGGTATATTTAAAATATTATTTACTAAAAGAAAGGTTAAAAGAAAATGACTCGCAAGGATGTCGCATCCACTGCCTACGTATCTCATCTGAGTATGAGAATCAGAGTCTTCGTAGCTCGGGTACCTATGGGTTAAAGAGAAGTGTGCTCGGTAAGACGTTGCATCTTGTGCCTACATATCTCATATGGAATGAGAATCAGAGCAAAACGTAGTTCGGCTAACTAGGGGTTAAGGATTACCATCTGAACATGGACTTACAAAAGAGGACACCAACTATGTCAAAGGAGGGTGGGCAGTGTGTTCAACGTCCTAGCAGTAGGTGTCGCAGCTCGCTGAATCGAGTCTTAGGCAGTTACCACTTTGCAATAGAACGGACTGACATGCCACAAGATCGGAGACGCACGGAAGGTCTAAAAGTGGGGAAGCTCTGCTCTAGAGTTGTCATGCAATATGGACCTATGTGTTAGGATTTACAAAGGGAACATCTACCTAATGTTAGAATGCAAAGAATAAGGGAATTCTACCTATGTTATCATACAAAGGGTTCTACCTAATGGGTGCTACCTAAACGGAACAAGAGTCGACGGATGGAGCGCGGAGAGGAGTTACGGATAAGGGTAGATGGCGATGCCGGAGGAAATCGACTTACAGGTAGATGGCGATGCCTGAGGCAATCGATTTACAAGAGGATGGATGAATGTGTGTTGGTTCTGTTAAGTTTTGAAAATGATTACTCGACGTTGGATCGAGCTTTTGATCTTATTTTGAAATGGTTATCGGATGTTCGTTTTAATTCTTGTATTAACAGGTGACTAAATAAATAAAGAAATAAATATTATACACTTTATGGGAGAGAGGTACATTTGTTATGAATGGGGATTGTTCATGGCAAACAAACAATAAGAATATATGCCTCATATATCATACAAGTAGGCAACAATTATCAATCAGAACGGATAAATAAACAATATATAACCAAACCAAAGAATCAAATAATGGAGCATTTAAACAATGCATGGGAGTATGAACATGTTAAATAATCAAGCAATAGAAAGCATGAATGAGAGAAACAAGTATAAAAGATAACAGATGAATCAAACAGATGAAAATATGCACACGAAGGGTCCACTAAATAATTTAATCAGGAAATGAGGTAAGGACCAAATAAAATCAAGGTAAAAGGCCTATAATACATGGCATATGAGATGAACAAGGGAGGACCAAAAGATCTCTTCAATTGCCATAAGCAATCCCTAAGTCAAACATCGATCATAAATAAGTCAACTGAAAATTCAAGTCAACTTAAAAAATAACAAATAAATAGCAAATTAATCAAAAAAAATTAAGAAAAATTAAACTAAATAAGGTGGGGTTAGGAAATCATCATCCCCAATTTTTTTTTAAAAGTAACGAAAATTGGTACATAAATTAATTAATATAATACCGAGGTCAAACCAAAAGTCAATTAATGAGACTAGGTTAGAAATAAATCAAGAATAAATAGTAAATTAATCAATAAAATTATGAAAAATTAAACTAAATAAGGTGGGGTCAGGACATCATCATCCCCCAAAAATATTTTAAAAATAACGGAAATTGATATATAAATTAATTAAAATAAAACCGTGGTCAAACCAAAAGTCAATTAATGAGACTAGGTTAGAAATAAATCAAGAATAAATAGTAAATTAATCAAGAAAATTATGAAAAATTAAACTAAAAAATATGGGGTCAGGAAATCATTATCCCCCAAAAATATTTTTAAAATAACGAAAATTGGTACATAAATTAATTAAAATAAAACCGAGGTCAAACCAAAAGTCAATTAATGAGACTAGGTTAGAAATAAATCAAGAATAAATAGTAAATTAATCAAGAAAATTATGAAAAATTAAACTAGATAAGGTGGGGTCAGGACATCATCATCCCCCAAAAATATTTTAAAAATAATGAAAATTGGTACGTGAATCAATTAAAATAAAATAGAAGTCAAATTAAAAGTCAACCAACCAAACTGGGTCAAAAATAAATCCAAAATAAATTAAAAATGTGAAATAAAATTCCAAGAAAAGGTCAGGTTGACCATGAGATAGTGGTCAACCTTCATCCCAAAAATCAAATTCTAACAATAATTTTAAGTCATAAAAATAAAATTAATAAAAAAAAGTGTGTTAAAATGGACCAGTTAGAATAAATAATTAAAATAAAATATTAATATTAAAAAAATACGAAAATAAAAATTATCTAAAATTAAATAAAATGTTAATATAAGTGAAAAATATTTTTGGGTAATTTTGTGGACGAAGAAAATATTTTAAATATGAAAAAGAAATATGAAAATGGAAGGATTAATGGTGATGAACATGGTAAGCAAGCGTAGATATATCAAAACATGGTCATGAAATAGATGATTACCTAATGGAAAATAGAAGTGGAATGGAATCTGATATGTGATGAAGCTTTACCTCCTTGCCACGAAATTCCAATGCTCCTTTAGGGTTAGGGTTTCAGCTTCTTAAATAGGGTGGATTATGTATTCTCATGGGCTTTTTAATAAGTGATTTATCCATAAGAATAAAAGTGTGAAGTGAGGTGTAAAATGTTGTTATTTTGGGCCAAACTTAAGTGAATGGATGTACAATGCATGGCCAAAAGAGGTAAAAAAAACATGACTGATTTGTGCAGCATGCTTAGAAAATCTGATTGGGCCAGCCAGGCCCAAAATCTGCTTAGGAAATCAAGTCATGGTGCCCACTTTAAATGAATGTATCTCTCAAACCATGGATCCAAATGAGATGATTCCAAAAGGATGTGAAAGAGGACATGGCAAGGTACAATTGTTGTGAAGAAAGTATTTTCAAATAATGCCTTGAAGTGCAAGAAAACTGGCCAAGAAGTCTTGACAAATTTTGAAGATTTTGGACTTAGAAATTTTTCTATGTGTCCTAAAAAAATATCTCACTTTGACTAAGCATAACTTTCTCAATTCTAATCCAAATGGAGCAAACTTTATATCTCTAGAAATCTTGGAACAAGAGGAACAACTTTCATGTTGGAGAAATTTGCAAATGGAGCTTTTATCTTGATGCAAAGTGGGCTTAAAGTGAGTGCAACGATCATGAAAACTTGCCCTAAATGGAAAGTCAACCATTTCCAAATTAAGTAACTTTTCCAATTCCTGATTAAATGATGAATCCATGATCCAACCTTGATCAAATTTCACATGTAGGATCCCCTAGGCATGGATTTTGAGATTCCACTCTCAAAATGTCAGGAGTTGACTTTTCTGGCCCCACAGTTGACTTTTCCCAAACTATCTGATTCCCGATTCCATTGATCAATTGAAGCACTTCTAGCTCAAATAAAGAGCTGATTTTTTGTATGTAGACCCTTGTGGACATATGGAGGGCCATGGAAAAGAGTTTCACCCAAAGAATCAGAAATAAACTGAATTTATACCAAACCCTAGTTTTAGGGCAAAATGATCAGGAACTGATTGCACTGATTGCCAATGGATCTTTTTGAGATAATTGTGAATCTTTCTAGGCCAAGATGCCTCTCTAATCATGACCTGGATGAGCTCCTCTACTTCCAACCAAACCTTGTCTATTGCAGGTAGCCATGAAACCCTAATTTCTGATTAAATCCAGATGAACACTCTGATAGCTTTGAATCCTTCACTGATGAACTGAGGACCATAATAAGATACTTGGACCCCCCTGAGACCCTTGAGACTTGTATACTTAGAAAATGAAGTCCAATTCTCAATCTTGCTTTGTGTGGGCTCCTTCTGTTAAGGAGTGGTCGATCAAAACCTGATCTCCATGTCACTAATGCAGTATGCAATGAGTATGACCTAATATGATGCTAATGAAATGTAAAACATAATCCCATGCTTCCAGGAAAAATGAAGGGTAAATTTTGGGGTATTACAGCTGCCCCTATTCAATCAACTGGAAACCCGAAAGGAAGATAGCAACGGCTTTCGCACTTTCGAGTTATCAAGTGATTGAATACGATAAAAGCCCGAAAATTTACACTGAAGTGGAAAAAATGAAGTAAAAATGCCTGTCAGAATCGGCCAAGAGGTGGTCTTGAAAAAGAATCCGTCTGGTACGGTGAGAGTTGGTCTGAACACCGAAACAAGGAATGTTAGCCTGAATACCAAAATAAATGGTAACAAAAAAATAACCATGGCCTGAACGCTACTCATCAATCTGAATACTGGAAATGACTTCGATCTGAGCATCGGATGATACTTGACTATCAAACATCGGTCTGAACACCGGGAAACTAGCCTGAGTGCCACTTCGGTCTGAATACCAGAAAACTGGCCTGAATGCCACAAGTTGCATCGACCTGAATGTCGGAAACTTCTTCGATCTGAACATCGGAAAACTGGTCTGAATGCCACTTCGGTCTGAATACCGGAAACTTGGCCTGAATGCCATAAGTTGCATCGACCTGAACGTCGGAAACTTCTTCGATCTGAACATCGAAAAACTGGCATGAATGCCACTTCGGTTTGAATACCGGAAAACTGGCCTGAATGCCACAAGTTGCATCGACCTGAACGTCGGAAACTTCTTCGATCTGAACATCGAAAAACTGGCCTGAATGCCACTTCGGCCTGAATACCGGAAACTTGGCCCGAATGCCAAAAGTTGCGTCGATCTGAACGTCGGAAACTTCTTCGATCTGAACATCGGAAAACTGGCCTGAATGCCACTTCGGTCTGAATACCGGAAACTTTCATGCCTGTCAGCATCGGCAGAAATAGGGAAAATGATAATTGAGGTGGCGCGTGGGCCAACGACCCCTGCTGGGAATAATAAAGATAAGTCATGAACAATCTTCAGTCTGAGTACTGGAAATAAACTTCTGGCTCATCACTTGGGATACCGAGGATGGCTTATGCTTTACATGCGTATGTTTGAATTTTTCAATGGCGTAATGCTCCATGAAAATGGAAATGCTACGCAATTTGGAAGGATATAATGCAATATGATTCTACATGTAGGGATGCGAAATGCTTGATTAGAGAGAACGCCAAGCTGAGGCAAGGAATTCTGCTGGGGAAATGATCACCATCTTCTGGACCCTGGCAAGACTGTTGGAGATGCACAACACAAAGAACCCTGTGGGGAAATGACCCGCCACACGGTGTTCTGGCAAATAAAAAAATACCGAGGCTCTGACTAGGGAGAGAATGACACTGAAAACTTGTTGCTGAGGAAAGCGACAGTGGTTCTGGCAACCATAATCTGCGAGAGAGACGACTCAGCAGGCGAAGCAAACATCGATACGGTACCGAGATTCTGCTTCAAGGAAAGAGACCATGGATCTAACGTCGAGATCATCGATCTGGCATCGAACTCTGAGGAGCAGCCGCTTCTGCTGGGAAGATACAGTTTGGCACTATCAACTCCATTGGGGATATACAGTCTGACACTGTCAACTCCGCTGGGGATATACAGTCTGACACTGTCGACTCTACTGGTGAATGTATAATCTGAAACAAATGCTTGGGGAAGTACGGCAATGAGAGCCTGCTGGGGATTGAAGAATCCAACGCTCGGACCAGCTCTGTAGGGATAAGATACCAAATTCCAACTGTTGAGGTAAAACATCCGCGATCATTTGATGGGGACCTTAAGGAAATGCCCTGAGTGTACCTGTTCTGAGTAGATGATCCAAAGTACTTAAAATTTACAGCAATTTTCAATGTTTATTAAGCACGTACCTGTAAAGCTCTTATGTTTCATGAGGCAATGTTTATCAAAAATTCGGACGTCATTTTTGCAAACAAAACAGTAAAATGAAAATGAACACAGAGATGTACTGAATAACATGATTTTATTGATTGAGTGGCCTCTGAATAGGCATTTACATCAGGAAGCAATCCCTGGAAAGAGGTAATTGCACAACAGATAAAAACAGAAATTAATCTAATGGCAATGTGAAATGGATTTCTATTGGGTTCCAATTCTGCTATGATTCGCTCGTCTTCAAGATCCTCCAGATGATCAGCTTTCCGAAAAAGGTGATTGGACTGTTTTCTATCCTTCGGAAGTTTTCGGTTATCGACACGAGATGATATTCAGAACTACTCAAAACGCAGCCATTCGCTTAATCCCTAACTTTTGCCTAGATCGCCCTTTCGGGTTTTCAATCCACCGGGATACCCATTTTTGCCTAAGTTGCCCTTTCATGTTTTCAACTTACCGGGTGTACAATCTTTTCATTTTTTAATCCCTAACTTTTGCCCGAACCTTTTTCATTTTCTTGGTTCGCTGGGATGCCCATTTTTTTTGCCTGGACTATTCTTTTTATCGTCCAGCGGGTCTATTTTATGCGAAGTATTTTTTAACTGCGTCTGAGTTCACAGGGGAAGTGAAGTTTTCACCATCCATAGTTGCAAGCATTAAGGCTCCACCATCAAAAACCTTGGTGACAATATACGGTCCATCATAGTTAGGAGTCCACTTGCCCCTGTGATCTGTCTGAGGAGGAAGGATCCTTTTCAACACTAAATCTCCGACTTGGAAGCATCGAGGACGCACTTTCTAATCAAAGGCTCTCTTCATCCGACTATGATACAATTGCCCATGACAAATGGCTTCCATTCGCTTCTCTTCGATAAGACTCAACTCATTGAACCTTGTCTGAATCCATTCAGCTTCGTCTAACTTGACATCCAACATGACTCTTAGAGAAGGAATCTCCACTTCAACAAGTAGGACTGCTTCCATACCATACACAAGGGAATAAGGGGTTGCCCCGGTCGATGTACGTACTGAAGTACGGTACCCATGCAAGGCAAAGGGTAGCATCTCATGCCAATCTCTGTACGTAACGACCATCTTCTGCACAATCTTCTTTATGTTCTTATTTGCTGCCTCAACAGCACCGTTCATCTTAGGACGATAAGGGGAAAAGTTGTGATGTTGAATGTTGAAGTTCTTGCACAACTCTTTCATCATTTTGTTGTTGAGATTAGAACCATTATCAGTAATGATTCTTTCGGGAATCCCATAACGACAAATGATTTATTTCTTAATGAATCGGGCAACCACATGTCTGGTGACCTTCGCGAATGACGCTGCTTCGACCCACTTGGTGAAATAATCGATGGAAACAAGGATGAAGCGATGCCCATTGGAAGCAGTCGGCTCAATCTTTCCAATCATATCAATTCCCCACATAGCAAACAGCCACGGCGAAGACATCACATTCAGAGGATTTGGCGGCACATGCACCTTATCAGCATAAATCTGGCATTTATGATACTTTCGAGCATATTTGAAACAATCAGATTCCATGGTCATCCAGTAATAACCCGCTCTCAACAATTTCTTAGCCATTGCATGTCCGCCGGCATGAGTATCGAAGGAGCCTTCATGAACTTCCTGCATTAACATGTCCGCTTCGTGTCTATCCACGCATCTGAGCAAAACCATGTCGAAGTTCCTCTTATACAACACATCGTCTTTGTTCAAGAAGAAACTGCCTGCCAATCTTCTTGAAGTCTTTCTATCATTGTTGGATGCCCCTGCAGGGTACTCTTGATTCTTCAAAAAGCACTTGATGTCGTGGTACCAGGGCTTGTCATCAACTACCAGTTCAGCAGCAAACACATACGCGGCCTTATCAAGGCGCATAACATCGATCCTGGGAGCATAGTTCCACTGAATCACCTTGATCATGGAGGACAGAGTAGCAAGAGCATCTGCCATCTGGTTCTCATCACGAGGTATATGATACAACCTTACTGTTGTGAAGAAAGTCAACAGTCTTCTCGTGTAGTCTCTGTAGGGGACCAGATTAGGCTGGAGAGTATTCCAATTACCATCCACTTGATTGATCACTAGAGCTGAATCTCCGAAAATGTCCAAAGTCTTGATTCTCAAATCAATGGCTTGCTCAATACCCAAGATACAAGCTTCATACTCAGCTTCACTATTGGTGCACTCAAAAGTCAGACGAGCGGTGAAAGGCATGTGGGCACCTTTAGGAGTGGTAATGACAGCACCAATTCTACTTCCTTTGGCATTGACGGCCCCATCAAACATTAAAGTCCACTTTTCATCTGGATCAGGTCCCTCCTCAACAACTGGCTCTTCACAGTCTTTCATCTTGAGAAACATGATGTCTTCATCTGGAAAATCAAACTTCATCGGCTCATAATCATCAATCGGCTGCTGAGCAAGATAGTCTGATAGAATACTCCCTTTGATGGCTTTCTAGGATGTATACTGGATGTCGTACTCTGTCAGTACCATTTGCCAACGAGCTACCCTTCCGGTGAGAGTTGGCTTCTCAAATATATACTTGACTGGATCCATTTTGGAGATCAGTAAGGTCGTGTGAGTCAGCATGTATTGTCTCAATCGCTTAGCAGCCCATGCAAGTGCATAACATGTCTATTCAAGCATTGAGTATCTCGACTCGCAATCTGTGAATTTTTTACTCAGGTAGTAGATGGCATGCTCTTTCCTACCAGTCTCGTCGTGTTGACCGAGAACACAACCCATGGAATTATCAAGTACTGTCAAATACATAATCAACGGTCTCCCTGGGACTGGAGGCATAAGGATTGGAGGATTCTACAAATACTCTTTTATCTTCTCGAAAGCCCTTTGGCAATCATCATTCCACCTGATGGCCTGATCTTTTCTCAACAATTTGAATATTGGCTCACACGTGGCTGTTAGGTGAGAGATGAACCTTGCAATGTAGTTCAACCTTCCTAAGAAACTAGGGACTTGTTTTTCTGTTCTTGGCTCAGGCATTTCTTGTATCGCTTTCACTTTGGCCGGATCCACCTCAATCCCTTTTTCACTAACAATAAAACCCAACAGTTTTCCAGATCTCACCCCGAAAGTGCACTTATTCGGATTAAGCCTCAGCTTGAATTTCCTCAAACGCTCAAACAGTTTCTGCAAATTCAGCAAATGTTCTTCTTCTGTCTGAGATTTGGCAATCATATCATCAACATAAACCTCGATTTCATGATGAATCATATCATGGAAAAGAGTTACCATAGCTCGTTGATATGTTGCCCCAGCATTTTTCAGACCAAACAGCATCACCTTGTAGCAGAAGGTGCCCCATGGGGTTATGAAAGTTGTCTTCTCCATGTCTTCTGGTGCCATCTTAATTTAATTATAGCCAGAAAAGCCATCCATGAAGGAGAATACCGAGAACTGAGCCGTGTTATCCACCAAAACATCGATGTGGGGTAATGGAAAATCATCTTTAGGACTAGCTCTGTTCAGATCCCGGCAGTCAACACACATCCGTACCTTTCCATCCTTTTTAGGTACTGGAACGATATTTGCAACCCATGGCGGATAATTTGTAACCGCTAGAAACCCTGCATCCAACTGTTTTTGCACTTCTTCCTTTATCTTGACAGCCATCTCTGGTCTTGTTCTTCTGAGCTTCTACTTGACCGAAGGACAATCCTCTTTGAGAGGAAAATGGTGTACCATAATGTTTATGTCAAGCCCTGGCATGTCCTAATAAGACCAAGCGAAGATGTCAACATACTCTTGCAGCAATTCAATCAGCCCCTTCTTCACATTATCTTCCAAAGCAGCCCCTATCTGGATTTCTCTCTTGGCATCCTCGGTGCCGAGATTAATCACTTCAACAGACTCTTGATGCGGTTGAATGACCCTTTCCTCCTGTTTTAATAACCTGGCAAGTTCTTCAGGGAGTTCACAGTCTTCATCACCCTCTTCTTCAGCTTGAAAGATTGGATTTTCAAAGTCGAAGTGAGCCATAGCAGAACTGTTATCAATAGGATCCGGTGACGTGCATCTGCATGAGTGATGGTATGTGCTTTTGAGTGTGAACAAGAAGTGGAGACTAAACAAAACATTGCCAAATGTATATTTTTTTTTTATATTTTTGATTTTTTAAAACTGCAAAAATAGAAAGACAGTGAACAAAATATTTGAATGCAAAAAGACGTCCTTTATTTATGATAAAAAATGCAGGTATCCAAATAGATGAGCCCTACAATGAGTCATCACGCCCTGGGCGGAACATAAGACTTGGATATGCATGAATAAACAAAGAAAATTACTCTTTAAGAAGAGTGACTTGGATAATCTCTTCAGAAGACCAGTTGCGGAGAACTTCACCCGGGACCCTTGGACGCACCCAGTTGTCAATGTCGCAATCACTATCCCCATCTTCTTTGTTGATTGCAGAGACTTGGCCGTACTGAATGATGCCAGCACTGGAGAAAGTAATCGGCCCCTGACGAGTCTGAGGCGTTGAAGTTGTAGAAGTCAATGCCGACTGATACCCAATCCTAAACTTGTCTTCCTTCATAGGTAAATCCAACAGGCGTCCCTAACCGGGAGCAACACCTGAATTTACCAAGGCATGTGCCTGCTTGAAGGACGAAATAGAGACACCTGCTTCAACCTCTTCTACTGGAGTTGCATCCTTGACTTGAACTGCCTCGAAGGCCTGACACAGGGTCTCATGAATCTCACCTTCTACCTCTACATACTTGAATGTAGACAAGTTACTGACCAGAATATCCCCCTCACCACAGACAGTGATAATTCTTCCGTTGACCGGGACCTTAATCTTCTGATGCAAGGTCGAGGAGACTGCCCCAGCATTGTGGATCCAAGGACGGCCCAACAAGCAGCTATACGAAGGATTGATATCCATCACATAGAATACGGTGTTAAAGGTTTGTGATCCAATCTGAATTGGCAATTCTACCTCTCCGAACACCGACCTCTTAGAACCATCGAAGGCTCTTACCACAAGATCGGAAGGCTTCAAGATCAAACCTTCTACATCTAACTTTGACAGGGCTCTCTTGGGTAGCACATTGAGAGAGGAACATGTATCCACCAGAACATGGGATAGCACAGTGTCTTTGCATTCCATCGAGATGTGCAAAGCCTTGTTATGATCGCGTCCAGCTGGCGTCAAGTCAGAATCAGTAAAACCCAACTCGTTGCTTGTATGAACATTTGCAACGATCCCCTCTAGTTGGTTCACTGAGATCTCCTGAGGCACATATGCAGCATTAAGGACCTTCAAGAGTGCCTCCCTGTGTGCCTCCGAACACAGCAGGAGTGAGAGAATGAATATCTTAAACGGCGTCCGAATCAACTGATCGACCACCTTGTAGTCGCTTTTCCTTATGATTCTCAAGAGCTCGTCCACGTCTTTTGCAAAAGTAGGCTCAGAGCCAGCCTGTGGTGCAGAGGTACCCTCATTCACAACTTGCTTGCCTTTGGCCTTCGCCGCGGCGTCAGCACTATCAAGTTAGGTAACCGGTGGTGAGAACAGTCTACCACTTCTGGTGAATCGCCCGATTCCACCAACATTGTCCACTGCGGGATCTTTTATCTCAATTCCAGGTTCAGACTTCTGATCCTGCACCTCTTCTACTTTCAGTGGATGCTCAACTCCATGATCATGCGTGTACACACTCCCCCCATAATGCCAAGGAATGGCCCTTTCGCTGGTGAAAGGTAAAGGACCAGGGGTCGTGATGGTCATAGTGGATTGATGCGGTCGCACTGGTGGTACCGGTTGCGCTACGGGCGCACTGATCTGAGCGGTTGGGTAGAAAATTGTGATAGTGGCAACGTCACAATCATACTCAAAAATCTTATTTATTGAAGTACAAACATCCGAAACATCGGAATCAAATTCAGCAAGTACATCAGAATCAAACACCATGTTTGGAATATCAGCAACATCATCAAAAAAATTAATTACATCATTGGGAATTACAAAATCGGCAGGAACAACATTTGTAAATTCTTCAGCATCTTCAGGAAATAGAGGATCAACATCTGCATTCTCAATAACCCCTTCAACAACCCCTTCAATAGACCTTTGGGCAGATAAGTCTTCAGCTTGGAGGATACCATCGTCAAGCAAGGCCTGGATACCCTGCTGCAGCTTCACACAACCCCCACTCTGTGCAACACAACCCAAACAACCGCTCCCACAGCCGGGGAAAACATCTGCCTTTAGCAAGTATTCTTTGATTTCTAACAGCGGAGTCTTCAGCTTCAACACCTCCTTGACTAATTTGACTTCTCCTTCAACCATGTTAACATTTTCTTTACCATGCTACGACATAGGATTGTTGACAACATTAGGAGCCGGCGCAAAGTTAATGGCTTTTGAATCAATAAGGTCCTGAACTACGTGCTTAAAAATTTTGCAGTTCTCAATAGTGTGGCCAGGTGCCCCAGAGTGGAAATTGCACCTAGCATTGGCGTCATAACCCACTGGAAGCCTGTCAACGGGAGGAGCCAAAGTGCGTAACTGCACAAGTTGCAAATGTTGAAGGTTGGGAAGCAACTGGGCATACGACATCGGAAGAGTGTCGAAACGCCTATCCATCATCCTCTGTCTCTGTTGATAAGCAGGTATGCTACCCTGTTGTTGTTGTTATTGATTTTGTTGACGTTGAGGTTGTTGTTGTTGCACTGGTGCCGCAGCCGGAATGGTCACTACTGCAACATAAGGTTGTTGATGGTAATTCTGAAAGTTATTCCTCCGGTTACCCCTGTTCTGATAAGAAGATATGGCATTTGCATCCCCTTCTCTCCTCTTTTGTCCTCCTAAGACCGGCTTCTTTGACCCCGAAGATGATCCAACCCCATTTTGGATCTTACATGTCTTCAAGTAGTTCTCCACCCTCTCACCGGTAGAGACCACATCAGCAAAATTCGAGGCGTTGCAACCCACCAGACGCTCCAAATAAGATCCAGGCAGTGTGTTCATAAACATGTTGGCCATCTCTTTTTCCAACATCCGAGGCTGAACACGGGAAGCCAACTCTCTCCAGTGTTGAGCATACTCTTTGAAGCACTCGTTGATCTTGAGAGACAGATTCTGGAGTTGAGTCCTGTCAGGTGCCATATCCGTATTGTACTGATATTGCTTCACAAAGGCCTCAGCCAAGTCTCTCCAGCAGCGAATATGGGCTCTGTCTAGCCTCATATACCACTCCAAGGATGCCCCAGCTAAGCTGTCCTGGAAGAAGTACATGAGCAACTTCTCATCATCAGAATACGCGATCATCTTGCGGAAGTAAGCTTGTACGTGAGTCTTCGGGAAAGAGTTACCATTGTACTTATCAAACACGGGGACTTTGAATTTTGGCGGAACTCTCACGCCTGGGACCAGCCCCAAGTCAGCAACATCCACACCAAGAGCATTTTGCCCTTCCACAGCCTTCAACCTCTCTTCCAGTCTCCGAAACATAGGGTCCATACCATGGCCTATGCCAAAGTCCTCCTGAAGTATGGGGAATTGATCCTCTTGATCATCATGGATGGGTTGTTGACCAAGGTTGCCATGTGGGATTGGGATAGGCCCCGGTCCATTGGGTCCATTAGCCTCTCCAGCGGGAGGATCAGCCACAACCTCCGGTTGAGTAGTAGGGGGATTCCCTTGTACCAACAATCTAATCTCCTGCTGTCCCTGAGCCACTCCTTGGACCACTTCCATGAACTGATTCATACGAATCCTCATCTCAGCGAGCTCTGCTTGTAGACCTTCCATTGCTCTTTGTTGATTTCTTCGGGTACCGTATCGGTGAATGCCTGAGTCAGCTATCCTAATAATGGAATACCAAACAAGCTGAGAACACTGCGGCAGTACCTGTTATGCAAGACATGCTAATGCAAATGCAAATGCAATGGCATGTTTATCAATTCCAAAGGTATTTTACCCCTTGATTCCAGTCTCACATTAGATAAACAGTGTAAGAAAACCCCAACTAGAATCAAGAAGAAGATATAAACCCCTAGGAATAGATAAACATGATGCATGCAATGCTTATGATTTAATTTTTATATCAGAGGAACTTTAGAGTCTTATTTGCAAATTTTGGAAATATTAAACGTTTATCACATACGGAAATATCACGTCAATTAATATTTGGAAATGTTTTTACGCCAAAGAAGTACAGTCTTAGTAACCAAATACAATACAAGAGAGAAGGAAAATGAACATCCTATGGATCCCTAGAAGCAATCGTCCAAAGCCCTCGAGACCGGAAGATAAGCTGCACGAAGCCTCTTCACCTCCCTCTCATAGGCTGCCTCCATATCTGCCTTCTCTTTAGCGAGTCGATCATACTTCCTCTTCCAAAACTTGGAAGACTGAGGAAGTAGAGAAGTCAATGCGTCATCAGGATCATCAATAACCTGGTGCTCAAGGAACTCTATCAAAGCATCCTTCTCTCTGATCTGTTGAAGCAACTCCTCTCGTTCACGGATCCAAGCACGCGAACGGTCTTTGTCTCTCAACTCCTCTACTCCTTGGCTAGGGAGGGTTGAAGGCCCAGCCACAACCAAAGGTGTGGGTTTTGGATACTCATACGGCATGAGGTACTCGGAAGCTCTCCTCCTAACCCAAGAGGTATAGGGTTCCAAAGCGATACAGTTCTTCGGTCCTAGCTCCTTCCTTCCTTTCTTATGGATCTTGCGCCAAGCGCGGACCATCCTGCCCTTCAAGCCTTGGGGATATTTACCCTCCTGAAAGAACACACCCTCTAACAGAATGTTATTGGGTTTATCCTTTAGGGGGAACCCAAGCTGACGACGTGCCAAAATAGGGTTGTAGTTAATTCCACCGCATGTACCAAGAAGAGGTACACTGGAGAATTCACCACAAGAGTCGATAATCTGCACACCATCATATACACGGTTGTACCAAAAGATATCATCATTAATGAGAGACATAAATCTCGTGGACCACCGTAGACATCCTTTGTTCTCCTTGAAGGCGAGCGTCTGAGGCAAGTGCGAAATAAACCACTTGTACAACAGAGGCAAACAACACACAATGGTACCACCGCCCTTTGCATTCCTCATATACAAAGAGAAATAAGTGTCACCCAACAGAGTAGGAACGGGATTAAGAGTAGAGAAAATCCTAATGGCGTTCACATCCACAAACTTGTCGATGTTGGGGAATAACACTAGCCCATAGATGAGAAGTACAAATATGGTCTCAAAGGCGTCCTCACTCATGGCCTTCCCAAACATAGTAGCTTGATCAATGAGGAAATCAGACAGGAGACCTTGAATTCCACCTTTGGTAGTCATATGAACATCAATAATAGATTCAACTATACGCAACAGATTAACAATCTCTTGAGAAGAAGGAACTCTCTCCAAGCCACTGAACGACAACTGGTCTAGGATAGGTATGCCCACAAGATAGGCATACTCCTCAAGCGTGGGCAAAAGCCGGAAATCCGGAAAAGTGAAGCAACGGTACAAGGGATCATAGAACTGCACCAACACACTCATTAGACCTTCATCCACTTGAGTAGCCAGAATAGACAAAAGCTTCCCATGACGAGCCTTGAATTCCAAGGGATCTAATACATAGGATGTCAAACTCCTTAACTCTTTCAAGTCAGGTTGTCTGAAACTGTACTTCTTTGTATTCCTTCTTTGCTTATCCATGTCTGAAAATTTGCAAATAGACCTCTTAAGTTCCTTGAAATTTTTCTCATTGTTGATGATATGGATGTGTATGAATGCATGAATGCATGGATGCAACAATCACACTCAAGGATCAAGCAAATCACACCACACAAAGGTCATGGGATGGACCAAGTCATCCTTAATATCAATCATCCATTTTGGTGGATTATGGTTTACACCTTATCAACACCCAAGTTCCATTGATATTAAGGATACACAAGAACGAATCAACCACGAATCAAGGGTTTGTTGCGAGTCGCGAGCATGGAGTCTTGGTTAAGAACCACCCAAAGGGAGTGTACTATGGTTAAACCTGACAATCATGTTCTACAAGAGGTTCCCATAGTCATCATCCCATATTTCGGATATTATCGGATAAACGACTACTCGTATTCCAAAAATATTCTCAAGAGAGACTCTTATGAGTGTAGTATCGCGTAACAATCGTATCAAATCTTACACTTGAACGATCTTCGCACTACGTCCTAAAAATAGGCCAGGATGGGCATGGTAAACTAAGGTCCTTGGCTTCTAAGGCATATATTGGAAAGAGTAATGCCTAACCACGACTACTCATGTGACATTATTGATCCCAACATAACCTCCACCAAGTGAATGGGCTTGCAAGTCAACTTGCTAAGGAATAACTCCACACAAGTCAACAAGACTATGCCATTCTCCTATCCTAAGTGCACTCGAGTTCGGGTATAGAACTCATCTCACGAAGATCACCAAGCATACAAGGAATTAATATTCAAACAATTCAATCATTACATACAATACAGTAATCCCAAATTGCACAAAAATATGTCACAAAGCAATATACCATACAATACAACAAATATGAAAAGTAGGCAAAACCCACTAGGCAAATGATATTCCCTAGCAGAGTCGCCACTTTTCTGTAGCGGGGTATTCGTTACCATTAGAGATATTGACTAAATCCAAGGTAAACCATACAAGTCGAGTCGCCACCGCACTTCTATTTATCCAAAGGAATGGTTAGAAAGCGAACAAAAACCTAAAAGTTTTATCGAATCAAAAACTAGTAAAAATGTCAGAGATCTGGGTAAGGGGGTTGGTTATGCAATGGGAAGGTTTTAAGCACCCAAAACATCCTAGGTACTCCTAGGGAGCCCTTTTCATAAGTGTTGTTCTAGTCTAAAGGGTGTAGGTATATCTAAAGTACTATTTACTAAAAGGAAGGTTAAAAGAAAATGACTCGCAAGGATGTCGCATCCACTGCCTACGTATCTCATTCTGAGTATGAGAATCAGAGTCTTCGTAGCTCGGCTACCTATGGGTTAAAGAGAAGTGTGCTCGGTAAGACGTCGCGTCTTATGCCTACGTATCTCATCTGGAATGAGAATCAGAGCAAAACGTAGTTCGGCTAACTAGGGGTTAAGGATTGCCATCTGAACATGGACTTACAAAAGAGGACACCAGCTGTGTCAAAGGAGGGTGGGCAGTGTGTTCAACGTCCTAGCAGTAGGTGTCGCAGCTCGCTGAATCGAGTCTTAGGCAGTTACCACTTTGGAATAGAACGGACTGACATGCCACAAGATCGGAGACGCACGGAAGGTTTAAAAGTGGGGAAGCTCTGCTCTAGAGTTGTCATGCAATATGGACCTATGTGTTAGGATTTACAAAGGGGAACATCTACCTAATGTTAGAATACAAAGAATAAGGGAATTCTACCTATGTTATCATACAAAGGGTTCTACCTAATGGGTGCTACCTAAACGGAACAAGAGTCGACGGATGGAGCGCGGAGAGGAGTTACGGATAAGGGTAGATGGCGATGCCGGAGGAAATCGACTTACAGGTAGATGGCGATGCCTGAGGCAATCGACTTACAAGAGGATGGATGAATGCGTGCTGGTTCTATTAAGTTTTGAAAATGCTTACTCGATGTTGGATCGAGCTTTTGATCTTATTTTGAAATGGTTATCGGATGTCTGTTAAGAATATATGCCTCATACATCATACAAGTAGGCAACAGTTATCAATCAGATCGGATAAATAAACAATATATAACCAAACCAAAGAATCAAATAATGGAGCATTTAAACAATGCATGGGAGTATGAACATGTTAAATAATCAAGCAATAGAAAGCATGAATGAGAGAAACAAGTATAAAAGATAACAGATGAATCAAACAGATGAAAATATGCACACGAAGGGTCCACTGAATAATTTAATCAGGAAATGAGGTAAGGACCAAATAAAATCAAGTTAAAAGGCCTCTAATACATGGCATATGAGATGAACAAGGGAGGATCAAAAGATCTCTTCAATTGCCATAAGCAATCCCTAAGTCAAACATCGATCATAAAGAAGTCAACTGAAAATTCAAGTCAACTTAAAAACTAACAAATAAATAGCAAATTAATCAAGAAAATTATGAAAAATTAAACTAAATAAGGTGGGGTCAGGACATCATCATCCCCAATTTTTTTTTTAAAAATAACGAAAATTGGTACATAAATTAATTAAAATAAAACCGAGGTCAAACCAAAAGTCAATTAATGAGACTAGGTTAGAAATAAAGGAAGAATAATAGTAAATTAATCAAGAAAATTATGAAAAATTAAACTAAATAAATTGGGGTCAGGACATCATCATCCCCCAAAAAGATTTTAAAAATAACGAAAATTGGTATATAAATTAATTAAAATAAAACCGAGGCCAAACCAAAAGCCAATTAATGAGACTAGGTTAGAAATAAATCAAGAATAAATAGTAAATTAATCACGAAAATTATGAAAAATTAAACTAAATAAGGTGGGGTCAGGAAATCATCATCCCCCAAAAAGATTTTAAAAATAACGAAAATTGGTACATAAATTAATTAAAATAAAACCGAGGTCAAACCAAAAGTCAATTAATGAGACTAGGTTAGAAATAAATCAAGAATAAATAGTAAATTAATCAAGAAAATTATGGAAAATTAAACTAAATAATGCGGGGTCAGGGCATCATCATCCCCCAAAAATATTTTAAAAATAATGAAAATTGGTATGTGAATTAATTAAAATAAAACAGAAGTAAAATTAAAAGTCAACCAACCAAACTGGGTCAAAAAAAATCCAAAATAAATTGAAAATGTGAAATAAAATTCCAAGAACAGGTCAGGTTGACCATGAGACAGTGGTCAACCTTCATCCCTAAAATCAAATGCTAACAATAATTTTAAGTCATAAAAATAAAATCAATAAAAAAAAGTGTGTTAAAATGGACCAGTTAGAATAAATAATTAAAATAAAATATTAATATTAAAAAAAACGAAAATAAAAATTATATAAAATTAAATAAACCGTTAATAAAAGTGAAAAATATTTTTGGGTAATTTTTTGGATGAAGAAAATATTTTAAATAAGAAAAATAAATATGAAAATGGAAGGATTAATGGTGATGAACATGGTAAGCAAGCGTAGATATATCAAAGCAAGGCCATGGAAGAGATGATTACCTAATGGAAAATAGAAGTGGAATGGAATCTGATATGTGATAAAGCTTTTCCTCCTTTCCACGAAATTCCAATCCTCCTTTAGGGTTAGGGTTTCAGCTTCTTAAATATGGTGGATTATGTGTTCTCATGGGCTTTTTAATAAGTGATTTATCCATAAGAATAAAAGTGTGAAGTGAGGTGTAAAATGTTGTTATTTTGGACCAAACTTAAGTGAATGGATGTCCAATGCATGGCCAAAAGAGGTAAAAAAAAACGTGACTGGTTTATGCAGCATGCTTAGAAAATCTGATTGGGCCAGCCAGGCCCAAAATCTGCCTAGAAAATCAAGTCATAGTGCCCACTTTAAATGAATGTATCTCTCAAACCATGGATCCAAATGAGATGATTCTAAAAGGATTTGAAAGAGGACATGGCAAGTTAAAATTGTTGTGAAGAAAGTATTTTCAAATAATGCCTTGAAGTGCAAGAAAACTGGCCAAGAAGTCTTGACAAATTTTGAAGATTTTGGACTTAGAAATTTTTCTATGTGTCCTAAAAAAATATCTCACTTTGACTAAGCATAACTTTCTCAATTCTAATCCAAATGGAGCAAACTTTATATCTCTAGAAATCTTGGAACAATAGGAACAACTTTCATGTTGGAGAAATTTGCAAATGGAGCTTTTATCTTGATGCAAAATGGGCTTAAAGTGAGTGCAACGATCATGAAAACTTGCCCTAAATGGAAAGTCAACCATTTCCAAATTAAGTAACTTTTCCAATTCCTGATTAAATGATGAATCCATGATCCAACCTTGATCAAATTTCACATGTAGGATCCCTTAGGCATGGATTTTGAGATTCCACTCTCAAAATGTCAGGAGTTAACTTTTCTAGCCCCACAGTTGACTTTTCCCAAATTATCTGATTCCCGATTCCATTGATCAATTGAAGCACTTCTAGCTCAAATAAAGAGCTGAATTTTTGTATGTAGACCCTTGTGGACATATGGAGGTCCATGGAAAAGAGTTTCACCCAAAGAATCAGAAATAAACTGAATTTATACCAAACCCTAGTTTTAGGGCAAATAGATCAGGAACTGATTGCACTGATTGCCAATGGATCTTTTTGAGATAATTGTGAATCTTCTTAGGCCAAGATGTCTCTCTAATCATGACCTGGATGAGCTCCTCTACTTCCAACAAAACATTTCCTGTTGCAGGTAGCCATGAAACCCTAATTTCTGATTAAATCCAGATGAACACTCTGATAGCTTTGAATCCTTCACTGATGAACTGAGGACCATAATAAGATACTTGGACCCCCCTGAGACCCTTGAGACTTGTATACTTAGAAAATGAAGTCCAATTCTCAATCTTGCTTTGTGTGGGCTCCTTCTGTTAAGGAGTGGTCGATCAAAACCTGATCTCCATGTCACTAATGCAGTATGCAATGAGTATGACCTAATATGATGCTAATGAAGTGTAAAACATAATCCCTTGCTTCCAGGAAAAATGAAGGGTAAATTTTGGGGTATTACAGGGTTTCTCCATCATTCACAGTTGTTCCACCTAAAGAGAAGGTCATTCCTACTGCTCCTCCGCAGGTAGGGGCATCTGTACATGTCACTCTGACCATGACAACCGTTCTAGTACCAATAAAGATTATAGCCGATAAGGTTACAGAATCTGAAACTCCCAAGGGTAAGGGGTTGATGGTTGAAGACAAACAGATTGAAGATCACAAGAAAAGTATCACTTTTGAGGAAGTCCAAGAATTCCTCAAATTGATCAAGAAGAATGACTTCAAGATTGTTGATCAGTTGGGTCAGACTCCTTCCAAAATCTCCATTTTGTCTTTACTTCTAAGTTTTGAGGGTCACCGTAAAGCGTTGTTGAAAGTCCTGAATACTGCTCATGTGATGCAGGATATCACAGTCAATCAGTTTGACAATGTGGTTGCAAATATCATTGCCAGCAGATACTTAGGATTTAATGAAGCAGAATTACCTCCTAAGGGAAATGCTCATAATAAAGCATTGCATATTTCAGTCATGTGTACAAATTCCCTTCTATCTCGAGTCCTCGTCGATATTGGTTCTTCACTTAATGTAATTCCAAAAGCTACATTAAGTCAATTATAATTTAAGGGGCCAGAGATGAGGACTAATGCACTGATTGTTCGAGCTTTTGATGGTTCCAGAAGACAAGTCATTGGGGAAGTGGATCTACCCATTTGCGTGGGACCTCACCAATTTACAATCACCTTTCAAGTCATAGACATCAACCCGACCTACAATTGTTTATTGGGTAGATCGTGGATTCATGCTGCTGGGGTAGTCACTTTTACATTGCACCAAAGATTGAAATTCTTGATCGACGACAAGTTGGTTATAGTATGTGGTGAAGAAGACTTGTTGGTTAGTGAACTTTCTTCATTCAGATAAGTTGAGACATATGAAAAGGTTATTGAGATTCCACTCAATTGTTTAGAGTTTGAAGAGGTCAGTTCAGCTACTGTTAATCATGATCAGTCATCCACTACCATCCTGTCTTCAGTCAAAAGCGCCAAGCAGGCTCTAGAGAAAGGTTTATTAGCCGGTTGGGGTATAGTTGTCAATGTAGCAGCGAAGCATGAAGAATTTGGTATTGGCTATCATCCATCAGCGTAAAAAGTGTAATACCCCAATTTTGACCCTAAGATCCCTCATGCAAGTCCATCATAAGCATTAGCATTGGGATCATGTCTTGGCATTCTCCTTACCCCTTTTTCATTGGGTTTGTTTTGAGAGAGATCACTAATCACTTTGTGATTATATCATACTTGTATATTATCATTTTACTAATTAAAATACCAAAAATATGTCTTTGTATCTGTCTAACTCTTTTGTAGGAAGAGCATGATCTCATTGATTCATCAAGATCACATCTAGGGTTCGAAACCCTCATGAACAAAAAGCACAACCAAGAATTGATTCAAGAATGGTTATGAACATCATATATGAGTCCCAATGTTATCTACATGTTATATTGATCAAGTTTTCTTCAAGAGTTTGAGGGTGATTTGTCTTGGAAACCCTAGTTTGACTGGGTATTTTGAGTAACTTCTCCAACAAGCTATCTCACCAATTGATCAAATTTCTCAAGGGACACTTCAAATTTCATCATCTTATGTATATATGATCTACCATGATCCAAGAAAGTCAATAGAAATGGAAGTTAGCAAGTTGGTTGATGGTGGTTGGCCAGATGAATTCATCTGATCAAAACGAGGTCTCCCTAGACCCTATCTCCTACAATTCTCACCATATGAAAATGATTCCAAGAGAAAAATTACTCTAAATGACATTATAAATAACTTTCATGTTGATACATAGAGCTATTTTTGCTTGGAAAATCATTTTCTATGTTGAGACATTATAGGTCATTTTGTCTAAACCCTAATTTGAAAGTCAACTTCCCAAGGCCATAACTTGCTTAATTTTTATGAGATGAAAGATTTCCAAGTTGAAAAATAAAATTCAATGTGTCTACTTCAACTTTTATGTTTGGAGTGGGAGCTAATTCAACTTTTTTAAGCATGTGATATGAGGTTACATTATAGGTCACTTTTGACCTATACCATTAACCAAGTGATTTTTCCAAACTTCAAAAATGCATAACTCTATCATTTCAAATCCAAATGCCATGCAATTGGTGACCATTGTGAAGGTATTTGAGAGAGCTACAACTTTTATGAAGACACTTTTCTCATTTGAAGCTCATATAAAAAGTTAAACAAGGTGGAATATTGAGACATATGGCTTGACACTTAGAAAAATTTTGATATGTCAAAATTTTCCAAACTTCCACCTCAAATTTCTCCAAGTTCCAAGATCCAAATGAAAAAGTGTTGAACATGAAAGTTGTTCCTCTTGATCTCACCTTTCCAAAGAGCTCAATTTCGTTTATTTTGGACAAGAAATGCATAGGCCGCACATGGCATAAACAGGGTGATATCACTTGGCAAGGATCAAACTTCAAACATCAATGCACATTTGCTATGCAATCCAAGCTTAGTTCAGAACATCCAATATTCATTTGTGGACCTCAAGCAATCATTTCATGGGCATGTGCACGCCCATGCACCCTTGCATCACCATTTGCCAAAATTGGAAAGTGATTTGAAGTGTGCAATTATCAACTGTTTTGGCTATAAATAGAGCTTCAATTGCTCAGAAATGAAGACACATTCGCGCCAGCTTTGATCCCCATTTTCAAACCCTCACTTTGCAAAGGATAAGCCTGAAAAATTCTCTTGAATTTGAGATTGAATTTCCACTGTTTTGAAATTCAATTCTCCAGGAATCCATAGCCTTTCAAGCATCTAATCCTTCTTCTGCAAGCAAGTGGAGTGAGATCAAGCACAAGCAAGATCAAGATCAGTTGAATCCAGACCTCCATTGAAGGTATTTTTCCAGAAATTTTGAACTCTTCGATTCTCTCAAATTCTTGCTCAATTCTATTGATTCTTTGGTTGTCTGAAGTCCTACCAATGTAGGCAAGAAGATTGAGTTGCTTTGAGGTTAAATCGAAGCAACTCAGTTCATGTACCTCAAATTTCAACTCCATGTATCTCTCAATATACTTGGAGTTAGAGTGAATTGAGGTCATATTCGAGCTCAGTGCCATTTTTTCTTTAAGATCATGTCCTTGTTTTTCATTTTGGTTATGGTTTATGATGGACCAGTCCGGTGAGGTCCACCGGAGAAGATGACCGGAGCTCTGACTCCGGTGATGAGTTGGCAAGGCTCTGAACCACATGATCCATTCATTTTGTTTTAATCTTGAGCTTTGGTTTTAATTACCACCTGTGCAGCGCTGTTGACTCAAGACCATGTGAAACACGTGCTATGGACCATCTGATCTGCCACTTCAATTAATGAGGGAGATCAGATGGTCCACGTATTTTTGATTTTCTAAATTTTCATTTTTATTGCATTATTTTCAATCATTCATATTAAATTCAATATTGATCCAAAAAGTATGGAACTTTCACCAAAAAAATTCAAATATTTTTCTCTTTCATATTCTGAATTAAAATTATTTTTTGGATCATTATTAATATTTTTCATGAATTTATTGATTTTGTATTTGTTTTTAATTGTTTAAAAATATTTTTAAATGTCCAAAAATTATGAAATTTTTTCTCCAAGGTCCTTTGACCTTGTTTGACCTATGATAAATCTCATGGCCATTTCTTTGGTGTTTTGATGAGATTTTAGGAATTGGACAAACCATATTTGATTTAAATGCACTATTTTATTATTTTTAAGTGAATAAATGCCAATTATTTTCGTTGACCACTTGTATTGACTTGTTTGGGTTTACTTGTTGTTGTTGGGCCTTGGTCAAGGTTGATTTGACTTTGTCAAATTAATATCATTGGAATAAGGGGATTGATGGAATGTACATTCCATCTCCCAAAATGAATGAATGATATTAATTTGGTAAAAGTCCTCCTTTGACCAATTTGTGATTTCATTCATCCTCTTCCCACTTCATCTCATTCCTCTTCTTAATTCATTTATTCCATTTGGCCTATGACATCTCAAAGTCCTAATGCTAGTTGATTGAAAAATTGACATGAGTATGGATGAGATTAGGCCACACCTTTTGCATATTCTTTTTGTGTGTGGTATGTTTCATGAGTATATTCCATTATACCATATCTCTAACATGCATTAACACCAAAATTCTATTGCCCGGCCTCAAATAGTTGTAACATAACGCAAAATTTGTGACATAAAAGGCATAAGCATTCTAGTTAGTGAGATTGTAAGTCTCCCCTCTTTCATGATATTGTGTGGAAACTTGGCCTTCTTTCCTTCCTTTGGAAGATGTTTCAGTTCAAGGATCCATGCTTGTGATAAGTGGGTTGAGTGTTCTCCAAAGAATGTCTTGAAATGAAAAGCAAAAGTAGAACAATACTAACATCTAACCTATTAACTACTAACTTTTAATTTCAAGCTTTTACTTTAATGCGATTTACTTTTAGCACTTTATTTCATTTGTCATTGTTCATATCATTCATTTATGTTAATGTAATTTTCACTTTGTCCATTTGGACCATATTGGGTGATATATTTTGTTTGTGTATACTTTGCTTGTTCGTGTGGTCTTTGACCATTAATATACATAATAATAACAAAAACCCTAAAAAACTTTTGAGTGGACTGTTGGCTTGATCTTGGACAAATGGACTTAGAATCTAGGCAACCTTCCTGTGCTAATGGACTTGGCCAATGCCAATTTGTTGAAGAACCAAGTGCTTGCAATTTGAAATTCATCTGATACATCTTTGAAAACATCTCTGAGTTCATCTGCAACATGATCATTGTGAAGCTGTTATTTTGAACCTGTGACTTGTGGAATTCATCTGTTACATGGGTCATTTTTGGAAGAAGATCATGGAAAGGTTAAGCTTGGATGTGGCCATCTTTATTTGATACCTTGCTCTTCAAGATAATATAATTGTACATTTGTGTGTTGCTTGATTCTAAAAGTCCAAGGGAATTATGGGTTTCTATTGACGTTTTTGTCTATTGGATTGCTACCCACTTGGTCAGATCTTTTCAACTCTAAACTTTTAATTTTGCGCATAGGGTAGTCTCTTCATCTTCTCCCCATTTCTTTAATTTCAAAATCTCTCCCTCCATTTTTCAAAATCTTCTTTGTGTGAACTACTTTTATTCTAAACTTTGACCACTTTTGCAAAAGATAGAAACTTTGGCCTTATGCCATTGCATTTTCAAACTTATTTTCTTAAATCAAACTTGTAAATAAACCTAACTATACTTGACTTAAACTTTCAAAAAGCCAAAAAGAACTAACTCATTCAAATCATTTTAGGCCTTTGTGCCTTTCAAACTTAAATTTTGTTAAAATCAATGCATCCATTTTGAAATTTGTATCACGAACTACGAGGTTTTGATCCCTCATTTTTATGTTGGTACGTCGGCACAAGACCAAAGGTCTTCTCAAACACAAAAATATAATTAATGAATTCTTTTCTCATCCCCCCATTCTATTTGTTTGTAAACATCACTTTGTACAAAATACATATGCACACAAAAAGGGCTCCCTAGGAGTACCTAGGACACTTTGGGTGCTAACACCTTCCCTCTGTGTAACCAACCCCCTTACCTGTGATCTCTGACTTTTATTAGTTTTTATTTGAAAACTTCTTACTTTTTGGGTTTTGTTCGTACTTTTTCCCTTTTCCCTTAGAAACAATAAAAGCGCGGTGGCGACTCTTGTTAATTGATCTCTAGCTTGTCAATAGCTTGATGATCATGAATTTCCCGCTACACAAAGCAAGCCCGACGAAGAAACAATTCAACCCGGTTAAATTCCACAACGCAGGCTTCCAAAGCAATCACACAGTGGCAGTCATCGGAGAATCTAGTGGCAACAAACCGAAGACTTCCAGTCTTGTACGCAGATGTCCTCCATGATTCAATCTCACCAACAGGACAACTTCTGTGATTCCTATAGTGTATTCGGAGAAAACATAATGCATTTTATTTTCTTAATCCCTTGTATTCGCCTGAGACAAGAGGATAGCTTGTAAGGACCTCCATATTTAAAAGTATTATGTGATTAAATAAAGAAAGTACTTTTTGGCATGCAAAACTTGTGTTCCTTTTCTTTTAGTTATTTTTACTTTTTCACAAAAATGAAATGGCAAAAGTTTCTTTTTATTTTTCCACTTTATTAAAAAGCATACTAAAAATAAGCTCATAACATGCAGAGCAAACAAAACCATTGATAACAACATGGTAAGAATCAGTTGTAAGTCTGGACTTCCAATTAATCAAGCTGAAGATGACAGTGAGGAAGATTGTGAATTACCGGCTGAACTAGCACGACTCCTTGAGCACGAAGAAAAAGAGATTTAGTCATACAAAGAACCAGTGGATGCCATTAATTTGGATTCTGAAACTGATATAAAAGAAGTAAAAATTGGGGCATCTCTTGCCAAGCATGTACACTTGGAGCTGGTCAAGATATTACATGAATATGTTGACGTCTTCGCTTGATCATGTCAAGATATGCCAGGATTAGACACCAACATCGTTGAGCATCACTTCCCACTCAAGACTTAATGTCCTTCAGTCAAGCAGAAGCTCAAAAGGACCAGACCCGACATGGCAATCAAAATCTGAGAAGAGGTTAAGAAGCAGTTTGACGTTGGCTTTTTAGCTATTTCTGAGTATCCATAGTGGGTTGCTAATATCATTCCAGTTCCGAAGAAGGATGGCAAAGTTAGAATGTGTATAGATTACCGAGACCTCAATAGAGTGAGCCCAAAGGATAATTTCCCTTTGCCTCATATTGATGTTTTGGTTGATAATACAGTTCAGTTTTCCGTCTTTTCCTTCATGGATGGTTTCTCAGGGTATAACCAGATAAAGATGTCACCAAATGATATGGAGAAAACATCTTTCATCACATCTTTGGGGAACTTACTGCTACAAAGTAATTTCGTTCAGCTTGAAGAATGCATGGGAAACATATCAACATGCCATGGTAACCCTCTTTCACGACATGATTCATGAAGAGATTGAGGTTTATGTGGACGACATGATTGCCAAATCCAGAACTGAAGATGATCACTTAGAAAACCTGAGAAAGTTGTTTGCTAGGCTCCGAAAGTTCAAGTTGCGTTTGCATCCAGCAAAGTGCACTTTTTGGAGTCCGATCTGGTTAGCTATTGGGTTTCATAGCCAGTCAGAAAGGTATTAAGGTTGATCCCAAAAAAATTCAAGCCATCCAAGATATGCCACCTTCCCAAACAGAAAAAGAAGTCAGATGTTTCCTTGGTCGACTCAATTACATTTCCAGATTCATATCACATTTGGCAGCTACCTGTGAACCGATATTCAAATTATTGAGGAAGAATCAATCTATTGTGTGTGCAAAGCAATGTTTATCCCTAATAGGCAATGATTGATGTGAATCATGTTTTAGATTTGAAAGTACCAGTGTTATCTGTAACCGACAGTATTAAGGATCACTTAGTAAAATAACTTTGATATTCAGAACTTCGGTCTAGTGTTTAGGACTTCGGTCCAGTGCTTAGGACTTTGGTCCAATGTTGTAGGATAGTACCACATGCATGGGAGTAGAGGAAACACGCATTGCATAATGACTTTGTATGTTATACCTTTGTGTTGAGTGAATATGTTTGATATGAACTATCCTTGTTGTTTATACGCCTTTAAATTATGGAATGTATTCTCACGTCTTTCTTGTTTATATGCTTCTAGTTTTGTACCTTATCAACGTGATTCCCAGGTTGAAACCGAGGAGTGATAGCTATGTGTGTTTGAAGAGGACAACATAGTTGGCCTCTTTAGTAGTTTTATTCTGCTTATGTTCATCATACTTTTTGTCGGCTTATAGTATTCATTCTGTTTTTGCTCAGATATTGTAACATCAGAATGAGATACTTTTTGGTAGGTTCTCTTACATTGTTTTTGAAACTAATTACCTATACTTGGTTTTGTTTTAAGTTTTCAATTGGAACTTGAAAGTTGAAGTTTTGTAAATGTGAAACCCTGGTTTTTATCTTCCTATTTTCTGTAATGTTTAAAAATTATATTTGGGGTTTAGGGCGCTACACTACATGTCCTTTGACATTGTATCAAGTGAAATTACCATATGCATGAAAGTTGTTGATTGTGCAAAATAACATTGTACGCATCTTAAAATTTTCACCAAAATATTCATCATCAACGTCAACGCCTTCCTTCCACAAAAGTATTAAATCTTCAATTAATGGACTTAGGTAAACATCTATGTTGTTTCTTGGTGGTTTTGGTCTAGAAATCATCATACTTAATAACATATATTTGCGCTTCACGCACAACCAATGAGATATATTGTAAATCGTGAGAAGAGTAGGCCACGAAGTATGGTTAGTACTCATATTACCAAAGAGGTTCATTCCATATGTGGAAAGCCCAAGCCTAAGGTTTCTTGGCTCAAGACCAAAATCCCAAAACAACAAATCAATTTTCTTCCATTGCAATGAATCAATTACATGGAAAAGGATTCCATCATATTTTCTTTGATTTGCATTTGATCTAATATTCTTTGTGTCATTCACATTACAAAAAGTATCTTGAACCTTGAAATTATTGGCAAGTAACATAAAACTTTAGCAGGAGGACGCTTCTTACTAACATTGTCATTGTCATCACCATTGTTGTCCTTCACCTTGTAGCGCAACTCACCATATTTCGGACATTGATCCAAATTTTCATAATCTTTCTTGTATAATATGCAATTATTAATGCATGCATGTATTTTGATATACTCCAAACCCATTAGAAACAATATCTTCTTGGCCTCATAACAACTATCCAACAAATTGTTATCTTATGGTAGCATTTGTTTTAACAAATCAAGCAATTCCATGAAACTTTTATCCAACCACCCACATTTTGCCTTCAAACTAAACAATTTTAACAGCGTACACAATCGTGTAAAACTTGTGCAACACTTATATAAAGGCGCATCCTTATCACTATATAAAGTATCATAAATACAGGCTTTCGTAAAAGACGATTATCCAATATCAGAGATCATATCTTCTAGTCAATCATCCATATATCTTCATCAACTTCGTGTATTTGGGACGTCACATTTAGATTTTTATCCAATTCTTCATAACACATATTCCATCACAACATAAACCATGTAATATTTCTTCCTTTGAACCTTTTTTGATATTCTCTTAATTAACATAAGGACAATAAAAAACACAATTTTTGTCTGGAAGATTTTTTTCCGCAAATACAAGATATTCAAGAAATCATTTCTCATACACCAGACCTAATCTATACGCTTTCATCCAACTACGATCCATAATAAAGTTTGGAATTCATATCAAAAGACTAATGTATCACCATGATTGTTATTGTGAACCGTGATGAAAATTATTTTAATAAAATAAATAAAATCAGGCGCATAAAAATAAGATATTACTACGGTTGGCAAAATGGTCTTAGTAATATGATATTACCAAAGATATATTTTGTAGTAGTACATTAATATATTTGATGATTCTTTTGACTTGTGGCAGATGACTCACTTTTGGCTCAACTTGGTAGCAAACACTCACACCTACATGAAAAGTGATGTCAGGGCGACTTTGATCCACATATACTCTTTGATCATCTTTAGTGAGTTTTACAAGAGTGGGGGTAGGGGTACGCTTGTGTCTTGCATTCTCAAGATCAAACTTCCTCTTAATGTACTTGGCATACTTACTTTAGGAATGAAAAATACCTTCTTTCATTTATCTAACTTGGAAACCGAGGAAGTAAGTAAGTTCACCTATCAAACTCATTTCAAGTTTTGACTGCAGTTGTTGAACAAAATGTTCCACCATGTTGCCTGACATCCCTCCAAACATAATATCTTCCACACAAATCTAACATATCATGAGCTTTCCTTCTTCTTTCTTGATAGACAAGGTGTTGATAATTCTGTAATATCCAATTCAATTAATTTATTTAATTGAATTTTTATTGCTTTTACTTAATTATTTGGGTGATTTAATATACTTTTAATAAATTATCGCAAAAGGGTTGTATATTCCCCTGTTATCCACATTAGTGACATACCCATGAAACTCCATGCTACACTTTTCTGTGTTGGTAATGATGTCGAGCATGATATTATGACATGTAGTTTGACATCAGGATTTCAGTATTTTGTTCACGAGGAACAAACTTATTGTATGTATTCATGTAGCTATAGTCAAACTCAATTCCTTTCATATCACTAGCAGACTTACCTACCCCTAGGATTTCATCAAGAGTATCTGAACCAAAATTTGACATGTGAACTGACTTGGTCATACCTCTGAGCTTGGAGTTTAGGTGCTTAACTTCTTCTTTAACATATGTGATTGTTGTGATAAAATTAGCTTTATCTTCCATTAGAACATTTATCTTTGACTTTTGTTTCTCGCCAGTGATGAATTCCTCTTTCCATTTGACATACAAAAGTTTGTATGCTTCAACAACATCTTCATTTGAGAGATATTCATCACTAGATTCACCAACATCCTAATCATTTAGCTTGAATCTCACACAGGCTATGAAGGCAAATGCATTATTTACCTCTTCTACGACACTCTCTTCTTCTGATTCTTCATCTGACAATGTGTCAGTGTATCCCTTCTTTTCTTTCCTAACGAGATTGGCACATTCCTCCGGAATGTATCCAAATCCTTTTCATTCATGGAAATGGACTACTTTTCCTTTGTTTGGTTTGTCTCCTTCTATGCCTTTGCATTGGGAGCCAAAGCCTTTGGAGTTGGGTGGTAGATTGTCTTTGACATTAGCTGCGATAATATTTCTTGATATTATGTCAAGTCTTCTCATAAATTTACCAAATGTTTTTTCAAGTAAAGCAATAGAATCACTTAGGTTACCATTAGTGTCTTCTACTACCTGTTCCTCATCTTTTTTAATGTCAGATTTGAAGGTAACACCTTTGTTTCCTTTCTCTGGTTTGTCATTGATGGCCATCTCAAAAGTAATTAATTAGCCTATGAGTTCATCCACTTTGATAGTGCCAATTTACCGAGCTTCTACAATTGTTGTAACTTTCATGTCAAACCTCTTTGGAAGAGATATACAAATATTTTTGGCCATATTTTCTTCAAAATGTTTTTCATCAATAGAAAATGAGTTGCTCGCTATGTCGCAGAGTCGAACATTGAAATCAATGATCATTTCATCTTCTTTTATCCTCGGGTTTCCAAATTTGGTAGTGAGGAGTTAAATTTTTGTCATGCGTACTTTTGAAGTGCCTTTATGTGCAGCCTTGAGAATCTCCAAAGCTTCCTTAGAAACTAAACACGTATTAATGAGTATAATTTTTTTTCAACTCCATTAAAAATAAAATTAAGAGCATTCTTGTTTTGACTTCATAGATTGTGTGTCATCTTCTGTAGTAACCATTGGAGGTGTCTATCCTTTGATGAATGCTTTCCATGTATTTTTATCCATTGACTTGTGGAAAGGAACCATTTGGGCTTTCCAATAATCATTGTTTGTCCCATATAGAATTGGTAGTCTATTTACAAATCTTCCTTCTTTAGAATTATCCATTTTAAATAGAAAGTATAGATCCCGTGGAGCTCACCCAACCAGAACAGGATGCCTCTCTGATGCCAATTAAAATTATGTTTTTCGTATGCAAAGATGTAAAACACAATGTTGTAACAATATGTATTAGAAAAAATTGGTAAAAGCTGTTATATTTTATTCATCAGCCTTAGCTGGTTTATATAGTGAAGATACAATAATTACAATTTATTTTATCCTTAATTGAGAGTAAAGAAAAATAAAGGTAGTATTAAAGACAATAATAAAATCGGAAATAATATATTTTCCAACACCCCCCCTCAAGTTGGTGCATAGATATCTATCATGCCCAACTTGTCTATCAAATACTCAAAAGTAGGCCTTGCCAAGCTTTTGGTCAGGATATTCGCAGTTTGTTGACTTGAAGTCACGAAGGGTAGACATATGATTCCCGCATCTAACTTCTCCTTTATGAAGTGTCGATCAATCTCGATATGCTTGGTTCTGTCATGTTGAACTGGATTATGAGCTATGCTAATAGCAGCTTTACTGTCAGAGTACAATTTCAATGGAAGCTCAATTTTCATCTTAAGTTCTTCTAGGACTCTAAGGATCCATAATCCTTCACAAATACCTTGAGACATAGCTCTAAACTCGGCCTCTGCACTACTCCTTGCTACAACTCCTTGTTTCTTGCTCCTCCATGTCACAAGATTACCCCAAACATAGGTACAATATCCAGATGTTGATCTTCTATTTGTGACTGAACCTGCCCAATCGGCATCGGTGAAGATAGACACATTTTTTTCACTAGTCTTCTTAAAAAATAATCCTTTTCCAGGATTTCCCTTCAAATATCTCAGTATCCTATATACTGCCTCAAGATGTTCCTCGAAAGGAGAATGCATAAACTGACTCACTACACTAACTGAGAAAGCAATATCAGGTCGGGTGTGTGATAAATAAATCAATTTCCCAACCAATCTCTGATATCTCCCAGTATCAACAGAAACATTACCTTCTCCCCAAAGTTTAGCATTAGGATCCATATGGGTATCTGCAGGACGACATCCACTCATTCCTGTTTCTTTCAACAAGTCTATAATGTATTTCTGCTGTGAAACCACAATACCATTTTTTGATCGAGCAACCTCCATACCTAGAAAATATGTCATGAATCCCAGATCCTTGATTTCAAAGTCTACTGCCAATTTCTCTTTTACTCTTGCCATTTCCACTGTATCGTCTCCAATAAGGACAATATCATCAACATAAACAATCAGGACAGCAACTTTCCCATCGTGGGAGAATTTTGTGAACAAGGTGTGGTCAGCCTGTCCTTGGATGTACCCTTGTTTCTTCATGGACTGAGTGAATTTTTCAAACCAAGCTCTAGGGGACTGCTTTAATCCATACAAAGACTTATTTAGTTTGCACACATTTGATCCAAATTTGTTTTCAAAGCCAGGAGGAATGTCCATATATATTTCTTCTTCTAGATCGCCATTAAGAAAGGCATTCTTAACATCTAACTGGTGCAAAGGCCAATCCAGGTTAGCAGCAAGAGACAAAAGAATTCTGACAGTGTTCAATTTTGTAATAGGAGCAAATGTCTCTGAGTAATCTATACCATAGGTCTGAGTAAAGCCTTTAGCCACCAAGCGAGCCTTGTACCTTTCAATTGACCCATCTAAAGCGTAACACTCCAAGTTTTGTTCTTTTCTAGAGCTTTCATCTCCTCAAGTACAGCTTCCCTCCACTTTGGAATTTCTAGAGCAACCTGTACACTTTTTGGAATTTCTACACTAGACAATTTTGAAGTGAAGGCAGACATAGATGAAGACAAATTTGAATATGATATAAAATTGGACATGGGATGTTTAGTGCAAGATCTGACAGGTTTTCTAATGGCAACAAGATCATCTATATCAGGATACAAAATACGACTCTCAGAAACAGAGATAGACTTACCTTTTCTTTTGTTAGGAAATTGATCATTCCCCGGTTCAAATTTCTGGCAGTGTTGAGATGTGGACTTGTCCTTTCCTTTATGGTGCTTTTTCACAAAAACCATTCCTTTCCAAGTCCCGTTTCCTAATTCAAATTTGTTTTGTTGAAGTGACTCATTATTTTGTGGCATTTCAATTAGATCATCATTATCATCGTTTTCAGGATTCTCATTATTTTCTACAAGAGAAAATGTAGGCTCGGATTCACAAGGTTCCTTACTCATGACAGGAGTAGGATCAGATAAAGAATCGCGGCCATTTTCTGTTGGTGCAGGTGTAAAAAACTTAGAATTTTGTGATATTGATAAAGATAAGTTATTTAAAAAACTCATGTCCTCAATTTGAAACGAGTCTTCGTTTATCTCCCCCCCTTGAAGATGAGTGTCATCAAAAAAAGGTTTATTTTCAAAGAATGTAACATCCATAGTGACAAACATTTTCTTATTTTTTGGATCAAAACATTTATATCCTTTTTGGGTTGGGGAGTATCCAACAAAGACACATTTTATAGCACGTGGCTCAAGTTTTCCAACATTTTTATGTTCATGAACAAAGGCTGTGCAACCAAAGATTTTTAAAGTCAAATCAGTTAAAACACGAGTATTAGGAAAACATTCTTTGAAGACGTTAATAGGAGTTTGAAAATTGAGAATTTTGGAGGGCATTCTGTTAATTAAATACGCAGCTGTTAAAACAGCTTCGCCCCACAAATAATTTGGTACTTTATTTGAAAAAAGTAGAGCTCTAGCAACCTCTAGTAAATGTCTATTTTTCCTTTCGGCCACTCCATTTTGTTGAGGAGTATTAGAACATGAACTTTGATGAACAATCCCATTTTTTAGAAAAAAATCACCCAGGATAGTGTTAAAATATTCTTTGCCATTATCACTTCTAAAGATTTGGATATTTGTTTGAAATTGGTTTTGCACCATTAAAACAAAATTCTTTACAACCTGACAAACATCTGATTTTCCCTTTAACAAGTACACCCAACATACTCTTGTATGGTCGTCTATAAATGTGATAAACCATTTTTTGAGAGAGAGTGTACTTGTACGGTTAGGGCCCCAAACATCACTGTGTATAATAGAAAAAGGCTTTGATGGTTTATAAGGTTGTATTGAAAACTGGGAACGATGATGCTTTGCAAATTCACATGCTTCACATTTAAACGAAGAAAAGTTTTTATTGTGAAATATCTTAGGAAACAAGTGTTTTAAGTAACGAAAACTAGGATGACCTAATCTTAAATGCCATACCATAATGTTGTCATCTTTATTATTCAAAACGGAAAAAGACTCAAAGCAGGAACTTATTGTTTTTGAAGGTAGTTGTGATGCATATCCAATTTCAAGGTAGTAGAGTCCTCCACTCTCCTTAACACTGCCAATCATCTTCCCCGAGTTCAAATCCTGAAAGACACAGTGAGATCGGAAAAAATTAGTTTGACAATTTATATCTTGGGCTAATTTACTCACGGATATTAAATTACAAGATAAATTTGGAACATGAAGGACATTTTTAAGAGTTAACATTTGAGACAACACAACTGACCCTTTACCTGCAATGGCTGAAAAAGAGCCATCTGCAATTTTTATTTTTTGATTACCTGCACATGGACTATATGAAGAGAACAAAGTAGATTCACCTGTCATGTGATCGGAGGCTCCTGAATCTACTATCCAAGTATGACTGGGACTGACACTAAGAAATGCAGAATTACCTTTTGTTGCTATAGAGCAAGAAGGGGTTGGAGACTCAAGGAGTTTGTACAGTCTGTCTAGTTGCTCCGTAGTGAATGGGAACTGAGACGGAAGAGATTGCTGCCCTTGATCAGAATTACTAGCCTGAAATGCACGACCACTTTTCTTCTTCCAGTTAGGAAGTTTTCCTTTGAGCTTCCAACAAGTTTCACGTGTATGCCATTCGCGCTTGCAGTGATCACACCAAGGAACTTTGTCTGACCTTCTTCCCTCGTCAAGGTTCCTAGTAGCCAGAGCTGAGCCTTCAGATTCAGAATTTCGTTGTGTCTTACCCATCATAATTCCTTGTCGTGCCTCTTCCCTTCTTATTTCTGCAAAAATTTCACGAAGAGTTGGCAATGGTACTTTTCCTAAAACTCTACCTCTTACCTCATCAAGGTCTTTATTAAGCCCAGCGAGAAACATGAATACACGATCATTTTCTTGCCTCTTGAGAAACAAAACACTGTCTTCTGTATACCTCCATTTGTCATCATAACAGAGATCTAACTCTTGCCACAGTGTTAACAGTTCATTGTAATAAGCAGTTACACTTCTGTCACCTTGTTTCGCATGCCATAACTTTGATTTTAAACCAAAAATTTGAGAGGAGTTTTGAATATCAGAGTATGTTTCCTTAACAGCTTCCCAAACATCCTTTGCAAAAGGTAAAAACATGTAAGGCTTACCTATTCCAGTTTCCATAGAGCTTACCAGCCATACAATAATCAAGGAGTTTTCCGACTTCCATTGTTTGTAACGAGGGTCTTCTGTTGCCGGTTCAGCTACTGCTCCGGTTAAGAAATCAATTTTTCCTTTGCTATCCAATACCAATCTAACGGTTTGAGCCCATTCATTGTAGTTATTCCCATTCATTTTAGGGATATTGACCTTGAGGGAGTATGAGGAACCCTCTCGATCATTACCGTATATGTTGGAATAACCGTCACCAAAAACAATGTTGTTCCTGTTTCCATTGTTGCCGTCATTACTGCCACTGTTTATGACCACCGACGGTTCCTCATGTACACCGTTTCCGCGGCCACCGCTGTTTCCACGGCTGAAGCCCGAATCAGATTGTTGTTGGTCGTCATTACTGCTATTGTTTATGACCACCGACGGTTCCTCATGTACACCGTTTTCGCGGCCACCGCCGTTTCTGCGGCCACCGCCGTTTCCGCGGCCACCGCCGTTTCCACGGCCACCGCCGTTTCCACGGCCACCGCCCGAATCAGATTGTGGTTGGTCGCCATGGTTGGATCCAGTGTAGGCTTGTGATAGGGGAGGCCACATGTTGTTGTCATTCGCCATAGGAGGTTAATAGAGTATGTGAATTGGGTCAAAAAATACGTGCAGGGAAATTTTATGGTAACCCCTAACCCAACAAAAATAGGTTGAGGAAAACTTTTACGGTAACCCCTAACCCAGTGCTCTGATACCATATTAGAAAAAATTGGTAAAAGCTGTTATATTTTATTCATCAGCCTTAGTTGGTTTATATAGTGAAGATACAATAATTACAATTTATTTTATCCTTAATTGAGAATAAAGAAAAATAAAGGTAGTATTAAAGACAATAATAAAATCGGAAATAATATATTTTCCAACAATATGTATAGAGTAAACTGAAAATTAATAGCGATAAGAAAAATGACACAAGGAATTGTTAAACCAGTTTTGTGCAAAGTCACATACATCTGGAGGGTGTTAACCCAAGAAAGGAAATTCACTCTTAATATTAAGAAGTACAAATTGGTCTTAGTTGAACTCTCCATGTTTAATGCCTTTTTTCTTAGTACTATATGTGGATTCCAATTCAGAACTTCCCTTGAATATGATACTCTTCTCACTTTCTCTCAAACACTCTCCCAAATGTTTGGACAATTACAATAGCTTATGAATGATAGAACAAATTACAACTCAAAATTAATTTATTCCTTAACATATGAATATGACTAGCAAATAGAGTTCGACAACACACAATGAAAACATAACACAACTAAACATGTCTTGCTTGTTTCTCAAGGTTTTAGTCTTTTACTATGGAGAGCTCATCCTTAAATAGAAAGCGAGTCCAACTGCAAAGCCCATTAGGGTTTGAGTCTTTAGACGCAACTGAACCAATCCTACAAGCACACGGAACAAATCTGCATTAATTTGGTATGCAATAATTGATTTGATAAATCTTCATCAGATCAAATTTGTACGTTTTCAGTATTCGTGAATGATCTTTTGGGAAAACTTCCATATTTTAAAAAATGCATAAAATAATTAAACAAGATTAGACAAATATTCAAAAGGCGTGAACTATATCAGAATCGCAAAAATGCATTAAGTTCGTATCAGATACACAATGAGCTCAGAATATGCATTAGTCGTATTGGAATTGCAAGATGGTGTCTGTGGTCTTTGCCCGCTGTCATTTTCGGCCACTCAGGATTGGACGCACGTCGCACTTCTAAGCGTTTTCTTCGATCGGAAGGTGTCTAGATTGTCTCGTTTTACATTTGTCTGTTTATGTGGGTGCAAGGATCAGCTTCTCCAGGGATTAGCTTGATTCCGACCTCTGATTTTAGGCTCGTCGAATCGCCATGTCTGGTGCTTTGTCGAGCCTCCTTTTAATTGTTGGTACCCAACTTTCTCCTTTTCGAGTATTTCCTTTGGAACGGGAATACTGAGTGGAGATTTGACACTGGTACCGATCAATCTTTTTGCAACTGGAGTCTAGGATATCCTTATTCAGGTATTCCCAATGGATCTTTGTTTCCCTATCCGGTCGGTGGAGGCCCTAGTATAACGCCTCAGACTGCCTCCAGGATTAACGACTAGCCCCACAAACTAACATGGTTCTTTTTAGTATGGTTTATCCTCACTCACATGCTTTATGGGAAACTTACCAGAAGGTCACCCATCCAAATACTACTCCAAGTCAAGCACACTTAACTGCGGATCTCTTATCTATTAGGCTACCGAAAAGAAGATACATCTTATTGGTATCTGTGGTACCAATCAATCCTTATAAGTCTTCCTTCAACCATGTAGTCTTATCCCTGCACAACCTCAGGATCCCTCTCATTACGATGTGAATTAGGCGACCACTCTCCACCCTCTTTGGCCTCGAGCGTTACAATCATTCTCTACTCTCTTCAGCCTCGGGTATTAAATGTCCACCAGCTTCCGCTTGGTTCGTCCCTGAACCACATCATACTAGGAAAGGGCTAACTTTAATATCATTTGTAACGCCCCCGACTGCTTTGTAACACTTGAGGCCGGAAAGGACGTAGAATGAATGTAACACCCGAGGCTGGAGAGGGCGGAAAGTGGTCACCGAATTCACATCGGAATGACAGGGATTCCTGCGATGTGCAAGGATGAGACTGTATGGTTGAAGGAATACTTATAAGGATTGATTGGTACTACCTATACCAACAAGATGCATCTTATTTTCAGTAGCCTAACAAATAAGAACTCCATAATTAAGCATGCTTAATTTGGAATAGTATTTGGATGGGTGACCTTTTGGAAAGTTTCCTGGAAAGCGTGTGATTTAGGATAAAACATGCTGAAAAGACTTGTGTTGGTTTGTGGGATCAGTCGGTAATCCTGAAAGCAGTCTAGGGAGTTATAAATGGTTTTAGAGTCATATCTCTCCCAATATGATGTGGTTCGGGGACAAACCAAGCAAACGTTGGTGGGCATGTAACACCCGAGGCCGGAGAGGGCGGAAAGTGAATGTAACACTCGAGGTCGAAGAGGGCGGAGAGTGGTCGCCGAATTTACATCAGAATGAGAGGGATCCTGATGATGTATAGGGATGAGACTGCATGGTTGAAGAAAAGGCTTATAAGGATTGATTGATACTACATATACCAATAAGATGCATCTTTTTTCGGTACCCTAACAAATAAGAACTTCATAGTTAAACGTGCTTGACTTGGAGTAGTATTTGGATGGGTGACCTTTTGGAAAGTTTCCTGGAAAGTGTGTGAGTGAGGATAAAACATGCTGAAAAGACCCGTGTTGGTTTGTGAGGTCAGTCGGTAATCCTGAAAGTAGTATGAGGCATTACACCTAGTGCATAAAGTGGAAATCCTATGTTATCCACAAGTGCACCCTAATATTGAATCGACGCTCGATATTAACTATGAAATTGTCGTATCAGGGCGTCTTTAACTATAAATTTGTGGTATCTTCGTCGTCGCAATGGAAAGTGTCTTGGCATTGAATGGGAGTTCTGGAACAGCCAATTCAGATGGTGGCTTACGAGGCTTCATCTAATCCTTATGGAAATCATCTTCAAGCCCTGGCGTAACCCTAGATATGGATCTGAAACCCTTTCTTCTACTATTCTACGGATTTCTTGATGAAATCGAAGACCTTGACGACAAGGATTTAGACGAAAACGACGATGATCGACTCAGATGCGACAAACCTTTGTGTTCGCTTCTGAGTGTTTCGATTGTGAGATCGCAAAGGACATGTGAATGATGAAATTGAAAAGTGGATCCAACAAAAGTGTAAAATCGACTTGGATGTGGCAGATCTCCATGTTTGCTTCTGAGTGCTTCGATTGTGAGATTGCAAAGGACATGTGAATGATGAAATTGAAAAGTGGATCCAGCAAAAATATAAAACCAAATATTGATTCCCTATGGACTCGATGGTCTAGGAGGTTGCGAACTAGTTAATCATAAATTTGGATCTAAATCGCAAGATTTTAGATCTAGAACTTTTGAGTTTGCTTGATGGTGTTCGGGAAGCAAATGCAATTTTCATGGAGATCGTAGGAATCTGAAATCGATCCCCACATACTACGCCACTATTCTGTCATGAAGGAACCGTAAATGATGAGAGTTGAATAACTGTTGATCTTGAACGATGGCTTTGATCTCTGTTATGGCGATCCATAGTGGATTTGTATGATTAGCACCTCCAATACGCAAGTCAGTTCGAGATTCAAGGTGAGTATAACGAGATTGAATATCAGAGATCCTAATATGAATTTGTGTACTGCTTTTATATTAGGGTCAGTACACATGTGAACTGCTTTTATATTTGGATCGAGTAGAATGAGTTTGAGATGAATATAGCGTTTTTGTCAATTAGGACTTTAGCCGGTCTAAAATACTATTAATCAATAAATAAATTGATTCTCTTTGATTCGGTAGGTTGTCTGATTAACTCTCGCTCATTAACAACCATAACCACACTCTAGTCTTCTTTTAAAAATATCATTACTTGATAATTGTTATACATAACACAATATAGTTAAATATTAATTTTATAAAATAAATTATTTTATTAAATTTACTTTAATATAGAGAGATTCTCTCTTGTAAAAAAAAGTCATTAATTATATATTTCTTTTCTTTCACTCATGCCAAACAATTAAAGAACCATTCTACTTATTTTTCAGTCACTTTCATTTCTTTCACATTCTTCCCTTCCACTTTTTTCTTTTTATTTTCTTTTTGAATTCAAACAAAGCATAAATGGAAAATTTTCTAAATATTACACGTCCACGTCAAATACCATGTATTGATTGGTTGGACTTCGGTCACCAACCATTTAATGGCAATCATTTATTCAATTTGTACTATGCATGAAGGATATATAAATTAATAAGTTAATCTAATGCAACTCAAATCAATTTTTATTATGCTTTATTTGTCTGAAATAATTATTTAAAATTTAAGTAAATAATCATTGCTCAAGTCACGGAGGGATAGATTATGATCATGATCACCATAACGTGGCTACTTTAATATAGGTCTCTTCAAATTTGATTGGAATCTTCACAAAATAATTGTGCTTACTATATTTCTCCATTGACTTTAATATTCCAACTAAATTTTCATCATTTCTTATTCCCTTATTCTCAATAATAGTAAATGTGTATTAGAAAGTACTACTATATTACTTAAAATTACATTGGTGTAACTAATTAATGAAAACCGGAGTATCAATAAGTCATGGCATATTCAAATCTAATCTTTGTTTAGGTCGACATTAGGTGCTGTCATGTTGCCTTAGGTTTCATTAAAATATTCAAATTATTTCATTGACTCCAAACAGGCCTCGGAATGTTAATAGAATGTAGTTTTCCGCAATTTCCCATTTTTGCATTCCGAATCCTACATTAGGTTAATTCAAAAAAGAAATCCTACATTAGGTTAGCTCAACAAAAAATTCCTAAATTTGGATTAAATAGAACTGAAAGCAAAGTTAGTAACTACAACAACTTCTTATCCAATAAGTTAATCAGATTTTAATAACAATTCTTATTTTCTGACATTGATTTATAAATTTTTATCATTATATTCTTCTTGGATTATTACATCACCTACCATAATTTTGTATTCTTACAAACCTCCTACCATTGTTATTGATCTAGAATGAGGTTCGGTTTAGGTCTGTTTTAAATATTTAGCGGTGGTTTTAAAACACCACTAAATGCCAATTTATTTTCTTTTAATTATTTAGCAGCGATTTTAAATGCATTTTTATTTAATTTTAACTTTTTAGAGATGATTTTAAATTGTCATAAAATAATCATTAAAAAATAGTGGTGGTTTAAAACCGCCGTTAAATAGTTAAAACTATAAAAATAATTTTAAGAAAAACATAAAATTTATAGTCTCTTTACGTGAGAAACCTATTGATAGACGACACCCTAATATGAATCTATATACTGACCTAAACTCAATAATACTTCCTTAAAGCTGAATAAGGACCAGACTATCAATAACTTTATGCGTTATTTTAAATCTCTAGCTTTTGTCAAATATATTGATTTAAACTTTGTTTTAGAGTTTTGAGGGAAAAAGAGAGAATAGTTTTGAAAAAAGAGAAGGGTGAGGTGAAAAAATTAAAAGAGTTTAAGTGGAAGAGGATTTGATTTTATTCACAACACAAAAATTTCATAGTTCGAGGGAAGTCAAAATATATTGGAGGAGAAGTCTAAAGGGTTTTGAAAAGTTAATATGCAATACGCACAAATTATTTTAACCTTTTCTCTTTCTCTTCTATGTATGTTATAATTATAATAACTGATATCTAGAATCTCAAACCATTGGATTCTTAAGTTTTCAAGATCTGGTATTCATTCTACTTGTTCATAATGTGAGAATGACAGGTTCTTTAGAGAATTTCGGATACATAGGAAACTACTTTTTCTTGACATAAATAATTGAGATATATGGACCAAGCAAAAGAAGATTATCTTTAGGTTCCAAAACCTGATGAAAATTGTGTAAACAAATCTGCAATATCTTATATATCAATGATGCATCAGATGTTCAAGTTGATACTTATAAAAAAATCGAAGATAAAAGATTCTAAGGAGATGTTCTTCATACATTAATGTGTTGATACTGTCGATTTTGAGAAAATTGAGAACACTACTTCACTGAATGAGTCATTGGACGTTCTTTAGAAAGGTAATGTTGGCGATAACAAATTCAAGAAATTTTGTTTTGAAACTTTGAGAAGATAAATCGAGTTGTTATAGATGGAGAATAATGAGAAGATTGTTGAGTATTTCAACAAGATTATAACAATTACTAATTATATGAAGATATGTGGTAAAGTTATTTTTAATCAAACTATCATGAACAAAGTGATGTACATTTTCTCCTCTAAATTTGATTACTTCAAAGGGTTTGTATGCAATGAGGGATGAAGAATTGCAATGTTCATTGGAACCACATGAATAGAAAGTGTTTAAAATAATGAAAGAACGAGTTGGCTTAAACGTCCAAGAAACACGATGGTTTAAAATAAAAGGAAAATGAAAAATTCAAGAAAGGTGAGTCTTAGCAAGATGACTCCAAAAAATATTATTAACCTAAATCTTCTTTAAAAACCAATGAATAAGAAGAATATTCAGTGTTATAATTGCCAATGATTGGGATACTTTGCATATGTGTGTAAAAGAAAATGGGTTCCCAGAACCAAAGGTAATGTAGATAATGAGGCACATGTGGCTCATAAAATATTATTAACCTGAATCTTCTTTAAAAACCAATGAATAAGAAGAACATTTAGTGTTATAATTGCCAACGATTGGGATACTTTGCATATGTGTGTAACACCTCAAATTTGCACCTATCATTGTACATACATTCTCATATTAGGTCATAACATAACATGGTCCACTGCATAGCATTGCATTGTCCCTTTTGCCTCAAGTGCAAGCCAGTCAGAAGAATTAGGTCAAACTGGTCAGGAGATCAGTCAGTCAATCAAGCAAGTACAATTTTCCATTGAGCCAAGGCCCTAGGGTTGGCCCAACATGTTCACATGACCTAGGGGTCCTCTTGAAGTGTTTTGGTCAAAGATTGGATGTTCAGAAGTAATCAGTCAATGCACAGTTTACCAGAAACCCTAAAAAGTCAACCTTGGTCAACTGGGTTTGATTTTATGGATTTCAAGGTGGGAATTGGTTTGAGAGGGCTTATTCATGTCCATATAGGCCTCATATAACATGTCAAACATCATCATAGAAGAATTTGAAGCCAGACAAGAAATTTCCAAAAATAGAAACTTGACCTGTAATTGGAATTTGCCAAAAATGGAAACTTCTTGATCCTAAACTTACATCATGATACAAGCTTCAAATGAATTTTTGCCCAACATGAAAGTTGAATATCTTGTTCTCCCATTTCCAAAAATTCCAAGAACACTCAATTCCCATGTATGGTTGGTAAGTTATGATCAATTCATTCTCAAAAATTTTTGAACTTCAAAAGGCCATATCTCTCAAACCATTTGGCCAATTTGGGTGGGGTTTTTTGCAACAAGTCACATTTGATCCCCTCTTTCCAAAAATGTCATCATCATTCATCAAAACATCACCAATCAAAATGGCACTTTTGGAGGTAACTTGAATTGTTTTAAGTGAAGTGAAAAATTGGGATTTTAAAATAACCATTTTCAATCAATTGTGCCAATTGGGAATGATCAGAATGTGCATTTGGAACATGTTGGAGGCCCATTTTCGTGCACTTCCATACACCCTTTGTGAAATGGCATGTTTTTAGCAATTTTGTGAAAATTGTCATTTTAGCAAATCATGTTTAACTTTTCCATTAACCACACTTAACCAACCTAAAACAGCATACATAAGGATCATTTCCTCTCTGAAAGAAACCCTAGCAGCCTCATTACACAAGCAGAAAAGCACTTGCTCTCAAAAACCATTTTCATTGTTCTTCAAAAGTTCTGCTGAAACCCTCGAAGGAGCTCGAGTGTTGTTGATTTTGTTCATCATATACCATCACTTTGAAGCATTTTCCAGCTTGGTTTTCCCACTGTAAGCAAAGCACACGATTGTTCCATTAGAGCTCTCTCACATGGCAGATCTGGATTGCATCCATTCCAAGCATTGCTGAGCCAAACTCCCATCACCATTCACCTTTGGGAAGCTAGTGGAGCACCTGTTTCGAGCAAGCCAAGCCAAACAACACCTGCTTCATCATTTTCTTCAAGAACAAGTAAGAATTCAAATCTCTCATTTCTCTAAATCATGTTATGCATTATGTAGACCTTGCCTTGCTGATTGATATGGACTTTGAATCGTGCAAAATGATTGAGTAATGGCTGAGAAATCTGGCTTTAAAGTTTCATGTTCATTATTATTTTTGCTTGTTTCTTGGTAGTTAGCTCGATTCTTAGAAAATGGTTGTTGGATTTGTGTTAGTTGTGCTTGGCTGGTTCGAATGATGCATTCGATTTACATTTCTGGGCAAATGAAATTTTCGATTTGGTGAGGATGATGAAGTTCTTACTGTTCATAAACCCTAAGTTCATCCCATTTCCAGAAATCTGTTTGTATCGTGTGAAATTTTGCTTTGCATGAATTTGTCACTATTCCATTGCCTGGACCAATTAGATTGCAGCATTTTCATGAGCCATACGCACCGTTTCATTAAGATTTCTAACTATTTACAAGCCTGACACTCCGTGTCCAATTATGTTATTTCAATTGTTATTGCAATATTTATTTCATTTTGTTACACATCTTGCAAAAATCATAGCTCCTTCATTGTTAATCCAAAATTCATGAGGATTTTTGCATTGTGTTCATCTGGATCTCTAGTATTTAATCATGATTTTTACTGATTTTTTTGAATGAATGAATTTTAAATGATGCTAGGGTTTTTGACATGTATCCATTTTTTGTACCTTTTGCCAAAACATTTGTGAAATGATGATGATTTGTTCAATGCCTTTGAAATTTTTTATGCTTAAACTAGACACATTCATGGTGATTTTGGTATAGGGTTTATGAATTTATCATCTCTGGTCTTTGAGTTATGATTTTTTGAAGTAGGGTGTGACAATTTGTGTCACACCATTGATGTGCAACTTCATGATTTTCTTTACCATGCCTCTTGACCTCAAATTGCTTTGAATTTTTGCATGAATGTACTCTTGAATGTCTAGTTTACATGTGATTTTTCTTTGAATTGTTTGTGGCGTTTCCTAATTGTTTGAGATTTTTCTCCCCTGTTTGGTCTTATGTTGACTTTTTGTGACACATGCTCCCATTTCATCTGTGAAATTCTCATACCTTATTAGATGGAAATGAAATTTGATATGTGATTAGTAGACATCTTAAGCTTTGCCATGGTTTTGATCCCATTCATTTCTCATATGCCATCACTGATTTATGATTTTTTCAAGTTGATGTATGTTTGGTTGACTTCTTTGAGCATGCTTAAAATTGCCTTGCCTTTCTGATTTTCATTGACCACCTTCTACTTGTCCAAATGAATTGAAATTTGACATGCTTACCATGCTATGGGTTGTGTTTGATCATGATTTATTTGATGATTTTTTTGAAATGTTTGAGATTGGTTTTGAGCTAAGTCTTGCTGTTGACTTCTATGAGCTTCCATATGCCATGCTTTGACTTCTTTTGCTTATAAAATGATGATAATGATTGATATGAATGTGAACCCAATTGAGTTTGTTCCTTGATTGTTTGAATATGATTTTGATTGGAGTTCATTTGCTGTTTTGACTTTCTCATCCCCTTTTGACCCTAGGCTTGTCCTAGTGGTCCTGTTACTCACATTTGAGTTCATGTTTTCAGGTTAACCAACAAATACTCAATGAGACCAATTCAAATTGGTTGAGTTTGCTTGTTTATCATGACTAATCCATTTGTTTTGTAGGTTGCTTGGCTCACATGCCTTGAGCTTTGTGCATTGCACATTTAGCCTGCTTGTGTTGACTGTTAACTTTTGTTTCATTCTGATTTAACTTTGACTTGTATGCTAACTGTGCTTGACTGATTTCAGGTACTTTAGTTGCTTTTAGTTCCTTGTGAACTTTGCTTTGCTTTGCTTAAGAGCAATTTGCATTGAGGTATAATTTCTTTACTTCATGTAGTCTGGAAGACCTGGCCTGTTACTTGGCCAGGCAACTGTTTGAAGTCCTCCTTAAGAGGCAATGTTTGTGATTGTTTAAAATTGTCCTTGTTGTCGCATCCGCGAAAAAAACAACCGGCGGGCTAAAACAAAAACACAAACAGAGCCGCCATTGCGCGTTATTTATCCCAAAATAGGGAAAGGAAACGCTCAGAGAAACCTGGAAAAAGCATGGTCTCGCGACCAAAGAGAAAGGGTAAGGGAGTCGGTTACGCAAGGGGAAGGTATTAGCACCCCTCACGTCTGTCGTACTCGACGGGATCCACGTTCTAAAAAAAGAAAAGGTTGCTAAAACATCACACACACACACACACAGGGAACACAGGTGGGGTTAAGAGAAGGGAGCTCGATAGGACATCGCGTCCTATGCCTACATATCTCGTCTGGAACGAGAATCAGAGCTGCTGTAGTTCGGCTCACGCACGCCAAACAACACACGCACCCAAACAGGCAAACATGGAGCCTGAATGCCAATCACTGGGCTTACATCAGCATCCGAACCAAAACACACGATCAGGATACGTACAGCCAATCGCTGGGCTTACGTCCATATCATGACACACAAGCTCTAACAAGCACAATCACAAGTAAACACACACAAAAGAAAAAAAAGCGCCCGGAGAGACCTCGCTCGGTCTCCTGCCTACATACCTCGTCTGGAACAAGGATCAGGGCGATGTAGTTCCCCTTAACAGGGGAGAAAGACTATCTCCTAACCAGAAACAAAGGGAAGACACACTACCAGGGAGCTGTACTCGAGCCTAGTGTTGTCATGCGTCATTGCCCTAAGTTGAGGTTTCTACCTACTTGCACCACAGCAAGCTAACCCTATCCAGGAAGAAAGCAAGCATACCAGCATACAAGCAATTCAAGCATCTCAAGCAAACATGTCAAACAAATATTCACAAAGCACACACTATAACCAATCAAGTGGGCTCAAACAATGGGTTTGACTACCGAAGCAAGTCATCTGTACAAGGTTAGTTGTCATACGGTGAACTGACTTGGGGTATTTTGCTTTTTATCGTAATGTCGCGGATAGCAAGAGTCGCCACCGACTTTTATTTTATCCAATAAGGAAAGGTGGAAAAGAACAGGAAAGACCTCAATAGATTTTGGGTTCGGGAGGTACATTATACAAAGGGAAGGTATTAGCACCCTTTGTATCCATGGTTATCCATGGGCTCTTAATTGCTGGATCACTTATATTTTTGTCTGAAAAAGTGTTGGTGAATTGCTTTAAAATGTTTGAAAGAGAGTTTAACTTTGTAATGATTCTCGTATGAATGTATACAAAGTATTTATCTCGTTTGATTTTGAAAGCGGTTTAGAAAAGGTTTTGAAAAGAGAATTTAACTTTGTAATGATTCTTGTATGAATGTATACAAAGTGGTTATCCCGTTTAGTTTTGCAATTGTTTAGAAAAAATAGTTTGGAAATGTGTGAGGTATAAAAAGTATTTTAGGTTATGATCCAGTAATTGAGAGTTATACCTTCCTAAGGTCGTTATGAACGTTTCCTATCCTTATGAGGGTAAAACTGTCCTTACTATTGAGAAGTAAGTAGTTTTATCCTTTGGATGTTTAAGGGTCATCGTAGGGTCATCGATTGGTCATTGAAGGCAACAGTTGTAAGGATACCTTAGCATTCGAAGGGACTATCATCATTTAACCGTAGGCTACACCGAAGGGTCATCGAGGGACAAAATCGTATTTTCGAAGGCAACATCCGAGGGACTATGATTTATTTTATGATGATTTAATCGAAGGGCCATTGCTAAGTGTATCCCCACATTCGCGGGACATGACCGTTATACCGTAATATCATAAGGCAAAAGAGAGGTCCAAGATCACATATTTAAAGGCCGCATTTTAAAGTTAATTAGGTGATTATGATGAATCTCCACATTAAAATCAATACATTAAAAATAATACATTAAAATTAATACATTAAAATTAATTATTAAAATTAATTATTAAAATTAACACATTAAAATTAATTAAGCAATTTAGGGTGAGCCTCCACAAGGGTATCCCACAAATAAAGTGGAAGACCTAAACGGCGATCTTTTTTCTGGGACATATGAACCTTTGCAAAATTCAACAAACGGGTTAGCATACCAACTCCGGGTGCAATCGAGGATTACACCGTAAAAGAAAAACAGCAGCAAGAAAACAGTGTATAATTAACATAGAATCGACCAGATACGCATAAGACATAACAAACAAAATATTGGCGGCTGCCCTTGTTCGCCTCTGCTTCGCCTAGCGAAGGTCTAGCGAACACTCGCTGCGTGCTCGCTTAGCGATGTGCTAGCGAGCGGCTGCGGGTTTTGAATTTCAGAATAGTATGACTTCAACCTGCGGCATGACTTATGGCATCCAACACATAATTATATGGTTCAGCATTCACAATATCCAGGCACACTTAAATTCACATGCAAAACCTCAAATATGTTTATGAATTCAATTATATTATCACATGCAAGTTAAGAACATAAAGCGGTATCACATGCAAATTAAGAAAATAACACGATAATAGTAATGCAAACCTGTTTGCAATCGAATTGCAACCTTGAATTGGCGAGCCGGATGGAGTTGGGCGGCGGTAGCTTCGGGGCGGGGAAGTGGCCTTCAGGGTTTCTTCACTCGGAACTCTCTAAAGTAGCCTCCAGGGTTTCCGTGCCAGGGTTTCCGTCCGTCTTCCTCTGTTTTTTTTCGTCCTCCCTTTCGTTACTGAAGTGCTGGTATTTATAATGCCATTTTTCATGACCTAATGGGCTCAGAACGAAGCCCGAAATTTTTTGTTGTCTGTCAGCCTCGCTAGGCGAGCTGGTAGCGAACGTTTGCTTCGCTAGGCGAGCTGGTAGCGAACGTTCGCTAGGCGAGCTGGTAGCGAACGTTCGCTAGGCGAGCTGGTAGCGAACGCGTAGCGAACATGCCAATTTTGGGCCATTTTCTGGATCGGGCCGTTCACGAGCTGGACTTTTGTCCATTTGAGATCAGTGTCATAAAAATGATTCGGAATGCCTTGAAAAATGTCTTGAAATATTGATGGGCAAATTTTGGGGTATGACAGCTGCCCCTGTTCAATATTCTTGAACCGAGAGAGTAGAATGGTATGTGCCGTTCGCGGTCTGGAGGTGAAAGATTATTGAACACTAGAATGCCCCAAAAATTTGCGCTTGTCCATTAGTCTCGATGGGATGGGCTTAAAGATGCCATCCAGGTAGTTCGATGACGAGCTTCCGATTGCGTCGTACGTTAGACGATGTCTGAAGACATGGATGTCATACCGGGTCATACGCTAGACCGTATAGTGAATCATCCATCATGTTGTTGACTTTGCTGGGGAGTCAGAGTATGCTATATACTGCTGGGGATAAGGGATCAGAATGGATCATATACTGGACCATATCTGAGTACCAGAGTGAGTTGTTCGTTAGGCGGATGACTTTGATGGGGATGAAAGATCAGAACGGATCAACGGATCGTACGCTAGATTGTTTCTGAGTTGCAGAATGAGTCGTCCGTTAGGCTGAATCTGCTTGAAGATGGAGCAGTCGTATACTAGACTACTATTCAGGAATGTACCTGTCCGAAGGTAGCACCTGAGCAAGGGAGTAGTCGTATACCAGACTACCATTCAGGACTGTACCTGTCCGAAGATAGCACCTGAGCAAGGGAGTAGCCGTATACCAGACTACCATTCAGGAATGTACCTGTCCGAAGGTAGCACCTGAGCAAGGGAGTAGCCGTATACCAGACTACCATTCAGGAATGTACCTGTCCGAAGGTAGCACCTGAGCAAGGGAGTAGCCGTATACCAGACTACCATTCAGGAATGTACCTGTCCGAAGGTAGCACCTGAGCAAGGGAGTAGCCGTATACCAGACTACCATTCAGGAATGTACATGTCCGAAGGTAGCACCTGAGCAAGGGAGTAGCCGTATACCAGACTACCATTCAGGAATGTACCTGTCCGAAGGTAGCACCTGAGCAAGGGAGTAGCCGTATACCAGACTACCATTCAGGAATGTACCTGCCCGAAGGTAGCACCTGAGCAAGGGAGTAGCCGTATACCAGACTACCATTCAGGAATGTACCTGTCCGAAGGTAGCACCTGAGCAAGGGAGTAGCCGTATACCAGACTACCATTCAGGAATGTACCTGTCCGAAGGTAGCACCTGAGCAAGGGAGTAGCCGTATACCAGACTACCATTCAGGAATGTACCTGTCCGAAGGTAGCACCTGAGCAAGGGAGTAGCCGTATACCAGACTACCATTCAGGAATGTACCTGTCCGAAGGTAGCACCTGAGCAAGGGAGTAGCCGTATACCAGACTACCATTCAGGAATGTACCTGTCCGAAGGTAGCACCTGAGCAAGGGAGTAGCCGTATACCAGACTACCATTCAGGAATGTACCTGTCCGAAGGTAGCACCTGAGCAAGGGAGTAATCGTATACCAGACTACCATTCAGGAATGTACCTGTCCGAAGGTAGCACCTGAGCAAGGGAGTGGCCGTATACCAGACTACCATTCAGGAATGTACCTGTCCAAAGGTAGCACCTGAGCAAGGGAGTAGTCGTATACTAGACTACCATTCAGAAATGTACCTGTCCGAAGGTAGCATCTGAGGAAATGAAGGTCTAACTTGGTCGTACATTAGACTGTATCTGAGGAGAATGAGGACTTAACGGTCTAACTTGGTCGTACATTAGACTGTCACTGAGCAGAATCTGGTCTAACTTGGTCGTACATTAGACTGTATTTGAGCCGCATCTGGTCTAACTTGGTCGTACATTAGACTGTATCTGAGCAGCATCTGGTCTAACTTGGTCGTACATTAGACTGTATTTGAGCCGCATCTGGTCTAACTTGGTCGTACATTAGACTGTATTTGAGTGGTTGAAGGTCAGAATGGATCGTACGCTAGATCGTATCTGAGTTGTTGAAGGTCAGAATGGATCGTACGCTAGATCGTATCTGAGTTGTTGAAGGTCAGAATGGATCGTACGCTAGATCGTATCTGAGTTGAAGGAGTCATGTGTTGAGATGAATCAGGATGGACCGTATGCTAGGCAGTACCTGAGAAGTGAAGGTCCAACTGGGTCGTACATTAGACCGTGTTGGGAGTAGTTGAAGATCCAAATGGGTCTTATGATAGACTGTATTGGAGTTGCAGGATGAGTCGTCCATTAGGCTGAATCTGATGATAAAAGGGGGTAGTCGTACACTAGACTACACTTCAGAAATGTACCGTACACTAGGTAGCATCTGAGGAGACGAAGGTCAAATTGGGTCGTACATTAGACCGTATCTGAGCAGACTGAGCCGTCCATTAGGCTGAATCTGATGATAAAAAGGGGGTAGTCGTACACTAGACTACACTTCAGAAATGTACCGTACACTAGGTAGCATCTGAGGAGACGAAGGTCAAATTGGGTCGTACATTAGACCGTATCTGAGCAGACTGAGCCGTCCATTAGGCTGAATCTGATGATAAAAAGGGGGCAGTCGTACACTAGACTACACTTCAGAAATGTACCGTACACTAGGTAGCATCTGAGGAGACGAAGGTCAAATTGGGTCGTACATTAGACCGTATCTGAGCAGAATGAGCCGTCCATTAGGCTGAATCTGATGATAAAAAAAGGGGGTAGTCGTACACTAGACTACACTTCAGAAATGTACCGTACACTAGGTAGCATCTGAGGAGACGAAGGTCTAATTGGGTCGCACATTAGACCGTCTTGAAATAGTTGAAGGAATCATATGTTGGGCTGAATCAGAATGAACCGTATGTTAGGCTGTATCTGATGATATCTGTATATGTTGTACTTGCAATAAATGTCTGGGATGAGCTCATAAATGCCATCGTTAGGAGGATGTCAGAATGAATGTTGACATGGAGTATCTGAAAGATGTAGTTGACTTCTGAATGTAATTGATAAAGCTGTCCGTCTGAATGGACCTTTGTTTTGATTGTATCAAGAGGATAATTAACCTGAAAAATAAAGTTAGCTTCATGCCATGTCATGATGCATGAGATGCAAATGTCGTATGCATGCGCGTGCTGTGAAATGATGTAATGAGTGAATTATGCGTCTGGAATAAATGCGAGCTATGTTATGAAATGATGTAATGTATATGATGCGGAATGAAAATTGTATGTAGGTATGTGATGTGAAATGATGTAATGAGTGCACTATGCGTCTGAAATGTTCTTCCAGGGGACTCTACTGGGGGAATAAATCTCAGTCTTCTGGTCGGAGATATTTGTATTGATGACCCTTTCTTAGCTGGGGGTATTTGACCTTTATCTGATGGCAGAGATATTCAACAGAGCCTGGCTGGGGGTAGAAGAGATGACCAGTCTAGCGATGCCCATTTCTTCTGGGGAATAACTGGCTTAGCCGGGGAATAGAATTGGCAACAGATCCATTGGAAAGCCTGGTTAGACCTTCTCCTCGATCCTGAAGTCCTTTAGTAATTGCCATTGTTATTTTATGCATGTATTTTGATAAACATTGATCATATTCAAATGCACATATCAATTCAAATTAAATCAATGGACGTTTATGCAAGCAAAACAGAGAAAGTAAAACAAAAGCATCTTTTTGGAAATAAAATTGTATTGATTTTGAAAGAGGGCCTATAAACAGGCAATTTGTGTACAAGGAGACAAAAATCCTAGTAAGAGGAAATTGTCAGGCAAACGAAGAGAAGCTATGAGGAAAAATCCTGTCGATTCTAATTCCACTACTGTCATTATGTCTTCAAGCATCTCATCTCCTGCTGTCGGATAGAAGTGATTGGCTTGTTCAGTCCCTTGAACTTGGTTGAGGCAGACAGAGAATGAGGCATAGTCATACGCTTTAATCCCTAATTTTTGCCTGGACCGCCTTTTCAGGTTTTCAGTCCACCGGGGTACCCTTTTTTGCTCAAGCCGTCTTTTCAGGTTTTCGACTTGCCGGGTGTACGTCTTTATATGTTTATCCCTAATTTTTGCCCGAACCCTTTTGGTTCGCCGGGATGCCCTTACTTTTGCCTAGGTACGTCGACCTAGCGGGTCTCTTTTATGCGTAGTATTTTCTTGACTATGTCTGCGTTCACGGGATGCGGGAACTCTTCGCCATCCATTGTAGCAAGCATCATGGCTCCACTAGAGAATACCTTCTTACTACAAATGGCCCTTCGTATGTGGGAGTCCATTTGCCCCTGGGATCACCTTGTGGTAGAATGATACGCTTGATAACCAAGTTGTCGATTTGGTACACTCGTCTCTTGACCTTTTTGTTGAATGCCTGGGTCATGCGCTTCTGATATATCTGCCCATGACAAACAGCCGCAAGTCTCTTTTCATCAATCAGATTTATCTGATCGAGTCGAGTTTGAATCCACTCATCCTCATCTAAGCCTGCATCTTTCACAATTCTTAGAGAGGGAATCTGAACTTCCACTGGTAAAACGGCTTCCATTCCATAGACTAAAGAGAAAGGGGTTGCCCCTGTCGAAGTGCGGTAACCATGAAGAGCAAAAGGTAACATCTCATGCCAGTCTTTGTATGTTATTGTTATTTCTTGCATGACCTTCTTGATATTGTTAGCAGTCCCCACAACGCCATTCATCTTTGGCCGGTACGGAGAAGAGTTATAGTGCTTTATTTTGAACTGCGTGTAGAGTTCAGTTTAGTACCATTATCAGTGATAACTCTTTCAGGAGACAGCAGGTTTCTCGAATGTATATTTGATAAGATCCATCTTAGAAATCAATAAAGTGGTATGATTCAACATATACTGTCTTAGTCGGCGAGCAGCCCAAGCCAAAGCACAGTAAGCTTTCTCGAGCTGTGAGTATCTTGTTTCACAGTCGGTACCTTTTGCTAAGGCAGTGTATGACATGCTCTTTTCGACCAGACTCGTCATGTTGCCCCAGCACACCCTATTGAATTTTCTAACACGGTCAAATACATAGTTAGAGGTCTTCCTTCAACTGGTAGCATCAGAATTGGAGGTTCTTGGAGATATTTCCTGATTTTGTTATTCATCATTCCATACCATCTCTTGATTTTTCCTTTTTAGTAATTTGAAGATGGGTTTGCCGGTAGCAGTCAAGTGTGGAATGAATCGGGCAATGTAATTCAAGTGTCCCAAGAAACCTCTGACTTCTTTCTTGTCTATTTCAGTACCCAGATTTACAATTTCAATTGATTCCTCATGCGGCTGTGTGGTCTTTTCTTCTTGTAGTACCAGTCTGGCCAGTTCTCCAGGGACTTCACAATCTTCCTCACTTCCATCCTCGGCCTGGTAGATCGGATTTTCAAAGTCATAATGAACAGTAGCAGAGTCATTACCAACAGGATCCAGAGTGGATATGGATCGGCAAATTGTTACGTGAGTGTGTGCAAGAAAACATAGCTTATTTTGAAAAATGACAGGAAAGATAAAGAGCGCAATATTTGAATGCAAAAAGTCCATTGATCTATTGAATATGAATATGCTTATGAAAATGACAAAACCCTTGAAAAATTAGCTATTGTGCCCCGGGCATAGACACAATGCCTTAAAATGCTAAAACAACAATAACAATTACTCCTGACTAAAGGAAATCGGGATAGTGTCTTCAGCCTTCCAACTATCGAGTCTGTCACCAATTGTTGGGGAAATCCAGCTATCCAAGTCACAATCGTTATCAGTATCTTCCACATCATTGACAGTCTCATCTTGATTAGGCAGAGGGGCAGTGATGACATTAGGAGTCTCAGGCGGATCAAATTCAAATTCTCCGGCGTCGATCATATCCTGAATTTTGTTCTTCAACGACCAACAATTGTTTGTATCATGCCCGGGGCTATCGGAGTGATATGCACACCTGGCATTGGGATTATAACGAGGAGAAGTAGTGTTGGGTTTTGCAGGAGGATCTCTGAGGGTAATTAAATTTGCTTTTAGCATACCCTGCAGTGCCTGTGCTAAAGTCATATTGATCTTCATAAACTGCCTTCTTCCCGGGTTAGTGTGCCTCACAGATTTCTTGTCTTTTTTCTTCTCGAGCAAGAGAGCCTTCAGTTCCCTCTGCCCCCTGGATAAGTTCAAGATTATCTTCTGGAGTTGAGCATTATGAGCCTGGAGGTCTTTGACAATTTGTTCGAGGTCCATTTTTCTGTTTGGAGGAAAACCGTGAGAACATTGATCCCTTTAGAGTACCTGTTATGCAATGTTATGTTATGCTATGCAATGTATGAAATGTTTTCAAGGACTTTTGGAATTTAACTTTACGTAAACCAACAAAAAAAGGAAACTTTTTTTTTTTTTTTTTTTTTTTTTTTTTTTTTACAAAACAAAGCAAAGTTAAATCCCTAAGTCCTCGAAATGGTTAGTACAATGCCATGATGTTATGATGTTAAGTAAACAACAAGCACAAGCAAGTCATACAACCATCATCCCTAGGTTTTAAGGCTTGCATGAGTTCCATAGGTAAGTACCCTCCCCACTGAAGTTTGGTTGGTTCAACCTGTCCTAGAATAGTAACCGGGTTCTAGAAGGATCTCAAATCATTGACCTTTCTTTAAGTCCACTTCAGTGCAACACCAAGTGGTTGACCGAAGCTTCCCTAAAGTCCAATCTCAAAAAGTGTAGTATCGAGTCTCAACCAACCCCAGTCGGAACCGAAGTCAGTTATCTCACTACTTTCTAATGGCCAGGATGAGTCAATTAGGGTTCTAAAGGTCTGGTTAATGCTTTGATGACACCACGCGGAAGCCAAATTTTTCCTCAAATAACATGAGGACCATCAGGACAACCAAAGTGTCACATTAACCGTAGCCATCATTTTAACCATTCCAGTATACGTCGGATAGTCGCGATGATCTATTGCTACTTACCTAAGGTACACTAGATCCGGGTGTAGGATCTTTCACTCAAGAATACCCAAGCAATCCCTTAAAAGTAAATCAGACAATTTTAAATAAGTGATCTTGTTTTTAAGGTAACCTCTCTTTTTAAAGTCATCCCCAGCAGAGTTGCCAGTTCTGTCATACGGTGAACTGACTTGGGGTATTTTGCTTTTTATCGCAATGTCGCGGATAGCAAGAGTCGCCACCGACTTTTCTTTTATCCAATAAGGAAAGGTGGAAAAGAACAGGAAAGACCTCAATAGATTTTGGGTTCGGGAGGTACATTATACAAAGGGAAGGTATTAGCACCCTTTGTATCCATGGTTATCCATGGGCTCTTAATTGCTGGATCACTTATATTTTTGTCTGAAAAAGTGTTGGTGAATTGCTTAAAAATGTTTGAAAGAGAGTTTAACTTTGTAATGATTCTCGTATGAATGTATACAAAGTATTTATCTCGTTTGATTTTGAAAGCGGTTTAGAAAAGGTTTTGAAAAGAGAATTTAACTTTGTAATGATTCTTGTATGAATGTATACAAAGTGGTTATCCCGTTTAGTTTTGCAATTGTTTAGAAAAAATAGTTTGGAAATGTGTGAGGTGTAAAAAGTATTTTAGGTTATGATCCAGTAATTGAGAGTTATACCTTCCTAAGGTCGTTATGAACGTTTCCTATCCTTATGAGGGTAAAACTGTCCTTACTATTGAGAAGTAAGTAGTTTTATCCTTTGGATGTTTAAGGGTCATCGTAGGGTCATCGATTGGTCATTGAAGGCAACAGTTGTAAGGATACCTTAGCATTCGAAGGGACTATCATCATTTAACCGTAGGCTACACCGAAGGGTCATCGAGGGACAAAATCGTATTTTCGAAGGCAACATCCGAGGGACTATGATTTATTTTATGATGATTTAATCGAAGGGCCATTGCTAAGTGTATCCCCACATTCGCGGGACATGACCGTTATACCGTAATATCATAAGGCAAAAGAGAGGTCCAAGATCACATATTTAAAGGCCGCATTTTAAAGTTAATTAGGTGATTATGATGAATCTCCATATTAAAATCAATACATTAAAAATAATACATTAAAATTAATACATTAAAATTAATTATTAAAATTAATTATTAAAATTAACACATTAAAATTAATTAAGCAATTTAGGGTGAGCCTCCACAAGGGTATCCCACAAATAAAGTGGAAGACCTAAACGGCGATCTTTTTTCTGGGACATATGAACCTTTGCAAAATTCAACAAACGGGTTAGCATACCAACTCCGGGTGCAATCGAGGATTACACCGTAAAAGAAAAACAGCAGCAAGAAAACAGTGTATAATTAACATAGAATCGACCAGATACGCATAAGACATAACAAACAAAATATTGGCGGCTGCCCTTGTTCGCCTCTGCTTCGCCTAGCGAAGGTCTAGCGAACACTCGCTGCGTGCTCGCTTAGCGATGTGCTAGCGAGCGGCTGCGGGTTTTGAATTTCAGAATAGTATGACTTCAACCTGCGGCATGGCTTATGGCATCCAACACATAATTATATGGTTCAGCATTCACAATATCCAGGCACACTTAAATTCACATGCAAAACCTCAAATATGTTTATGAATTCAATTATATTATCACATGCAAGTTAAGAACATAAAGCGGTATCACATGCAAATTAAGAAAATAACACGATAATAGTAATGCAAACCTGTTTGCAATCGAATTGCAACCTTGAATTGGCGAGCCGGATGGAGTTGGGCGGCGGTAGCTTCGGGGCGGGGAAGTGGCCTTCAGGGTTTCTTCACTCGGAACTCTCTAAAGTAGCCTCCAGGGTTTCCGTGCCAGGGTTTCCGTCCGTCTTCCTCTGTTTTTTTTCGTCCTCCCTTTCGTTACTGAAGTGCTGGTATTTATAATGCCATTTTTCATGACCTAATGGGCTCAGAACGAAGCCCGAAATTTTTTGTTGTCTGTCAGCCTCGCTAGGCGAGCTGGTAGCGAACGTTTGCTTCGCTAGGCGAGCTGGTAGCGAACGTTCGCTAGGCGAGCTGGTAGCGAACGTTCGCTAGGCGAGTTGGTAGCGAACGCGTAGCGAACAGGCCAGTTTTGGGCCATTTTCTGGATCGGGCCGTTCGCGAGCTGGGCTTTTGTCCATTTGAGATCAGGGTCATAAAAATGATTCGGAATGCCTTGAAAAATGTCTTGAAATATTGATGGGCAAATTTTGGGGTATGACATTAGTGTTAGCTCTTAACCTTGCCATTGAGGGGCTAAGGTGAAGCCAGATGAAAGGTGAGTGAAGATTAGACTTCACAGCTCTTATCCCTGACCAGGGAGAGCTTCAGACAAAGGAGCGTGGGTCCAGAATGGAGGAACCCTTCTACGCTCAAAGACTCTGACACAACTGTACAAAGTACAAGATCTTGGGTTTGTGTCCCAATGCATCAACACACAGCCGTGTGAGCAGAGGGACGACTCAACAAAATAGTGGGGGATAGATTGCATATCCCTTGGCTTCCACCAATTGCCTTAACAAAGGTCTTTTCCTGCTTGGGGACAATATTAAACAATCAAACACATCGCCTCTTAAGGAGGACTTCAGACATTTGCCCGACCAAGTAACAGGCCGGGTCTCCCAGACTACATGAAGAATAGAAGTCCTACCTCAAGTGGTTTAAAAACCAAGCAGCAGCAAGCAAGTTCTTAAAGAACTGTAAGCAACTAAATGTACCTGAAATCAATCAAGTATCATCAGTACTCAGACAGACAACAATAAACAGCAAATGTTAATCAGTTAATCTGTACAGTCAAACACAAGTTAATGCACATAAATGCAAGCTATTAGCTCAAGCTCAAGCTTCACAACCTACAAAACAAATTCATGTTAGTTCTCAACATCAACCAATCTCAATTTTCACTTTTCAATTTCCTTCTTAAGCCTTTTTGTACTTTTAACCTGAAAAGTCAAACCAAATGTGAGAAACAAGACCACTAGGCCAAGCCTAGGGTCCAAAAGGGAGAAAAAATTCTAAACAGCAAGGGATTCTCAACCAAAACCAAATTAACACAATTCAAAATCAAATGCAATTGATCCCATGCTCATACCATTCATCATCATCATTTCATGACAAAAACAAGTCAAACTAGGTCAAATGCAACATCAAAAGTCCAAACAGAATAACTTTAATCAAAAGCATACCAAAACAATTCCAAAAATCCTCAAATAATTCACACCTAAACAGGACATATTCAAGGTATAGAATGCCAATTTTCAGCTCAATTGTACAAAAGGAACTAGGTCAATAAAAATCAAGAAATCCAGACACAATTATCCAAGCCAATCCAAGACATTCAAGCAAGCATCCACTTCAAAAATTCATAATAGAGTGACAACATATCATAAATGAATGGGACCAAAAGCATGATGTCCTATAATGTGTCTATAATCAGCACACCAAATTTCACATTCATCCAATACCATATGAGCATTTCACAAAAGATATACAAACATGTATCACACAAAGCTTCAAAATGAGCCAACAGTGAAGAAAAATATCAATCAAATTGAAAACATCATCAAAAATTCCAGAAATATTCACATGTTATCTTGACATATCAATGATCATTCATGCAAAAAATTGGAGCAATCAAACATCCCTATGTCATGCAAATGAATTCAGAAAGTTGACCTAGCTTGGTGTGACACAAGTTGTCACACCTTACTTCAAAAAATCATATCTCCATCACCAAGTATCCAAAATTCACAAACCACACATGAAAATCACCATCAAGATGTCCAGAATAAGCACAAAAAATTTCAATCATTTCTTTAAAGGTATGAGTATTTCATGAAGGTTTTGGCAACACATATACAAATGTGACACATTCCACAAACCCTAAGCCAATTATTTTTCTATACATGCAAAAATTCCACAAAAATCATGATAAAATTCTACACATTTCCAGAAGAACAATGCAAAAAATCTCACCAAAATTGGATGAGAAACGAGTGAGATATGAATTTCTAAAGATCAAGCATCAAAATGAAATAAAACATGAAAAAGAAATGAAATGAAATGAAATAATGATGTAACGGCATAGCCAAGAATCGAAGCGAGGCTAATTTCAAACAGTGACGCGCGCACAGTCCTTCGCTAAGCGAACAGAAACCTTCGCTAAGCGAGTAATCATCTTCTCCAGTCCTTCGCTAAGCGAGTATAACCTTCGCTAAGCGAGCAAGCATCTTCTCCGAAAAATGACGCACAGCAACAGTACAGTAGCGTCAAGAACAAAGTTGCACGAAAATCATCGTGCCATATATCATTGGATTCGTCTTTCAACCTAGATCATGGATATGGAAAGCATTTAACCTAACTCTAAGCATATCAACGGGATCGATCGAGTTAAGGTTTGCACATCAAACTTCCAATCAAGATTTCTCTCTCAATACTCAACCAAATTCAAAACCACAAGCAGCATTGCATTCTACGTTGCCAGATCTACAAAAGCCATATAATAGTTCATGCAATGGTGAAATTCGAAAAATCACCTTGTAGAGATTGCAGATCTTGATCTTGATGTTTCTGGCTCCAATTATGCAAAACAGGTGTGGTTTGTTGACGAGGAAGGTGAATGGAGAAGCTAGCTTAGCTCGAAACAGCTCCAAGTGCAAGAATCATGAAGATGCCATTGTTGTGCAAACTTTGGACAGTTGGAATTCTTGAAGATTTGGCCACGAATTCTGCAAAACAGTTCACCACAACCACATGTAGAGCATGGATCAATAAAAAACGAAGCAAATTGATGAAGATTAGGTGAAGAAATGTGAAAAAAAAAGTGATGAAGTTTTGAGAGAATTTGAGAGAAAATGGAGGGAAATTCAGTTATGAATCTTGGAGAATGAAATGTGGTTAACAAATTCTGTTATGATTAACATTATATACCAAAGCTTAATCCACTTACTAATCACAATTAGCAAAAATCAAGTGTATTAGTGAAAAATGAGCTTTTAAGTGCAATGGCAAAATGGTCCTTTCCAAATAATGCAATGTGACAGCACATGACAGTCCAAACAAATTCTATTTGGCATATGGAGTGTATTAGAATTGGCCTTGCATTCAAAAACCATGTATTTTGAGATTTCACCTATTTTCCCACCAATTTCCAATTTGAACACTTGAAAAATGACTTTTTGCATTGACCATTTTTGATGAATTCCAATTATGCACCATGAAAGTACATGTCAAATGGAGTTTGTACATAAAAAGATCACTCAATTTGGACACTCCATGTGGAAGTTATGCCCCTCTGATTATGGGTCATTTTTGAAATTGAATGGACCATAACTTGCCAACCATACATGGGATTTTCAGGTTCTTGGACTTTTTGGAAAGGTGAGACCAAGATCTACAACTTTCATGTTGAACAAATTTTCATTTGAAGCTTTTTTGGACACGTAACTTTGTGGTGAAAAACTTTCCATTTTTGGAAACTTCCATTACAAGTCACTTTCTATTTCTGGCAATTTTTGTCCTGACTTTATTTTCTCCATTCTTGAGCTTTGCCATATCAAATAACACTTGTTTCAACATGAATGAAGTGTATCCAACTCTCTCCCACCTCCAAATCCATAAAATCAAGCACAGTTGACCACAGTTGACTTTTCAACCGATAGATGAATTTGGCAATGCATAGATCAAACCGAGCTCCAATCTTCTGATGAAATGGCTCAATGATTAAACCCTAGCCTCCATAATCTCAATAAAACCATGGGATGATCCCCATATCCATCATAGACCCCATCCTCTGATCACGCCCCTGATTGGCCCAATGCAACTGATTAGGGTTGACCAGTGGTCAAAACCCTAATCTCAAGGAATATGCTTCAACACTTGATGATAACAAGACCATGATGATGATGATGAATCATTTCAAACCAGATGAAGACCAATATCCTTGAGAATCTCAAAACCCTAATTTGGACTTCCATCCTCAGATGATTAATGACCAGTCCAATGAAACCCTAGCTTGCACATGACCTCCTATCTTCTGATCAAGACTTGAGAGGATGACTTGCACAATGTAACCATATGATATGCAATATACAATGCCTAATGACTTAAAATGATATGCAAATATGTTAAGTTAGTCCCAAGAGAGGAGGGCAAATTTTGAGGTGTTACACTTGTACATATGCAAAGACCTCCTAAGTGAAGAGGCAATTGGCAGAACCCAAGGGATATGCAATCTATCCCCTGCTAGTCTGTGTGTCACTCACCTTGCTCACACTACCTGTGTTGATGCATAGTGAGTAAAAACCCAAGATCTATAGAGTCTAACTTGTGGATAGAGTTCCTACTTTCTGAACTCCCACACCTTCTGATATTCAAATGCTCCCCCTGACCAGGGATAAGAGCAATGAGGCACACCCCTCATCTCCTTTCATCTGCTTCACCTTAGCCCCTCAATGGCAAGGTTAAGAGCACCATCAACCCTATTCCAGTTGGCTTCAATGCCTAACCCTTGTGTGAGCCCCTTGTTTGTGTATAGTGTGTGCTACTTGTGATTGTGTTTGTTTGACTTGCTTCCTGTGCAAGTTAGGTTTAGTTTAGACTTGCTTCCTGTGCAAGATAGGTGTGGCTTTGCTTCCTGTGCAAGTCATGTTTAGGATAGGCTGGCTCCCTGTGCCAGTTAGCTAGAAACTATAACTTAGGGATGATTTTGCATGATAACATCTAGGCTCGAGTCGTAGTCTCCCTAGTTGTGTCTCCCTCTGTTATCTGGTTTAGGCTAGTCCTTTTTCCCTGCGTAGGGGAACTACGTCGCCCTGATCCTCATACCAGATGAGGTACGTAGGCAGGAGATGAGCTGATCTCTCCGGGCGCCCTTTTTTCTTTTTTCACCTTTTGTCTTCAACCCTTCTGTGTGTGTTGTGGTGTGCTTGGAAGCTGATGTAAGTCCATCGAGTGACATTCGGGTTCCAGTGTGTGTTTGTTGGTTCGGATGCTGATGTAAGTCCAGTGATTGGCATTCAGGCTCCACGTTTGCCTTTGCCTGTGTTTGTTTGTGTGCGTGTCAGTCGAGCTACGAATGCTCTGATTCTCCTTCGTCCAGGGAGATACGTATGCATAGGATGCGATATCTTAGCGAGCATGTGTCGTTTCCCCAGTCCGAACTACTTTGACTCTGATGTCTATGCCTGATAGACTAAGTAGGCCCAGGATGCGGTATCCTGCCGAGTCAGTTTCGGTCTTGTCTGTTTTCTTGTGTCTCTTTCAGCCAGTGTGTGTGTGTGTGTGAGCAGTGTTTAGCAACCATCTTCCTTCCTATTGTGCATGGATCCCGTCGAGTACGACGGATGCGTAGGGGTGCTAATACCTTCCCTTCGCATAACCGACTCCCGATCCCATTCTCTTTGGTCGCGAGACCATGTCTTTTCCAGGTTTACTCTGAGCGTTTCCTTTCCCTCTTTTGGGATAAATAACGCACGGTGGCGGCTCTGTTGTTCTTGTTTTCCCGCCGGTTTTTCGCGTAATGCGACAATGTGTGTAAAAGAAAATGGGTTCCCATAACCAAAGGTAATGTAGATAATGAGGCACATGTGGCTCATACTAAGAGTGACTTAAATTCAGGTTATATCATTCTAATGGCAACATCAAATGACAAACTTGGAAGCATATACGAGTGATACTTAGACATATGTTATTTAAATTATATGACAAGTCATAGAGAATGACTTGATAATTTTGATAATTCAAGAAATACGAAGATAAGATTTACTGATAACAAAATCATTCCATCAGAGGGAGTTGGCGATGTTTTGATTAAAGGTAAGGAAGAAAATTAAGCATTCATAATTGTTATATTATTTTTTCTAAGCATGACAAGTAACTTGTTAAGCATAAGTTAATTGCTTCAGAAAGGGTTTACCATGCACCTTACAAAAAATCAGATGAAAATCTTTTATACACATCAAAAAGTTATTTTAAGGGCTTCTCTATCTCAAAATAGAACCTTTTAAGTCCACATAAATGAAATAAATTATCATTGTCTTGCTTATGAAATGACTGGAGATGATTCTAGGCTATGAAACCTCATGTATGTATGCCTTAAATTTAAGGGTCTTTATACTTTAAAGTCAAGGAACATGGTACAAAAAATTAGGTTTGATGGATTGTGTTGATTTTACCTTAAATAAGGATTTATGAAAAGAATGTTTGTGATTAGATTGCCCTAAAGTCTAAGGATGGAGTTGAATATTCTAGACAACAAGTCAAACGTCTTGCATCCAAAATAACCAGAGTGAGGGTAGGAATACTCCATTCTCACTCATTCTCCGCCACTTAAGGCTCGTGGAGCACAATACTAATTGTAGTTATTAAGTGTTTTGAATTTGATTAGGAAAAAGCCACTTGACGTTAAATCAAGGGTTTGTTTATTTGATTGAGAAATTTGGCGTATGCAACATGAATGCAAAGTAACCAACAAGAAAATAAGGGAGATCATTGTAAGGTAGCCCAAGACAAAGCCTTGTGTGTGCAAAAGTGACGTATGTTAAACAAAGGATAATGACACAAGACTTTAGACCACTCACTTTGGGCTTGTCGAACAATTCCTAAATAAGCAACTAATTTTACTCCTTTTCGACTAACGTTTGGTCATGATGTAGTTTTACCTGTTGAGATTTACATACACTCAATTATAATCCAAAGTCAAGGCGATATACCATCTGACCATTAATGGAATATGATGCTAGATGAGTTGGTCAATCTAGATAAAGAAAGGTTAGTTGCTATAAAATTTCTTATAAGACAGAAATAACAAATAGATAAGGCCTACAATAAAAAAAACGTTAAATCGATTTTTTTATAGTGGAAGACTATGTTTGGAAGGTCATTCTGCCTATGGATCGAAAGAACATGACTTTAGGCAAATGGTCACAAAAGTGGGAAGGGCCATTCTAAATCAGTCAGGTGCTTTCGAATAACACTTAAGAAATTACAGAGGTAGGTCCCGATAGTCAAATTCTAAGAATGATAACTACTTAAAAAGGTATAAGTCTATGCTATAAGAAATTCAGATAACATGACAGTAGGGATGCATGGAAAAATACAAAAGGCCAAAATGACATTGGAAATTAAGAATACCAAAATGGAAAAGTCATTAATACAGTTACAAAGAAAATACAAAGAGTAATAAACTCAAGAAATCAACTTTCTTTTCATCTTTTCGAAGTGTATTTTGGAGAGTCGAATACTCTTGTCATTCATAGAATTCTCAGTCTTCATTTTGTTTACCTCTTTCTCTAATTCACGAGCTCTCTAAGAATGTTCAATACTAGAATTGGCCTCTTCGACTAACTTCTTCTTGACATAAGCCAATTTTGAAGTATCAATTTCAGCCTTATCTTTTTCTACTGCTTCAATCTTTTATTGCAACTCATCCATCTACTGCATCCAATTCTTAATGTTTGCTTCAAGATTTGCTAGTCAATCACTGTCTTTAGATTTTGTTTCCCATCCAGTGATTCAACTTTGGCACTGAGCGACTAAGTCTCGTAGCTGAAATATAACATTAGCCTGTCATACGAGTTTACTAGCAGATTCCTTTTTAAGCCTAAAAATTTGAGCAATTTGCTCAAGAAAAGGTTCAAAATTGAGAATAAAGCTAATGATGAAGTCAGACGCCTCTAGTTTGTTCAACTGTGATAACAATCCCTTGACTTCAAAGAGATTGACAGGATCGTCTTCAATGGTTTAAATTAAATCCTTGTTTGCAAGCTTTGTTTTCAACTATTGGACCAACTCAACAAATAAATCACCAGAAGCTTCACACAATAAATCTGGATATTTATCAGTTCGAGTCTCTTGGATACCCATAAGTATTTTGAATGCTTTGGCGAGGTTCTTCTCCTGAGTATTCCTCAATCCTTATTGGTTAAAAGTGGAATTATAAGTGTTGACGGAAGAAGTTGAATGTGGGCGTTCAGGGGATGTCGAATGAGATTTTGGAGTAGGATATGACATAACATATTCTTTCCCATCTACATCAGGACTAGGTCCACTTGGGCTTTAGGTTTCTTCAGCTCGACCAACATCCTGAGTTTTTTGGGTATGAACCCCATATTGATGCCCTTGCATGTGGCCGACAGAATCTGAAGCCCCTGGGTGGTTAACAAGTTTATCAACACTTGGAGAATTTTTATCTTGACTGGTCACCTGAGGGTCAGGGTTATGATCGTCAACATGAGGAGAAAGTTGTTCAGGATTTTGTTTGTCTGGACCTTCAGATGTTGGTTCAACTGGTTGGTCCTTAGTCATTTTGTTGGTTGGATCCATGTTCTCTTTGACTACCTGCTCTTATTGCTTGATAATCGCTTCCCTAACTACAATGCCATTTGTTGGTGGTTGAACCGATGGTGAACTTGTTGCTACGAGGGTCGACCAACTGATGCTTGAGATTAAATTGGTTGATGATGGATTATAAGGGTTTAATTGAAATGAGAGATTATCAATGTTGGCTTGAAATGATGGGAATTCAACATTGAGGGGTGACACCTATGAAAAAAAGCCGAATCAGGACATGGGACAAAATATAGAAAGTGAAACAGAGATAAAGAGGAATTAAAAAGATACCTCATCAACTTCAAAGTATGAACTTGAATTTTTACTCCCTGGGCTTCCGTCTGGTCGATGTGGCATGGTTCACTTAGATTTCTTATTGGTTAGTTAAGGGTTTTCCTCCTCAATGTTCCCTTCATCGTTGAAGGTAACCATGGGTTCTTTCCTAACCTTTTTGAGGCTTGCTTCAGAAGTTGGTTACTTTGTTTTCTTTTTCTTGTTCTGTCAAAGCCCATAAGTCTCAGCAGAATCTTTCTCATTTCCTCTATCTTCAAAATTCGAGGTGTCAATTCGAATGGCTGGAGTAGTTAAATATTTTGTAGGAGTAGGTTGAGTTGAATGCAAACACTTTTTGTTATCAGCCATCAGTTCTATCTCTTTCTATGGAGACTAAGATTTTCTACATGCTTAGGATGATAGTATAAAAATGTAAAAGTGAAAAAGAATAAGGAGGTAAGTTAAACCATGTGTTTCTTCATTGTCGGAGACTTCAACTTCTTTGTTCGTTTGTTTTTCTTCTTAACTGGTGCTGCAGAGGTGGAAGTGCTTCGACTTTTCCAACCCTGGAAAGAAAAGACAAAAAGGAATAAGCCATGCATAAATACCCACAGTCTTAAAACAAGGCAAAAGTATAAAAGTTTTACTTGTACTATGTCCCTTGCTTGGGTGGAAGTTTCTTGGTCGTTACTTGTTCCGACTTGCTTCTTCTTTGATTCTTTTGGATTAACGGGAACAATCAGAAGAATTTGACACAAGTTAATAAAAGGGCCATAAAGGGAAAACAAAATTTCCTAATAGTCTTGTATCTCACATGCTAAGGAGGTTACAACACTTGGACATGTTTTATGTCGACATAAAGTTGGCCTCTATAATTGTCCATGTGATACTTAGTCGTTACTACTTTATGATAAGATTTTTTCAATGCATTATCTGAAGCTAACAAAGATCAACAAGGAAGGCATTCTGAATATGATGGTAGAAAGGCCAAGCCAAATTTATAGGTGGGCAATGGTTGAAGTTTTGAAGAATAAAAGTTTAAAGCAAACGCATACTTATCTTCTACATAAGAAGGAATTTCCAAATTTTAAAGTTTTTTAGTAATTTTGAGTTTTACAATAAGAGTTGTGTCATAGATACTTCAAAGAAATATCACATGGATTATATGCAGCCTCAAAATAATGTTGCAAAGCTCGAATCTCTTTGATATGCGTATCTCTACTTTTCTTCGACTGGTTCTGCAAAAATGAAAAGGCATTTGTTATACGTTGAACCACAAGTAAAGGATTTGTTATGCCTCGCCAATAGGAAAACCACAAATCTTCAAATTCTTTCGTGCAGTGGAAAGAGGGAGAGAATTCGAAAGGATTAAGGTGCAAAATTTTCTTGTTGAAAATGTTAAGGCATTTTTTGTACCAGTCTTCATTTGGCTCGTCAGTGGCATAAAAAACTAATGTTTCTCGAACAAAAAGGAATTTTGGAAAGATTTGGTTGAAGCCAAATTGCCTGGATACCAAACTAGGTTGATAGGTAGCCACCCTAATTCTAAATCTTGAAGAGAAAAGTTAAGTTGACAAGACACATGGTTTGAAGAACTCCACCTAAATGTCATGAATTTCTCTCTAGTCTTCAATGAAAAACCTGAGAATGCTTTTCTGAACTAGTCTGGTCCATAACTTCGACTGACAAAAGGTGTCATGGTTAAGACAAATGTTTACAATTGTAAAACATATCAAAGTAGGTCTCAAAGACTTCCTTTGAAGCAACCTTGTTGTCATCTAGAGTAAATTGGGCGAGACTTAGGCCTTCGAAGCTCCTCTCTAAATTGGGTGAAATATTGGTTTTAAGGGAAGGTTCAAAGGTGACATAATGTCCCAAGTGCATGAGCCAAATGGGGCCAGAAACCAAAAGGCTTTCAGGATTTCCCCATGCCTTGAGATCACGAGAAGCAAACCCCGAAGATTTATACAGGCCACTCAAGATCAATTTTCTCATACAAATGTTTCTTCTCTCATGAAGTTGGGTGGCCAAAGGAATAAATTTATTGGATACTTGAAGAGAACTAGTACAGAAAAAAAAGCGGGATAGCCAATAAGTGAGGAAAGCTATATTTTCCTGGGCACCAACGCTATCAGTAGAAGCATGATGATCTTTGATGAAAGAACTATAACTAGCACGAGTGAAATTGAAAATGGGTTTAGTTTTTGTATTTAAAGCGGGGTCAAAGATTTCCCCAGTCGGTCGAAGACCAATAATTGCTGCTATATAGAAAAGAGTATGGGTAATCATTCCACATGGTAGGTGAATTGCGTTGGTCGAAGATTCCCAGAAGAAGGTGGCATCAACCAACATGTGAGGGTTATACTTAGGACCAATCCTAAAGAGTTGTATCAATTCAAAGATACCTAGATCATTCCATATTTTTTCCTTTTTTATTGAACCCTATCCAACTAGATAATGTAAGAATTGTTGGTAGAATGAATGGAACACATGATGTTTCATAAAACTCAGGTCAAATAGGTCATCTTGACACACTAGAGGTTTGTCTGATGAAAAACTAGGGAAGAAGCTCGCAAAGTTGGATGGTTTCTTAGATGGTCTAGGTAAAGGACCCATGAAAGCATGAACATTACCTACAAGGGAGTACGAAATCAATGTCTGGGAAAACTAGACAACAACCTTTGCATCTTGCATTGGAGCCTCAGGGACGTAATTGTTGGTGTAAGCCCTAGAGGCCAATACTTTTGGTACTTGTATCGAATTATTTATTAATAATAAAAGGCTTTTTCTTTATTATGTTTATTTAATAAATTCCCTAGAATAGATAGTCCGTTTAATGTATCAAGTATGACTTAATCATGAGATCACATTAAACATAAGGACATTATTTTTAAAGTATCTGTAGTCGAGCTTTATTGTGAAGTGGGATAACATTAAAGCATTAAGACTATTATGTATATAGACTGATGATCACATCTCATGGATCATGGATAAGGAGTTATCAAGTCTTAAACATATGTATGAATATTAAGAGTAATATTTATACTGGATTGACCCGCTATGAGAATACTATATAGAATGTTATGCAAAGTATCATAAGTTATTCTCATGGTGATAATGGTGTATACCACCCTTCGACCTGAAACCACTATGGACCCTAGATGTAGAGTCGAGTGTCTTATTGCTGATCAAACGTTGTCCGTAACTGGATGACCATAAAGACAGTTGATGGGTACTCCACGAAGCATGCTAAGGGACATGAGTGACCTAGATGGAATTTGTCCATCCTACGTAACAGGATAAATGTCTATGGGCCCAATATTAAACTGGACAAGGATGACACGGTCTATGCCTTGTGTTCAATATAGACATAAGGGAAAAAGGGTAATTATACACATAATTATTATCACAGAAGGATTTGTCAGATCACATGACATTTTCGTGTCTCGGGTAGCAGTGATGTGTTGCTAGATACCGCTCACTATTTATTATGTTAAATATGTGATTTAATATAATTGACAATGCCGCGAAAACTTATAGGGTCACACACAAAGGACGGATTGATGAGAGATAGAGTAATTAAGGAATACCGTAATGTACGGTGCCCTTAAGTGAATTATAGAACATCGTAAGGTACAGTGTACTTAAGTAGAATACGAAATATGGTAAGGTACCACGCGCTTAAGTGATTTTGGTATATTATAAGATATGGGCCATATACACTTGAGTGGGCTTTTTAGCTTGTAGCCCACACAAGTGGTTCTATAAATAGAACCCTTGTGTAGAAGCATTGTTGCAGTTGCAATTTTGTTTCTCTCTCTCTCTCTCTCTCTCACTCAAAGCCTTCATTCGTAGTAGCTAGCACTGAGATTGAAGGAATCCGTTCGTGTGGACTGAGTAGAGGCGTTGTCATTGTTCAACGTTCGTGATCGCTCCATAGATCTGCATCAAAGGTTACAATCGCCACAAGAGGTAACAATTCTATCACTGATCATGCCCATTCGTAAGGATCATTAAAGAAGAAATTTTAAATTCCGCTGCGTTTTGGATCATCCTTCTCCTTCAGTAATTACATCCATCTATAACAATGGGATCTCTAAGTGTAGCAACAGATGGAATGTAGGGCTGGTGTTTGGTAATTGAACTGGCAGCCATTTGTTGTTTCTTGATAATTTTTTGAGTTAAAAGCTTGAAGAAATGAACATTGCACAAAGTTTGAAGGACTTAGGGTTCTGAGGAAGAAGGAGATAGCGACAGAGAATAAGGAATGAAAAGAGTCGTATATATAGCCACAAAGAGAAGAGAACTTTTTCAGTTTCTCTCTAAAGGAAATTGGACAAGTGGCATCTTGGAATCGATAAAATGGAATTTAAATTTTTGATAAAATTGACTTAAATGTTTTCTTTTAATAAAAATTTTAAATGTGATAGCCCATGATCGTCCTAGGAAATCAAAGTAATGATAATTTTCTGCATGCATGTTTGTGATGTGAGAGTTTGGTGAAAATTGGTCATGATGACTATGATGTGTGCAAGCTAATGAATAGTTTCAAACAATCACAAAAAACACCATCTTTCTTCTATCTTTTTAATATGATCGAAAGTGACATTTTTGGAGGGCATCTGTTAGCCCGAAAATTTCAACATGAAGAATGCAACAAAGAGTAGTAAGAACCACATTTAAAAGTGTTAAGTGTCAATAGTCTTAAACATGGTTTCGACACACAAACTAGGTCGACTAAAGATGGTTCGACTAATTCATCATACAATCTGGGCTATAAGGTATTTCGACATACATGAAGTCTGGTTTGGAGGTGTCTCAGGAACAAATCCACAAGATTAATATCACTCTCTCTTCCAAACATGTTCAGAATCTCGAAAAGGGTTATGCAAATAAGCTCTTCAATAAGTGTCGAGTTTGACACGTCTATCAGATGCAAGGACTTAGGATTTTCTTAAGCTTAAATATTAAACATGTCCAGGTATCTCAACAACGCTATATGAGTCGACCCAAAACGCTCGACAGAGGCATTTAAGAAGTTCAAGAGCAGTTATAAATATGATGATGGGTTTGTAGCAATTTAAACATTGTAACACATGGAAACAAATTAGAGGGTTGAAGCCCACATAAGGGGATACATGTTAAGTTCTGTAGAGACAACCGTTGTCGATGATTAGCATCATACTAATATATAAATCGACCTCAGTGTTGTGGTCCCGGGTAGCAAAAATCTAATTTATTCTTTGTAGAATTAAAGTATCAAAGTTACAGAGCAAAACAATTTGTGAGAAATGTATGAGTCTGCGTCATCTCTCTCACTTTTTTAAGTCTTTTGTATTCGAAACACTTTAATGTCATCTATTTCATTTATTGTTTATTATCTTTATTTAAAGTTTATTACAATTATAATTTATATTTAATTCGTTAACATTCAAACATTTTAACTTTCAATCACAAACATTTTTTTCTTCATTTCTTCCTACACAATTACTCCGTTAGTTTCTTTTTAAGTGTCTCTTTTTTGAAAAAAATTTGTTTCTTTTTAAGTGTCATTTACAAAGTTAAAGATAATATTAATTGTATTTTGTCAAAATTATCCATAAATAATAATTATATATAGAGAAAAAGTAAAATGAATATAATAAATAACTAAGAGTATTATACGTAAAATGAGACTTAAAAAGAAACGGAAGGAATATCTTTTTGAGATTTGTGAAATTAATTCTTAAATAAATTAAACTCGTGATTGTTTATATATAAAAACGTAAGTTAATCTTGTGTTAAATTTTTTTTGTTTTGAAACTTTTGTGTTGGTCAAGTGGAGTATAATGGAAACTAAAGTGTGTTCAAGAAAAGAAAAAATTCACCTAGTCCTTCGCCCCAAAAGTGCAAATGCCAAGTGCCGTTTTGCCAAAACCTTGGTTGCTGTGCCGTCTTCAACGGCTTTTGACTTTTAGAATGCCGGCAACAAAACTACGACACGCATATAGTACAAACAAGTTATAAAAATAAATTATTATGTAGTACTGAATTATTTTAAAGAGAGAAAAAATATACACCTACAAATAAAATATTTTTATAAGACCTATATATCCCGTTAGACAACACTTTTGTTTTTAAAATAGTTATAATTTAATAATATAAAATATTTTGATTGGATATCAATATAATATTTTTTTATACTGACTGCACTACCTTTAATCTTTATTTTAAAATGTTAATTATATTTTAAAATTTGTTTGGAATGGATAAAAAATACATATAGATATAAATAATCCGAATTTTGATCATAAAAAAACAAATGCCACTAAATATATTTTTATATTAATAAAATAAATATTAAAACAGAACATTGTGTAAACAACTTTTTATGAATATAAAATTAATATTTTTTTATACAACTTCTCTTATTGTTTCATAAATATTTGGGTTATGTATGATTATTAAAAAGATAATTAGATATTTTGATTTTAATGATAAATTTAATATTATTTATTATAAGAGATTAATTACTATACACTGTCAGTGTAAAAAGTTTTAATCATCATCATCCGTTTGCATTACTTTATAGATTTTTAAAATAAAAGTCAAACTTGTTTCAATATCCAACGATTATGATTAAGTGACGGTGTAAAATCCTTTTACACTGTCAGTGTATTTCAATTAAATCCTTATTATAATATCTTTATTAATTATAATTAATAAAGTTATTGAGTAAAGTAAAAATTAATTAATAAAATTATAATAAAGAAAAAAATAATAAATATTATATTAATATAAAAAGACAATTATTTTTAAACATATATATATATATATATATATATATATATATATATATATATATATATATATATATATGAGACAGAGAAAGTAACTAGATTAAAGGATTTAATTGAAATACACTGACAGTATAAAAGGATTTTACACCGTCAGTTGATCATAGCCGTTGGATGTTGAAATAAATTTGACTTTTATTTTAAAAATCTATGAAGTAATAGAAATGGGTGATGGTGATGAATCGATTGTATAAAACTTTTTACACTGACAATGTATAGTAATTAATCTCTAGATTAAATACATCATTTATATGATAAATTTTTTAAAATATTTACTTATGTATTATATCGGATGAAGGGCTTTTTATCCATTTCAAATAACATAAAAGAGATTTTTGTAGACCTAATAAAAAGAATTCAAGACAAGTTGCTCTAGATTTGTTAAATTTTTGCTTGTAGACAATCTTACTAATAAATTAGTAGGATTGATAAAAACAATCACAATACACCACTTTACATAAATCATATTAATGCCTAAATCATATTAATGTATTAGGCATGTAACCTTATTTATATATTATTCAATCTTTATTTTCTTTTTTAAATATAAAAAATTTAACTTACATTTATCTAACAACAATCTTTTTTAAATAGGAGTTCATCCACTTATAAACTTCTTCTCAACCATGAACTTTTTCATTAACATACGTTTACATTTGTATTGTCATTAACATTTTTACCTATTCGCGAATACTTCAACATGACATGCATTTGACCACCACCTTATTAAGAAGATACAAGAAGCCATGACCGATCCAATTATTTCGGAGACCTTGTTCTAATTTTAAAAATGAGCTCAAATTTTAAAAAAATATTTCAAAAATACAACTATGTATTAATAAAAAAAAATTTAATTATAATTATTTTGAGTTTTGATCGACCTTAATTTTTTGTATGTATTAAGTTTTTATCATAATTATTTTTTTAATTATTAAATTTTTTAATAATTTTTTATTTATTTTTATTAATAATTATGAAAAAAAATCAAAAATTAAAATTTTTGGAGCCCCTTAAAATTTGGGACCCTGTGTTGCAACACTTGCACAGGTCGGCCCTGCAAGGAGCGAATCACTTAATTGAATTATCGGTTATGATACCACTAATAAAAAAATTATTAGAGAAAATAACCACACAAATAAAAATAAAAATTAATATGTCAATTTTTATATGGAGAAAACTGCAAACTCTCACAACTAATACAAATTTTTTACTGAAAAATTATGAAACTCTCTATTACAATATTTAGGCAAAAAATTACAAACTCTCTCAATTATAATTTTTGCATGGAAAATTTACAAACTCTTCTAACAATAATTTTTAAACAGAAAAATTACAAAGTCTCTCTATAGACGTACAACTACCTAAACCCCAATACATTCCCCAAATTCAGAGTTATTGTGGTGAATAAATTCAAACTAACTCCATATTTATAATAACATTTCACTTTTTTTTATATTACTCAATGTATGCTGAAGTTGGATGAGTATTCACTTTAATACAACATCTCCCCATTCATTTAAAATCTCACATCTCTTGAATTCATAGTCACTTCATCCTCGCAAATAAAAAATTGTCTTCACAACTAATCATGTTGGCAGAAAGAAAGTTTGTCAATTGTTTTATCTTCTTCTTTATGCTTTGCAAATCCCATTGAAATTATGACATCTAATTTGTATGTGGTCAAATTATTGACAATAATGCAACCTAACATAACTCATATCCCTTGGTTGAAAAGTTCTTTTGTATTGATTATCATAGTTCTTTCACTGTCCTTCTTTGACTATTAGTATTTGACTATCTTTGATAGATTTATAAATACCCATAATTTGTTAACTTCCCTTCAATGATTTCACTAATTTATCTACACATAGTTCGCTCTTCCTTGCGAACATTGATTGCACTAGTGATTTGTGAGATTTGGATAGTAAAGTCAACAAAAGGTACGTGCTCTTCATCTTTGATATTTTTCTCTCCATTTATGATTTTAGATAACAACTCTTTAAAATTATTAATATGATCAAAAAGATTACACTCATCTTCCATCTTCAACGAGTATATGCTTGTTTTTATCATCAATCAATTGATTAACAGAATTGATGCAAATTTATTTTCTAACAAATTCACACAATTTCTTTAAAATGTTTCTTTCAAAAGAATCATTTTAATCTACACAGCAAGTGTTATCAAGACGCTGCTTGATCAAATAGTTTTCTTTTTTACGAATCAATGGATTGTAAAGTTTTGCTTATAAAAATATATCTTGTAAAGTTTTTGAGAGAAAGATAAAAAAAGGAATCATTAACTATGAGTTTTTTTAATAAGATTTAAAAAAGAGTTTTTAATTTTTTAGCTAATATTAATAAAAAAATTGTTTGATAATTGTCTTTTAGCTTTTATGTTGTAGTTTATTTATTAAATATTTGAAGTAGATTTTGAACATGTAACTTTTAACTTATGATTTTTTCTTCTATTTATACTTTATTATTTTAAGAAAAACCTAATCTTTTAATTTTTTAATTTTTTATATGTTATTTTATATTTATCAATTAATGTAATATTTATCAAATATTCAAATTAATTTATTAGTTATTAGTGTCAATTATCAATTACTCGTTAACAACTATCAATCATATATTATCCGTTATCATATATCATCTGATTTTACCAAACATAACCTACATTAAATTTAGGTGAGAGTTTGAAAGAATTTTGATTAAATTGATTTTAATGCAATTGATTTGAATATATTGAATGGTGAGATGATGAATTTTATCGGTTGATGATTTTCTTTAATAATCAAATGAGATGTTAATTGTTTGTTGAGGATGGAAGAAGAATGAAGTGTTTGAATTTTCAATTATTAACTTTATTTAATTAAAAAATTATATAAACTTATATAATTAAAGCTATATTAATTTTGTTTTTAGGCTTCTTACATTTATAATAAAAAGATAAAAAATGCATTTAAAATTACTTTTAGTTAGCTCATTTGATGTTTGAGAAATGATATTTACCCATTAATATTTGTATTAGTAATAGAAAAATAAAGTGGGTAATAGTAGTAATAGACTAAACAATTAGATTATTATAAAGAAAATCACACACACTATAAAAAAAAACAAACCCGTTCCTCCATCTTCTCCTTCCATTTTGTCTTTGTTCACTTCCTTTCATTTCACACCCAATAAATTAATTACTCTTTTGTTTTCTTCCTTTTCTTTAATATTCAAGCTTACAATGCGTGCCGATCCCAACTCGTAGTAGTATATTAATTCAACCCGCAATTCCATTCGCCTAAAAAACCGTTTCGTTTCTTCTAACCTCTTTTTAAATGCCGTTTAAACCTCACGAGATCTCCGTTTGAGAGAGACATGAGTCAGCTCGGTTTGTTATTGCAGGAGACTCGGGGTGAGTCAAGAACGATTCTCGGTTTGTTAAGGGAACAAATGGACGGTGTTGATGGAGTTCCTCGTAGGAGGCGTTCCTTCAAGGAACGGTTTGGATTCATCGGGATAGGTTGTTGCGGAGCCACACGGGGATTCCGTTCTTCTTCTTCTTCTTCTTCACCTCAATTACCTCAGCAACAAATTTCGGATACGGATCCGGTTCAGGATCCTAGCGTCTGTTTAGGCCCGAATCCAACTGCTTCGGGTTCGAGTTCGGGTAACATGAATCTTGCGGCGGCGTTAGCGGCGGAGCGACACCTCCGAAGACCGGCGGTGGAGAATATCGTCGGAGGGGGTAGGACTCCGGGGACACCGTGGAGAGTGTCGTTGATGAGGCTCCTAGAGGAGACGGAAAATGGTGACACGGTGGCGGCTAAGGCTGTGACAGAGGTAAAAGAAAGTGGTGTGGCGGGAAATGATTCGGTGTGCTGCGTGTGCATGGGAAGGAATAAAGGCGCGGCGTTTATTCCATGTGGACATACTTTTTGCAGAGTCTGCTCTAGGGAGCTGTGGCTGAACAGAGGCTCCTGTCCACTTTGTAACCGTTCGATTCTTGAGATTCTTGATATTTTCTAGAATGTTCTTCAATGAGGTGATGAAGATCTTTGTCTTTTTTCAACAATCTCATTCTTTTTCACGTGTAATATGAATTTCCTTTCATGTTCAAAGTTCAAATGTTCTACAAGAATCTTTTTTTTTATCTATTGTATATACTATGATGATTGATGATGAAAATCCATTAGACAAAAAAATTGGCTCCACTATTAAGTTGTGATATATTTTACTTTGTTATTTGAATAATTAGTGTTTAATCATACACTAATTTTATAATGGAGTGCAGCTAATGATGCTTTTATCTTTGTTGTCTTCAACATATAATCCAATCACAGTGTTGACTTCAATTGTTTTTTATTTCTAATTTGAACATCAAAACAATCATGAGTAGAAGGATAAGTAAATATGCAATTCATATTATCGATTAATTTGTAGATACACATTAAATTAAAACTAAGTTGGGGAATTATTTATTTGAAAATAAAATAAGTAATACATCTTCTGATATATTTAGTTCTTATATAAACTAAATATATTAACAGTTAAATATATTAAAAAAATTATTTATAACAATTGATTTAGTGGATAAGTTTTGTTGTGTTTAATACATAGTGAATATATATTGTTGGTTTTTCAGATTTTTTTTAAATAATTAATATTTTCAAAAATAATTTTAAAATAACAATTTTTTTAATTTTTTCCAAAATAACCTCACTTAAAAGAGGATGCGTCAGATGAACCGGCACATCCGATATGGATCAAGAGGATGCGCCTAAGGCATTGGCGCCTGCATTGAAAGCCTCATGAGGAGGCGCCAATGCCCTTGACACCTACATTGGGTCTCATGAGGAGGCGCCAATGCCCTTGACACCTACATTGGGTCTCATGAGGAGGCGTCAATGCCTCTGGCGCCTGCATGATGCATGTGGTGTATGCGTCAATTCATCTGACGCATACATCCTTGTATTTTTTTAATTTTAATTTATTTATCAAATAATAAAAAATAATGTAAAAAAATATATTTTATTCATGATATAATAAATGTTACATGGGATTGACAAAAATTTAATGATCGGCCCGATCGAAACGTCCCTCTGTTCCACATCCAGGTGCGTTAGTTTGTTTCCGAGGTCTCCCACGATTTTTCTGAGGTGTTTGGTGTCTTTGTGTGCTGACCTGATCGAATGATGGCTGGTGTGAAGGTCCAACGAAAGTTCCAACAATATTTGATAGATGTGTCATCGTTTGTTCCCAATATCCGGAGGGGCTCTAACCAACAGCGCTTCCGTAATGGAGTTCGGTGCCCATGTCATCGTAGTTAGGTCAATGGGGTGAGTTGCGAAGTTGGGTGTTTGGTTGTTGTGTGTATGTGGTAGGTTGATGTTGTGAGGTTGGTTGTTGGGTTTGGGTGGTTTGACATTGGTGTTGGGCGGGGACTTGTTGTTGGGCATACGATGACGAAGTTAGTTGGCATGGATCCATCAAATATCGCGGCTCATACACAAATTGTTAAGTTGTTATCGACCTAAACCATGACATATATTGTTGAGTTGGTCTTGCACCATAGATGACTGGTTCGTTTAAGATGTGTTGTCGTTGATTCCTCCATTGACGACACATCTCTTTTGCAAAGTCTCTCCAGTCGGAATAATCACATTGGGCATCAACTCTTTTTTTTATGCTAATTCCCCAAACATGTGGAAGGTTCTGGAATCTGTTGTTGCATGTCGAACTGCAGTTTGACCCGGTCACTCTGGTGCATTTCCATAGTAGTGAACTAGATAATTGGTGTCTTTGCTGTCCAAACTACAGCATCGTCATGGTTCACATCATGATCAAGACCCAGATATGGCCTCCAGATAAATTGTAAAACAATACGAAACGATTAGATGATAAATAATTTGATAAGTATTTTTAAATTAAAATATAGTTATGTGGGAGTATTACATCGTCTGGTCCAATGTGGTCCAATAGATTGCGATAAACTACTATAACGTGTTTCAGACACCTATTGTTCATCCCCCTTACTGACCACCTTAGATAAAAAAAATTAAAAAATATTATTTACAATTAATTGTAATATAAAATATAATTAATTAAATGGTAAAGTGTTACACTTACTTTGTTGCAAACGGGAACATGAATGAGTTCTCGTTTATCGGGGTGAGTGACGACATTCTTAACCAACCTCATGCTTTTAGCAAATATGCACATAAAAAAAACGTACAAGTATTCTTTTTTTGCAGTTTTACACATTGCACTATATAGATGAGGCAACACAGCTGAACCCCAACTATATGTGCTTACCTTATTAATGTTGCGTAACAACGGTAAATACATAATATTTACTGAATTACCTGTACTCTCTGGAAATAAAAAATTATCAAATAAAATCATAATATAACACCGAACTTTAATTATTTTCTTGTACTCAGTTAATTCTTCGGACAATATTATACTCACATAATATTGTTTAAGGCATTTTAAATTTATACCTTTCCCTCTTGCTTGACCGGATGACTCTCCCTCAGTTTGGTCGTCACACAAAATGGCACCCAATAATTCGTTGCAGATAGAGTTGTCCTGGTTTACTCTACCATTCACGGCCTTACCATCTATACGGAGACCCAATAACATGTATACGCTCTCAAGTGTGAAGGTACACTCACCGATAGGAAGGTGAAATGTGTGGGTCCCGGGTCTCCACCTCTTCAACAAAGCAAGAACGAACTTGTAGTCCACCGAGTACGAGACAATGTTGATGAGATTTCCAAATCCATATCCTCTAATATATGGTTATATCAAAGGATCATGGGGTACATATTCATGTACACTGTATCGAAAATGCTTTGGATCCTAATAACACATAAGTAAGAAATACAATAAGAAGAAGTAATATATAATACAAACATAGATAACAAAGGTATACGACTTAAAAATGGAATAAGTAAAAATAGAGTGATAACATACAAATGTCAAGATATTCTCGAGTGTTCCTCTGTGTTCATCACCCATAGTCAACAGAGACATAATTTGATGTTGCAGAGCTTGAGTGTGGCAGAGAAAGAGTGTGGTAAAGAAAGAGTATAGATGATTAGTGTTGGAGATGATTTGATGTTGTGATTTGAAGCCTATTTATAGATGAAGGAGTCTTACTAGGTTTGTAACCTACATTTGATGTGATTGGTTGCATGCGTGGCAAAGTAGAGTAGCCATAGTTTTAGGCGCATGCATGTGACATTGACATGCAAGGAAGAGGCGCCCTTGCTCTTGGCGCATGCATGTGAATAGTCTGTGCAGATGAATAGAGTGAGCAATGCATTCAACATTTACGCTATTTAAGTGCATTTGAACAACTTAGCAATGCATTTAATTTTAGTATAGAAAAGAAAGTTAGATTTGCAAAAATGTATTCCTCACAACATTACATGATCAATGCCCATATCAAAGGTGAAATATTTGATCATCAATTATTCGATTTTTGTTTTCGTAACACAGAGGTAACTCGCTTTACAATAAATCGACGATCAAATTTTTCATATATGAAACAAAGAATAGAAAAGAAATTACAGTGCAGTTGATCCGCTGTCGCACACGGGTCAAAAACGAGTTTAAAAGTGTAGTAAAACGGAAGCGACACTCAGATATCGTTTCACAAGGACTCTTGAATGTTATAACCGAACGAATGGAAAAAAGGGTTTTTTTAAGGTTCAAAACTTAAATCGAAGATGATTAAAGGTAAAAACAAAATTGATAAATAAGCTAATCTATTGTATCGATTTCCGACTTATCATCGATTCTTATAATTTTAATTCCCTAGCGGATTCAATCCCATTTGATTACAATACCCACTGACAAGCGCAAATTGGTATTATATGATGTATGTTCCTAATTTCCGAATTAAGCAAACGGATTTAAGCAGACGCGAATTAAGCAAACACGATAACGAAAAAGCTACGCTAACATGATTATAGTTAAGGATCATACAAGCAATCAAATTTAATCAACTCTTTCCTATAAGAAACAATTGAATTAATCAAACGAAAGCAATCGAATCAAGCAAACGAGTTTATAGGAAGAATTAAAAAGAAATTGAAATTAAACTGAAATTAATGAAAACCTCAAAGTGGAATTTGAATACAACAGATCAACTCTTTGTGAATTAGTTCTCCATGAAATCTTCTAAGCAATATTGTATCATCAAAATTTAGAATTAGGATTATAATAGTAGTGAAAGACCTAATATAATAAAAGGCAAATTCAGGCCCTTATAGGATCCGGCCCGAAAATTACAAAAGCTGGCTCAAACTAACTATTTTAATTAAGTCTGGAACTTCAATGAATTATTCTACCCTTCTTCATTCTGAATCTGCTTTTGACTTCAACATGAAACTTATAGTTCTTTCTCATAGCTTTCCAACTCATATTAGAATGTGTCAATCCGACTCCTATAGCCCAAGTTATGATCTGCATAGTGATAAGGTATCAAATAACTATTTATGCTGAAAATAAAGTACGAAAATAAAATAAAGTCAAAAATAAATTTAAATATTAAAACACACTAAAATATTAAAAATAATATAATAAACTATAGATTTGCCTAAGTACAATAGTAGAAGAAAGTGCATCAAAATGCACTGATCAAATTCCCCCACACTTGAACTTTTGCACTCCGAGCAAAATTGTAAATTCAAAACTCAAAACAGAAAAACAAGAACAAACAAAACATGCAATTCCAAAGGTTATCAAGATACAAGGTGCAAGCAAAGTTCTAAGTCTAAGCTTTAAGAATATGATGTTAGTAAGCAACTTTTTGTGACATTCAAAGCAGATAGAAAAACAGGTTACTAAATAGTACATCCAAAAGCAGTAAGATCCTCACAGGAATATAATTCACTCAACTTTCAAGTATTTAAATTAACTGTTTACACTCAAAGCACAACATGAAAGTTAGTACTACCATAAGCTTGAAAAGGCTCTAACATCCATAATTGAAATACATGCACACAAAGATCAAAAGGACTTTTATTTGGTTGTAACGTGGCCAAGGTAAGGGTGAGATAAATCCTAAGGGGGTACTAGACTAAAATTCAAAGAAACAAAAGATACTTGAAAGAAACTGCGGGAGTTGAATTTATAAAATATTTCATTCACTTCAACAACTCTATCATAATTGTTTTCATTCATATTTTTCTTCTCATTTCTCTTTTTTTATTCTTTTTTTTCTTTTTCAGAAGGAGTGTATATTAATTGACATCCTTCTATTTTTTTCATTCATTTTTTTCTTTTCTATTTTCTTTTTCTATTTTTCTTTTCTTTTTCTGTCAACTTCTGAAATATTACAAATATAATTATTCAACCTCACACAACTCCAAACAAGACTCTTTCAATCCTTTGAATAGGGTGATATAACATTGTTTTTCACTTCTCGGTTTGTAATGAGTTTTAAACAAAAAAAAAAGATAATAGGCTCAAGGGGGTTTCAAACAAGGGATGATATTATTTCAGGGTTAGCTTTTTGTCTAATTGGCTAAAAAACAAAAAACAAAACTGCCTTTATCATATCAGTGTGCGCAAGTAAACAACAGCATCAACAAGAGTCAATTCAAGTTCTAGAGACTAACAGACATGAGTGAATCACACAAGAAAGAAAGAGATGGATTTTTGTATGTTATCCATATAAGGCTCAAAATCTCACAAGGTTAATTGAACTACCACAAATGATGTATAATTTAGAGTTTAGTCCTACCTATCATACTAAAAATGCACAGTAAATTTTTCGCATCACACCATAAGACTTTAGTCAAGAGAACTAAGAAAAATACTCATAATTGTAACTCAAAAACCAAAGGAAAAAGCATGCAATTTTTTTATAAGAAAGCAAACAAAAACCAAAACAAAGAAAATCTGAAAACAAAACAAACAAAACAAAACAAATAAATGGTCCCCCCCCCCCCCCCCACACACTTAAAACATACATTATCCTCAATGAAAGAGAATAAATATAAAATAAGAGTGAAAGAAAGGAAAGAGCACACCCGAGGAGTCAAGGCGGATAAATGATTGCATAAGCAACCTTTCCCAAAGAGAGTTCTTCTACAGTCTCTTCTTCCAAAGTCGGGTTCTCATGGAGTAGATTTGGGTAGTGTCCATTGACCTTGAAATTTTGATTAGTGCATTCACCTTGTATTCCAGGATCAAAGAAGAATCTTCGATAAGTAAAAGTGTTGAGTGGGCACGTGAAAGTGATATCCTTTTTCACAACACCAAGAATCAAAGGATTACGAGGCTGCCTCACAAATTTCATTTCATCTTTAAGTGAGATCTTATACATACATATGGATGGGCTAATATCACGATTTCCAGCCAAGGTCCATCAAATTCCCTTCTTATGTTTCTGCTTAAGTTGGAGCTTTGATGAATAATATGAATCCTCGGGAAGTGGTTTAGGCTCTAAAGAATGTGATTGTTCAATGGATGGTATGTTTGGGGCAGCCGGAATGTCAATAGCTTCATCTACATAAACAACTTCATTTACACTGTCACCCTGCAAGACAATATCAATCTCAGCACAAACAACACAAAGGTTAGTGTTAGTACAATCATCACATGAGTAAATATCATTAAAACCAGATAAAGTTGGAAAATTAGTTGAAAACAAATTAGAATAAGCTTCATCAATAACTTTAGAAAAAAACTCTATTTGAAAAACAGAATGCTCGTCCTCGTCAATCTTCTTATTTTTCAGTACTCTTTGTGGGAAAGGGATTAGTGATACATATTTTTTCCAACCTCAACAACAACAGAAGATTTAGATGTTGCACTAATATTTTTTTTATTTTTTCTAGGGTTGGTTCTGCAACTTTTCCGGATCTCAAGAAAATTGCACTCACATTGGGGACTTTTTGATTCACTACTGTTTGGGCAGGTAGTTGGTTCGATCCTTGAGCTTTCTGCATGACATTCATTGAATTGGCAAGTTGTCCAATTTGTGTTTGCAAAGTCTGAATACTATAACATGTTCGTTGTTGAAACTGAAGATTATTTACAGCCATTTTCTTGACAAGATCCTCAAGTGAAGGTTCAGAAGGTGAAGAGGTGGTTACTTATGGAAGGTTATATGGTGGTGGTGGTGGAAGTGGAATGGGTAGCATCAATTGTTTCACTAAAGAGGTAAGTTCATCAATTCTGGTTTCTAGAGCTTTGTTGGAAGAAGAAACCTGAATCTCATTCACACCTTTTGCTTGGACCATAAAATTATCCCTTGTTGTGAACTGTTAGGAGTTAAGTGACATCTTCTCAATCAAGGATTTGGTAACAACTGGAGTCTTATCAACAAATGCTCTACCATTAGCAACATCTAAAATGTTTCTTTCCATTGGTAGCAATCCCTCATAAAAGTATTGTATTAGCAATTGTTCAGAAATGTGGTGGTGAGGACAACTCGACACTAACTGCTTGAATCTCTCCCAATATTCATCCAATGATTCCATGTCAACCTGTCTAATACCACATATTTATTTTCTGATTAAAGAAGCTCTTGAAGTAGGGGAAAATCTTTCTAGGAATATTTTCTTCATATTATTCCAACTTGTAATAGAATTTGGCTCAAGATAATATAACCAATCTTTTGCAACACCTTGAAGTGAGAATAGAAATGCTCTAAGATTAACATGATCTTCAGTAATTCCTTGAGGCCTTAATGATATAGAACACACAATCTGAAATTCTTTTAGATGCCTATGCGGATCCTCACCTGCAAAACCATTAAACCTTGGCAACAAGTGTATTTAACCAGATTTCAATTCGAAAGGTACAACAGCAACAGGAAATTCAATACATAAAGCATTATAATTAACATCAGGGACAACAAGTTTTCTGAGGGTTCTTTGGTCAGCCATGTTAAACTCAATAGAAAATAAAAAATATCAACAAACAATAAGAAAACACAACTAATTAAGCAATGCAGTAACAAATAGGAAATTACCGACAATGTCCCTATTAAGTAAAAACAGTTGAAATACGAAAAAAAAACGATTAAAATAAATAAAAAAAATACAAAAACACAAAAATTAATCTAATAACGTCAATTAAGAATTTTGAGAATTTTTGCGGAATTTTCTGAAACTACCAAAATAGAAACTAAATCGTAAAAAATAGAAAAATAGGGAATTTCGATTTTTTAGGGCGAATTCCACTATTTAGTTTCTAAATAGAGGTTTTCGATCCTTGATTTTTTCCTAATGAATCGACAAAGAATCAGAATAATCTGAGACGATATTCTTAAAAATAGAATTATTATTTTTATCTTAAACCGCAAAAAGACCAGAACGCAAGAAAGTTAGGGCAAAAAAATGCTAAAAAAAATAACACCTATGACTATAATAATGGTTAAAATCTACAAGAGTCCCCGGCAACGGCGCCAATTTGATCCGCTGTCACACACGGGTCAAAAAGCGAGTTTAAAAGTGTAGTAAAACGGAAGCGACACTCGGATATCGTATCACAAGGACTCTTGAATGTTATAACCAAACGAATGGAAAGAAGGGGGTTTTTAAGGTTCAAAATTTAAATCGAAGATGATTAAAGGTAAAAGCAAAATTGATAAATAATCTAATCTATTGTATAGATATCCAACTTATCATCGATTCTTATAATATGTGATGAAATATTGTCTGTCATTGGCGATAATCTGTCGTTAAAGCTGAGTACAATAATCTCGCATATTAGGGAAGAGTACGAGTACACTTCATCATATAGGAAGGCATGTATAACAAGGACAAAGCCTGTTTAAAAAGTGTTTGGCAATTGGGAGGAGTCTTACAAACAACTTCCAAAATACATGTTGGCTCTAAAACAATATGCTCTAGGGACAATTGTCAAGTTGGAAACGTTGCCCGCGTATACACCAGTCGGGACGTGTGTTGTTAGAAATGGAATATTCCATAGTCTATTTTGTGCGTATCAACCATGCATCATAGATTTTTATTTCTGTAAACCAATTATACAAATTGATGGCACATGGTTGTATGGGAAATACAAAGGAACGTTACTGATGGCAGTGGCACAAGATGGCAACAACAACATTTTTCCAATCACCTTTGCCCTTGTTGAAGGGGAGACTGCTGAGGGATGGAGTTTTTTCCTAAGAAATCTCTAATTGCACGTTGCACCTCAGCCTAACTATGTTTGATCTCCGACAGACACCCTTCAATCATTAGTGCATATAATAACATTGATAATGGCTGGCATAATCCTCTTTCGACGCATGTCTTCTGTATTAGACATATTGCTCAGAATTTTATGCGGGAAATCAAAGATAAGACGTTGCGGAAGAAGATTGTCAATGCAGGTTACACATTATCAGAACCTTCTTTCAAACACTACCGTGAAGAAATAAGATTGTCAAACGAAGATGCAGTACGGTGGATCGATAGTATTCCATTGGAGAAGTGGACTAGGGCATACGACAACGGTCAACGTTAGGGCCATATGACAACAAATCTTGTGGAATCAATGAACTCTGTCTTCAAAGGCATCCGTAACCTACCTATAACCGCTTTGGTGCAGGCAACATATTTCAGGCTAGGGGCGTTGTTTGACACTAGACGCTCCAAATGGAGTTCAATGTTGCAATCTGGGTAGTTGTTCAGTGATGCTTCAATGAAATTCATTAGACATGGAGATGCCAAAGCAAACACACATGTGGTCACGATGTTTGACCACACTAAAGGTTGGTATAGTGTTGTCGAGTCCATGGATCACAATGAGGGCATGCCGATGGGACAGTACAGAGTCGAATTAGATAGAGGTTGGTGCGACTGCGGAAAGTTCCAAGCCTTTCGTACGCCCTGCTCCCATGTCATTGTGGCATGCTCAAAGGTTCAAAGGGATCCATCCTACTTGCTATCTGAAGTTTACAAATTCACCAGCCTATCAAATGTTTATAAAATTAGTTTTTTGTAGTGGCAAAAGAGGATTACTGGCTAGAATATCAAGGGGACATCGTCTGGCACAACGAAGTTATGCGAAGGAAGAAAAGTAGTCGCCCAAACAACACCCAGATTCGAACCGAAATGGATACGGAGAACAAAATGGTTAGATTATGTAGTTCATGCCATCAGTCGGGTCACAATCGTACTAACTGTCCTAGTGTTGGAATGAGCACATCCAGATAAATTCACATGTACCTCTGTTGTAATATATGAAAAACTAAATTTATTTCATATTATAATTTTGTGAGCAAATATCATTACATAAACAACAACACAAACAATTAAAACAACTATAATACAATAACTAGGCGATTACAACCATCAAAACAATTTTGAACATGTAATGCATCAACCTACGAACGTCTCAGTCAATCTTAATATCCACTCATTCACGCACTTCTCCATTTTGGTTGACCGTGGACACAAGTCATTGTATTCTTCTAATCCTTTCACCATCTCCAATTTCTCCATCTAACCAACTGTTCAACGTCTGATTAAGACGTTCAAACGAATATGTATTCTAGATTCGAATCTTTATCGGAGACGCAACGACAAAAAATATTAAATCGATATTTCGCTTGTGAATGTATTCAGACATGGTTAAAACACAAAAACTTGAAGGAAAGTGAAGTTGAATGAAATAAAATATGGTAGTAGGGGGAGATTTTGTGTGAAAAATATTGCATCTAAGACGAGGTATTTATAGAGAGGAGATATAAAATGCATGCGCCAAGAGGCTAGGCGCCTAACATGGCAACACATGCAGACACCAGAGGCATTGGTGCCTCCTCATGAGGTCCAATGCAGGCGCCTCCTCTTGACCCATAACGGATGCATCAGTTCATTTGGCGCATCCTCTTGATCCATAACGAATGCATCGGTTCATTTGGCGCATCCTCTTTTAAATGTGGTTATTTTGGAATTTTTTTGAAAAAAATTATTATTTTGAAATTATTTTTGAAAATGTTAGTTAATTTAAAAAAAATCGATTTTTCAACCTTAAATTTTCCAGTGTCATCATTTTTTTTTTAAAAGTAAACTTATTTTCTCTCTTATGTAATTAAGCAGAAGCAAACATAAAATAAACAACTAAATAAAGTAGCAAAATTACACCAACAAATTTTATATAAAAAATCCTCTAAATGTAAAAGAAAAAATCATGAGATTTTATCCAATAAAACATATTTACTATAAAAAAAATAGAATTAAAGTTCTTTTGATACAATAGACTATTTTTGAACTCTCACCAAACTATAATATAAACCAGACTCTTTCTTTTAAAAGGCTGGAACATTATTTTTCACTATCAAATTTAGATTGCTTTTCTTATATGGGAGCTGAAACTCATCGCAATGCTTCCAATTTATAAGAAAATGTCGTGACTTATGCTTAGATTTACAAGTTTGTTATAGATCTCATCTTTACATTCTGAAGTTTGATCGTGAAGTCTCAAGGTTCAAAGACATTGAAATGTCCATCCTTCTTTTTCTATGTGTTTGAAATTATGTTTGTTAACTTGACTATGGCTAATTACAAGTCAAAGGCAAAATACCAATAAATCTCCCAATTACAGACTTAATTAGGTGCATCACTACACCGGAACTTATGCAACATTCTTCAACTATTTTAATTGGTATACATGTTGTCATTATATCAAATCATTAAAATTTGTACAAATTTTCCCTAACTTTTAATTTTTCTCATCCAACATTTCTCGTGTCCAATGATAACGATATATGTTTGGAACATGGATGAAACATGAGATTTTTGGTCACATAGGATGCTTTTGTTGAATTGTAATTTCTTACGTCGAAGTAGGTAGTGCTCGACAGAAATAGGGATGTGTCGAAATATGTAATGTACGTCGAGTTGTATTAGATGTCGAAGTAGGTTGCTTATACATGATTTTGATTTAGATCAAAATAGATATTTTGGACCTTTGTAATTTTCAGGCTTTAGCTTAGGGAGTTAGCTAGCTCAATTATAAATAGAGGGAGTAACCCCTATTCTTATAACAATCTTGTAATCACTTCTAGTTGCAAAATTAACGAGATCTTCCACAGACTTTGGGCAGAGAGAGAATCTGCAGAAATCATTTTCTTCCCCAATTTTCGTCAAACCTTAATCTTCTTTTTTATTCAATTTTCTTTTCTTGTTTTCATCATAATTGTGCAGCGAAACAATCTTGCAACCAAAGTTGGTTGATTCACTCGAGTGAAGAATGAAGAACAAGTGGGAATTCGATCGGTCGATTGAATCTTGTTCATCAAGATTGACTCAAAATTACTCAAAATTTTAGGTTTAATTCCAACATGTGGTATCAAAGCCTGGTTGAGCGATTCGTGGGAAGCAAAACACGATGATGATGAATCATCCGAACAAACATTTTTTGACGAGTCTCCCAATTCTGAAGAATCAGAATTACGGGAATTGGTGCAAGCAGATAAAGATTGTCTTTTGCTATCAAGATCTTTGGGATCTTGTGAAGGAGGGAGTGACACCGCTTGCAACAAACGTGACGGATGAAGGAAAAACTGCATATAAAGAATTTAAGAAGAAAGATTATAAAACTCTCTTTATAATTCATCAATGTATCGATTCTGACAATTTCGAAAAGGTGACTGATGTTTAATCAGTGAAAGAAGCATGAGAAATTCTTGAAAAATTGTTTAGAGGTGGAGAGAAGATGAAAGATGTGAGGTTACAAACTCATAAAAGAACGTATGAATTGCTTCAGATGGAAGACAATGAAAGCATAACTGATTTCTTCACTAGGGTTACAAAACTAGTGAATCAAATTAAGGTATGTGGAGAAATGTTGACATTAAGATCATTTGTTTCAAAGATCTTGAGGTTATTGGCTCCGAAGTTCGACCATGTGGTAGTATCCATAGAAGAGTCGAAATATTTGTCAACATTGACAAAGGAAGAGATTCAAGGGACGCTTGAATCTCATGAACAAATAATGGATGAAAGAGCTACATGCAAGTTGAAAAGTGATGTGGCTTTGCATGCACAATCAGCAAGAGAAAAGAAAGGCAAAGAGAAGTGGCTCGACAATAAAGGTAGAGGAGACCAATGTTATATATAGGATTCAAGTTCCATATCACTTAGTTTTGTGAAGGAAGAGGGAGCCCAAAGCTATATATAGGATTCAAGTTCTTCATTCTAAGATGCACCAGTCAAAAACACTTTAAGCTTGTATTTGACTTTCTTTATTCTCTTATGCTCTTGTATTAGAATGTTGTGTGATGTAGTTAAATATTTGTTTTGGAGGGTGTGTGTGTACTTAGGACATATGTTAGTTGAGAGTATATTATGTGTTGTAACAATTTTCATATAGTATTATTCTTTGATTGTCTATTGACAACGACCATGATTTTTTCTCCGGTTTTGGAGTTTCCACGTTATGTTTTTATGTTGTGATTGTGTCCCTCTTTTTTCTCTATATTTTTTTATTTTTTTCTCAACAATTGGTATCAGAGCTTTTGGTTCGGTCCGGGAATAAGTGTCCTTAGTATGCTTCGTGGTTGCAGTTTTGTCTTATCTTCCACATCTGAAAAGAAGGGTAGTGTTGTGAAAGAGTTGTTGAGTTGCAGTCACAAATTCCGATGTGCCGTTTGGCTTAGAGAAAATTGATGGAATAATTTTTTTGACTTGTGAAAAGTTCAAGTCAAAGATGTGTTGATACAATCAAGATTACACAACGTGCAAGTTTATGTCGGTGGTTGAAATGTTTCCTGCAAACAAAGAAGTTCCACCATAAGTTTTCAACTTAATTTTTTGACATGTGAAATTCTTGGAGTGATTTAGCTTCAAGTGAAGTTTATTCTTTATGATAAAGTATATGATTATCGGTGATGACTATGGAAAATTATTGAAGTGGTTTATCTTCAAGTGAAATATATTCCTCATGAGAGAGTATGATAGTTTTAAACTATGATTGTTAGTAAAGACAATGTGAAAATTCTTGGAGTCGTGTAGCTTCAAGTGACTATACTTTTTATGATGAAGTATGATTGTCGATGAAGATAATGAATGTTGATGTATTATTTTCAATCAAGGTGGAGATTGTTGAGATTGGTTGAAAATATACATGATGGTACTCTTTATGGTGGAGTTGATTGTCGGTAAAGACAATGAAGCTTATGTATTGTTTTCAATCAAAATGAAGATTGTTGGGATTTGTTGAAAATATACATGTTGAAGAATTCCCACATCGCTTAGTTTTGTGAAGGAAGAGGGAGTCCAAGGCTATATATAAGATTCAATTTTTTCATTCTAAGATGCACTAGTCAAAAGCACTTTAAGCTTCTATTTGACTTTCTTTGTTCTCTTATACTCTTGTATTAGACTGTTGTGAGATATAGTTAAATATTTGATTTGGAGGATGTGAATGTACTAGGGGCATGTGTTAGTTGAGGGTATATTATGTGTTGTAACAATTTTTACATAATATTATTCTCTGGTTGTCTATTGACAATGACTGTGTTTTTTTCTCCGGTTTTGAAGTTTCCACGTTATGTTCTTGTGTTGTGATTGTGTTTCTCTTTTTTTCCTATACTTTGTTTGTTTTTTACCAACACTTTTTGGATTGATGAATGTGTGTATCTGAATTTTTTTGGATTAAAAAATTTCGGGTTTTGCATGTTTGACGAAAATAAACTCTGTAAATATATTTTAATGGTTAATTTTTTGATCACTAAATTGATCATAAAAATTAATGTTACACTTCAACAAAAATTGATACGGATGTTAATATTTGAATGAAAATAACAAATATGATAAGTTTAAAAAAAATAGGGATTCAACTGATATTTTTATGAGACTAAAATAAATTATAAATAAGAATAAATGACTAAAAAGATATTAAATAATAAAAAAACACACTTTTTCTATTTCTTATTTATTTTATTATATATAAATAAATAGTGGATCTCATCATCAAACATGAGAATGAATGATTTTTTTTAAAACCCTTCTTTTAGTTGTTAAAATAACTATTATTTGTCTTGTTTTGACCATTGTGACTTTTAAATATTGCCATTTACACCATTGATATAAACAACACTTTCTTATAAGAGGACGAAGAGGTTCCACCTGACATTCATTGACATAAACCAAATATAATTTGTACTTACCAAATCTATTTATAACTTAACACAAACAAATATAAATTGAAATAAAATGCTAACTATTTTTTATCGGGTCATGAAGAAGAACTTTAACATTAATATGAGGATAACAACAATATACAAATGAGAGACACCACATAATTTTTTTTTATTTAAAATAATACATATATGAATTCTTTCACTTATAAATGCCAAAATCTTCATATTTATAATCAATATAAGACTTCAACTTACATTTGACTTATTATTCTTAACATTCTCTCAAGTGTTAATCCACAATTCTCCTCCTTAAATGAAAATTCTTTTGTCCACATATATTTGTATCACCGTTGACACTTCTTCATGTACATTTCGATACACCTCTTTTTGGATATTTCGATTTCAACAAGACACCTTTTTTTTTGGTATTTCGATACAAGTTAGTCGGTCTATTTATTCAAACCAAAGACCCGTGATACCATTAGTTGCGTTATGAGGAGGAACATCAACATGGGGCTAAGATCAACATACATGTGAGAGACATCACTTATTCATAAAAAACCCTCAAGATAATAGATATATGAATTATTTCACTTATAAATATTCAAGTCTTCATTTTTATAGTCAATGTAAAACTCAAATTGACGATGACTTATTATTCTTAATTTTTCATTTATATTTTAAGTTATCATTTATGTCTATTCACTTTTTGTAAAAAATTTATAAGCATCTTGATATGCTATTAATTTACATGGATGAAATAGTTTTCATTAGGAAATTATTTTAGTCACAGCTTTTCTCAGTAAAACTATCAAAATCAAATATCTAAGTTTCCTCAATTTTTTTCTCGTTTTTTTGAAAGTTGCTCTATCTCACAATGCTTCTGAGCTTATTAATAACATGGGTCTATTAAAATGTAAAGCTGTCTCCACTCCAATATTACCAAGTCTTAAGCTTTTAAAGGACGATGACAATTTTTTTTAAAGGATGTTTTACTTTTCTTTTTAAATGATTTTTATAATGTAATATAATTTTTATGTATTTAAAAAAAAACTTGTAAAAATTAAAAAAAAATTAATTTGAATATTTATTCTTAAAATATTATTTTAGATATTTTAATATTTTATTGAAACTTTTAGAATTTTAAAAAATCACTTAATTTTAAAGCTATTTTAAATAGTTTTTCATAAAAATCATTTTTGAGATATAATTTTTTGAAAAAATTGTAATTTTGATTATGTTTTGATCATTAATAATACATCTTTATGTTATAGAATGTCAAAACTAGTCTTTCAATTTAAAATAAAACTAATATAAAAAAACTTTTAATATTTTAAAAATAATTTTATAAAATTCATTTTTAAAAATATAAATAAAATATATTTTTTAAAGGTAAAACAAACACCCTTATCGAAATATTTATTTATCTCACCAACACAAAACCAAACATTTCTCAATCTTTGTTTCATTCCTTTCTTTTTATGTAAAACATGTCATTAGTTTTTGGTTCATCCTGAGGGCGTGATCAAATTAAAAGTATATATTCTTTTGTTTTATATAAGTTATGTTAGTACATAGAAACTTTTAAGAAGGAGGGAAGAGAGAGAATAATAATAAAGATTGTTATTATTGAATATTATAAAAATAAATTACAATATATATGTATTTATATATAAAGTTACTTGTACTCTAAGTAACAAACTAATTGACTAATTTGGTAACTAAGTAACTAACAAACTCTAACCCTAACTAACTTGGGTTTGAGCTACAACTTGGATTATATCACAACATACCCTCTAATAATCCAAGTTGTCGAACACAACTAATCATAGTCAATCTGAACTATTCCTAATTTCTTTCTTAGAGTTAGGAGTCTGTCAATCTTTAGTCCGTTGGTGAAAATGTTGGCCAACTGTGCTTCACTCGAGCAATGTCTTACTTCAAGTTCACTATGGTTTACCCTTCCTTAGGAAATGAAACCTAGCCTTAATGTGCTTACTTCTCCCATGCAGAACTGGATTCTTTGCAACATTAATGGCTGACTTGTTGTCAATTTGAAGCACTAGAGATATCTTCAATTCGACCTTCATCTCTTCCAGCACAGATTTGATCCAGATTGCTTGACAAGCAACATATGATCCCACTATATATTCAGCATCACATGGTGATAATGCTACCACAAGTTACTTTCTCGAGCACCATGAGATTGGTGCACCAAATACTTGAAAGAAGTAATCATTTATGCTTCTTCGATCTTCTTTGTCTCCCGACCAATCAACATCTAAATAACAAGTTATCTCAGCTTTTTTGCTTTCAGAATCGTGAAAATTGAATTTCATACTTTGTCGATCCTTTTAAGTATCTCAGGATTCTTCTTGCGGCCTTCATGTGTGACACCCTTGGTTCACTAATGTATCTTCTCACTAATCCGACTGAAAAACCTATACTCGATCGACTATTGCACACATATCTCAGAGATATGACAATTTGTTTGAACAAAGAGGCATCAACTTTGTCTTCCCTCTATGCTTCTCCAACTTCAAATTATTGTCATATAAGCAGGTGATTGTTATATCTTATGCCACAACCTGAACATAGACACCATACTCAGATTTACATTTGATGAATCCCAATTCGATCAAGTATGAGTATATCTTCTTGTTCCATTTCCAAGGTGCCTGCTTGAGACCCTAGAGGGATTTGTGCAACTTATACACTTTCATCGTTTCCTCCTATATCACAATCACATGAGGTTGTGTGATATACACGTCTTCATCTAGGGGACCATTCAAATATGATGATTTCACATCTAAGTGAAATATCGACCAGTCTTGCTAACATGCCAAGGCTACCACCAATCGAATAGTCTACAGTCTTGTTACTGGTCCATATGCTTCAGACTAGTCGAGTCCTTTTCTCTGAATATATCCTCGAGCTACTAATCTTTCCTTGTATCTTGCAATCAACCTATCAGGATTGTGCTTCAGTTTGAACACCCACTTCATTTTGATAGCTTTTGCATGTACTGACAATTCGACTAGCTCCCATGTATTATTTCTTCCGATTGCTTGTAAATATTCGACCATAGTTGCCTTCCATTGTTTATCCTTTAAGACCTCTTTATAGTTGATTGGTTCAACACCTGCAAGTAAAACGAAATGAACCAAATCTCCATCTTGTGTGACTTCATCATCACCAACCACTTCACAGTCCTGAAGCCTTGCTAAGAGTACTTTGGTTCTTTGAGGTCTTTGTCTTGTGCTAGCCACACCCTCTTCAACTTCGTAGTGCATGAGACACTTTTAGTAAGGAGAGAAGATAGATAGAGAGAATAAAGAATACAGATTATTATTATTAAATATTATAAAATTGAATTACAATATGCATGTATTTATATACAAAGTTACTTGTATTCTAAGTAACAAACTAAAAGATTAACTTGGCAACTAAGTAACTAACAAACCCTAACCCTAACTAACTTGGGTTTGGACTACAACTTGAATTATAACACAACAAGTTGGTATTTCTCAGTTTTTTGTTAAACCGTTCATTGGGAATTTAACTAAGAGCTCACCCTTTTGTTAAGTGAGCTTATCATAATAGTTTTCTCGTGGTGGATAGAAAGAATTAACAAATAGATTGATAAAGATATTGATAATTCTAATAGTGAAGTTCGAGGTGTGATTTGGATCGATTTTCAAGTAAAAACTCATCTGATCCAAAGACATAATTACTCGTAATTTGGTTTGATTTTAGATGATTAATTAAAAAAATGTGATTCGATTTAATTTCACGCGGTTTAATTTGGATCGCTTTTAATTATTTAAATTACAAATTATATATTTTATTAAGATAATAACTTTTTTAATAAATAATATATTTGATATAATATATAACATAATATTAAGAAATAAGAATGATCGATTATGATTGAAATAAATTAAATAATAAAAATAAATAAATTAAATTAAACTAATAAATAATATTAAAAAATAAGTATTACAGAATAATAAATTAGCACACCGTACCATATTAATAATAAACAAATAAAAACTAAATACATACAAATATATATATATATATATATATATATATATATATATATATATATATATATATATATATATATATATATATATATATATATATAGTTTTTATTTGTTTTTACCTTGAATAATATTTAATTTTTTATGATTTCAATTTTATTTAAATTTTTTATTTGAATTGATTTGGATTTAAACACTATCCACCATATAGTACTTATATAATATTTTTCATTAAAAAAAACTAAATTCTATTTGAAAAATTCAAAATACTCGATTTCTACCGTTGTGGACGTTGCAATTGTGCTTATTATGATTGCTCAAGATGCAATATGACTATTGTGGTGAGAAATAACTTAATTTTAAAAAAATATATAAAGAAATCTCACCACACTTCTTCTAAATTTACCATCTATAGCATAGTCTCAATTTATTTTATAAACTACTTTTAAGAGTCACACATCGGACAATATATGGCCTGAACATGACTTTATAAGTGGGGACAACCCTCACTCTACCAACCGATTTTAACCGGTTTTGTAGGGTTGAGTTAGGCCCAAACCACACATTCTTAACATGGTATCAGAGCCTCGGTTAAGATCCGGTGGGCCACCTACTATGGTTTCCGCTATCGGGCCACCCACCATTTATTTTCACGCTCCAGATGTCCAGTCCTGGGCGTGAGGGGGTGTGTTAAGAGTCCCACATCAGACAATATATGGCCTGAACATGTGTTTATAAGTGGGGGCAGTCCTCACTCTACCAACTGGTTTTAATCGCGTTAAGAGTCCCACATTCTTAACATGGTATCAGAGCCTCGGTTAAGATCCGGTGGGCCACTTACTATGGTTTTCACTATCGGGCCACCCACCATTTATTTCCACACTCCAGATGTCCAATTCTGGGCGTGAGGGTGTGTGTTAAGAGTCTCACATCGGACAATGTATGACCTGAACATGACTTTATAAGTGGGGACAACCCTCACTCTACCAACCGACTTTGTAGGGTTGAGTTAGGTCCAATTACACATTCTTAACATGGTATCAGAGCATGATTTAAGATTCGGTGGGCCACCTACTATGATTTCCGCTATCAGGCCACCCACCATTTATTTCCACGCTCCAGATGTCCAGTCCTGGGCATGAGGGGGTGTGTTAAGAGTCCCACATCGGACAATATATGGCCTGAACATGTGTTTATAAGTGGGGGCAGTCCTCACTCTACCAACCGATTTAAACCGATTTTATAGGGCTGAGTTAGGTCCAATTACACATTCTTAACAACTACAATTATTAAGTGCTTAAAATAGACATTTGGGAGACTATTAAAAGTAAGATTTATTATTAAATTCAAAATAGATTAAGATTAAAGGTTAAAAAATTTTAATTTAGGTGAGAAGATTTAAAATAACATAGTCAAAATCTTTTAATGTGGTTCCTGATGCAATGTAGTACATGTGATTGAAAAATACAGCACAATTATAATATTAGTGAAGTTATATTAAATACTATATCAACAATATTATGGTCGCAACTGTGTGGCTACAAATTACTATTTAAAGTCATTGCTCAATTCTAACATAATTGTTTATTTTTTTCAAAATAAAAATAAAATTTGTAATTATTTTTTGTTGATGACTGAATAGATTGAATGCATGCTCGTAAAATTAAAGTACAAGGTTTGCCTTGAACGGAAAATATGTAGTATGAGAAGTTAAAGGATGAAAGAGTTTAATTGGTTATTGTTAGAAAATATGGGGGGTGAAGGATGGTAATATATTAAAAAGGGTTATGGTTTAAAGTTTGAGGACCAAAATGTAGAACATAGAATGGTAGAATTTTGAGTGGAGGAAGGAAGACATCTCCGTGGTGGAAGGGTTTGTTTAGTGTTAGAAAATGAATTGTTTTGAATTGTATTAAATGGTTTGAATAGAGAATAATATATTAATGAGTGAGATGAATTGGAATGAGGCCTTGACGATGGTGGTGGCATCAATGCATTTTTGTGTTGAGATTCACTTGTTAATGTTGTTCTACATGTTCCTACATGTTACTAGGAGTGACACATACATGTGTAGGCGTCACATGCAATGACGCATGCATAGTCCACTATATGTGTGCGTCAATGCATGTGGCTACTGCTCCATCACTCCATCTATAAATACACAGTCATTCTCCCATAATTTTTCACATAACTTCTTACTATCTCATTCCATTTTCCTTCATCCTCCTTCCATTTTTCTTTAAAATGTCTTCATATTCATACTTGTGTCCTTATATTCACAAGATAAATGCCGATTTAATTTTTTCAGCCGTACAACCTCCGATGAATATCCGACTTTGGAATGTATATACATTCAAACATCTTAACAGGATCTTGAACCGTTGGTTAGATGGAGAAATTGGAGATGGTGAAGGGATCAAAAGAATTCAATGGCTTGATACAATGTTCAACCAAAATGGAGAAGTTCGTTTCTGGGTCAATGTTAAAACTGACAGAGACGTTCACATGATGATGTATACTTCTCACAAAATTGTTTTGATGATTGTAATCGCAAAGTTATGTTGTTTATGTGTTGTATTTGTTTGTGATGTTATTTATTTGTTGTAGTTATTTGTGTTGTTGTTTAACAACACATCTCTGCCCAAGAACAATGTCAATCCACCCAAACTCAACGATCAACCTCACACCACCACCCTACCATATACACCCAGCCACCAAACATCCAACCTCATAACCAATTCATGTCACACACCCAAACTCAAAATCAAGAATCAAACATTAACCATCAGTAACCATACGCAGCCACCACATCTTTCTATAGCTTGGATAATTCATATGATTCAATTTTATGCCATGATAATCTCCTACTAATGAACACCCAAACATCCAATCACCATAACACCCAACCATTGTTTGACTTACACCACATGAACCATTGCTTAGTTTCCAAAACGATCCAATGTCTCAATTTGGGCAACCATACCGTCCACAAACAACCCAACCACAACACCCCAACTACAACAACATGGGCACCAAACTCAATTACGGCAGCGCCGTTGGCAGAAACACCCCAGCTATTGGGGAGAAATGATGATAAATTTATCAAATACCATCGGACCTTCCACCGGACCTTCACACCAACCACCATTGTATCATGTCAGCACTCAAAGACCCCAAACACATTAGAGAAATCGTGGGAGACCTCAAAGACAGGTTTACGCACTAGGATGTAGAACGTGAGGTGTTTCAATCGGGCGGGTCATGGATTTTCTTATTAATTATTATATATTTTAACTTTATATCATAATATTAATAATCATTTTTCATTTACCTATTTATTTTCCTTATTTATAAGTATATCATATAAAATTTTAAAAATAAAATAAAATATAAAGCATACGTCATATGCAATGACGCATACATTTAATATAATTAAATATGTGCCAATTGCATTGGTTTTACTTGCATGCATACACCAACACCATTGACGCCTATATAAAATCACAACTTTGATGCGTCAGTACAACGCATATTTTAGAGGTGTACATGAAACATGATTATATTGATAAATAATTTGAAATAGTGGTTATTTTAAAAATTAAATTGAAAAACTTGATTATTTTAAAAAAATCTCTTTTGATGCTATGGAAATCGTTTGAAATGATTTTTCTTTATTGAAAATGTTTCTTTTTACTTGAAGAGTTTTTACTAACAGGCTACGAAATATTATATATTTTCAAGGGATTGCGGGTAAAAAAAATTTAAAACATTTATTATTCAAATGTGATTTATTTAGAGATATGTGATTTGTTATAATTAAATGGTTAAATGTGTCTTGTGTTTTTCATAATAATGTGTATCATCACACGACACTTATGTGGATTTTCTTATTTCGTAAGAGACTAGAAAAAATATATGTGCTTTGGTCGGGTGAAATTGATATATTTAGATGAAAAAACACTTTGTTGGGTGAAATTGGTACATTTAGAAGAAAAAACATGTTGTTTGAAGCAACTATGTCACTTGAACACTAGTTCAATAAAATTAAAATTCTTATTTAGGATGGTTAAGAACTACTTTTTTTAGTTTTGATATGAATACTGTGGTTTAGCATAACGAAGACTTTGAAGTTGATGTAATGTTTTTTTATATTAGTTTATTTAACTTATATAAAAATAAAATAATTTTTATGTTGGAGTACAATGTGAATTTATATGTATTTTTTTCTTCTATTTTTTCTAACTTTAATATTTTAATTAAATTTCTTTATTGCCTTTATAAAATAAAATATAATAATATTAAATATATGTCACTAAAATTTATTTCACAATCTCAGGAGAAAGACATTTTTATAATTTTGATTTTGTAGTTGTTATGGACTTTTACCACCAATAAAGAAAAATCAAAATTCATGATATCTGTAAATGATTTTTTTTATAATTAATATAAGATTTTTTTTTAAAATTGGTACAAAATCTACGCGTTTACACCATATTTTTGAAAAACCCTATATAATATACTAGATTTTGAAAAAAGATAGAATAAAAGCATAAATTTATCTATAGTTTTTAAAAAACGGATATAAAAGCTTTGTTTTTTCAAAATCTATGATTTTACATCATATATTTTTAAAAAAATCATATAAAATTATATACAAAAATTTTCAAAATATAAAATATAAAATTTTGAAAATAAACCATGATTTTATTCCAAATTTTCAAAAAATTGCAAAACATATAAAAAATTAATATATATATATATATATATATATATATATATATATATATATATATATATATATATATATATATATATATATATATATATATATATATATATATATATATATATATATATATATATATATATATCACCAATAACAAATTTCAATTTTTGGTTGCATGCTGTAATGTTGGCAATGACCCCATCAAATTGATCAATAGTAATGTCGTGAGTGACATGAGCCTGAGCTAACAATTTTTGCAAGGCACTCCTATGAGCTGGAGAACTCATGAGAAGAGACAAAATGGATATCTTTGAAGGAGTTTGATGCAGCTGATCAATAATCTTGTAAAGAAGTTTCCAAAGCATTCTCATCAGCCTCAATGTAACTGAACGAAGAGAGGTGGCTTACCATAAGATCTTCCTCACCTGACACAATCACCAGCTTATCACCAATAACAAATTTCATTTAAATAGCAGCAAAATTGACACTACCATGATTTTTAGAGTTGAAAAAGATCGATAAATTTTATCATACATCCATTTTTTACGAAACCCTATAAAAAAGCATACCCGAGTTTTTAATTAACCTGCCAAATTTTTACTTGCATATCGGAATTTTTATTAATATATTAAATTTTTTCTGCGAGATTATTAATGAAATAAATAAAAAAATTATTTCTTAAATTAGGAAAAATTAGATGTCAGGTCAAATTAAAAGGGTGCGATGGAAATTTTTTATCAGTCATATTTCAATTGGGCTTCACCAAGGTCATTTGTATCCTAGAAAAAATTGGTTTTCATACTCCCCTTTTGCTCTATACGCCACCAAAATATAATAATCCTAAAATATATTTTTTTTTAAAATCACTTTCTTTACATTTGTTTAAAAAATTTACACCCTCTCTGGTCCCCATACTTTGGCAAGAAGTTGAAGTAAAAAGTTTCTAAGAGTTTCAATAGGATGAAGTTTTTTATTTGAACATTCAACATGAAGTTAATAGGTTTAAGAGCAATCTTTTTTTATTGGCTAGTAAATCCTTTGTATTGTATGAGATAGTTCTATTCCTTTCTTATATTAGGGTACCTTTTTTACTCACATTAATATATTGAGGGAAGATAAATTATAAAATTTGAAGGGCAATTTGGGTTATCAACTTTTTGGGGGTATAGAGCAAAAGGGGTGTATGAAAGCCAAAACTTCATTGTAGATGGTAAGGGCCACCAGCTGAATAAATCCAAGATTCATTTGGGAGAGTTACTATCAAGCCCAAGTTCAATGCTAAGTCCGATATATATTAATCACTTTTTATAGTATTAGGCACATTAAAATCTTACAGAGAACAACAAAAAAAATTATGAGGGCAATTGCTCCATCTCTTACTATGGAGATTTATGGATTGTCTTATATTTTGTCATACTCTCTGAAAGAGTTTATTAAAACAACTTATAACTTATGTAAACAACTTATTGTACATATAAAAATAATTTAAATTTATTTTATCTTTTATCAGAAAAACAACTTATGCATACTCTTTCATAAGTGTTTATACAAACTCTTTCATAAGTGTTTATTTTTAAAAAACATTTGTGCTATAAACTCCAAATAAATTTTGACAATTTTTTTTTCATCTTTATGGTGTGACTCACATCTTTAAAAATAAAAAAATGTCTTCAGAAATTTTCAGAGATTCATCCTTGAACGCATCTTAAATCACCTCTTCCTTCGAAAATCAAGCCACCATTCCGTTTTTCCAAAAAAATTGTTCGAAGATGCATTTTCAAAAAAATCTCTGGCATAGTTTCTGAGAACTCTCTGTCGATTTTAACCAATATTAAAGTCATAAGAATCACATCCTCACGTTCTTGCCTCATGCGTTCCTGTGTTTCTTCCATTTACGCGATCTAGCTTAAAAAAACTTGTTTTTTTTTAAAATAAATTCTTAGTCGAAATTTTACCTTGCCATATTAGAAAAAAATCAAGGATCAAAGGCTCATATTTAGGGACTAAACACGGGACATCACCTTAAAAATCCTAAATTCATTTTTTTTCTATATTTTTGAAAAAATCTGATTTTTTTTTTATAGATTCTTGATTTAATTTTTAGTTGTATTTTTTCAGGTTTTTATAATTTTATTTAATCGTTTCTCTATTTTTTAATTGTTTTTCTCAATAGGAATATTGTTGATGTTTACATATTTGTTGTATTGTTGATGTCCGACTATTATGTATGTCTATCCGGATACACCCCATACTAAATTAAAAAATATAAAAGTATACTTTATGGATATGCATATTCGAAAGTACTATTTTTCATTAAAAAATATAATGTATTTGAAAATAAATCTCCAAAATTAAATATAATAGGATGACTCATTCGTTTACGATCAATTTTATAAAAAATAAGTGTCTTTGAAAATTAAAAATATCATTTTGTTTCACCAAAAATTTATGATAAAGTAAAAAGGTGAGAAAAAATTTGTTTAAAAGTAAAAAGGTGAGAAAAAAATTGTTTAACTTTTTATTCAAACAGAGCTTATATGAATCTATCTATCAATGTACATTTGTACCCATCAAGCCCGACTCTAGGGGCAGGACATGCGAACTAGGCCTTTTGTTGAGCCTCTAAAATTTTGTTTTCTTTTTTTCATTTTTTATATTTAATAATACTAATTGATATTAATACTATTTAATTAATTATTATTACGGCAGTTACTATTTGTCCGTTTTCAATGAAATAACCATAAATAAGTTTAAATATATTGTAGGTTGACTATACAAAATAAATAAGTTTAAGTTTAAATATATTGTATGCTGGCTATACAAAATCTGCTATACGGTTGGAGCTTTACTTCTTTCTATTTTCAAATAAGAATATTATTAGTGATGCGTTAATAAATATAAAAGTAACGCCTAACAAAACTGTTAGCAAACTAACACCTAACAACAAGGCTAAGAGACTAGTAACAGTTACTCTTACTCTATATCTATTTTACTCTAAAACCCCCTCAAGCTGAAGGATGGTGACTTGTAGACACAACCTCTAGTTTGCCTCGCAGGACCTGAAATGTAGTCGTGCCTAGCAGCTTTGTGAGCGCATCAGCTATTTGGGAAGTAGCATGAACATGTAGAATAGACATTATGCCAGCCACTACTCGTTCCGGTACAAAATGAATATTTAACTCAATGTGCTTCGTGAGGGCATGAAGAATCGGATTATGAGATAACATAACAACACTGGGATTGTCACATAATAATGTATGCATGTGAAAAAGGACTTTGAGTTCAGAGAGTAATTATTATAACCATAGCATTTCAGAGGTGGTATGAGCAAGAGCTTTATATTCAACTTCCGTAGTCGAACGACCAACTAGAGTCTGCTTCTTAGAAATCCAAGATATCAAATTTGGGCCAAAGAATATACATGAGCCAGAGGTTGACCTTCGATCATTAGGGTCTCTTGCCTAATCAAAATCATTATATGCACGAAGAGAGAACTTAGAGGCTGAGATGGATGGAGATAATAGGAGACCATAATGAGTTGTACCACTTAGATATCTCAACAGTCTTCTAATAGTGGACCAATGAGTGTCAAGAGGACGTGCCATAAATTGACAAGCTTTATTGACACTAAACGCAATGTCTGGTATGGTTAGAGTAACATACTGCAATGCCAATCGATTGACCTGTACAACTGCATATCAGAGAAGTTGTTAGTACCATGTTTACTAAGTTTACATGTGCTCAACATAGGAGTAGGAACTCCATTAGCATTACACATCTTAGCTCTAGCTAGCAGATCTTGAATATATTTAGACTAAGTAAGAAGTAATGCCCCATTGCTGCAAAACTTGACTTCAACCCCCAGAAAGTAACTAGGTCGACCCAGTTTCTTTAGAGCAAAAGCAATGTGCAATTTGTTGATGAGATCATGTATAAGAGCATAATTAGAACCAATGATAAGTATATTATCTACATAAACAAAATCATACAAGGAAATATCTTGTTTGTTATAGACAAAGAGAGAATTATCACCTTTAGAAGTAGTGAAGCCAAACTGAAGAAGATCTTGATGTAACTTCTCATACCAAGCCCTTGGGGCTTGTTGGAGACCACAAATAGCTTTGTTGAGCTTGCATACAAGTGATTTATCAGTGTTTACAAGCCTAGAAGGTTGTGTCATATAAACTTCATCATATAGATTACCATTCAAGAAAGCATTGTTCACATCTATTTGTTGGATATCCCATTTGTAAGTAATAGAAAGAGTTAGAATAACTCTAATTGTTTTTGGCTTGACAACAAGGGAAAAAATTTCCTTGTAGTCAAACCCCTGCTCTTGAGGAAAGCCCTTGGCAACAATCCTGGCTTTGTGTTTTTGGATGGCTCCATCAACATTTTCTTTGAGTTTAAAATTCCATCTACATCCTACAACTTTTCTGTTGAGTGGTTGTGTGGTTAGAGTCCCAGTGTTGTTAGCCTGTAAAGCATTAAACTTTTCTCTCATGGATTTTGTCCACTCAGGTTTGAGTAAGGCTTGTTTGACACTAGTAGGTTCTGACTCAGTGTGGGCTACATAAGCTTTGGGTTTAGAGTGACTTGTTTTGGCTCTTGTTAGCATATGATGATCATTCTCAAGCAGAGGAACATTTGGTTTATTTGTGAGAATGGATGACGACTAAGATGAATCACAGATGGGGATGCAAGAAGATAGGGAAATCTCATTAGAATAAAAGGTGGTATTAGGTTCTTGAGTACTAGTATGTCATGCATACACATTCTCCTCAGGATTGGGTGTTGAACTGGTTAAGTACTCAAGCTATTATTATCCTCAGGATAGTTTGAGAGACCATGATTTGAATCATAAGTGTGACCTTTAAGATTGTTATTTAGTTTAGACTACTCAATGTGAGTATTGTCCTTAGGATAACTGTAAGCAGTAGATGTTTTACTATAGAAAGAGGAATTAGACATCTCATGTAAATGGTTGCTCACAGGTACATTAACATACTTTTTCCCCATATGCCCTGTTTATGAAAATAAAGTCCCAATTTGCCCCACTCTGAAAAAAAATTCTCAATCTACCCCTTTTTCTTATTGGGCTCGTCCATTCATTGGACGAGGGTATGAAGGCCCATTTCGCCTTGTGTAGGCTCGGCCAATCAATGGCCGAGGGTATGAAGGAAGTATTTTTTTTTATTATTTTAAAAACTTTATTAAATAGTTTTCTAATTATTATTAAATAGTTTTTTAATTAATTCTATATTTAATTAATATAATTGATTTTTTTAAAATAATAATAATATTTTTATAAAAATATTTAAAATAAAATGTAAATAATAATAATAAAAAATTGATATTGTTTTTTTTTAAATATTAATAATAAAAATGATTATTTTTTAGAATATTAATAATATAAATAATTAATTTTTTTAAGAATTACAATGGAAGAAATACATTTTATTGATATAATGGGAGCAATACATTTTATTTATAGTGACCGCATGTTCCACATCTTGTGCCAACTTTTTTGCGTTTTCCCTTGCTCAAGTCTTCTTGTCTTTGTCTTGCGGGAGACGGAGATGAGTCGGAAGACAATTCATCAAGGGAGTCTTGTTGTTGTTGATGTTGTTGACTTTGATGTTGTTGTGATGTGTTTGGAGGCATATCCATACCGTCGAGTTCTTGAATGCGAAAAGAAGGCATACTCATTAGATGGTCATCGATGAGGTCAAAGTTGGGTAGTGAATGTGTGGCTTGTGTGTAGGTTTCGGGTTGGGTGTGTTGGATAGGAGGATAATAGACATCATCAGGGTTGTATGTGGGAGTGGGATGTGCGAATGTGGTGTTAGAAGGTTGGGGTTGAGAATGAGGGTTTGAGTATTCAAAGTTGGGTTGAGGAATTGGAGTGTATTGTATGGGTGGGCGTATGTTGGTTTGTTGTTGATATTGTTGGTTGTAATAGTAGTTTGTTTGAGGGAATGGAGTGTGGGGATTATGGTGTTGGGTTGAGGTGGAATAAATTGTGTGTTGTTGTGTGGTCTGGGTGTGTTGGTAAGTTTGTTGAGTTGAGGATGATGGTTGGTTATGTTGTTGTGGGGGTGATGTTGTTTGTTGGGTTGAAGAAGCTACACGTTGACGGGGATCATTCAAAAACTATGCCGGAGCAACGTGCATAAAAGGAATTGATAAAAACCAATTCATGTATTCTCTATCCGGCTTAGACTCACCAATTACCGAGTTTCCTTGTAACACCAAATGCCTTCTTCTTTTCCATTCTTTCAGCTCTTCTTTATTTAAATCTTGCCAATGCGTGTCCCAAGCTTGGACCATAGTCATGTTATGGTGTTCACTTAGACATCTTGGCTGAGACGGTATTTGTTGTTCAAATCCAAATTGGAGTTTGATTCGATCCGTCTGATGCATCTCAACGGTAAAGAAACATATCATATATGTTGTTGCACTCCAGACTCAGCTGTCATTATAATCAGGCACTGGATATTGTATGTATGGCCCCAAATAAGCTGTTAAAAGAAATATAACTATTAGAATGTATAAAATAAATTTAAATAAGTTTAATATTATAATTAATCATTCTTACATCGTTTTCTTCCATGTGTTCTATTGCAACACGGTACCCTCGTAGATGATGACGAGGATTATTTCCATAATTCATACCTCGTTTGCACCATCTTGCATATTAAAAAAATATACGTTAAAGCGACGTATAAATAATTTTGATAAATATAAATTGCATTTAAATGAAAATCGTTACCTTAATGCATAAGGATGTGCTGAAACCTCGTTACTAACTGGGGCTAACAAGGGTATGCATGTGAATGCCCATACAGTTAGTAATACAACACATCCTCCTATGCTCTTGACTCCTTTATGGGCCGCCTTGCACATATGTCTATATAGTGTCGCCAAACAAGCAGAACCCCAATTGTATGTATTACATTTTTCAAGTTCTCCTACTAAAGGTAACCAAGAAGAATGCAACAAAGTGTGACTCTTATATGGCATTAAAAAAGTAGCAATTAAAAGTAAAATATAAATTTTTGCATGTAAAATATTTTCTGCCTCAGACGGGTTAAGGTTATTTTTGAGTTGTGTTAATACTGCTTCTAACCAAACTATTTTGACAGAAGCCCCATTTTTATCCGAAGTTGTTGGTTCGATGCCCAAATTTTCCATGTAAACATCATTGGTTACGTTTGTTGGGCCATTAACAGCTTTACCATGGATTTGGAGACCGATAACATACTCACATCCTCTAGTGTAATAGTACATTCACCTGTTGGTAAATGAAAGGTATGTGTCTCCGGTCTCCATCTCTCTAACAATGCAATAATTAGTTTAGAGTCTACTTTTAGACTTGCAATCTTGGCCACATTTGCAAAACCTGCTAGTTCCAAATACGGTATTATAACCGCACTTGGTTGAAAGTATGTATGCGAATGGACCCGAAACCTACCGTCTTGCTGAAATTAAAATAAAAAACGGTAATGAATATTTGATCTGATATTTACATATTGTATTTGTGAAATAAATTTGAAAGAGACTTACGTATTCGGCAATGTTTGCCGCCGTCCCACGGTGTGATTCGCCCATCCATAACAAAGACATCTTGGAAGGAAGTGTAGAAATTGAAGAGAGTAAATATTTGAAGAGAGTAAGAATTTATGAAATAGAAATTGTAGGTAGATGATGAGAAGGAAGTGTAGAGGTATGGATTATTTATAGTGGTAAAATATAATAAATAAATTGGTTAAGATTTTAATGGGGGATTTGACATTGCATGGAATGCATGCAAATTTTTTTTGTAAGAAATCCTGCAAGAGGAGATTCCCACGCTGATGGGAAATTGCACTGCGCAAAAGCCTGTCTTAAGGCTCGTCACTTTGATGGACGAGTTATGCTTTGGTCTTTGTGAGCTCGTCCAATGGAATGGCGAGGTGATGTGTTTGCCGTATGGGCTCGTCCAATGGAGTGACGAGTTTACTCTTTTAAGGTTTTGCCTCGTCCAATGAATGGACGAGCTTGTACAACCCATGGATCACGCATTCTCTTCTTCTCTCTCTTCCTATTAAATGAAAATCAGCATGTGATTTGTATAGGATGGTTTACTATAAATACCACTAACATCTTCAATTATTCTCACCAAACCAAATATACATTCATATCTCCTAAACTAAGTCAAATATTACACATCCATGGCTCAAAGAAATTTAATTGTTTCTATCCATTCCGAAGGGTCCCTTTTCACAGATCCAAGTGAGGGATTCTCATTTTGCAATACGAATTTAACTATGTTCAAAATCCACATCAACTCCGACTTTCATCATTTAAAAGACCGTATTAAAAAAAAGTTGCAACGTTATTGTAACACCTCAAAATTTGCTCTCCTCTCTTGGGACTAGCTTAGCATATTGCATATCATTTTTAGGACATTAGTCATTGCATCTTTGCATATCATGTGGCAACAATAAGCAAGTCATCCTCCTAGGTCTTGTTCAGAAGATAAAGAGGTTAAGATGCAAGCTAAGGGTCCTATTGAATTGATCATTAGCCATCTGAGGGTTTGTGCCTCAAATTAGGGTTTCTTGGTTCCTCAAGAAGGTTGAGATTGATCTTGGTAGCAATGGTACATCATCATCATCATGGTCTTGTCATCATCCAAGGGTTTCATTGTGCTTGATCAGATTCCTTGAGATTAGGGTTTTGACCTCTGGTCAACCCTAATCATCTGCATTGTGCCAATCAGGGCTTGTCAAGGAGATGAGATCTTCATTGAGGTGGGGATCATCATATGGTTTTAATGAGCTTATGGAAGCAAGGGTTTCATGTTTGAGCCATTTCATCAAGAGATTGAGGCTCAATTTCATCTGTGCATTGCCCATTCATCTATCAGTCAACAAAAGTCAACCAAAAGTCAACTGATGGATTTGGAGGTGGGAGAGAGTTAGAAACACTTCATTCATGTCCAAACAAGTTTCATTTGACGTTTCAAACATCAACAATGAAGAAAATAAAGTCAGATGAAAACTTTCCAAAAATAGAAAGTGACTTGTAATTCAAAATTGCCAAAAATGGAAAGGTTTTTTTCTTAAAATTACATGTCCAAAAATGCTTCAAATGAAATTTTGTCCAACATGAAAGTTGTATATCTTGTTCTCCCATTTTCAAAAAGTCCAAGAACATGAATTTCTCATGTGTGGTTGGCAAGTTATGGTCAAATCTTGGTCAAGAAAATTTGAACTTTAACAAGGCATAACTTTTGCACCAAATGACCAAATCATGTGGTTCTTTTTGGAGCAATTTTCTCTTGATGTGCACTATCATAATCATGCATCACATTTCATTAAAACTCATCACAAAAAAGTGCATTTTTCACTTGAACTTAATTTGAAAATTGGAGGGAAAAAGGGTATTTTGAAAATTAGGCATGGCATTCACTTGATTTCACTTGAATTTGGTTCTACACAGCATTTCCAATTGCATTGTGACAGAAAAGTGCACTGTTCCATTGGTATGAGCACATAAGGGTGGATTTGCTAATGTGCACCAAAATTTCCAATTTCACTAATCATGTGCATTTTGGCTAATTGTGATTAGCAACATGTTTAACAACACCTATAAAACCATAATCATAACTGTTTTCTGATTAATCATAACAGAATTGAGATCTAGATCTAGAAATCCAAAAATTCTTCAACTTCTTCTCTTAACTTTTCTCCATTTTTCTTCACAAACATTGCCAAGATCTTGATCAATCCATCATCAAGAGGCATAATTGAGTTGAATTGAAGCAAGATTCGAAGGATTTGGTGCTGAATTTGGAACTGTTGGAGCATGTGTTCATCCATGGCAATTCGAGTTTCCAGCTAGATCGTGCACAATCAATGCTCAAGCCTTCATCCAAATCATCATAGGAGAGCTAGAGATCATCTGTTTCACCTTGCCAAGGCCTAATTCGCACGATTCCACTACTGTTGCATCTTGAAGGTCAGTTTTCGACTTTAACAATTCATGAAATTAATGGATGCATGTGGTAGATCTTTGGATGTAGGTTAATCTGCAATTTGTTTCATTAATTTTCATCAAGAAATGAGGTAGTTACATGGATTAGAAGATTGATGCATAGAAATGATTTTCTTCGAAACTTTGAATTTAGGAAGATTTAGGTTAAATTGATTAGTGATTTGTGTTGCTTGTTAGAAGACCTTTCCAATGGTATAAGGTTTGTTGATTTTGGTGAGAAAATGTTCTTGAGCTATGAATTTGTGATGAACGCGTATGAAACCCTAGGTTTTTTCCAGAATCTGCGTTTTGATCTTCCTTTTCGCTCATTGCATGGCTTCTGGTGTTATAGCGCCATGTACTGGACCACATGTCCAGGTCCATTTAGGTAGCGCGCCAGTTTTTCAAACGTTTCCTCCCTTTGAATCCGGGCGAGGGACAATTCCATTCTGCCTTTGCATTTTACTTCTTCATGCCATGCCATGTTCATGTACCATTGCTCATGTTTTTTTATTTTTTCTCTTCCTTAAAAAATCCATAACTCATAAAATACTGATCCAAATTAACTGGAATTTTTTGCACAATGATCCTTATCATGTCTACTATTTAATGATGATTTTTCCAGAATTTGTGCACGTGTGGATTTTTATTTTGGCTAGGGAATGTTCATACATGTGTTTCCTTGCACCTTGCTTACCATTTTGATTGTGAAATGATGATGCTTAATCCAATGAAGCTGAAAATTTACATGCATAAACTAGACACCTTTAGAGATTTTTTGGTATAGAGTTTGTGATTTTATCATTTCTGGTTGTGGAGATATGCTATGATGAATGTAGGTGTGACAATTTGTGTCACACCATTTCTTGTCCAATTTGTGGAATTTCTTTACCATGCCATATAAACTTCAAATAATCTGAATTTTTTCATGTTGATTTTTCTGGATATTAAGTTTGAGTGTGCATTTTTGTAGAATTTTTGGATGTATTTCCAATTTTTTTGAGGATTTCTATTCTGTTTGACCAATTGTGGACTTTTTGTGAGTCATGATCTTAAATGATTTGTGAAATTCTTGATATGTATCACATGAACTTGAAATTTTGTGGAGTGATTCTAGACACCTTGAAGTTTGCCATGGCTTTGGTTTGATGCATTTATCTTGTGTCAATTCTGTTTTGTGCTTGCTTGAAGTTGATGCATGATTTGGTGCCTTGTATGAGCTTGTTTGAACATGCTTTGACTTAGGGATTTTATTTGACATACTTCCACTTATCCAATTGACTTGAATTTTGGTATGATGATCATGTAATGAGTTCTGTTTAGCCATGATTTTTCTTGGGATTTATTGAGTTATTTTTGAGTTAGTTTGGATTGGATCATTCTGTTTGGTTCTATGAGGTTCTAACTTGCATGCTTTGCACTAAATGCCTTATGAAATGAAATTGGTTGATGATATGGATATGAGACCACTTGGATTTGTTTCTTATTTGATTGAACTTGATTTTGGATAATTTTCATGTTCTGTTTTGGTTTATTTCTCCCATTTTGACCCTAGGCCATATCCTAGTGGTTAGTGCTTAATGTTTGAGCTTTGTTTCAGGTCAAAGAGCACAATTGCTTATACTTGATGATGTGCACTCAATTGGAGTTGGTCCATTGCTTGTTTATGACTAACCTTGAGTTTGTTTTGTAGGCTTTGAGACTTGTACTTAGGCATTGTGGATTGCACCTTTGTGCATTGCTTTGCTTGCTTGTCTGTTTATGTACAGTTAACTGTTGACCATTAGCTTGTCTGTTTGACTGTTTGAGCTGTGTACTGATTATGTTAGATTGATTTCAGGTACATTAGTTGCTATAGTTCATTGTGAACTTGCTTTTGCTGTTGCTTGGTTGCTTAACCAATTGAGGTATAGCATCACTAACTCCATGTAGTCTGGAAGACCTGGCCTGTTATTTGGCCAGGCACCTGTCTGAAGTCCTCCTTAAGAGGCAATGCTTGTGATTGTTTATCTTTGTGCCAAGCAGGAAAAGAGCTTTGTTAAGGCAATTGGCAGATACAAGAGATGTGCAATCCATCTCCTGCTATTCAGTTGAGTCATCCCTTTGCTCACACAACTGGTATTGATGCATTGTGGATATTAACCCAAGATCCATGTTGAGTCAGTCATAAGTGTAGAAGGGTTCCCACTTTCTGAACCCACACTTCCTTTGTCTAAAGCTCTCCCAGGCCAGGGATAAGAGCTGTGAGGCACACCCCTCACTTCCTATTTCATCTGCTTCACCCTAACTCTCAATGTTAGGGTTAAGAGCTAACATCACCCTGATACAGTTGGCTTGCTTTTGTAGCCTAACCCTTGTGTGAGCCCACCTTTGTCTGTATATAGTGTGTGCTAATTGTGTATGTTTGCTTTGTTTTGATTGTGCTTGCATGCTTTGTTTTGCCTGGTTAGGATTAGCTTGCAGTCTGTGCAAGTAGGTAGAAAACTCAACCTAGGACCATTGTGGAATACATGATAACTATTAGGCTCGAGTCAGTCTCCCTTCTAGTTGGTCATTTCCCAGTCTCTGGTTAGGAGAAAGTTTCTCCCCTGTTAAGGGGAACTACGTTGCCCTGATCCTCATACCAGATGAGGTACGTAGGCAGGAGGTCGTACGAGATCTCTCCGGGCACCCTTTTTCTTTTTTGTGTGTGTTTGCTTGACAGTTACTAGGCTCGAGTGCCTGACTCCTTAGTAACTTGTTTGTTTGTTAACCCTCTTGTGTGTCGGGATATGGATGTAAGACCAGCGATTGGCTGTCCGTATCCTGAGTGTGTTTGTTTGGTTCGGAATCTGATGTAAGTCCAGCGATTGGCGTTCGGTTTCCATGTTTGCCGTTTTGTGTGGAGTCTGACGTAAGTTCAGCGATTGGCAGTCGGTTTCCAGTGTGTGTTTGTTTGGCGTGCGTGAGCCGAACTACGGCAGCTCTGATTCTCATTCCAGATGAGATACGTAGGCATAGGATGCGATATCCTAGCGAGCCCTTTCCTCTCTTCCTCCACCTGTGTTGTATTCAGTGTATGTGTGTGTGATGTTTGTTTTAGCAACCTTGTTCTATCTTTTGAGCATGGATCCCGTCGAGTACGACGGATGCGTAGGGGTGCTAATACCTTCCCTTCGCATAACCGACTCCCGATCCCATTCTCTTTGGTCGCGAGACCATGTCTTTTCCAGGTTTACTTCGAGCGTTTCCTTTCCCTCTTTTGGGATAAATAACGCACGGTGGCGGCTCTGTGTTGTTTTGTTTTAGCCCGCCGGTTGTTTTTCGCGGATGCGACAGCTGGCGACTCTGCTGGGGATATCAGAAGTTGACCTATTGCTGGTCCATCTTCCCTAAGCGAGTCTCTCCTAGCGTTCTAGGATAGTTTAGGTTGCTTGTGCTGCTATTTATTGCATTTATTATTATTCTGTTGTGTATATATTTGCATAAATATTTGCATGCATCATACTATCATGTTGTTGTCCTCTGTACAGGTGGTTCCTCTGTTTTGGGGTGGGTGTTCTGAGTGGGGCTAAAACCCAGGCCCGAGTATACACCTAGGATTAGTGTGGTCTCACGTTCCTCACATGCTGGTTGGGCATGTTGTTGCGACGTGACATACCACAAGCCGGACGAGGTTCATCTGAGAGTGCTCTTCCTTTTTGGGGTTTTCCACTTTGGTTGGGTTACCTCTTTTGAGCTATTGACTTCGGTGACCGATCATTCCCGGATCTTTGGTTTAGACGATCTTAAGGGAGCTACAACGGCACACCCGAAAGGGCAAACCCGTTGAGTATCTTTGCCCGATTGTCGAGACCATTATCCACCTTAGGATGACCTGATTAGAATTTACCTGTGAGGGGCGGGGTGATTCTTACAGATGCATGTTCTGATGGTGACTTTGATGGTGACTAATGGTTCAGCTATTGATCAGAGTCCTATTTATAAGTCGGATTTATGGACATTTATTTCCGAGACGCCGAAGTGTTGTCCGCGTTATTTATCAGTGGGGATCCGTTTATTTCAGGATTCCCCGGGCCGATTCAGAGGGTGTTGTGGTTATCTGCTCAGAGATTGTCTGATGATGATGATGATGTATCTTTCAGTTCCGTTTATTTCGGAACCCTTGAGTTGGATTTGTGGTTACATATTCCTTCAGATGGTTGCGATCAGTTCAGAGATCAGGTTTCAGTGCAACAGATGATCAGATGACTTGGAGGATGGCACAATGCATTGCATTCATTCATCAGCATCATTAACATTCTGCATTTATCTGCATCTAACACATATTTATCCATATGCAGGGACATTTTCGATCGAGATCCTGGTTGAGAGACTTCTTGCTCAGATATGAGGCCCGGCATGAAAGATGATGTTGTCTATAGCTTCTTTGACCCAGAGATCAGTGTGCTGAAGGATATGATAACATTGATTACGCCCGACCATGTGGGGATGTTTCGTGAGATGTATGGGGGTATTCTGAAGATGGTTTTCAGACTCACTGATAGAGATAGGAGTGCCATTCATACTCTTCTTCAGTTTTATGATCCTGGTTTGAGGTGTTTCGTCTTCCCGGATTACTTATTGGGACCTTTGATGGAGGACTATGCTGGTATCTTGGGCATTCAAATCAGAAATCAGGTTCATTTCTATGCTACTAAGGAAGAACCTGATATTGGTGGGATTTCCCGTGCTCTTTATTTGAGTCCGGAGATGGTTAAGGGGAGTCTGAAAGAGAAGGGGAAGTTGCCTGGTTTCCATCTGAGTTTCCTAGAGGCTAAGGCCAAGGAGCATGCTGAGTTGGGTAACTGGAACGCTGTCTGTGCCTTGATTGCTGTGAGCATTTATGGGATCATTCTGTTTCCTAATCAGAAGAGTTTCGTGGATATTAATGCCATCTGCTTGTTTATTCAGAGGAATCCTATCCCTACCTTGATCGGAGATGTCTATTACTCGGTCCATAACCGGAACGAGAAGCGGCGTGGGGGATTGATTCGTTGCTGCACTCAGCTGCTATACAAGTGGTTTATGGGATATTTGCCTACCAGGGGTGGTTTTGTTCTTCTTGACCGTACTGTCAATTGGGCGACCAAGCTGATGGGTTTGCGGGCCAAAGACATAGCTTGGACTCACAGTAGTGGGGTTGGACAAGATTTCATTTGCAGTTGTGGGGGCTTTCCCAATGTGCCACTTATAGGAGTTCAGGGTTGCATTAATTATAACCCGACGCTTCTTAAGAGACAAATGGGATTCTCTATGGAGGTTCCTCCTCTCAAGAGTGAGATTCAGGAAACTTTGTACTTCCCGGTTGAGGGCAATCAGGCCAAGTTAAGGCAGGTAGTTGATGCATGGCGCAACATTCAAAGGAAAGGCAAGTTTTCTTGGGGTAGAGCCAATAACAGGTCTTTTCCTCCGTTTGATGACTGGCTCAGCAAGAGAGTGGAGATTACTTGTCTACCGTTTCCTATGGTTGATCCTTGGTATCCGTTGATTGAGGAATCTTCTTCTTCTGTTAGTATGGAAGAGTTCCTAGAGATGAAGCGGGAGAGAGATCAGTTACTTGCAGAGAAAATGGAATTGGAGATGAGTGTCGCTCGGGTTCAGATGGCTAATCAGGAGGTCAAAGTAAAGATGGAGGATCAGGATAAGCGACATGCCATGGAAGCAAACCGCTTTGAGATGGATACTGCCTACTATGGGAAGATCAGCCAAGCCTTAGCGTCATCGACAAAGGAGCACGACATCACTAAGGAGAAGCTAGCCAGAGCTGCAAAGGTCATTGAAGATGAGAAGAGGAGGCAAATCATTGTGAGAGATCAGAGAGATGCCAGAGTCAGAGTCCTCATCGCTGAGTGGGAGGCAAAGCTGAAGATTAAGGAAACAGAGAATGTGAAGATCATTGCTGAGAGAGATCATTATATCGCTGAGAGAGATCATTATCAGGCTGAGAGAGATCATTACTTCAGGCAGATGAAGATTCACCAGAAGGAGGTGGGGAGATTACAGCAGGAGAACACCGAGCTCAGGTTCGCCGCAGAGTTTGCAAAGATGGTTGATGATATAGGGCCTTCAGTGGGACCTTCATCAGGTTAGACTTTTTCTCATTTGTGTGGATTACCGTCAGGCCTGTTGACGGAATTCACTTGCTTGTATTTCCTTCCTGATTCTGGAGAATTGTATTTGATTTATATCAGTTTTGATGTATGACTATGACGCTTATTGTGCATTTTGCTATGAGATGATTGTTTTCATTCAGTGATTGATCTTCAAGCTTTATTTGCTTTACTGTATGCACTCACACAGCACACACGTGGTTGGGTGGTATTTTGCTAAATCATATATCTCTGATCTGTATGATGAAATCAAATGATGAATATCAGAATATTGCTGCCGGATTATTATCTGTCTCGATGAAGCCAGGATCGAGAGATAAAGTGTTCCTCATGTGGATAGACACTGCATTCATGCATGATCATAATAACTTGTTTTTTATTTTGCAGGTATCAGTTCTAACGTGCTTGATTATTTCAGGAATCATTGCTCGTGCTCGTAGAGTTGTACCTTTGCACTCAACACGCCCTCACAGATATTTTACCAGACGCAACACTCCAAGGCTGATGGATCTCCCTAATTCAGATGTTCTCGAGCTGAAAGATAAAATGAACGAGCTGATCAACATCATGCAAGGTTTTGCAGTTGGTCAGAAAGCGTTGGCTGATAAAGTTGAGAAGCTCGAGCGAGCTTCAGCTGCCAACAGCGGTGTCAACCTGGATGGTGTCTCCAACCAGGGGCATGGTGGTTCGAGGGAAGGTGGAAAGAGAACGACTATGGGCGTAGTGAATAATGCTGGTGGTTTTGGTGTTGCCACTGGTGGTCAACTTGTTCAGATGGGCAACAATGTGAAGGATAGTCTGTTCCCTCCATTCTTTGGGGTTGATGATGACAGGGAGGAAGACAGAGAAGCTGATCAATTCTCTATGCACAATGAGCCTTTTGGGCAATATGGTGTTCAGCCACCCAACAAAGAGATTCAGTTGCTGGCGGAGAAGATCAGAGCTCTCGAAAGCTATGCCACTCCTGGGGTTGTGAATATGTCAAACATGGGGCTGGTTGAGGGGATTGTGATCCCACAGAAGTTCAAGGCGCCCGCTTTTGATAAATACAATGGGAGTTCCTGCCCGGAAACTCACCTTCAGGCTTTCGTCCGCAAGATCTCCGCATACACTATGGACCAAAAGCTTTGGATGTACTTTTTCCAGGACATCCTGTCCGGAGGATCCCTGGAGTGGTACACCAAGCTGAAGTCTTCTGATATTAAGAGCTGGCAGGATCTTGGGGATGCCTTCTTTAAACAGTATCAATTCAACGCTGACATGGCTCCTAGCCGTACCCAGCTGCAGGGTATGTCTCAGAAGTCAAGTGAGGGGTTTAAAGAATACGCTCAAAGGTGGAGGGAGTTGGCTACTAGAGTGCAACCTCCATTGGTTGACCGGGAGATGTCTGATTTGTTCATGGGTACCCTTCAGGGGGCATTCGCTGAGAGAATGGTGGGTTGTCCAGTGACAAACTTCGCAGACATTGTTGTGGCCGGTGAAAGAATTGAGAGTTGGCTGAAGCTCGGAAAGATTCAGGGTGGCAATGCTTCGTCTTCAGGATCGAAGAAGCCCTTTGGAAACGGCCAAAATAAGAAGGAGGGTGATACAAGTGCGGTATACACTCAAAGAGGACAAAGTAGGGATCGTTACTTCCAGCACACTGCTGCGGTAACTATTCCTGCTGATAATCAGCCTGCGCAACAGCAACAGCAACAACCACAACAACAAAGGCAGCCGTTTCAGCAGAGGCCTCAGAGGGCTGGATACCAAGTCAGGGGGAGAATGAATGATCGGCAGTTCGATAGGCCTCCTGTGACCTACTCCTTTTTGTTGAAAAAGCTGAAAGATCTGGGGTTGGTCCAATTGAGAACCCTGGCACCTTTGAGACCTGATCAGAGGCCAGCCAGTTTCGATGAGAATGCGAAATGTGAATTCCATTCAGGTGCTCCGGGGCATACTGTAGAGGACTGCAAAGCTTTTAAGCATGTAGTCCAAGACTTGGTGGATTCAAAAACTATCAACTTTGCTCCGTCTCCCAATGTTAATGCTAATCCCATGCCCGCGCATGGTCAAAGGGGGGTGAATGCTATCTCTGAGGAGAACAGGATTGGGCTGTCAAGTGTTGATCAGTTGAAGACTCCTTTGGCTGAGGTCAAACGACAGTTGTTGTTGAATGGGATCTATCCGGGTTGTGATGATGGTTGTGATGAGTGCACTGTTACCCCTGAGGGGTGTATACTCTTGAGAGAGACTATCCAGAGACTGATGGACGATGGAAGCATCAGGGTTGAGAAGGCTGATATGGGGAAGGGTGATGTCTCCACCATAACGATTTACTTCGACCCGGTTGATTTGTCAACTCTGGCTGAGGCGGCTCCAGTTACTATCACGGTACCTGGGCCAATTCCGTATGACAAAGATGATGCCGTGTCGTGGCATTATGGTGGGGAGGTATACTGTAATGGAGAAAAGGTAGAGGATCAAGCTGCAGGTGAAACCACCGTTTCAAAGGTGGATAATGCCGGTCCCAGTGGTTTCACTAGCAGTGGAAGACTGTTTGCTCCTGATGTGTTGAGGGGAGGAGAAGGAGAAAAAGAGAAAAAAGAAAAGGCCGAGGCTTTAGCCAGGGCAAAAGGAAAACAAGCAGTGGTGAATGATGGTACTCCCGTAGTGACACCGGCGCCTGTGGGGTCGGAAAGAGAGCTTGATGATGAAGCAGAGGAATTCCTAAGAATCATCAAGAAGTCTGAGTACAAGCTTGTTGACCATCTGCAACAGACTCCATCCAAAATATCAATTCTATCTTTGCTGTTAAGCTCTGAGGGGCATAGAGAGGCTTTGATGAAGATCCTGAAGAAAGCCTATGTTCCTCAAGAGATAACAATCAACCAGTTGGAGCAGGTGGTGTCTAATGTTCATGCCAGCCATGGGCTGAGATTCACCGATATGGATTTGACTGTAGATGGAAAAAATCATAATCGGGCTTTACACATTGCAATGGAATGTAAAGGAGCCATGCTTTCGCATGTGCTGGTTGATACCGGCTCCTCTTTGAATGTGTTGCCAAAGAAAGCCTTGGCAAAGCTGAACTATGAAGGGTTGATCCTGACGCCTACTGATCTGATCGTGAGGGCTTTTGATGGGTCGAAACAGGTTGTGTTCGGAGAGGTGGAGCTCCCGGTGAAGATAGGCCCTGAGGTGTTTAAGTCTGTTTTCTACGTCATGGATATTCAGCCGGCATACAGTTGCCTGTTGGGTCGCCCGTGGATCCATGCCGCTGGGTGTAGCACCTCAAATTTGCACCTACCATTATGCATACATTTTCATATTAGGTCATAGCATATCATGATTCATTGCATAGCATTGCATTGTTCCCAGTTGCCTCAAGAGCAAGCAATCAAGAACCAGGTCAAACTAATCTCCTAATCAGTCAACCAAGCAAGCAAAGGAATTTCTCATTGAATCAAGGCCTTGAGGTTTGTCCAACAAGTTCACATGGCTTGGAGGTCTATTTGAAGTGTTCAAGTCAAGGGTTGAAGGCTCAGAGGTCAGCAGTTCACACACAGACAGTCAAAAGTCAGAGAAAAGTCAACTGTCAGTCAAAGCAGTGGATGGTGGTCATTCTTGTGGAATTTGGGCACCATGGTCAATAATCAAGGGTTCATACAACTTGGGACATCACTTGAAGTCAAATTCTCAAGGAATTAGGGTTTGGAAGTCATCAGTCAATGCACAATCGAGCAGAAACCCTAAAAGTCAACTGTTGGTCAACCGTCCATTTAATCAGAGATTTGACGATTGGAATTGGTTTGTGAGAGTTCATTCATGTCCAAATAGTCATCATATATCATGCCAAACACCATCATGGAAGAATTTGAAGCCAGATCAGAAATTTCCCAAAACGGAAACTGGGCCTGTAACTGAAACTTGCCATAAATGGAAAGTTTTGATCCTCAAACTTACATTGTGATACAAGCCTCAAATGAATTTTGCCCAACATGAAAGTTGAAGATCTTGTTCTCCCATTTCCAAAAAGTCATAGAACTCTCAATTCCCATGTATGGTCGGCAAGTTATGATCGAATCGATTTTAGAAAATCTTGAACTTCAAAGGGCCATATCTCCCAAACCGTTTGGCCAAATTTGGTGGGGTTTTTTCCTACAAACCACATTTTTCATCCTCTTTCCAAAAATATAAATTTCATGACCCAAAACCTTACCAATCAAAATGGCATTTTTGAACCTAGCATGTGTAAAATTCAAGTTTGACCAAGGGTTGACTTTTTGAAATGTTGATTTCCAACCATTCCCACTATCCAAATATGTTTAGAAACCAGATTTTGAGCATGTGCAAAGTCAAATTCGTGCAAGTACTTGCACCCATCATGTAGCCATGCCTAGTTGCTTGAAAATGGGAAGAAAAGTACACTTTTCACCCACCATATCCCACATATCCATGAACCATGCTTTGGGCAATCACATAGCAGAGTTTATCATCAATTTTCTGTCACTAAGAAACCCTGGAAACAACCACAAGATCAAAAAAAAAACCCTCACTCTTGCACTCTCTCAAAAAAACTTCATTTTGGACATTCTTCAAAATCGGTCAAAAACTCTCAAAGAACAGAGCCTTGCCTTGCTAGATTCATCATCTAAACAACATTGAGAGCCCATTTCAACCATCATTCCACAACTGGAAGGCCATTTCGCGGACTGTTTTTGCAAAGCATCATCAATGGCAAAGTTTGGTTGAAGCCATACCAAGCTGTTCCGAACAAAGCTAACTTCATCATCCAACCTTAGGGAGCTTAAGGAGCATCTGTTTCACTTTAACATGGCCAAATAACAACTGTTTCGACACTACTCTTCCGACTTGGTAAATTTCGACCTCTTTGTTTCTTTAAACCATGCTACGCTTATGATAGAGCTTGCTTTGCTGGTCATTCTGAGCTTTGAATCCATAAAAATGGTTAAGTATTTGTGGAGTTATGCTGTTTTAAAGTTTGATGTCCATTTATGTTTTCACATGATTCATCCATGATAACCCGATTTAGAATGAATGCTTGCTGTTTTGATGTTCTACATGTTTAGACGTTTCTATTGGTATATTGCTTGCATGATTTCGTGAAAATTCGTTCGTGAGTGTGTGTTGGGGTTGCTGTTCCGTCGTCTTCTTCCTGCAGAAATCGTGTACTCGCCTAGCGAGTAATCTGCTCGCCTAGCGAAGGCGAGGAAGATGATCGCTCGCCTAGCGAAGCTTCCAGCTCGCCTGGCGAATGTCTCCAGTTGAAATGCGCCGTTTCACAAGAGGCGCCAAATTCCAATATTTCATTAAACCATTTTCATTTTCAACATTTATCTCATTTTTGTTACACATCTTTGAAAAATCATATCTCCATCATGTTGGATCCAATTTTAATGGGATTTTTTGTGTTGCGTCCATCTTGATCTCTAGTTTTTTGTCATATATTTTCCAGAATTTTTTCATGGTCGAATTTTAAATGGTGCTAGGGTTTGTGACATGTGACCAAATTCTTGTACACTTTGCCAAAACATTTGTGAAATGATGAGAATGTATCCAATGGCTCCCAAATTTTTTGTGCTTAAACTAGACACACTCGTGGTGATTTTGGTGTAAAGTTTGTGAATTTATCATTTGTGGTTTGTGAGTTATGAATTTTTGAATTAGGGTGTGACAATTTGTGTCACACCATTGATGCCCAACTTCATGATTTTTATTACCATACTTCTTGACCTCCAATTGATCTGATTTTTTGCATGAACCTACTCTTGTATGTCTAGTTTACATGTGAATTTTCCTGGAATTATTTGAGGCATTTTCCTAATTGTTTGAGATTTTCTCCCCTGCTTGGTCAAATATTGACTTTGTGTGACACATGTTCCCATTTCATTTGTGGAATTCTCATACTTTATTGGATGGACACGAAATTTTGCATGAGATAACTAGACATCCTCATCTTTGCCATGGCTTTAGTCCCATTCATTTATCATACACCATTCTTGACTTATGATTTTTCTAAGTTGATGCATGTTTGGTTGACTTCTTTGAGCATGTTCAAATGTACTTTGACTTTCCGATTTTTATTGACTGCCTTCCTCTCGTCCAAATGCCATGAAATTTGACATGCTTACCATGCTATGTGTTAGGTTTGGTCATGATTTATTTGGTGATTTTTGGAAAATGTTTAGATTGGTTTTGAGTCAAGTCTTGCTGTTGACTTCTATGAGCTTCTGTTTGCCATGTTTTGACCTAATCTGTTCATGAAATGATGATAGTGATTGATATGGATGTGAACCCAATTGGTTGTGTTTACTAATTGTTTGAACATGATTTTGGATACTTACCCCCTGCTGTTTGGACTTTCTCATTCATTTTTGGCCCTAGGCTTGCCCTAGTGGTCCTGTTACTCACTTTTGAGCTTATGTTTTCAGGTTAAGCTACAAATGCTTCAAAGAGATCATTACAATTTGATTGAGCTTGCTTGAATATCATTGTCTAACTTGTTTATTTTGTAGGTGGCTTGGCTCACATGCCTTAAGCCTTGTGCCTTGCACATTCACTTGCTTGTGTTGACTGGTTGATGTCTGTTTCATTTTGATTTAACTCTGACTTGTATACTAACTGTGCTTGACTGATTTCAGGTACTTTAGTTGCTTTTAGTTCCTTGTGAACTTTTGCTTTGCTTTGCTTGTATAAGCAATTTGCATTGAGGTATGTCTCCTTGTCTTCATGTAGTCTGGAAGACCTGGCCTGTTACTTGGCCAGGCAACTGTCTGAAGTCCTCCTTAAGAGGCAATGTTTGTGACTGTTTACTTTTGTCCTTGCATAGAGTCAAAGACCTCCTAAGTGAAGAGGCAATTGGTGGAAGGTAGGGATATGCAATCTATCCCCCACTATTCAGTGTGTCATCTGCTTTGCTCACACCACTGTGTTGATGCATTGCAGATACAAACCCAAGATCTTGTGCAATTGCACAGTTGAGTCAGTTTTAAATGTGTAGAAGGGTTCCCACTTTCTGAACCCACACATTCTTGTCTTGAGCTCTCCCAGGCCAGGGATAAGAGCTGTGAGGTCTCATCCTCACTTCATCCTTTCATCTGCTTCACCTTAGCCCCTCAATGGCAAGGTTAAGAGCACATTCACCCCATTCCAGAGGTTTGTTTGTTGAGGTTGATATGACCCCTTGACTAAAACCTAACCCTTGTTTGAGCCACTTGTTTGTGTATAGCGTGTGCTATCTGTGCTTGTAGGATTGTTTGACTTGCTTCCTGTGCAAGTTAGGATTAGTTTAGACTTGCTTCCTGTGCAAGTTAGGTTTTGCTTGGCTTGCTTCCTGTGCAAGTTAAGTATGTGTGGCTTGCTCCCTGTGTGAGCCATGCTTAGGATAGGTTGGCCCTTGTGCCACTTAGCTAGAAACCTTAACTTAGGGATGATTTTGCATGATAACATCTAGGCTCGAGTCGTAGTCTCCCTAGTTGTGTCTCCCTCTGTTATCTGGTTAGGCTAGTCCTTTATCCCTGCGTAGGGGAACTACATCGCCCTGATCTTCATACCAGATGAAGTATGTAGGCAGGAGATTGAGCTGATCTCTCCGGGCGCCTTGCCTTTTCTTTCTTTTGTGTGTGTTGTCTGACCTTTGCTAGGCTCGAGTCTGCGACTCCTTAGCATTTGTTGTCTGTCTGTTTGTGTGTATTTGACAGTTATAGGCTGAGTCCCCGACCCCCTATTAACTTGTGGTGTTGTTGTGTGCTTGGAAGCTGACGTAAGTCCATCGAGTGGCAGTTAGGTTCCAGTGTGCGTGTGTTTGGTTCGGATGCTGATGTAAGCCCAGCTATTGGCATTCAGGCTCCACGTTTGCCTCTTTGCGTGTGTCTAGGTTCGGATGCTGACATAAGTCCAGTGATTGGCAGTCGGGCTCCATGTTTGCCTGTGTTTGTTTGTTTGTGTGCGTGTCAGCCGAGCTACGAATGCTCTGATTCTTCTCTCGTCCGAGAAGATACGTATGCATAGGATGCGATATCCTAGCGAGCATGTGTCGTTTCCCTAGTCCGAACTACTTGGACTCTGATGTCTATGCCTGATAGACTAAGTAGGCCCAGGATGCGACATCCTGCCGAGTCAGTTTCAGTCAGTCTCTTGCGTTTCTTTCAGCCATTGTGTGTGGATATTTGAGCAGTGTTTAGCAACCAATTTCCTTTCTAGTGTGCGTGGATCCCGTAGAGTACTACGGATGCGTAGGGGTGCTAATACCTTCCCTTCGCATAACCGACTCCCGAACCCATCCTCTTTGGTCGCGAGACCATGTTCTTTTCCCAGGTTTACTCTGAGCGTTTCCTTTCCCTCTTTTGGGATAAATAACGCACGGTGGCGGCTCTGTTGTTCTTTCTTTTCCCGCCGGTTTTTCGCGCGATGCGACAGCTGGCGACTCTGCTGGGGACATAGAGAAGTTGACCTATGCTGGTCCATCTTCCCTGAGCGAGTCTCTCCTAGCGCTCTCTAGGTTAGGGTTTGGTTGCTTTGTGCTGTGTTTATTTATTGCATTCATTATTTACTGTTTGCATTCATTGTCTATTGTTTGCATTTATGTTTGCATTAATGTTTGCATTTACTCATCTGTTCACCTGGCTGGTTGTTTGTTTCTCTCTGTGTGGGGGGGAGAGTCAGTTGAGGTAAAAGGTCCAATACCCAGACCATGAGTGCAATCTAGGATACCTAGGAATAGAGTGATTCATGGGAAGCGGGTGGTATGGCGCCACTTAGCGGAACATTGATATCACGAGCAGTTCAGACCCTGGTGGGATGCTGTCGTTACATACTTCGGGTGTGTATATGACAGTATTCTGCGAAAGGTTATTTATGCTGCGTTTCTCTCGACCTTACCCTGGCCTAGACTACACCCGTGAGTGGGGAAGGGTTATTTCATTACAGGTACCGTTGGTGACTCGGTTCTGTTGGTGACTTGGTTCTGATGGTGACTTTGTGTTCAGACAGTGATCAGTTAACCTTAAGTGGGATTTATGTTCCGATTTTGACTGAAGCTTCGACCTAGTGATCAGAGATTGCACAACCAGCCAGCCGTGTCTGCATCATGTGCATCATAGCATATTTATTTTTCAAAAGAAACGCATTGAAAAAAAAAAAGAAAATGAAAAAAAAAATCAAAAAAATCAAAAGAAAAAAAAAGAGAAAAAAAAACTAATCTCTGCATGCATATCATTTCTCAGGTACATTCCAGAGCTTGTCTACTAATAGAGATGGCAACGGTCCCCGAGCCGAAGCGGAAGACCTGTTCCTACAGCTTTCATCGTGAGCCGCTGACTTCACTGATTGAGTTGGGTAGCTTTGTGACAGATGATCGTCTGAAGAGTTTTGTTGGGCGGTATGGAGATATCTTGACAGTTTTGAAGACGGTAGTAGATCCAGTGCCTCTGCAGACGCTTCTTCAGTTCTACGATCCAGAGCTCAGATGCTTCACTTTCCAAGATTACCAGTTAGCACCGACTCTCGAGGAGTATTCTATCATGTTGAGTATCCCAGTTCAGCACCAGACTCCCTTCTTAGACGTCCCAAAGGAGGTTGACTTTAGATTGATTGCCAGAGCTCTCCACTTGGGTATCGAGGAAGTCAGTGATAGTTGGAAGTCCAGTGGGGATGTTGTTGGATTGCCTTTGAAGTTTCTGTTGAGGGTAGCTAGAGAAGAAGCAGAGAAGGGGAGTTGGGAAGCCTTTCATGCTCAGTTGGCCGTCATGATCTATGGGATCGTCTTGTTTCCGAGTATGCCGAATTTTGTTGACTATGCTGCAGTCAGCATTTTCATCAGAGGGAATCCAATCCCTACTCTTCTAGCAGATACTTACTATGCCATTCACAGCAAGCATGGTAAGGGTGGAGCCATCAGATGTTGTCTACCTCTTCTGTTCAAATGGTTCATGTCTCTCCTGCCAGCCAGTGGACCATTTGTGGATACCCAGAGCACTCTGAAGTGGACTCAGAGGGTTATGTCTCTTACCTCCTATGATATCAGGTGGCAATCTTACCGGATGGATGTGCGTAACGTCATTATGAGCTGTGGAAGATTCCGTAATGTGCCACTCATAGGGACTAGGGGTTGCATCAATTACAACCCGGTTCTTTCTCTTCGCCAGTTGGGGTTTGTGATAAAGGGAAGACCACTTGAGGCTGAGGTAGCTGAAAGTGTGTATTTTGAGAAGCAGAGTGACCCGGCTAGATTGGAGCAGATAGGGAGAGCTTGGAAGTCTATTGGTGTGAAGGATGGATCTGTCTTAGGGAAGAAGTTTGCCGTTGCTATGCCTGATTACACTGATTGGGTCAAGAAGAGAGTGGAAACTTTGTTGTTACCCTATGATAGGATGGAGCCGTTGCAGGAGCAACCACCTTTGATCCTTGCTGATAGTGTACCTGCTGAGCACTATAAGCAAGCCCTGATGGAGAATCGCCGTTTGAGGGAGAAGGAGCAAGACACCCAGATGGAGTTGTACAAAGCTCAGGCTGATAAGCTGCACTTGGCCCATCAACTCAGGGAGGTGCAAGGAGAAGATGCTAGCAGACTGAGAAGTAAGAAGAGATCCTACGAGGAGATGGAGAGTATGTTAGATGCAGAACACCGGGAGCGCTTGAGACTGCAGAGAGCAGAAGCCAGTTATCAGAAGAAGATCAGAGACTTGGAGAAGCAACTCAGAGACAAAGATGCTCAGTTGAAGAAGGAGATGGAGTTGAGACAAAGATCAGAGGACCACCTTGGAGGAGAAGTCTTGGAGCTCAGAAGACAGTTGAAGGAGAAGATCACCCCTCTACCAGAATGCTCAGAATGCTCACTGTTGATAGACCAGTGCTATTACCTGAGGACCCTCATTCCGGAAGACCGTCTGTCTTAGTTTGTATCTCTGATTGTATTTTGTCGAGAATCACCTCCAGGCTTGTTGGATGGGATTCATTTGCGTGTAAGCCATCTCTTGGATCTTTTTGTTGAGAATCACCTCCAGGCTTGTTGGATGGGATTCATTTGCGTGTAAGCCATCTCTTGGATCTTTTTGTTGAGAATCACCTCCAGGCTTGTTGGATGGGATTCTTTTTCTTTGTACGTTGTTTATTCAGATATTCTGTTGACATTGGTTGTATGCCTTTTATCCTTATGTATGTATAAGGATGTCAGCATTTCCTTGTATCTGTTTTTGCTCTCTTGTTGCTGCAAGTCGCCATCTTTTCAGGATGGGTCGGGCTCTTTGAATGCCTGAGAAATGAGCATATCATGTGCATCATATGCATCATTAGCATCATACTCATATCATTTTGCATAACAGGTGTTCTTGATCGTGACTTCTCACTCTTGGTTCCTGTTCAGGCAGGATAGCTGATCAACGTCCGCACCGCTACTCAACAAGACTGAATCAACAGAGAAGTATGGATCAATTTCAAGCTGAGTTGGCTGAGATGAAGGCAAGCATGGCCCAGTTTATGAATATGATGCAAGGGGTTGCGCAAGGTCAAGAAGAACTTCGAGCTATGGTTCAGAGACAAGAGGCTGCAAATCCACCGATCAACCATGCTCCGCCAGAGGGAGGCCCAGTCGATGATAACAATATTGCTGCTGCTGTACCCGTCAACAACTATGCTGTAGGTGATGAGTTAGGGGGTATTCGAATCAACGGTCAACCTATTGTTCCAGATGCCGCTAATGCCAGAGTAGTCCGTGCTCCGGCCCGCAATCCTGTTCCGATTGTTGACAGACAAGAGGATTTGTTCTCTCTGCTCAGTGAAGACGAAGACGTTCTGGGAAGGGTTAATGAGAGAGACCGCAAAGTTGAGGCTCTTGCTGAAAAGATCCGTGCTATGGAAAGTCAGAATTCTCTTGGTTTTGATGTTACTAATATGGGGTTGGTTGAAGGTTTGAGAATCCCTCACAAGTTCAAGGCACCGTCATTCGACAAATACAACGGTACTTCTTGCCCTCGCACCCATGTGCAGGCTTACTACAGAAAAATCTCTGCGTATACCGATGATGAAAAGATGTGGATGTATTTTTTCCAAGATAGTCTATCTGGGGCTTCTTTGGACTGGTACATGGAATTGAAGAGAGATTCGATCCGATGCTGGAGAGATCTGGGTGAAGCGTTCCTCAGACAGTATAAGCATAACATGGACATGGCACCGAGCCGGACTCAGCTACAGAGTCTATGTCAAAAATCCAATGAAAGCTTCAAGGAGTATGCCCAGAGGTGGCGTGAACTAGCTGCTAGAGTTCAACCCCCTATGCTGGAGAGGGAATTGACAGATATGTTTATTGGTACTCTTCAAGGTGTGTTTATGGACCGGATGGGGAGCTGCCCATTCGGTAGTTTTTCTGATGTCGTCATTTGTGGAGAGAGGACTGAGAGTCTAATCAAAGCTGGTAGGATCCATGACGCTGGTTCCTCGTCTTCATTAAAGAAACCCTTCTCTGGGGCACCTCGCCGTAGGGAAGGAGAGACCAATGCTGTACAGCACAGAGGGGGTGTGTACAGAACAAATGCTAACAGAGATCAATATCGTCCAGTAGCTGCAGTAACTATTCCGGCACCTCAACCTCGTCAACAACAACAACAAAGAGTTCAACAACCGCAACAACCGCAACAACAACAGCAACGTCCTTATCAGCCCAGACAGAAATTGCAGGCTGATAGAAGATTTGATCCTCTGCCCATGTCTTACACAGAATTACTACCCGAACTACTCAAGTTGGGGATGATTGAGTTGCGTACAATGGCTCCGCCTACAGTGCTGCCTCCTGGTTATGATGCTAATGTTAGATGTGACTTTCATTCTGGGGCACCAGGCCACCATACTGAGAAGTGTCGAGCTCTCCAGCACAAGGTTCAAGATTTGATTGATGCCAAGGCGATCAACTTCGCTCCAGTGCCTAATGTCGTAAACAACCCTATGCCTCAGCATGGTGGGCATAGAGTGAACAATATTGAAGGGAAAGAAGCTGAAGATCTGGTTGTTAATGTTGATGATGTTCAGACTTCTCTGCTAGTTGTGAAGTGCCGTCTGCTGAAGGGGGGTGTCTACCCGGGCTGTGATGAAGATTGTTTGGGCTGTGCAGAATCTGAGAATGGTTGCGACCAGTTGAAGACCGGTATCCAGGGTATGATGGATGAAGGTTGTTTGCAATTCAGTAGGGCTGTAAAAGATCGTGGAACAGCGTCAACTATCACCATTTACTTTAAACCGTCTGAAGAACGTGGACAGAGGGTCGTCAGTGCACCTGCAGCAAACGGTACCCCAGTTACCATTCCAGTGCCTGTAACCATCAGTGTTCCAACTACTATCGTCGCGTCTGAAAGAAGGGTTGTTGAGAATAGTAGAGCCGTGCCGTGGAAGTATGATAATGCTCACCGCAATTACAGAAGGGCTGAAAGTCAGACAAGACCAGTGAATCAAACTCCAGTGACAATTGGTTTACCGAATAGAGTTCCTGCAACTGTTGGTCCGGCTGTGGACAATGTAGGGGGTCCAGGAGGTTTTACCAGAAGCGGTCGTCTGTTCGCACCACAGCCTTTGAGGGACAATAATGCTGAAGCTCTCGCCAAAGCAAAGGGTAAGCAAGCTGTGGTTGAGGAAGAACCTGTTCAGAAAGAAGCGCCCGAGGGGTCATTCGAGAAAGATGTGGAGGAGTTTATGAAGATAATCAAGAAGAGCGACTACAAGATTGTGGATCAGTTGAATCAAACTCCGTCCAAGATTTCTATACTTTCACTGTTGTTGTGCTCTGAGGCACACCGTAATGCCTTGCTGAAGATGTTGAATCTGGCTTACGTGCCTCAGGAGATTTCTGTCAATCAACTGGAGGGTGTGATGGCCAATGTGAGCACCAGGCATGGCGTAGGTTTCACCAACCTGGACTTACCGCCTGAAGGGCGAAACCATAACAAAGCCTTGCACATCACCATGGAGTGCAAGGGGGCAGTGTTGTCTCATGTATTGGTAGACACCGGGTCGTCGCTGAATGTGTTGCCTAAGCAGATTCTGAGGAAGATTGATGCGGAAGGGTCTGTACTTACTCCCAGTGACCTGATCGTTCGTGCTTTCGACGGATCCAAACGTTCTGTGTGTGGAGAAGTTACCTTGCCTGTGAAAATAGGTCCTGAGGTTTTTGATATCATCTTCTATGTTATGGACATCCAGCCTGCCTACAGTTGTTTGTTGGGGCGTCCATGGATTCATGCAGCAGGGGCAGTCTCGTCGACTCTCCATCAAAAGCTCAAATATGTCTGGAACGGTCAGATTGTGACTGTGTGCGGTGAAGAAGAGATTCTGGTGAGTCATCTATCCTCGTTCAAATATGTTGAGGTGGATGGCGAGATCCACGAAACCTTGTGCCAAGCATTTGAGACTGTGGCTCTTGAGAAAGTGGCGTACGCTGAGCAGAGGAGGCCAGGTGCTTCAATCACTTCTTACAAACAGGCTAAGGAGGTTGTTGATTCTGGCAAAACTAAAGGCTGGGGCAAGATGGTGGATTTGCCAGTTAAAGAAGACAAATTTGGCATTGGTTATGAGCCTCTCCTAGCAGAGCAGAATGGTCAAGCGGGTCCGAGTACCTTTACCAGCGCTGGGCTAATGAATCATGGCGATGTCTCTGCAACCGGTAGTGAAGACTGTGACAGCGATTGTGATTTGGACAACTGGGTTCGCCCGTGTGCACCAGGGGGGTCTATCAACAACTGGACGGCTGAAGAAGTGGTTCAAGTTACTCTTCTGACAGAGTAATTTTCTGTTGTTTTGTCATTTTGCATGAAAATCCTACGTTCTGCCCAAGGCGTAGTGATTCATTTTTGTAGGGCCTCATCATGTTTTAATGATTATCATTAATGAAGGATATTTTTTGCAATCAAACTTTGTGATCCTTGTTTTTCTATTTTTATTTTCACTTTTTCAAAACAATAAAAATGGCAATGTTTTTGTTTTTTGTGACTTTCTTGAACTCTTTTTCTAAAACAAAGCATTAAAACATGCAGAAGCGATCTTATGGCATTCACTATGAACAGTTCTGTTATGGCTCAGTATGATTTCGATAATCCCATCTACCAAGCTGAAGAGGAGAGTGAGGAAGACTGTGAACTCCCTACAGAATTGGCCAGATTGCTGAAGCAGGAGGAAAGGGTCATCCAACCTCATCAGGAGGAGTTGGAAACTATTAATTTGGGTACTAAGGATGACAAAAAGGAAATCCAGATTGGGGCTACTTTAGAGGACTCTGTTAAGAGGAGGCTGATTGAGATGCTGAGAGAATATGTGGAAGTGTTCGCCTGGTCGTATCAAGATATGCCTGGTTTAGATACAGACATTGTGATGCATCGATTACCTCTTAGGGAAGGATGTCCTTCGGTCAAGCAGAAGCTTCGTAGAACGAGTCCTGACATGGCAACTAAGATCAAGGAAGAGGTTCAGAAGCAGTGGGATGCAGGTTTTCTGGCTGTCACCAGTTATCCACCGTGGGTGGCCAACATCGTTCCTGTGCCGAAGAAGGATGGTAAAGTCAGAATGTGTGTCGATTACCGGGATTTGAATAGAGCGAGTCCGAAAGATGATTTCCCACTACCTCACATTGATGTATTGGTTGATAATACGGCTCAATCCTCGGTATTCTCTTTCATGGATGGTTTCTCTGGATATAATCAAATCAAGATGGCACCAGAGGACATGGAAAAGACGACATTCATTACACCTTGGGGCACGTTCTGCTATAAGGTGATGCCATTTGGGCTAAAGAATGCTGGTGCTACCTATCAGAGGGCAATGACGACTCTCTTTCATGACATGATGCACAAAGAAATTGAAGTGTACGTAGATGATATGATTGCGAAGTCGCAGACAGAAGAGGAGCACCTGGTTAATTTGCAGAAGCTGTTTGACCGGTTGAGAAAGTTCAAGCTGAGGTTGAATCCGAACAAGTGTACGTTTGGGGTGAGATCAGGGAAGCTCTTAGGTTTCATTGTCAGTGAGAAAGGGATTGAGGTTGATCCAGCAAAAGTCAAAGCTATTCAAGAGATGCCTGAACCGAAGACGGAGAAGCAAGTCCGTGGGTTTTTAGGGAGGTTGAACTACATTGCAAGGTTCATATCTCACCTAACTGCCACATGTGAACCAATTTTCAAACTGCTCAGAAAGAATCAGGCGATCAAGTGGAATGATGATTGTCAGAAAGCTTTTGACAAGATAAAGGAGTATTTACAGAAACCTCCAATCCTTATACCTCCAGTTCCAGGGAGACCTCTGATAATGTACCTGTCAGTGACTGAGAACTCGATGGGGTGTGTATTGGGACAGCATGACGAGTCTGGTCGAAAAGAGCATGCCATATACTACCTTAGCAAAAAGTTTACCGACTGTGAAACAAGATATTCACTACTCGAGAAAACTTGTTGTGCTTTGGCCTGGGCTGCTCGCCGACTGAGACAGTATATGCTGAACCATACTACCTTATTGATTTCTAAGATGGATCCAGTGAAGTACATCTTTGAGAAACCAGCTCTCACCGGACGTGTTGCCCGTTGGCAGATGATCTTAACAGAGTATGACATTCAGTACACGTCACAGAAGGCCATCAAGGGTAGTATTCTGTCAGATTACCTTGCCGAGCAACCGATTGAAGGTTATCAGCCTATGATGTTTGAATTCCCTGATGAAGACATCATGTATCTCAAGATGAAAGATTGCGAAGAGCCTCTTGTCGAGGAAGGACCGGACCCGGATGACAAATGGACACTGATGTTTGATGGGGCTGTGAACATGAACGGTAACGGTGTTGGGGCAGTATTGATCAATCCTAAAGGTGCTCATATACCTTTCTCTGCCAGATTGACATTTGACGTCACCAACAACGAAGCTGAGTATGAGGCTTGTATCATGGGGATAGAAGAAGCCATTGATCTGAGGATCAAAACACTTGACATATTTGGAGATTCAGCTCTAGTAATCAACCAAGTTAACGGAGATTGGAATACGAATCAGCCGCATTTGATTCCGTATAGAGATTACACCAGAAGAATACTGACGTTCTTCAAGAAAGTAAAGTTGTATCATGTCCCCCGGGATGAGAATCAAATGGCGGATGCCTTGGCTGCTTTGTCGTCTATGATCAAAGTTCATTGGTGGAATCATGTTCCACATGTTGCGGTGAATCGACTTGAGAGGCCTGCGTATGTGTTTGCAGCCGAGTCTGTTGTGATTAACGAGAAGCCGTGGTATTATGACATCAAGAATTTCCTCAAGACTCAGGAGTATCCTGACGGTGCGTCGAAGAACGACAAGAAAACCCTGAGGAGGCTAGCTGGAAGCTTCTATTTGAATCAGGATGATGTGTTGTATAAGAGAAACTTTGACATGGTCTTGCTCAGATGCGTGGACAGACCCGAGGCAGACATGTTAATGCAAGAAGTTCATGAAGGTTCCTTCGGTACTCATGCCGGCGGACATGCAATGGCTAAGAAATTGTTGAGAGCGGGTTATTACTGGATGACTATGGAATCCGATTGTTTCAAGTATGCTCGGAAGTGCCATAAGTGCCAAATCTATGCTGATAAGGTGCACGTACCACCAAGCCCTCTGAATATCATGAATTCGCCTTGGCCGTTTGCCATGTGGGGCATTGATATGATTGGGAAGATCGAGCCTACTGCTTCGAATGGACATCGCTTCATCTTGGTTGCGATTGACTATTTCACCAAATGGGTAGAAGCAGCTTCCTACGCTAACGTTACCAAACAAGTGGTTACCCGGTTCATCAAGAAAGAAATCATATGTCGTTATGGAGTTCCTGAGAGAATCATCACTGACAATGGTTCGAATCTCAATAACAAGATGATGAAAGAGCTTTGTAAAGATTTCAAGATTGAACATCACAATTCTTCTCCTTACAGACCGAAGATGAATGGTGCTGTAGAAGCGGCGAACAAGAATATCAAGAAGATTGTACAGAAGATGGTCGTTACGTACAAGGATTGGCATGAGATGTTGCCTTTCGCTTTGCATGGGTACCGTACCTCAGTACGTACGTCGACCGGGGCAACCCCTTACTCCCTTGTGTATGGTATGGAAGCTGTTCTACCTGTTGAAGTGGAGATTCCTTCTCTGAGAGTTTTATTGGATGTCAAGCTGGACGAAGCCGAGTGGATTCGAACAAGGTTTAACGAGTTGAGCCTTATCGAGGAGAGACGACTAGCAACTGTATGTCACGGACAGTTGTATCAGAGAAGGATGAAGCGAGCCTTTGATCAGAAAGTGCGTCCTCGAAGCTATCAGGTCGGTGATCTAGTTTTGAAGAGGATCCTCCCTCCCGGTACAGATAACAGGGGCAAATGGACTCCTAATTATGAAGGTCCGTATGTTGTGAAGAAGGTCTTCTCCGGTGGAGCCTTGATGCTTACAACTATGGATGGTGAAGATTTTCCATCTCCTGTCAACTCAGATGTAGTCAAAAAATACTTCGCATAAATTGACCCGCTGGACAAAAGAATAAGAGAGTCCAGGCAAAAAAAGGGGCATCCCGGCGAACCAAAAAAAAAAAACAGAAAGAAAAGGTTCGGGCAAAAATTAGGGATAAAATGAAAAGAATTTGTACACCCGGTAAGTCGAAAACCCGTAAGGGCGGCTTAGGCAAAAATGGGTATCCCGGTGGGTTGAAAACCCGAAAGGGCGATCCAGGCAAAAGTTAGGGATTAAAGCGAAGACTACAGTCTGAGTTGTCTGTACTTCAGCAAGCTTTATCGTCTGCCATCTCGAAAGATGTGATCCGTCCAGTCATTCTTCTCAGAAAGCAAGGAGTTGGGAGGAAAACTGATGATCTGTGAGTTATAACAGAATTGGGAAATAGTGGATGCCGTATTCACATTGCCATTAGGATAGATTTTTTTCCTTTTATGCGCAATTACCTCTTTCTAGGAATTGCTTCCTAATGTATTTTGCCTCTTCAGGCACATTTTCAATCAATAAAAGTCGTTATTCAGATAAATCGCTCTCTTGTTTTTATTTTTACTGTTTTGTTTGCAAAATGTCCGAATTTTTGATAAGCATTGCATATAAAAACATGGAGGCTATACAATAACCTGCAGAAAGGTGAAACATTTGAAAATCATTTTGAATGTTGAGGACACTTGAGCGTATCTTGTCCATGTATCCCCTGGGGGCAGTTTGTTGTGCTGTTTTTCAGGTTGGCCTCTGTGAGGACGTTTCCTCAACAGATATTTTCCCCAAGCAAGTTTAGAAGCTATCAGAGCTATGTTCCCCTGCGAAGACGTCTGTGGATAGCGCCTTCTATTCCCCAACAGATCTAAGGATCGCCTATCCCCAGCAGGCCTGTATTTGCCGATTTCCTCCCCGAGTGAGGCAGGTTCATTGAATTTATCCCCAGCGGAGTTTACCTTTTCCCAGCAGCAGTGCCATGCTTCAACATGAGTGTGGAGTCGCATTACCATTCCTCAAGCAAAGTTCCCCGCAGAGTATTTCCCCAAGAGGAGTCTCCCCACAGAGTCAGAGTATCTGATCATTTCGGCTCCCTAGCCAGGGTTCATTTGCATTTTGCATGTAGTGATCATTGCATCCTCAAAAATTGCGTAGCATTCCCATTCAAATATGGAGCATTACGCCATAGAAAAATTCAAACATATGCATTCATGTGTTAACCACACCAGACCGTATCCCCGGCAGAGGCGGATCATTTTTGTTCAACATCAGCACCAAGACTGCTACAGTTGCTCTTGACAGCATTCAGATTTGTTTATTCCCCACAGAGGTTTATTTCCTCACCCGATGGTGACAGAGGTTTATTTCCTCACCCGATGGTGACAGAAAGTTTGTTTCTCCCCAGTGAGACCCCCAACAAGTGATCAACCTTGCCTTGACATATCTCAGATGTCATTCTTGTGATACCAGTAAGTGTCATGCTAGCACCCGCGTGTGTTTCTTTGTTTGGTGTCGGTAAACACCATTGTTTCGGTGTCTGTAAACATCGAATTTTTCATTCCCAGTCATCAGTAAATGTCTGGTCATCATTCTTGGTGTCGGTAAACACCATTGTTTCGGTGTCTATAAACATCGAATTTCTCATTCCCAGTCATCAGTAAATGTCTGGTCATCATTTTTGGTGTCGGTAAACACCATTGTTTCGGTGTCTGTAAACATCGAATTTCTCATTCCCAGTCATCAGTAAATGTCTGGTCATCATTCTTGGTGTCGGTAAACACCATTGTTTCGGTGTCTGTAAACATCGAGTATTTCCACCCAGTCATCGGTAAATGTCTGGTCATTTTTGATGTCGGTAAACATCATCTTTCGATGTCGGTAAACATCAAGTCTTTCTTTCAGTCATCGGTAAATGTCTGATAATCCCCAACTAGAAATCCCCAGTAGAGTCATCTGTAAATGTCCTATCTGGTTTCCAGTCACAAATATTTGTATCTCCCCAATTAATTTCTCATTCCCAGTCATCGGTAAATGTCTGGTCACTTTTGATGTCGGTAAACATCATCTTTCGATGTCGGTAAACATCGAGTCTCATCCCAGTCATCGGTAAATGTCTGGTCACTTTTGATGTCGGTAAACATCATCTTTCGATGTCGGTAAACATCGAGTCTCATCCCAGTCATCGGTAAATGTCTGGTCATGCTTTGTTTCCTTGTTGATAAAATCAAGATCCCCAGAAGTCGTCAGTAAACGTCTTGTCTGGTATCACCACAAAGAGTTTGTTCCTCCCCAAGCGGAGACGCCATCAGTAAATGGCCCAGTATTTCTTCGATATCGGTAAATGTCGAATTCCCAGTTACAGTAGCCATCGGTAAATGGCCAGTTTGAAGTTGACATCGGTAAATGTCAAGTTTCTTTGAAGCCACCATCGGTAAATGGTCTTGCTTCCTTTCAACATCGAATCTGTTTTCCCAGCAGCCATCGGTAAATGGTCTGGCTGAAGTTGATATCGGTAAATATCAAGTTCTAACCATCGGTAAATGGTTTTGCTTTTCAGAAGTTTGTTTTTCCCCAGCCGCCATCGGTAAATGTTCGTGCTGAAGCTGATATCTGTAAATGTCAAGTTTCCAGTTCTCCAACCATCGGTAAATGGTTTTGCTTTTCTGAAGCTGTCAATTGCAGTCGTCATCGGTAAATGACGTGTTTCTTTTGTATCACATCCAGTTGGTGCAAATTCTACGGTTCTTTGGTATTCAATCCCTGTTTACCCTGAAAGTCTGACAGCCGTTGCTATCATCCATTCGGGTTCCCAGCTGATTGAATAGGGGCAGCTGTAGCACCTCAAATTTGCACCTACCATTATGCATACATTTTCATATTAGGTCATAGCATATCATGATTCATTGCATAGCATTGCATTGTTCCCAGTTGCCTCAAGAGCAAGCAATCAAGAACCAGGTCAAACTAATCTCCTAATCAGTCAACCAAGCAAGCAAAGGAATTTCTCATTGAATCAAGGCCTTGAGGTTTGTCCAACAAGTTCACATGGCTTGGAGGTCTATTTGAAGTGTTCAAGTCAAGGGTTGAAGGCTCAGAGGTCAGCAGTTCACACACAGACAGTCAAAAGTCAGAGAAAAGTCAACTGTCAGTCAAAGCAGTGGATGGTGGTCATTCTTGTGGAATTTGGGCACCATGGTCAATAATCAAGGGTTCATACAACTTGGGACATCACTTGAAGTCAAATTCTCAAGGAATTAGGGTTTGGAAGTCAGCAGTCAATGCACAATCGAGCAGAAACCCTAAAAGTCAACTGTTGGTCAACCGTCCATTTAATCAGAGATTTGACGATTGGAATTGGTTTGTGAGAGTTCATTCATGTCCAAATAGTCATCATATATCATGCCAAACACCATCATGGAAGAATTTGAAGCCAGATCAGAAATTTCCCAAAACGGAAACTGGGCCTGTAACTGAAACTTGCCATAAATGGAAAGTTTTGATCCTCAAACTTACATTGTGATACAAGCCTCAAATGAATTTTTGCCCAACATGAAAGTTGAAGATCTTGTTCTCCCATTTCCAAAAAGTCATAGAACTCTCAATTCCCATGTATGGTCGGCAAGTTATGATCGAATCGATTTTAGAAAATCTTGAACTTCAAAGGGCCATATCTCCCAAACCGTTTGGCCAAATTTGGTGGGGTTTTTTTCCTACAAACCACATTTTTCATCCTCTTTCCAAAAATATAAATTTCATGACCCAAAACCTTACCAATCAAAATGGCATTTTTGAACCTAGCATGTGTAAAATTCAAGTTTGACCAAGGGTTGACTTTTTGAAATGTTGATTTCCAACCATTCCCACTATCCAAATATGTTTAGAAACCAGATTTTGAGCATGTGCAAAGTCAAATTCGTGCAAGTACTTGCACCCATCATGTAGCCATGCCTAGTTGCTTGAAAATGGGAAGAAAAGTACACTTTTCACCCACCATATCCCACATATCCATGAACCATGCTTTGGGCAATCACATAGCAGAGTTTATCATCAATTTTCTGTCACTAAGAAACCCTGGAAACAACCACAAGATCAAAAAAAAAACCCTCACTCTTGCACTCTCTCAAAAAAACTTCATTTTGGACATTCTTCAAAATCGGTCAAAAACTCTCAAAGAACAGAGCCTTGCCTTGCTAGATTCATCATCTAAACAACATTGAGAGCCCATTTCAACCATCATTCCACAACTGGAAGGCCATTTCGCGGACTGTTTTTGCAAAGCATCATCAATGGCAAAGTTTGGTTGAAGCCATACCAAGCTGTTCCGAACAAAGCTAACTTCATCATCCAACCTTAGGGAGCTTAAGGAGCATCTGTTTCACTTTAACATGGCCAAATAACAACTGTTTCGACACTACTCTTCCGACTTGGTAAATTTCGACCTCTTTGTTTCTTTAAACCATGCTACGCTTATGATAGAGCTTGCTTTGCTGGTCATTCTGAGCTTTGAATCCATAAAAATGGTTAAGTATTTGTGGAGTTATGCTGTTTTAAAGTTTGATGTCCATTTATGTTTTCACATGATTCATCCATGATAACCCGATTTAGAATGAATGCTTGCTGTTTTGATGTTCTACATGTTTAGACGTTTCTATTGGTATATTGCTTGCATGATTTCGTGAAAATTCGTTCGTGAGTGTGTGTTGGGGTTGCTGTTCCGTCGTCTTCTTCCTGCAGAAATCGCGTACTCGCCTAGCGAGTAATCTGCTCGCCTAGCGAAGGCGAGGAAGATGATCGCTCGCCTAGCGAAGCTTCCAGCTCGCCTGGCGAATGTCTCCAGTTGAAATGCGCCGTTTCACAAGAGGCGCCAAATTCCAATATTTCATTAAACCATTTTCATTTTCAACATTTATCTCATTTTTGTTACACATCTTTGAAAAATCATATCTCCATCATGTTGGATCCAATTTTAATGGGATTTTTTGTGTTGCGTCCATCTTGATCTCTAGTTTTTTGTCATATATTTTCCAGAATTTTTTCATGGTCGAATTTTAAATGGTGCTAGGGTTTGTGACATGTGACCAAATTCTTGTACACTTTGCCAAAACATTTGTGAAATGATGAGAATGTATCCAATGGCTCCCAAATTTTTTGTGCTTAAACTAGACACACTCGTGGTGATTTTGGTGTAAAGTTTGTGAATTTATCATTTGTGGTTTGTGAGTTATGAATTTTTGAATTAGGGTGTGACAATTTGTGTCACACCATTGATGCCCAACTTCATGATTTTTATTACCATACTTCTTGACCTCCAATTGATCTGATTTTTTGCATGAACCTACTCTTGTATGTCTAGTTTACATGTGAATTTTCCTGGAATTATTTGAGGCATTTTCCTAATTGTTTGAGATTTTCTCCCCTGCTTGGTCAAATATTGACTTTGTGTGACACATGTTCCCATTTCATTTGTGGAATTCTCATACTTTATTGGATGGACACGAAATTTTGCATGAGATAACTAGACATCCTCATCTTTGCCATGGCTTTAGTCCCATTCATTTATCATACACCATTCTTGACTTATGATTTTTCTAAGTTGATGCATGTTTGGTTGACTTCTTTGAGCATGTTCAAATGTACTTTGACTTTCCGATTTTTATTGACTGCCTTGCTCTCGTCCAAATGCCATGAAATTTGACATGCTTACCATGCTATGTGTTAGGTTTGGTCATGATTTATTTGGTGATTTTTGGAAAATGTTTAGATTGGTTTTGAGTCAAGTCTTGCTGTTGACTTCTATGAGCTTCTGTTTGCCATGTTTTGACCTAATCTGTTCATGAAATGATGATAGTGATTGATATGGATGTGAACCCAATTGGTTGTGTTTACTAATTGTTTGAACATGATTTTGGATACTTACCCCCTGCTGTTTGGACTTTCTCATTCATTTTTGGCCCTAGGCTTGCCCTAGTGGTCCTGTTACTCACTTTTGAGCTTATGTTTTCAGGTTAAGCTACAAATGCTTCAAAGAGATCATTACAATTTGATTGAGCTTGCTTGAATATCATTGTCTAACTTGTTTATTTTGTAGGTGGCTTGGCTCACATGCCTTAAGCCTTGTGCCTTGCACATTCACTTGCTTGTGTTGACTGGTTGATGTCTGTTTCATTTTGATTTAACTCTGACTTGTATACTAACTGTGCTTGACTGATTTCAGGTACTTTAGTTGCTTTTAGTTCCTTGTGAACTTTTGCTTTGCTTTGCTTGTATAAGCAATTTGCATTGAGGTATGTCTCCTTGTCTTCATGTAGTCTGGAAGACCTGGCCTGTTACTTGGCCAGGCAACTGTCTGAAGTCCTCCTTAAGAGGCAATGTTTGTGACTGTTTACTTTTGTCCTTGCATAGAGTCAAAGACCTCCTAAGTGAAGAGGCAATTGGTGGAAGGTAGGGATATGCAATCTATCCCCCACTATTCAGTGTGTCATCTGCTTTGCTCACACCACTGTGTTGATGCATTGCAGATACAAACCCAAGATCTTGTGCAATTGCACAGTTGAGTCAGTTTTAAATGTGTAGAAGGGTTCCCACTTTCTGAACCCACACATTCTTGTCTTGAGCTCTCCCAGGCCAGGGATAAGAGCTGTGAGGTCTCATCCTCACTTCATCCTTTCATCTGCTTCACCTTAGCCCCTCAATGGCAAGGTTAAGAGCACATTCACCCCATTCCAGAGGTTTGTTTGTTGAGGTTGATATGACCCCTTGACTAAAACCTAACCCTTGTTTGAGCCACTTGTTTGTGTATAGCGTGTGCTATCTGTGCTTGTAGGATTGTTTGACTTGCTTCCTGTGCAAGTTAGGATTAGTTTAGACTTGCTTCCTGTGCAAGTTAGGTTTTGCTTGGCTTGCTTCCTGTGCAAGTTAAGTATGTGTGGCTTGCTCCCTGTGTGAGCCATGCTTAGGATAGGTTGGCCCTTGTGCCACTTAGCTAGAAACCTTAACTTAGGGATGATTTTGCATGATAACATCTAGGCTCGAGTCGTAGTCTCCCTAGTTGTGTCTCCCTCTGTTATCTGGTTAGGCTAGTCCTTTATCCCTGCGTAGGGGAACTACATCGCCCTGATCTTCATACCAGATGAAGTATGTAGGCAGGAGATTGAGCTGATCTCTCCGGGCGCCTTGCCTTTTCTTTCTTTTGTGTGTGTTGTCTGACCTTTGCTAGGCTCGAGTCTGCGACTCCTTAGCATTTGTTGTCTGTCTGTTTGTGTGTATTTGACAGTTATAGGCTGAGTCCCCGACCCCCTATTAACTTGTGGTGTTGTTGTGTGCTTGGAAGCTGACGTAAGTCCATCGAGTGGCAGTTAGGTTCCAGTGTGCGTGTGTTTGGTTCGGATGCTGATGTAAGCCCAGCTATTGGCATTCAGGCTCCACGTTTGCCTCTTTGCGTGTGTCTAGGTTCGGATGCTGACATAAGTCCAGTGATTGGCAGTCGGGCTCCATGTTTGCCTGTGTTTGTTTGTTTGTGTGCGTGTCAGCCGAGCTACGAATGCTCTGATTCTTCTCTCGTCCGAGAAGATACGTATGCATAGGATGCGATATCCTAGCGAGCATGTGTCGTTTCCCTAGTCCGAACTACTTGGACTCTGATGTCTATGCCTGATAGACTAAGTAGGCCCAGGATGCGACATCCTGCCGAGTCAGTTTCAGTCAGTCTCTTGCGTTTCTTTCAGCCATTGTGTGTGGATATTTGAGCAGTGTTTAGCAACCAATTTCCTTTCTAGTGTGCGTGGATCCCGTAGAGTACTACGGATGCGTAGGGGTGCTAATACCTTCCCTTCGCATAACCGACTCCCGAACCCATCCTCTTTGGTCGCGAGACCATGTTCTTTTCCCAGGTTTACTCTGAGCGTTTCCTTTCCCTCTTTTGGGATAAATAACGCACGGTGGCGGCTCTGTTGTTCTTTCTTTTCCCGCCGGTTTTTCGCGCGATGCGACACTGGGGCAGTGACTTCGACTTTGCACCAAAAGCTGAAGTATATATGGGAAGGACAGGTTGTCACCGTCTGCGGGGATGAAGACATCTTCGTCAGCCACCTTTCATCGTTCAAGTACGTGGAAATGGACGGTGAAATATGGGAGACCCCGAGTCAAGCATTCGAAACCGTCAAGGTGGAGAATGCTCTTTTTGCAAAAGAAGAAGAGAAACCGTCCATATCTTCATACAAGCAGGCCGCTGAGGTGGTGAAGAGTGGAGAGGCTCCTGGTTGGGGGAGGATGATGGACATCTCCGCCAAGAAAGACCGCTTCGGAGTGGGTTATCAACCGAACAGAGGCTCGTCAGGACAAGGCAGAGGACGTAGTCCTTCCGTCACATTCACCAGTGCTGGAATGCTGGATCCGAATCACATCTGTATGGTGGGTGATGAAACTGATAGCGATTGTGAATTGGATCAATGGATAAAGCCGTGCGCGTCAGGGATGGGAATCCAGAACTGGAAGGTTGAAAAGATCATCATGGTCACTCTACTCGAAGAGTAATAATTTCTGTTTCAATTTTATCTGCATCAAAGCCATGCGTGTTGCCCGACGCGTAATGGTTCATTGTAAGGGTCACCCCATGTTTCATTTTGCAATTTCTTGCATCATTAATAAAAGGATGCTTTTCAATTAAAAGCGGTGTTCCCTATTTTTCATTTATTTTTGCAGTTTAAAAACAAAAATAAAAATGGCAATGTTTTCATTTTCCTTTTCAATTTGTCTCGCTCCGGTTCTAAAGCAATGCATGAATTAACATTCATGCAGATGCGATCATTCGCCGGATCTCATTGATAACAATCCTGTTACACCCTCATATGACTTCGACAATCCGATCTATCAAGCCGAAGAGGAAGGCGAAGAAGATTGTGAACTGCCAGGGGAGTTAGCCAGGTTGTTGAAACAAGAGGAGAAGGTGATTCAGCCGCACGAGGAGCAAGTTGAAATTGTGAATCTGGGTACCGATGAGGTCAAGAAAGAAGTGAAAATCGGGGCTGCTTTGGAGGAAAGTGTCAAGAGTAGAATGGTAGCATTGTTGAAAGAGTATGTCGACATCTTTGCCTGGTCTTATCAAGATATGCCAGGGTTGGATACCGATATCGTTGTGCACAAGCTACCGTTGAGAGCAGATTGTCCTCCAGTGAAACAAGTTGCGCAGAACTCGACCTGACATGGCGATGAAAATTAAAGAGGAAGTGCAGAAGCAGTGGGATGCTGGTTTCCTTGCTGTCACTAATTATCCGCCTTGGGTCGCGAACATTGTGCCAGTCCCGAAGAAAGATGGGAAGGTGAGAATGTGTGTGGACTACCGAGATCTGAACAGAGCTAGTCCGAAAGATGATTTTCCATTACCTCACATCGATGCGTTGGTAGATAATACGGCTCAGTTCTCGGTGTTTTCCTTCATGGATGGCTTTTCTGGCTATAATCAAATCAAAATGTCGCCAGATGATAGGGAGAAAACAACGTTCATTACACCGTGGGGCACTTTTTGTTACAAAGTGATGCCATTCGGTCTCAAGAACGCCGGTGCTACTTATCAGAGGGCCATGGTGACTTTGTTTCATGATATGATTCATCATGAAATTGAATGCTATGTTGATGACATGATAGCAAAGTCCCAAACAGAAGAGGGGCATTTGGTAGATCTGGCCAAGTTGTTTGACCGGCTGAGACAGTTCAGACTGAGGTTGAATCCGAACAAGTGCACTTTCGGAGTGCGGTCCGGTAAATTGCTGGGGTTCATTGTGAGTGAGAAAGGAATCGAGGTTGATCCTGCTAAAGTAAAAGCAATAAGAGAAATGCCTGAACCGAGAACAGAGAAGGAGGTTCGTGGTTTCTTAGGGAGATTGAACTACATTTCACGGTTCATATCTCATCTAACAGCCACGTGTGAACCAATATTCAAGTTGTTGAGAAAAGATCAAACGGTCAGGTGGAATGATGATTGCCAAGCGGCATTTGAAAAGATAAAAGAATATTTGCAGGAGCCTCCGATTCTAATGCCTCCTGTGGAGGGACGACCGTTAATTCTGTACTTGACAGTCCTCGAGGGGTCTATGGGGTGTGTATTGGGGCAGCATGACGAGTCTGGTCGAAAATAGCATGCCATATACTACCTTAGCAAAAAGTTTACCGACTGTGAAACAAGATATTCACTGCTCGAGAAAACTTGCTGTGCTTTGGTCTGGGCTGCTCGCCGACTGAGGTAGTATATGCTGGTTCATACCACTTTATTGATTTCCAAGATGGATCCAATCAAGTATATTTTTGAGAAGCCAGCATTGACCGGACGGGTTGCGAGGTGGCAAATGATTTTGACAGAATATGATATACAGTATACCTCTTAGAAAGCGATCAAGGGGAGTGTATTGTCTGATTACCTTGCCCAGCAACCTATTGAGGATTATCAACCGATGAAGTTTGAATTCCCTGATGAGGACATCATGTTTCTCAAATCGAAAGATTGCGAGGAACCAATCCCGGAGGAGGGGCCTGACCCTGAATCCGAATGGATTCTGATGTTTGATGGGGCCGTTAACGTGAATGGTAGCGGAGTTGGTGCTGTTTTGGTTACGCCGAAAGGATCCCACATTCCTTTTGCTGCCCGGCTAACATTTGAGTGCACCAACAACGTGGCTGAATACGAAGCTTGTATATTGGGGATTGAAGAGGCGATTGATTTGAGGATCAAGAACCTTGTTATATATGGAGATTCAGCTCTGGTTGTGAATCAGGTTAACGGAAAATGGTATACGCATCAGTCTCATTTAGTTCCATACCGGGATTATACGAGGAGATTGTTGACGTTTTTCACCAAGGTGAAGATGCATCATGTGCCCGGAGAGGAGAATCCTTTGGCAGATGCTTTGGCTACTCTGGCTTCCTTGATTAAGGTGTAGTGGTGGAATCAATTTCCCAGTGTTGAGGTGGGACGTCTGGATAGACCGGCTTATGTGTTTGCTGTTGACACAGCGCATGATGATGAGAAGCCGTGGTATTACGATATCAAGCGCTATCTAGAGACTCAAGAGTATCCTGAGGGAGCATCTAAGAAGGACCGAAAGACTCTGCGGAGGTTGGCCATGGTGTTCTATCTGAATAAGGATGGGGTTCTGTACAAGAGGAATTTCGATTGGGTCTTGCTCAGATGTGTTGATGATAAAGAAGCAAGCCAATTGATGAAAGAGGTTCACGAGGGGTCGTTCGGTACCCATGCCAGTGGGAATGCAATGGTGAAGAAGCTGCTGAGGGCAGGTTATTATTGGATGACAATGGAGGCCCACTGTTTCAATTACGTGCGAAAGTGTCATAAATGCCAGATTTATGCTGACAAAGTGCACGTGCCTCCAAATCCATTGAGTTTGATGTCGTCCCCATGGCCGTTCGCTATGTGGGGCATTGATATGATTGGAAAGATAGAGCCTACGGCTTCGAATGGGCACCGGTTCATATTAGTGGCTATCGATTACTTCACCAAGTGGGTGGAAGCAGCCTCTTATACGAACGTGACAAAGCAGGTCGTTGCCCGATTTCTCAAGAGAGACATCATTTGCAGATATGGGGTTCCCGAAAGAATCATTACTGATAATGGTTCTAATCTGAACAATAAGATGATGGCAGAACTGTGCCGGGAATTCAAGGTTGAGCATCACAATTCTTCTCCTTATCGTCCGAAGATGAATGGGGCGTTTGAGGCAGCCAATAAGAATATCAAGAAGATTGTGCAAAAGATGGTGGTAACCTATAAAGACTGGCATGAGATGTTGCCGTTTGCATTGCATGGGTATCGAATGTCGGTGCGTACATCTACTGGGGCAACGCCTTTCTCATTAGTATATGGAATGGAAGCCGTGCTACCGGTTGAGGTTCAGATTCCCTCTTTGAGAGTCCTGATGGACGTGAAGTTGCAAGAGGCTGAATGGGTAAGGACTCGGTACGAAGAGTTGAGCCTGATTGAGGAAAAGAGGCTAGCAGCCATCTGTCATGGGCAGTTGTACCAGCAACGGATGAAGCGTGCTTTTGACCGAAAGGTACGACCTCGGGTGTATCACGTAGGTGATATGGTGCTGAAAAGGATCCTTCCTCCTCAAAACGATCGTAGGGGCAAATGGACACCCAATTATGAGGGTCCATTCGTGGTCAAGAAGGTTTTCTCTGGCGGAGCCTTGTTGCTAACGACCATGGATGGCGAGGACTTTCCATCCCCTGTGAATGCAGACGCAGTTAAAAAATACTTCGTATAAAGAGACCCGCTGGACGAAAGGAAAAAATAGTCCAGGCAAAAATGGGCATCCCGGCGAACCAAAAACAGAAAGAGATCATCTGTTTCACCTTGCCAAGGCCTAATTCGCACGATTCCACTACTGTTGCATCTTGAAGGTCAGTTTTCGACTTTAACAATTCATGAAATTAATGGATGCATGTGGTAGATCTTTGGATGTAGGTTAATCTGCAATTTGTTTCATTAATTTTCATCAAGAAATGAGGTAGTTACATGGATTAGAAGATTGATGCATAGAAATGATTTTCTTCGAAACTTTGAATTTAGGAAGATTTAGGTTAAATTGATTAGTGATTTGTGTTGCTTGTTAGAAGACCTTTCCAATGGTATAAGGTTTGTTGATTTTGGTGAGAAAATGTTCTTGAGCTATGAATTTGTGATGAACGCGTATGAAACCCTAGGTTTTTTCCAGAATCTGCGTTTTGATCTTCCTTTTCGCTCATTGCATGGCTTCTGGTGTTATAGCGCCATGTACTGGACCACGTGTCCAGGTCCATTTAGGTAGCGCGCCAGTTTTTCAAACGTTTCCTCCCTTTGAATCCGGGCGAGGGACAATTCCATTCTGCCTTTGCATTTTACTTCTTCATGCCATGCCATGTTCATGTACCATTGCTCATGTTTTTTTATTTTTTCTCTTCCTTAAAAAATCCATAACTCATAAAATACTGATCCAAATTAACTGGAATTTTTTGCACAATGATCCTTATCATGTCTACTATTTAATGATGATTTTTCCAGAATTTGTGCACGTGTGGATTTTTATTTTGGCTAGGGAATGTTCATACATGTGTTTCCTTGCACCTTGCTTACCATTTTGATTGTGAAATGATGATGCTTAATCCAATGAAGCTGAAAATTTACATGCATAAACTAGACACCTTTAGAGATTTTTTGGTATAGAGTTTGTGATTTTATCATTTCTGGTTGTGGAGATATGCTATGATGAATGTAGGTGTGACAATTTGTGTCACACCATTTCTTGTCCAATTTGTGGAATTTCTTTACCATGCCATATAAACTTCAAATAATCTGAATTTTTTCATGTTGATTTTTCTGGATATTAAGTTTGAGTGTGCATTTTTGTAGAATTTTTGGATGTATTTCCAATTTTTTTGAGGATTTCTATTCTGTTTGACCAATTGTGGACTTTTTGTGAGTCATGATCTTAAATGATTTGTGAAATTCTTGATATGTATCACATGAACTTGAAATTTTGTGGAGTGATTCTAGACACCTTGAAGTTTGCCATGGCTTTGGTTTGATGCATTTATCTTGTGTCAATTCTGTTTTGTGCTTGCTTGAAGTTGATGCATGATTTGGTGCCTTGTATGAGCTTGTTTGAACATGCTTTGACTTAGGGATTTTATTTGACATACTTCCACTTATCCAATTGACTTGAATTTTGGTATGATGATCATGTAATGAGTTCTGTTTAGCCATGATTTTTCTTGGGATTTATTGAGTTATTTTTGAGTTAGTTTGGATTGGATCATTCTGTTTGGTTCTATGAGGTTCTAACTTGCATGCTTTGCACTAAATGCCTTATGAAATGAAATTGGTTGATGATATGGATATGAGACCACTTGGATTTGTTTCTTATTTGATTGAACTTGATTTTGGATAATTTTCATGTTCTGTTTTGGTTTATTTCTCCCATTTTGACCCTAGGCCATATCCTAGTGGTTAGTGCTTAATGTTTGAGCTTTGTTTCAGGTCAAAGAGCACAATTGCTTATACTTGATGATGTGCACTCAATTGGAGTTGGTCCATTGCTTGTTTATGACTAACCTTGAGTTTGTTTTGTAGGCTTTGAGACTTGTACTTAGGCATTGTGGATTGCACCTTTGTGCATTGCTTTGCTTGCTTGTCTGTTTATGTACAGTTAACTGTTGACCATTAGCTTGTCTGTTTGACTGTTTGAGCTGTGTACTGATTATGTTAGATTGATTTCAGGTACATTAGTTGCTATAGTTCATTGTGAACCTGCTTTTGCTGTTGCTTGGTTGCTTAACCAATTGAGGCATAACATCACTAACTCGATGTAGTCTGGAAGACCTGGCCTGTTATTTGGCCAGGCACCTGTCTGAAGTCCTCCTTAAGAGGCAATGCTTGTGATTGTTTATCTTTGTGCCAAGCAGGAAAAGACCTTTGTTAAGGCAATTGACAGATACAAGAGATGTGCAATCCATCTCATGCTATTCAGTTGAGTCATCCCTTTGCTCACACAACTGGTGTTGATGCATTGTGGATATTAACCCAAGATCCATGTTGAGTCAGTCATAAGTGTAGAAGGGTTCCCACTTTCTGAACCCACACTTCCTTTGTCTAAAGCTCTCCCAGGCCAGGGATAAGAGCTGTGAGGCACACCCCTCACTTCCTATTTCATCTGCTTCACCCTAACTCTCAATGTTAGGGTTAAGAGCTAACATCACCCTGATACAGTTGGCTTGCTTTTGCAGCCTAACCCTTGTGTGAGCCCACCTTTGTCTGTATATAGTGTGTGCTAATTGTGTATGTTTGCTTTGTTTTGATTGTGCTTGCATGCTTTGTTTTGCCCGGTTAGGATTAGCTTGCAGTCTGTGCAAGTAGGTAGAAAACTCAACCTAGGACCATTGTGGAATACATGATAACTATTAGGCTCGAGTCAGTCTCCCTTCTAGTTGGTCATTTCCCAGTCTCTGGTTAGGAGAAAGTTTCTCCCCTGTTAAGGGGAACTACGTTGCCCTGATCCTCATACCAGATGAGGTACGTAGGCAGGAGGTCGTACGAGATCTCTCCGGGCACCCTTTTTCTTTTTTGTGTGTGTTTGCTTGACAGTTACTAGGCTCGAGTGCCTGACTCCTTAGTAACTTGTTTGTTTGTTAACCCTCTTGTGTGTCGGGATATGGATGTAAGACCAGCGATTGGCTGTCCGTGTCCTGAGTGTGTTTGCTTGGTTCGGAATCTGATGTAAGTTCAGCGATTGGCGTTCGATTTCCATGTTTGTCGTTTTGTGTGGAGTCTGACGTAAGTCCAGCGATTGGCAGTCGGTTTCCAGTGTGTGTTTGTTTGGCGTGCGTGAGCCGAACTACGGCAGCTCTGATTCTCATTCCAGATGAGATACGTAGGCATAGGATGCGATATCCTAGCGAGCCCTTTCCTCTCTTCCTCCACCTGTGTTGTCTTCAGTGTGTGTGTGTGTGATGTTTGTTTTAGCAACCTTGTTCTATCTTTTGAGCGTGGATCCCGTCGAGTACGACGGATGCGTAGGGGTGCTAATACCTTCCGTTCGCATAACCGACTCCCGATCCCATTCTCTTTGGTCGCGAGACCATGTCTTTTCCAGGTTTACTTCGAGCGTTTCCTTTCCCTCTTTTGGGATAAATAGCGCACGGTGGCGGCTCTGTGTTGTTTTGTTTTAGCCCGCCGGTTGTTTTTCGCGGATGCGACAGTTATGTTGAAGACATCATTTATCGTCAACCATTATTTAATGGAGATGATAATACCGTCTTTTACATAATGACACCAATTGAGACAGACGAAGATGTCAAGTCGATGTTTCAATGTCATGTAACATTATCTCAATTACCCAACATTGAGATATATGCTCGTCTAGTTGGTAATCTTGAAGAACAACCGAGTCACAATGAAGATGTTGAAGAACAACCGACTCATAACGAAAATCTCGGTTATCCAACGCAATCTGTAGAGTCACACGACTATGGAATGAGTCAAGCCATTGACGAAGAGCCAACTCAAAATAATGAAACTTTCATACCAAATGAAGAGGTAGGCGAGAATAGTGAGGATGATCTTGAGGAGGTTCGACTTGAAGATCTATTTGGTGTTAGTGATGACGATGGCAATGAGGACATATTCAACACACCGACCGTTGCACTAAGAGCGCAACCAATTAGTTTGTACAACCCACCTGCGCACATGCAAAACATAAGTTTGGATGATGTTGAACCAATCTCCGTTTTCGGCAGTTTCATACCAACTCATAATTCTGACGAAATAGAGGAGGGCATCGAGTATGAAGATAAGGAAGAGTGTGTTCTGGCGTTGCATCAATGACATATAAAACGTAGTCTAGATTTTTCTGTGGTTAAATCTGACAATGTACGTTTTGTCATCAAATGTAGAAATTCAACATGCAATTTCAAATGCAGGGTCTCTTTGCGTAAGGGCAACTCAAGGTGGAGAGTTGGTAAGTCTAGTGGGCCTCATACGTGCACAACCACTTCCATGTCACAAGACCATACAAAACTCAGTTCAGAAATGATTAGCAAGAGCATAATGGAGCTTGTAAATCGGGACGCTTCTCTTAAGGTAAAGGTTATCATCTCTCATGTTGCTGAGAAATACAGGTATATCATATTATACAAAAAGGCATGGATTGCAAAGTGTAAGGCAATTGAGTCGCTGTATGGAAATTGGGAGACATCTTACAACGATCTTCCATAGTGGATACTGGTAATGAAAACATATCTACCAGGTACCATTATAGAATTACAATCCTTACCTGTGATTTCAAATGATGGTTCATACTTGGGTGACCAAAGGATATTTCATCGTCTGCTTTGGGCGTTTAGACCATGTATACGTGGTTTCGTGTATTCTAAACCAATTGTGCAGGTTGATGGAACTTGGTTGTATGGCAAGTACAATGGGATTCTGTTGATGGTTGTGGCACAGGATGGGAACGAGAACATATTTTCGATAGCGTTCGCATTGGTTGAAAGTGAGACAAAGGAAGCCTGGAGTTTCTTTCTTAAGAATTTGAGAATGCACGTTACTCCCCAAGAAAATCTATGCCTAAATCAGACAGGCATGAATCGATAAAGAGTGCATACAACAACCCGGAAAATGGATGGCAGTTTCCTCCTTCATCACACGTCTATTGCATTAGACACATCGCGCAAAACTCCATGTGCGAGATTAAAGACAAGGATCTGCGCAAAATAGTTGTTAACATGGGTTATGCGTTAACAGAGGCAACATTTAACTACTATCGGGGGGAAATCCGAAGAATAAATAACGACGCTTTATCATGGATAGACAACATCCCTCGGGAGAAGTGGGCAAGAACATTTGACGGAGGGCAACGCTGGGGTCACATGACAACTAACCTAGCAGAAGCAATGAACTCGGTGCTAAAAGAAACCCAAAACCTTCCAATCACTGCATTGGTCAAATCTACATACTATCGTTTAGGATCACTATTTGGTAGAAGAGGCCATCAGTGGACAAAAATGTTAGCCTCTGGGCAGGTTTTCACTGATAACTACAACAAGGGGATGGCTGAGGAAGTCATCAAAGCTAACACGCACAACGTCATGCAGTTCGATCGAGAGAGATTTTATTTCATGGTCCAAGAGAAGATTAATCATAACGACGGTCGACCAACCGGAACATTCAGCGTTGATTTGAGGAAACAACACTGTGACTGTGGGAAATTTCAGGCATTTCACTTACCTTGCTCCCATGTAATCGCAGCATGTTCGAGCATACGCCAGGACTATTCCATTCACATTTTAGACGTCTTCAAAATTCTTAACGTCTTCAAGGTCTATCAGGAGAGTTTCCTAGGACTTTCCCATGAGGAGAATTGACCACAATATGAAGGATTTACTCTTTGCCACGACGACTCTATGAGAAGGAGGAAGAAAGGGCGCCCAAACAGCACCAGGATTAGAACCGAGATGAACGACGTTGAGAAGGTGTGGAATTTGCCGTGAAATAGGACACATGCGTAGGAAATGTCCTAATGTTGCAGGACCATCCCAGCGACTATCCAGATGATTATGTTGTTGTTTTAAATATCCGTTCAGATGATTATGTTTTTTTTAATTATTAACTACTATGCACGTAATATATATAAACCATTGTGTATTTCTAATGTCTTTTGGGAACAAACAATTATGAAATACATTTGATAATCAAAGGCTTATGGTTACAAAGTACGACCACATTAACTAAACAACAACATCAACCAACACAACTGGTAATTAAAAAACTAATCAACAACAACAACCAAGACAAGTGGACCTTCAACTCCTCTATTAACTTCACCATTATGTGCCGAAAACATACACTGGACATCTTCATCATTTTCTATACGATCTAGGTAATACATGTACGTACAATCGAGGCTTGCATCAGTCAACGTTATGTATGGACAACGATACTCTACTTTCCTCACCTTCATACGACGCCCGACCAACTGTCGGAAGCCAGTGTGGATGGCTGAAATCAGTGTTCTGAAATTCCATTGCGGATCAAGGCAAACACTCATTTTTTCACCGTGTCCATAAAATACAAGACCACAAACAGACATTCTGACCAAAAAGAAAGGATTTTGTGATCTGAGTTACATTTCTACAAGTTCTGCTATTTATAGAAAATTAATACTTGAATACTCGGCCAATCATTGGCCGAGACAGTACAAACACAAAAACATTTTGGTGGGAAATATATCATTCACAAAAAATTATTGAAATTTTGGAGGGAAACATATCAATTTTATTATTAATATATAAGAAAAAAATTATTTCTATTATTAATATTCTAAAAAATAATCATTTTTATTATTAATATTTAAAAAAACAATATCAATTTTTTATTATTATTATTACTTACATTTTATTTTAAATATTTTTATAAAAATATTATTATTATTTTTAAAAAAATCAATTATATTAACTAAATATAGAATTAATTAAAAAATTATTTAATAATAATTAAAAAACTATTTAATAAAGTTTTTAAAATAATAATAAAAAAATACTTCCTTCATACCCTCGGCCATTGATTGGCCGAGCCTACACAAGGCGAAATGGGCCTTCATACCCTCGTCTAATGAATGGACGAGCCCAATAAGAAAAAAAGGGTAGATTGAGAATTTTTTTTCAAAGTGGGGAAAATTGGGACTTTATTTTCAGAAACAGGGCATATGGGGAAAAAAGTCACATTAACAAGACTGATTTTGTTGGCATACTGAGATATGACAGGTCGTGCAGTAGCTGAGCGAGCAGACCTACTTTCAGATTAGGCAGATTAGGGCTAAGAACAAGATTAAGGTGAGTAGATTTTTTATTAGTATTTGTGTCAGGCACAGGGGATTGATCAGTAGAATTAGGTACTATATTGTGAATATACATTGTGCCATCAGTTATAGGTAAATACTTGAGAGAATTTGTAGGAGTAGGCATAAGGGAGGCTATTATAAGCATAACATTAGCACTAGTAGAACCTGAATCATATCCTACAGTGCGAGAGTTCCTATGCATACTCTCTTGAACAAATAACTTTGGAAAAGGAAAAAAATTCTCATTGGATGTATCATCCTTAAATATAAATATTTCCCCCTCCTTATTGAGACATTTAAACCCTCTATGTTGAGATGACACTCCTAAGTAAACACATTCTTGAGTCTGCAATTGTAATTTATGTTTGTTATAGGGTCTTAGTAGTGGAAAACATGAACACCCAAAGACTTTTAAAGAGGTGTAATCAGGTTGCTTGCCATAGAGAGCATGAAAGAGAGAGTCAATTATGGTCAAGGATGCAGCAGGTAACCTATTGATTACATGGACTGATGTGGAGAAACCATGATTCCAGTATGTCAGAGGTAAAGAAACATGAGAAAAAAGGGTGAGACCCATTTCAACTATGTGTCTGTGATTTCTTTCAACATACCCATTTTGATGAGAAGTACGAGGACAAGTAAGGCGATGAGTTATCCCTAGTTCAGTGAGAAATTTGGTAAAGGGTCTAAGCTCACCACCAAAATCAGACTGAACATACTTAATAGTTACATGAAATTGAGTTTGAACAAATATATGAAATAGTTTAAAGGCTTGCATTGCTTCAGATTTTTTATTGAGAAAGTACAACCAAGTATATCTAGTATGGCCATCTACAAATGCTATGTAATATTTGTACCCTGAACTAGAAGGAGTAAGGGATGTACCCCACATGTCAGTGTAAATTATGTCGAAAGGTTTGTGATAAACTGTATCGGTTAAAGGAGCATGTTTTCTATGTGCTTTACCAAGATTATAGGAGGTACAAAAAGTATTACTATGTTTATTAGATGAATGTATATTACAAAATTTGAGTATATACAAAGTTAAACTTGGCATGGCCTAGCCTATTATGCCAAAGAACACTAGTGTTACAATTATTTGAGAAAGCTAAACTAGAATGAGAAACAACATAACTTTGACTACCAGTTATGTAACTCAAGTTGTTATTCAAATGATGAGAGCTTATGAGCTCCACAGATAGCCGAGGAAAGCAATAAAGGCCATTAACATCTAGGACTCCTTGAACAATGACTTGTTTAGAAGCTTAAGATTTAATATAGCATTTGTCAGGCAGGAATTCAAAAACAACATTGTTATCACTAGAGAATTTTGAAATAGATAACAAGTTTCTAGTGATAGAAGGCATATGTAGGATATTGGTAAGAATTAACTTATGCGTGGGATTGATCTTAGAGTAAAACTGTGTGGATCCTACTGAATGAATGTTAAGAATTTGGCCATTTCCTACATAAACCTTGTTGGCTCCTACATATTTTCTTTTATTCTGTAACAGAGAATCGTAAGGAGTTAAGTGGTGGGAAGCACTTGAATCCGCAAACCAAGCTTGAGACTCCAATTCTGAAGGCAAGGAGTATTCTTACATTAGGTCGACTTATTGTAGCCATCATTGCCATGGTTTGAAAGCCATGTGAAGTTTCTTGAGTAGATTCTTGAGTGGAATTTTAAGTCTTTGCAGGATTAACAAAAGTACTAAATATGAATGAAGGCATGGAGTTTTCATCAAATCAATACCAACACGTGGTGACTGAATGCCCATACTTTTCACACAGTTGACATGTAGGTCAATTTCCATTTCTGTTTCAATCTCTTCCACGACTGCACCCACGAATGAATCTTCCTCTACCACGATGGAACGAGTATGCTCCTATGGAGATGTTCCCTTCTTGGCTTGTGTGAGCAACATTGGCAGCTACGTTTGAAGTGTCCATTTCTTGGCGAAACTTGTCTATTTGTGCTTCTTGTACATAAAGCAGAGCTTCAACATCACACAGAGTGGGAGGAGTAGTGCAACCATAATTATGCATAACAAAGGGATTGCATTCTTTAGGTAGACCTTCAAGAATCGAATCAACCTGATCTTGTTCTGTAATAGAATCACCAACAGCTAGCAGAAAATTTGCAATTTCTTTGATCCTTAGGACGAATTCAGTGAACGACTTGTTCCCTTTCTTAGTCGATTTGAGTTCTACCCGAAGTTATCGCGCCCTAGCTTTTAATTGCGCATTGAAGAATTGGTGAATCTTGTCCCAAACTTCAAAGGCGTGTTTACATGCAAGAACTCAAGGAAGAACAAACTCTGAAATTATGGATAGTAACCAGATGAAGACAACTTGATCTTGCACGATCCAAGCTTCGTATTCCTCAGAAATCGTACCTTCGATGCGATCATGAGCTGATTTCAAAGTGTTAAAGCTTATGCCATGAAAACTGCTAAACCTGAACAAAGAAATGAAGAAGATGAAGCATTGGGATATTAATGCATACCAGTTAAATATTACAATGCACAAGGAGTTTGATTTATCTACATGAGACTTAACAGAATAATTAGCAAACTAACACCTAACAGCAAGGCTAGCAGACTAGTAACGGTAACCGTTACTTCGTACTACATTACCAAATAGAGTATACAATGCAATCAATTGAGAACTAACATAAGCAAAATTGGAGGAAGAAAACGGAGAAAGAAATTGAAAAACCATATAAACCTGAAAAAGTGCTTTGGCCAACATATGGTTTTGAATGAGGATCTGCCTTGCTTATTGTTGGGTATGTTCGATCAGATTTTGAATGAGAAATCAAAATGAAAATGTTCGCCCATAAACCCTCATCGGTGACCTAGTTTCCGACCATTGCTCCACCCAGGAAAATGCTGCGAAACCTCATCTGCATCAACATAAAAAATCACATATTACTAACTGAAATTCTAGTTAACAGACTTTCGATGTCACACGGGTTGTTATGACATCCAATTCTGTGCAGACAAGAATTATGCAGAACTTAAAAAGTAAGTGCAGTAAATAACACAAGGAATTGTTTACCCAGTTCGGTCCAACATGACCTACGTCTGGGGGCTACCAAGCCAGGGAGAAAATCCACTATTAGTAGTATTAATTCAGACCTTAAACCAACTATTTAACCCTATCACTTAATACCTACCCAATGCAATTTCAATCTTACACTAAGATCAGAGTTCCTACTCACTCCCCCTCAATCACCTCAGTGATTACAACCTTTAATTAAAATTGAAGACAATTGTGAAGTCATACTTCAAACAACTCTTGATTGTGCTTAACAGCTTTAATCAAGATACACAACACTCACGCTTAAAAGCTTAGAGTGACACGACACTTACAACTCAATGAACACCCTATACCAATGCCATCATCTCAGTGATAATAGTTTGGCTCACAAGATACACCTAATACAAGACACACAAAAATACAGCAGTGAAGTATGATGGACACACAAAATCTTCACGCCTAAAATCCCCGAGTTCTGAAAGAAGGATTGCCATCCTTTTATATTGCAGCACTTGGGCCTTGTACTTGTATTTCCTAAATTTAAGGTCAAGCGAGTTAACCTAAATTCCACAACTAGGTTACTAACAAATAGGCTATTTGTTAGGTTCATTTATTGTAGCTTAGTTATTGGTTTCCTGGATTTTAGCTCAGCTGTTGACTTCCTGAAGAATAGCCTGAGAAAAATGCTGAAACAGAAAAACTAAACAACCTACAATTTAGCATATGTTGCCTGGAGTGAATGTCACAACATTTAGTTTGACATCCAAAGCATAAACCATATGCTAAGTCTGTTATCTTCCTGAAAACAGACTGTACAAATTTGTTGTACTGTACAGGACCAATCTGTCCATACTTCAGTAACAGCGTACATTCATAAATGTCAAAGCATCCAATTTGACATTTACACAATGAGCCTTACGTCAGGTCTGTTATCCTCTTGATAAGCAGACTGAGAAATATACTGAACTGTAGCAGACAACCAACCTGCCTATTATTCAGTACATGTTGTCAATGATGAATGTCATAACATCCAGTTTGACATTCAGACAGTAGGCTTTGTGTCAGGTCTGTTATCCCCTTGATAAACAGACTGGAAATAAATACTGAGTTATTAAAGAACACCAGCTTTTCTATTCCTCAGTAACTGCTGACAGGGATGAATGTCATAACATCTAGTTTGAGATTCAGTAGATCCTGTATTAGCTAAACCTGCAACATACAACTCAAGTATGTCATGACATCAGTCAAGACATCAGAGTACAGTTAGATATTCTAACATACAATGCAGTCAAACAGTCATCTCCACAGCATGTCATGACATCAGTCAAGACATTCGAATCCAGCTAGTGTTTTACCATACAATGCAGCCAATCAAACATCTACAAACTCCCCCTTTGGCAAATTTTTGGCTAAAACACTTTGGCCTCACAACAGAATCCACAGCAGCGGAAAACACACATCTAGTAGGAAATTAACCTAGCTAATACACTCAGAGTAGCATCACACTCACACACATACACACACTCATAGAAGTGGAACATCAGCTGCAGCACAACCTCTGGATTAAAGGATCTTCAATATCTGTTTAGCAAAACAATCTGTTGTCCTGGGGCATCACCATCACCATCACAGGTGTTACTCCCCCTTTTTGTCAAAAATGTTGCCAAAGCAACACTTTAAATTACAGACCAACATAACAAAAACAGAATTACACACAAATGACAGAATTACATACTTGATTTTACTTCACAGTTTCAATCAAGAATATCCCCTCTTGATCTTGCTTTACAACTTTGATCAAGGCATCACCCACTTGACCTTGCTTCACAGCTTTGATCAAGTAGTCACACACTCTTGCTTTACAGCAGGTACACCCATATCAGATGCCATGACTTTGAGTCTGACATCTTGAACCACTCCTGCATGAACACTTTCTTGAAGTCCAGCAGGCACACAAGCCGACCTATGTTAGGATATCCCCTTAACATCTTGTTACTACACTTGCAGCAAGTAACATAGCTGTGAACTGTTGTCCAGTCATAGCACACTTTCAATTGTTTAATAGGTTGAGATATTAAACAATACATCCCAAACATCCTTGGTTGCTATAAGTCCTCAGAAAGGCATATTCCCAGTTTGCCCCTTAAATTTTCAAACTGAGTAGCATCCAGAGCCTTTGTAAATATGTCAGCCAGTTGTAGTTCAGTGGCTACATGTTCCAAGGTAATCACTTTGTCTTCCACCAGATCTCTGATGAAGTGATGTCTAATGTCAATATGTTTGGTCCTGCTGTGTTGGATGGGATTCTTGGAAATATTGATGGCACTGAGATTATCACAGAACAATGTCATGACATTTTGAGAGACATTGTACTCAGTAAGCATCTGTTTCATCCACACCAGTTGGGAACAACTGCTTCCAGCCGCTATGTATTCAGTCTCTGCAGTGGACAGAGATACACAGTTCTGCTTCTTGCTGAACCATGATATGAGATTGTTTCCCAAGAAGAAACATCCTCCTGATGTGCTTTTTCTGTCATCAGCACTCCCAGCCCAATCAACATCACAATACCCAGATAGGACAGGCTCAGAGCCATGAGAGTATAGCATACCATAGTCACAGGTCCCATTGATATACTTGAGAATCCTCTTGACTTGATTCAAGTGGCTCACTTTGGGCTCTGCTTGGTATCTAGCACACACTCCAACTGCATAGGAAATATCAGGTCTACTTGCAGTTAGATATAGTAGACTACCTATCATGCTTCTATACAAGCATTGATCAACACTGAGACCTCCATCATCTTTGGTTAACTTTAAATGCGTAGGTGCAGGAGTTCTTTTGTGCCTAGCATTACCCATACCAAACTTCTTAACTATGTTTTTGGCATATTTGCTTTGGGAGAGAAACATAGAATCCTCCATTTGGTTAACTTGCATTCCAAGAAAATAAGTCAGTTCCCCAACCAGACTCATTTCAAACTCAGATTGCATCTGGTGCACAAAATGTTTCACCATTTGCTCTGACATTCCACCAAAGACAATGTCATCCACATAAATTTGGGGAATCATGATTTTGCCATCTGTATCCTTCACAAACAAGGTCTTATCTATCCCACCCCTTCTGTACCCATGAGAGGTCAGAAATTCAGTCAACCTTTCATACCAAGCTTTAGGTGCTTGCTTTAACCCATACAAGGCTTTCCTCAACTTGTACACATGTTTAGGTTGGTTAGGATCACAGAACCCTTTAGGTTGTTCCACATAGACTTCTTCATTTAAGTAGCCATTTAAAAATGCACTATTTACATCCATTTGGAACAATTTGAACTTCAGAATGCAAGCCACACGTAACAGCAATCTGATTGACTCAAGTCTAGCAACAGGTGCAAACGTCTCATCAAAATCAACCCCTTCAACTTGAGTATATCCTTGAGCCACTAGTCTTGCTTTATTCCTAGTGATTACTCCTTTATCATCAGACTTGTTCTTGTAAATCCACTTGGTACCAATGATGTTAGTCCCTTCAGGTCGTGGAACTAGCTCCCATACTTCATTCCTTTTAAACTGCTCCAGTTCATCTTGCATGGCATTGATCCAATATTCATCAGTCAGGGCTTCTTTCACATTTCTTGGTTCAACCTTAGATACAAAACAGGAATTTGAGCTAATTTCCCTTGACCTGGTAGTCACACCACTATTGGGATCCCCTATGATAAGATCCTTAGGGTGGTCTTTCTGAATTCTGATAGATGGCATTTTGGTGGGTGCATCTACCTCACATTCAGGAGGAGTCTCCTGTACTTCTTCAGACTTGACTGGTATGTCTGTTGAAGTATCAAGGAATGTTCCAACATCCTCTATGACATCGATTCCTTCCTCTTTATCATCCACAATAACATTTATGGATTCCATCAGGACATTGGTCCTGTAGTTGAACACTCTGTAAGCTCTGCTGTTAGTTGAGTATCCTAGGAATATACCCTCATCACTTTTGGGATCCATTTTCCTTCTCTGTTCACGATCTGTGAGAATGTAACATTTACTTCCAAAGATATGAAAGTACTTCACAGTGGGCTTTCTGCCTTTCCATATTTCATACAGAGTGGAGGAGGTTCCTTTTCTCAAGGTAACTCTATTGTGAACATAGCAAGCTGTATTCATCGCTTCGGCCCAAAAGTGCATAGGAAGCTTCTTTGCATGAATCATTGCCCTGGCAGATTCTTGAATAGTTCTGTTTTTTCTTTCAACTATCCCATTTTGCTGAGGAGCTATAGGAGAGGAGAACTCATGACTTATCCCTTCAGACGAGCAAAACTCATCAAAGCTGGAATTCTTAAACTCCGTCCCATGGTCACTCCTAATTCGGACAACACAACTGTCCTTTTCCCTTTGAAGTCTGATGCACAGTTCTTTGAAGACATCAAATGCATCTGACTTTTCTCTGATGAAGCTTATCCAAGTGTATCTGGAATGGTCATTAACAACCACATAGGCATACCTCTTTCCACCTAGACTTTCAACCTGCATAGGTCCCATTAAGTCCATGTGCAGAAGTTCCAGAGTTTTGGAGGTTGTAGGATATCCCAGCTTAGGGTGTGACATCTTGGTTTGCTTGCCGACATGGCATTCTCCACAGACTCTTCCTTCATCAATAAGCAGCTTTGGGATTCCTATGACTGCTTCCTTGGATATGATCTTCTTCATTCCCCGTAAGTGGAGATGACCAAGGCGTCTATGCCACAACTTCACCTCCTGTTCTTCCTTGGCTGATGAGCAAATTGTGGAAAAGTTTGAGACTTTAGGTTCCCACAGATAACAGTTATCTTTGGATCTGGATCCTCTCATAACTTCCTGATTGTCTCTATTTGTCACAACACGTAGCTCCTTAGTAAACTGAACATAGAACCCTTGATCACACAGCTGGCTTATGCTGATGAGGTTAGCAGTTAGTCCTTTTACTAACAACACATTGTTCAGTTCTGGAACTCCAGAGCAGTTCAGCTTACCCACACCTTTTATTTTTCCTTTAGCACCATCACCAAAGGTCACATAACTGGTAGTGTGAGGTTGTATATCCACCAATAAATTCTCCATACCAGTCATATGTCTTGAGCAGCCACTGTCAAAGTACCAGTCTTCTCTGGTAGATGCCCTCAGAGCTGTGTGAGCTAACCTAGCATACCATTGTCGTTTCTTGATGGGGGCATTATTCCAATATGCCTTATGCTTAGGTCTGACATGAGGGGCTTGGTTAGGATAACCATGCAGCCTGTAGTAGAAGACTTTTATATGGCCAAACCTACCACAGTGATGACATCTCCATCGCTGAAATTTCTTCTTCTGATGGTTACTCATCCTGGTTCCCTGATGTTGAGACATTGGGTGTGACCTCCGCTTAAATTTCTGAACTTTAGCCTTTGAGCGTTTGAGTTCAGCTGAGGATTTTTTTCACAAAGCCTAAACCAGACATGGTTCCAGACTTCTGTCCCACCTTTAGGATCTCTTCCAAGGAATCTGTTCCTTTATTTAGCATTCTGATGGATTTCGTCATTTGATCCAGCTTGAAGGTCAGCAAGGTTATCTCACCATTTAGACCATCTATAACTGTCAGATGCTTCTGTTTCTCATCCTCCAGCTCCTTGATGAGCTTCTTCTGCTTTTCTCCTTGTACACACACTTTTGCACTGGTGACACATAGCTCCTTATATGATGCAGCAAGTTCATCAAATGTCAGTTCATCTGCACTTGAGTCATCATCAGTGGCACAAACACTAGTTAGTGCAGTGACATGTTTAGCAGATTCTCCTTCAGATTCACTCTCAGAATCTCCCTCAGACCATGTGACAGATAGTCCCTTCTTTTGCATCTTGAGGTAAGTAGGACATTCAGCTCTAATGTGTCCATAACCTTCACATCCATGACACTGGATTCCCTTGCCTTGGTTGAACTTTTCTTCAGAAGTTGATCTTTTCCTGATGTCAGACGAGATGTTCTTGACATTTGGCCTACCTTTTTGATCAATCTTCTTCACGAACTTGTTGAACTGTCTCCCAAGCATGGCTATGGCTTCTGATATGCTTTCATCACCTCCAGTATATCCTGCTTCTGACTCCTCTTCAGTATTTGATATAAAAGCTACGCTTTTGTTCTTCTTTTCAACATTCTCACACCAGCCCATTTCAAAGGTTTGGAGAGAACCAATAAGCTCATCCACCTTCATATTGCAGATCTCCTGAGCCTCTTCTATAGCAGTGACCTTCATGACAAATCTCTTAGGTAAAGACATGAGAATCTTTCTTACAAGTTTCTCTTCAACCATTTTCTCACCTAAGCCACCAGAGGTGTTGGCAATAGAATATTCATGTGAAAGTCATGAATAGTCTCATCCTCTTTCATCCTCAGATTTTCAAACTTGGTGGTCAGCATCTGAAGTTTAGACATCTTCACCTTGGAGGTACCTTCATGAGTTATCTTGAGGGTATCCACACTTCCTTGGCCAGCTCACAGTGGTGCACCAGTCTGAAGATGCTCTTGCTTATTCCATTGAACAATGCATTCAAGGCCTTAGAATTTCCAAGGGCTAATGCCTCTTGCTCCTTGTCCTACTCTTCTTCAGGAATTTGCATACTGACTCCATCATTACCTGTCTTCGTTGGATGTTCCCATCCTTTGTTGACAGCTCTCCAGACTTTGCTATCTAGAGACCTTAAGAAGGCTATCATACGAGGCTTCCAATCATCATAGTTAGAACCATCCAGCATGGGTGGTCTATTTGAGTGTCCTACATCCTTGTCCATGGTACTAGAAAGTAACTTCCCTAGATCTCACCCAGAAATTAACAGGCAGGGTGCCTGCTCTGATGCCAATTGAAATTCTAGTTAACAGACTTTCGATGTCACACGGGTTGTTATGACATCCAATTCTGCGCAAACAAGAATTATGCAGAACTTAAAAAGTAAGTGCAGTAAATAACACAAGGAATTGTTTACCCAGTTCGGTCCAACATGACCTACGTCTGGGGGCTACCAAGCCAGGGAGGAAATCCACTATTAGTAGTATTAATTCAGACCTTAAACCAACTGTTTAACCCTATCACTTAATACCTGCCCAATGCAATTTCAATCTTACACTAAGATCAGAGTTCCTACTCACTCCCCCTCAATCACCTCAGTGATTACAAACTTTAATTAAAGTTAAAGACAATTGTGAAGTCACACTTCAAACAACTCTTGATCGTGCTTAACAACTTTAATCAAGATACACAGCACTCACGCTTAAAAGCTTAGAGTGACACAACACTTCCAACTCAATGAACATCCTATACCAATGCCATCATCTCAGTGATAATAACTTGGCTCACAAGATACACCTAATACAAGACACACAAAAATACAGCAGTGAAGTATGATGGACACACAAAATCTTCACGCCTAAAATCCTCGAGTTCTGAAAGAAGGATTGTCATCCTTTTATATTGCAGCACTTGGGCCTTGTACTTGTATTTCCTGAATTTAAGGTCAAGCGAGTTAACCTAAATTCCACAACTAAGTTACTAACAAATTGGCTATTTGTTAGGTTCATTTATTGTAGCTTAGTTGTTGGTTTCCTGGATTTTAGCTCAGCTGTTGACTTCCTGAAGAATAGCCTGAGAAAAATGCTGAAACAGAAAAACTAAACAACCTACAATTTAGCATATGTTGCCTGGAGTGAATGTCACAACATTTAGTTTGACATCCAAAGCATAGACTGTAACACCCTTCTAAATTACCCCAAATATTTAATTAAATCAACCAATATATACATCAGAGTAAAGGTGCAATTAAGGGTGTCACACAAACACTTCACACCATTCACCATAATAACTGTCATGCTCTTTTATTAATTCAAAACATAAAGCATTTGCACAATACGCAGCGGATAGAAATCAAATCAATCATGCAAAACATGTAACACATTACATGTAAAATTATTCAACAAGGTAAAACATCCCGTCCCGATGTTACATCTATCAGAGCGTGACCCACTAAGGAGACTACACTAGACTCCAAGCACTAGCTTCTACTCAATCACTGCTCGTTACCTGAAAACATAGTTGTAAGGGTGAGTTCCTCAATCAATATAATAAGCATTATAAAATATCATGTAATGCTAAGTAATTCAACACATATCATCACCCTAATCAGATCACACATATTCAGCAACGGCAATATCAACTCATAATCATCATCATCATCATACTCAAACTCAACACAACCATAAAACACACATATAATATTGGAATACATCCATTCATATTATACGCCATAAATACATACATTATGCAATGAGACTCCATGCATGCGGTACCGACTATTCGTGAACATATAGTTCAACCTCACCGACCAAATCCAGGTACGGCTACCAAGCTCACTAGTCCCACTCATTTGAGACCTAGTGACTCACTCACTAATTCCTCACCATGGGAATTAGCTACCACCCCAAGGGCTATGATATGCACGCTAATCACCTAGCATGCAAACATCAACAACGATCCACAATACTAACTCACTAATTCCTCACCATGGGAATTAGCTACCACCATAAAGGCCACAATATGCAAGCTAAATCTAGTCATGCAAACATCAACAATCATCCACAATGGACATATGCTCACACTCTAAGCCATAAACAGTCCATTCATAATTTCAGACATGATAGATACATTCACAATATTATGCATATCATCATACATCATCAACATATTCACCACATAATCATATCATGTCATACCACATAGTCAATCACAGCATTAGCACACTCTACTAATACCTATACTACTCAAAACAACGGGAAATGATCCCTACTCTATCATACATCAGCTAAATTACATTACTCAGCTGAACAACCAAAAACTGCACAACAACAGCACAGAAAAATCACAATCCTGCCCATACGCGTATTGCCTAGTCCCATACGCGTATGGCCCATCTCTCCGCCAATCTCATACGCGTATCACCTGTCTCATACGCGTATGCTACGCGTACCACTTCCTCATACGCGTACCAACAGAGACCAAATCACGTTCAAAACATCATCTTCCTCATCCATACGTGTATTGCCTAGTGCCATACGCGTACCAGACCATCTCATACGCGTATTGCCTAGTGCCATACGCGTATGACCAGAAACCAGATTTCCAGATCTGCTATGGTTTTCTCTGCTACGAGATCTCCCAATTCCAACCTCCTACAATCCAATTTTACACAGTAATCGTTCATATCATCTAACACGAATCATACCCTATTCAATTTCACCAATTCTAACATTTTACATCTAATTCCTACGAATTCCTTTCAATCATAATCCAATTTCGTTCATCCAAAAGTTCACAATTTCATCATGCATCATTCCAATTAGAGTCAAATCAATGGTCTATCACTACCCACTACATGTTATCCCATAATACCCATTAATCGACGATAAATCCCCCTTACCTGAATTAATCCGGCAATCTTTAAGCTCCAAGCTTTTCTCTTCTCCAACCTTCTTCCTCTTGCTCTGTCTCTTTGCCCTTTTCCTCTTTTCAGCCGCTTCTCTGCTTTTCACGTAAAAACTCTTTTACCAAAAATGGAACTCTTTTCTTATTTCCAACTTATATACTTTCCAATAATTATTATTCCAATAATAATAATAATAATAATCCAAAAATTCCAATTATTTAATTAAATTAATAAATATAATATTAACTTAAATTAAATAATTATCTTATTTTTATCGGGGTGTTACAACTCTCCCCCACTAAAAGAGTTTTCGTCCTCGAAAACATACCTCAAGCGAATAACTCCGGATAAGACTCCTTCATCTGACTCTCAAGTTCCCTAGTCACATTTCCACCTGCTGGTCCTCCCCAAGTTACCTTTACCAAAGCAATCTCTTTACCCCGCAACTGCTTCAACTCTCGTTCCTCGATCCTCATAGGTGATGTTTCAACAGTCAGGTTATCTCTCACCTGTACATCATCTATTTGGACTACATGCGACGGATCAGGAATGTACCTCCTCAACTGAGACACATGAAAAACCTCATGCAAATTCGCAAGTGACGGCGGTAAAGCGATACGATAGGCTACCTCCCCTATCCTCTCCAAAATCTGATAAGGACCAATAAATCGAGGTGTCAACTTCTTCGACTTCAAAGCTCGACCAATTCCAGTTATCGGAGTAACACGAAGAAACACATGATCTCCCTCCTGAAACTCAAGTGACTTTCTCCTCTTGTCGTGATAACTCTTCTGACGACTCTGAGCAATTCTCATCTTCTCCTGAATCATCTAAATCTTTTCCGTAGTTTGTTGAACAATCTCCGGTCCAATCACAGCACTCTGTCCGAAACAATACTCGACGGAATACCATGCAAACTTACAATTTTCTCAATATACAACTCAGCTAATCTCTCCAACGGATAATCCATTCTGATCGGAATGAAATGAGCCGATTTTGTCAATCTGTCAACAATCACCCAAATAGCTTCAAAATTCTTAATTGTCCTCGGTAAACCAGAAACAAAATCCATACTGATACTATCCCACTTCCACTCTGGAATAGCCAACGGTTGCATTAGCCCAGACGGCTTCTGATGCTCAATCTTTGACTTCTGACAAGTCAAACAAGAATAAACAAAACTTGCAATTTCTCTTTTCATTCCCGGCCACCAAAATAACTTTTTCAAATCAAGATACATCTTCGTAGCTCCAGGATGAATACTCAGGCCACTACGATGTCCTTCCTCGAGAATACTCTTCTTAAGTTCGGTAACATCCAGAATACACACCCGATTACCAAATTTCAAACCACCATTCTTATCAACTCTGAATTCACCACCTTGACCTTGATTCACTAGAGTCAACTTATCAACCAAAAGCACATCGGATTTCTGACCCTCTCTAATCTCATCCAGAATACCACTCGTTAACTTTAACATTCCCAATTTAACACTATTGTGAGTACTCTCACACACCAAACTCAAGTCTCTGAACTGCTCAATTAAATCCAATTCTTTAACCATTAACATAGACATATGCAATGATTTCCGACTCAATGCATCAGCCACTACGTTTGCTTTACCCGGATGGTAATTCAAACCAAAGTCATAATCCTTCAGAAACTCTAACCATCTCCTCTGTCTCATATTCAGCTCTTTCTGATCAAACAAATACTTTAAACTTTTATGGTCACTGAAAACCTCAAATCTTGACCCGTACAAGTAATGCCTCCATAACTTCAGAACAAATACCACAGCTGCCAACTCTAAATCGTGTGTCGGATAGTTCCTCTCATGAACTTTCAGTTGTCTTGAAGCATAAGCTACAACCTTCTTATTCTGCATCAAAACACCACCCAAACCCAACAATGAAGCATCACAGTAAACCTCAAATAGTTCCGACGGACTCGGTAATATCAGAATAGGAGCAGTAGTTAACCTTCTCTTTAACTCTTGGAAACCTTCTTCACATTTTGAGTCCCAAACAAACGCTTGCCCCTTTCTAGTCAACATCGTCAACGGTAACGCCAACTTAGAAAATCCCTTAATGAATTTCCTATAATAACCTGCAAGTCCAAGAAAACTCCTTATCTCAGAAACTGACTTCGGAGCTTCCCACTTAGATACCGCTTCTATCTTAGAAGGATCAACAGCAACACCACCTCTTGAAATCACATGACCAAGAAAACTAACCTCTTCTAACCAAAATTCACACTTAGACAGTTTAGAAAATAACTTCTTTTCTCGTAGAACTCTTAAAACCATTCTCAAATGCTCAGCATGCTCTTCTTCAGATTTCGAATACACCAAAATATCGTCAATAAACACCACAACAAACTTGTCTAGGTACGGATGGAAAATCCTATTCATATACTCCATAAATACTCCAGGCGCATTAGTCACACCAAAAGGCATTACAGAATACTCATAATGTCCATACCTTGTTCTGAAAGCAGTCTTCTGAATATCCTCAGTTTTCACACGTATCTGATGATAACCAGATCTCAAATCTATTTTGCTGAACACACTCGCACCAACCAACTGATCCATCAAATCATCAATCCTTGGCAAAGGATACCGATTCTTGATCGTCACTTTATTCAGTTGCCTGTAGTCCACACACAACCTCATAGTACCTTCTTTCTTCTTAACCAATAACACTGGTGCACCCCACGGTGACACACTCGGACGAATGAATTCCTTATCCAACAGATCTTCCAACTGACTTTTCAATTCAGTTAACTCAACAGCAGACATACGGTACGGAGCCATCGATATCGGCCTAGTACCAGGTACCAAATCAATCGAGAACTCAACTTCACGCTCTGGTGGTAATTCATTCACTTCTTCAGGAAACACATCAGGAAAATCACACACCACGGCTAGATCGCAAATCACCAATTTATCTTTAGCCTCCAAAGTCGCTAACAGCATAAACAACTCTGCCCCATCTGCTACCGCCTCATTCACCTGCCTCGCTGATAGAAACAAACTCCTTCCTTCCTCAATCTCAGGAAAGATCACAGTCTTATCAAAACAGTTGATATAGACTCGGTTAAACACCAACCAGTTCATACCCAGGATAACATCAATCTGCACTAGTGGAAGACACACAAGGTCCATCCCAAAGTCCCTACCAAAAATACTCAAAGGACAATTTAAACAAACTGAAGTAGTAGTCACTGAACCCTTCGCAGGAGTATCAATCACCATACTACTATGCATCTCCGATATCTCTAAATTAAGTTTCACAGCACAATCCAAAGATATAAAGGAATGAGTCGCACCTGTGTCAACAATAGCTACAAGAGGAAAGCCATTAATATAACACGTACCTCGGATCAAACGATCATCTGCAGAAGTCTCAGAACCCGATAAAGCAAAGACCTTGCCTCCCGACTGATTCTCTCTCTTCGGCTTAGGACACTGTGGGCTAATATGACCCAACTCTCCACAGTTGAAACAAGTCACAGTCTTCGACCGGCACTCTGCAGCCAAATGACCACCTTTTCCACACTTGAAACACTTCTTCTCAGCACTGGTACACTCATGGATACGATGTCCAGCCTGACCACATCTGTAACACTTAGCAGGGGCACTAGAGTCTCCCCCACTAGGCCTCTTCATTCCACTCTGTCTCTGGAAACCTTTGCCAGCTGCATACGGTTTCCCATGATCATTCTGATTCTTGCCTTTCCTATCAACCCTTTGCTGATAGCTCTCCGCTCTGGCCTTGGTATCTTGTTCAAAAATCCTGCAACAGTCAACCAAGTCAGAAAACACTCTAATCCGTTGATACCCAATAGCCTGCTTGATCTCGGGGCGTAACCCGTTCTCAAACTTCACACATTTCGAAAATTCCCCAATAGCCTCATCATAGGGAGTGTAATACTTCGACAGCTCTGTGAACTTAGCAACATACTCCGTAACAGACCGGTTGCCCTGCTTCAATTCCAAGAACTCTATCTCTTTCTTTCCTCTGACATCCTCTGGAAAGTACTTCCTCAGGAATCTCTCTCTGAACACCGCCCACGTGATTTCAGTACTCCCAGCAGCTTCCAACTCAGTGCGGGTAGCAACCCACCAATCATCTGCTTCCTCTGACAGCATATGCGTACCAAACCTGACCTTCTGGTTATCGGCACACTCAGTCACTCGGAAGATCCTCTCAATCTCTTTCAACCACTTCTGAGCACCATCTGGATCGTATGCTCCCTTGAACATTGGAGGATTGTTCTTCTGGAACTCACTCAGTTGACGAACAGCTCCCAGTCCCACAACATTCGGATTTCCTCCAAGTACTCCAGCTAGCATACCCAGAGCCTCAGCAATCGCAGCATCATCTCTACCTCTTCCAGCCATCTCTATTCTGAAAACCCAACAAGCTAAAACAATAAGTACTGATAGGGTTACACAACACCTATCACGTACAGGGAAACAGAATAATTACGACTCGACTCGACCGACTATGCTCTGATACCACTAATGTAACACCCTTCTAAATTACCCCAAATATTTAATTAAATCAACCAATATATACATCAGAGTAAAGGTGCAATTAAGGGTGTCACACAAACACTTCACACCATTCACCATAATAACTGTCATGCTCTTTTATTAATTCAAAACATAAAGCATTTGCACAATACGCAGCGGATAGAAATCAAATCAATCATGCAAAACATGTAACACATTACATGTAAAATTATTCAACAAGGTAAAACATCCCGTCCCGATGTTACATCTATCAGAGCGTGACCCACTAAGGAGACTACACTAGACTCCAAGCACTAGCTTCTACTCAATCACTGCTCGTTACCTGAAAACATAGTTGTAAGGGTGAGTTCCTCAATCAATATAATAAGCATTATAAAATATCATGTAATGCTAAGTAATTCAACACATATCATCACCCTAATCAGATCACACATATTCAGCAACGGCAATATCAACTCATAATCATCATCATCATCATACTCAAACTCAACACAACCATAAAACACACATATAATATTGGAATACATCCATTCATATTATACGCCATAAATACATACATTATGCAATGAGACTCCATGCATGCGGTACCGACTATTCGTGAACATATAGTTCAACCTCACCGACCAAATCCAGGTACGGCTACCAAGCTCACTAGTCCCACTCATTTGAGACCTAGTGACTCACTCACTAATTCCTCACCATGGGAATTAGCTACCACCCCAAGGGCTATGATATGCACGCTAATCACCTAGCATGCAAACATCAACAACGATCCACAATACTAACTCACTAATTCCTCACCATGGGAATTAGCTACCACCATAAAGGCCACAATATGCAAGCTAAATCACTTAGTCATGCAAACATCAACAATCATCCACAATGGACATATGCTCACACTCTAAGCCATAAACAGTCCATTCATAATTTCAGACATGATAGATACATTCACAACATTATGCATATCATCATACATCATCAACATATTCACCACATAATCATATCATGTCATACCACATAGTCAATCACAGCATTAGCACACTCTACTAATACCTATACTACTCAAAACAACGGGAAATGATCCCTACTCTATCATACATCAGCTAAATTACATTACTCAGCTGAACAACCAAAAACTGCACAACAACAGCACAGAAAAATCACAATCCTGCCCATACGCGTATTGCCTAGTCCCATACGCGTATGGCCCATCTCTCCGCCAATCCCATACGCGTATCACCTGTCTCATACGTGTATGCTACGCGTACCACTTCCTCATACGCGTACCAACAGAGACCAAATCACGTTCAAAACATCATCTTCCTCATCCATACGCGTATTGCCTAGTGCCATACGCGTACCAGAATATCTGTCTCTTTGCCCTTTTCCTCTTTTGATGAATTAAATATATCTTATTTAATTAAATTAATAAATATAATATTAACTTAAATTAAATAATTATCTTATTTTTATCTTATTTTTAATATCTGTCTCTTTGCCCTTTTCCTCTTTTGATGAATTTTTAACTTATTTTTTTACTTTTTCTTTTTTAATATCAAACCTCACACTTCCTCATCCATACGCGTATTGCCTAGTGTCACAACATTTAGTTTGACATCCAAAGCATAGACCATATGCTAAGTCTGTTATCTTCCTGAAAACAGACTGTACAAATTTGATGTACTGTACAGGACCAATCTGTCCATACTTCAGTAACAGCGTACATTCATAAATGTCAAAGCATCCAATTTGACCTTTACACAATGAGCCTTACGTCAGGTCTGTTATCCTCTTGATAAGCAGACTGAGAAATATACTGAACTGTAGCAGACAACCAACCTGCCTATTATTCAGTACATGCTGTCAATGATGAATGTCATAACATCTAGTTTGACATTCAGACAGTAGGCTTTGTGTCAGGTCTGTTATCCCCTTGATAAACAGACTGGAAATAAATACTGAGTTATTAAAGAACACCAGCTGTTCTATTCCTCAGTAAGTGTTGTCAGGGATGAATGTCATAACATCTAGTTTGACATTCAGTAGATCCTGTATTAGCTAAACCTGCAGCATACAACTCAAGTATGTCATGACATCGGTCAAGACATCAGAGTACAGTTAGATATTCTAACATACAATGCAGTCAAACAGTCATCTCCACAGCATGTCATTACATCAGTCAAGACATTCGAATCCAGCTAGTGTTTTACCATACAATGCAGCCAATCAAACATCTACACTAACCAAACACCCCAAAATTATTCGAAACGGAAATCCAACTAGTTTATTAGGAAGGTCATGCGACGAGGAGTAAGGAAATGATGTTAGTTTTTTTTATTTTGAGTTTTATGGTTGTTGGAAAGAGGAGAAAGAGAGCCGACAACGACTAGATTTTTGGGAGAGTTTATTTTAGGAAGTGTGAGGTTTGATATTAAAAAAGAAAAAGTAAAAAACAAGCATGATCAGATATTAAAAATTCATCAAAACTACAACGTAAAGAATAATTAATGTTTTTTTTTGAAAATTTAACGGAAGAGACCAATTAAATTAACAGAACAATTTTAAGAAATTACAATATAATATTTTTTTATTAAAGAAATAAAATAAAATATTAAATTAAACTAAAGAATAAAAAGTACATTAACTCAAAATATTTTAGTAAATCTAAAACACCTCCATGGTGAACAATTTATATAAACATTTCACACATTAATATATGGAAAATGATATTTTTACACTGTATGCTATATCTACATCGTAAATAATACATTTTAAATTTTTTATCATTAAATTATCTCGTTTTCAAATCAAAGTAAAGTTATTTAAATAAATATTTACATACCTAGTTTATATTTTAATGGATATATATATATATATATATATATATATATATATATATATATATATATATATATATATATATATATATATATATATATATATATATATATATATATATATATATATATATATATATATATATATATATATATATATATATATATATATATGCTACGGTTACATAAATATATTTAAAATATTATAGTAATAAATATTCTTTTTATAAAAATATAAAAATTATTATTATTTTTTTAAATTAATGTGATTAATTAATTTAATATTTTTATTAACCAATATTTTATATTTTATTAACCAACTTTGTTTTATTATAAAAAAATATTTTTAATATCTGAATGTTTATTAACCACTTTCATCACTCTATTAACCAATTTTTTACATTTCATTAACCAATTTTATTTTATAACTAAAAATTATTTTAAATAGTTGTGTGTTTATTAACCAACTTCATCACTCTATTAATCAAATTTTTATATTTTATTAACCAATTTTATTTTACCATTTAAAATTATCTTTCACGAAAACTATTCACAAGATACTGTTCATGGTACTGTTTATAAAATATTTTTTTTTATTTAAAAAATATTATTTACGTATAAATACGATAAACAATTTATACAATGTAAATATTGATATATAAAATAGGTGTAAGAATATCAATCTGCTTTATTTATACAACCATTATTAATGTGCATAAAGATATATTCCATAAAAAAAATCATTCAATGCGATTACTGTCAACTAAATTATAAAAATTTCAAAAACAAATTTAAATTAATTAATTTATATATAAGAGACAAAACAATCACTTTATTCTAAAGTAGATTTGAATAAATACTTAAAGCCTACGGTTCTTCATTTTGGAATTGGCCAACTCATTTTTCCCTTTTGTTTGGGCAAATTGGATGGGACTTGCCTACATGATTGTCCACAAGCTAGAACTACTTCGTACCTTTTAAGTGCATACCAAATAAGTTGGCACTTTCATAGGCATTTTTTCTTTTAAAAAATTGTATGGAAACTTTGTTTTGGAACTATATAGAATGGGAAAGTTTTGTTACAAATTTATCTCTATCAATTTTGATGGATAATTAATCGTAATATGCTTACATTCTTTTAATTCTCAATGTAACTTAGAATTATGAATGGATTATTTTTTATTATCATGTTATAAATACAACTTTTTTTTTTACTTATTTATTGATTAAATTAAGAATATAAAAAATAAAAGAAATTTTAGACATCTCAACTATATATTGACACCTTCAAAAGTCATCATTGTTGTGAACTGTGATACAAATGTGAGTTAGAAATACTACATTGCATGAAAAAGTGGAGTTTGAACATTTTATAAGTGAGATGTCTCGTATACTTAAGTTTTAAAATTTTGGATGAATATGTAGTATCTCTCTCACTTGTGTGGTTGCTCTTTACCCAATGTAGTTGACTAATTGCTCTCCTCCTGATCCATCTCAGGCACCACATCCGACGATTTGAGCAAGGGACAAATTCGTTATAGCATAGGTCTTTCTGACGAGGTGGTGGTTAGGCGACATGTCTCGTTGAAGTGCATGTGACATAGTAAAGGTATCAATAACAATACAAGTGTATTTGGATGAAAGATCTTTTGCTTGAGAGGGGGGAGGGGGGCATATAAGTGGATAAGTCACACTTGAGAGGATACTAGCTTTTGCTCGAAGATTTTACTGGATGAGTGTTCTTCTTCATTTGATGTTGAACTATCTGAAGATTGTTCAAATACTAAATATGTTCTTTTGAAGGAAACTACATGAGTTATGATAAAATTTTGATGAGGTTGCTGACGATTCTTCAGTTTTCCAGCTTATGAATTCATCTTTAAGTAATTGAACTAGTTCCTTCAACTTTTCTATGATTTCATCATTCTTTGAATTTTTCTAAAGTTCATAAACACTCACATATCTTGATATAAGGATTTGATCGAATTTCTGATTCCAATTCTTAACTCTTAGATATTAGTTAGTAACAAACGTTCAAATGCAATTTCTAACATTTATAAATTTGGAAAATCATTTATGAATAAAACATTCATCTCCTTTGTCTCGTGTGTTCATTTTCTCTCGTTCGATTCTTGGAGAAACTCCATATATTATTTCAATAGTATCACATATTTCCTTGGCAGTTTTACAATTATAAATATAAAGAAGTTTACTATCATCTAAGGACATTACTAGAAAATCTTAGTTTTGAAGTCAATTTAGAATTGTTATCTTTTCCTCTATGGTGCAAAGGAGATTGTTTTTTTTATACTATTTCACCATTTATATGGTGAGTAGGAATAAACAGATCGTTGATTATTGTTTCCCACAATTTTAAGTCAATACTTTGAATAATTTTTTTTAATATTCCTTTCCATAATTTAAACCTATCACCATTAAATGGTGGAGGTATGTTTAGGAAAGATCTCTTGTTAGAAAGTGTTGGAAGTCATCTTCCTCCTGAGACAATTAGTCTTTGAATCGAAGTTATGCTCGGATTCCACTTGTTGGACATATGACTCCACACACAAGAGGAGGGTGGGGTTTGAATTGTGGGTTTTTAGAAAAACAATAATTTTAAAACATTTCATTATCATCTTCAGAGTTTAAAACCGTTTTAAAAAAATATTTTTAGAAATAGCAGCGGAAAGTAAATATCTGGAAAATAAAGAATTAAAGGTAAGAGAAATGATACAAGAAATTATAGAATTTTGGTCGAAATGTGTCGCATCCGCGAAAAAACAACCGGCGGGACTCAAATAAAAACACAACACAGAGCCGCCACTGCGCGTTATTTATCCCAAGATAGGGAAAGGAAACGCTCAGAGAAACCTGGAAAGGAAATGGTCTTGCGACCAAAGAGAAAGGGTAAGGGAGTCGGTTACGCAAGGGGAAGGTATTAGCACCCCTCACGTCCGTCGTACTCGACGGGATCCACGTTCTAAAATAAAGAAAAGGTTGCTAAAACATCACACACATACGGGGAACGCAGGTGGGGTTAAGAGAAGGGAGCTCGATAAGACATCGCATCTTATGCCTACATATCTCGTCTGAAACGAGAATCAGAGCCACTGTAGTTCGGCTTACGCACGCCAAACAGCACAAAACACACTAACAGATGGCAAACATGGAGCCTGACAACCACTCGATGGAATTACGTCGGCATCCGAACCAAAACACAAAAACGGCAAACGTGGAGCCCGACAGCCAATCATTGGACTTACGTCGGCATCCGAACCAAACACACAGTCAGATAACAAGTAAACACACGCAAAAAAGAAAAAGGTTGCCCGGAGTGGTCTCGCACGACCACCTGCCTACATACCTCGTCTGGAACAAGGATCAGGGCGATGTAGTTCCCCTGAAAGGGACTGAATTACTAGCCAGAAACCAGGGGAAGACACACTACCAGGGAGCTGGACTCGAGCCTAGTGTTGTCATGCATCGTTACCCTAAGTTCAGTTTTCTATCCTACTTGCATAAGCAAACTACTCCTATCCAGGAAAGAAGCAAGCATACAAGCATACAAAATAATTCAAGCATACATCAAATGAGAACAAGCATCTCAAACAGATATCCACATAGCACGCGCTATAACCAAACAAGTGGGCTCACACAATAGGTTTGACTGCCTCAGCAAGTCATCTGTACGGGCTGTATTTGCTCTTAACCTTGCCATTACGAGGCTAAGGTGAAGCAGATGAAAGGTGAAGTGAGGATGAGACCTCACAGCTCTTATCCCTGACCAGGGAGAGCTTCAGACAAGGGAGCGTGGGTCCAGAATGGAGGGACCCTTCTACGCTCAATGACTCTGACTCGATTGTGCAACAGCACGAGATCTTGGGTTTGTGTCCCAATGCATCAACACACAGCCGTGTGAGCAGAGGGACGACACACAGAATAGTGGGGGATAGATTGCATATCCCTACCTTCCACCAATTGCCTTGATTAAGGACTTCACCTGCTTAGGCACAAAATTAACCAATCACAAGCATCGCCTCTTAAGGAGGACTTCAGACAGTTTGCCCGGTCAACAAACCGGGTCTCCAGACTACATGAAGAATAGAAGTCCTACCTCAAGTGGTTCAAAAACCAAGCAGCAGCAAGCGAGTTCTTAAAGAACTGTAAGCAACTAAATGTACCTGAAAACAATCAAGTATCATCAGTACTCAGACAGACAAACATAAACAGCAAATGTTAATCAGTTAGACTATACAAACTAATGCACAACAAAGCAAGCTCAAAGCTCAAGCCCAAGCTTCACAACCTACAAAACAAAGTTATGTTAGTTCACAAACATCCAACAAACTCAATTGAATTAACTTGATTCAATCTCCTTGAGCATTGTGCTTTTCATCCTGAAAAATCAAGCAAATGTAAGAAACTAGACCACTAGGCCAAGCCTAGGGTCCAAAAGTGACAAAAATGTCTAAACAGCAAGGGATATTCAACCAAACCCAAATTAATGTCAAACAAAAGCAAATGCAATTGATCCCATGTTTATATCATTCACCATATCCATTTTATGCACAAAACAATTCAAACTAGTTCAAATGAAACATCAAACATCCAAACAGAACTATTGCATTCAATTCCATATCAAAACAATTCCAAAAATCCTCAAATAAATTACACCTAAACAGGACATATTCAAGGTATGGCACGTCAAATTTTAGCTCATTTGGGCAAAGGGAACCATGTCAATGAAAATCAACAAAAACAGACACAATTATATGAGCCAAATCACAACATCAACACATGCATTCACTTCAAAAATTCATAATTCAATGAAAACAATAAATAAATGACTGGGACCAAAAGCATCATGTTCTATCATGTGTCTATAACCAGCAAGCCAAATTTCATGTTCATTCAATACCATATGAGCATTTCACACAAGATCTACCAACATATGTCACATAAGCTTGCACATTTGACCAACAGAGATGAAAAAATACCAATCAATTTGAAAATGCAATGGAAAAATCCAGAAAAATACACATAGTATCTTAACATGTTAATGAACATCCATGCAAAATTTCATTCCATTCTAACAAGTCTAGGTCATGAAAATAAATCCAGAAAGATGACCTAACTAGGTGTGACACAAATTGTCACACCTAGATTCCAAAATTCATAACTCAATCACCAGGAATCCAACATTCATGAAATTTACATGTAAATAACCATCAACCAGTCTACAATTACCACAAAAATTTTCAAGCATTTATTTGTAAGCATGAGGATTTCACAATCAAAATGGCCAAAGGTATCAAAATTGCACACATGTTAATCAACCCTAGGTCAAACCTAAATTCCTCCAAGCACAACTTCCAAAAATTAGTCAACAAAATTCTACAGTGAATTAGGAAGTCAACAAAAAAATCCACATATTTTTCTGATTTTTTAAACATTTTTTATGAATTTTTTAAAGTGTTTTATGATTTTTAATAATTTATAGAATTAAATTAATTAAATTAGTTCATTAATGGCATAGTTGTAATTATGGAACGCGGGCGCGGTAAACCTCCTATTCAAATTTTCAAACAAGATTTCGGATCCAACATGCTATACTCATCGTCTTCACTCCAGAAATACCAAGAACACGCATGAACATGAAGATCCACGAATCATCACCAAAATTTGCAAGCGCATAGTCAATGGAATCGTCTAAGAACAAGGAGTCCAAATATGTCAATGATTTAACCTACAAGTTCCTAAATCTCACGGATCAATCGACTTAGGGTTTGGTTTCAAAACTTCTAATCAAGATTACTTCACCTACGTTTCACCATTTCTAAAACCAACAGTACCACGATGATCTATGATAAACACACTATAAAACGCATATGACAATTAAGGCATTGATGTGATTCGATCTCTAACCTTAATTTGAAACCAGTGACGATTCGTGAGGTTTTGAGGCTCGATTCCTTGAAACAGATGGAGCTGGATGATGGTGAAAGTGAGTGAAGTGCTCGAATCCAGTTGATTTTACTCCTAGTGCTCGAATTCTTGATTCACCATCAATGGAGCTCGCATGAACAGTTGCAATTTGAAGCTCTTCTTAGTCCACTTTCCAAAAACAGTTGCAGATGATGATGAATGGAGATCAACACAACAAGAATCTTCGAATTTGATCAAGAATTCAAAGAGTTTTGGTCAATTGAAGTGTTATGTGGTTCTTGAGAATTTGAGAGAATGTGATGAATTTGGATCTGATTTTGGGGAATTGTGAATTTTGTTATGATTTAGATGTGATTAGGATTATATATGCTAGCTTAATCCATGCTTAACCATGCTAATTAATCAATTGGAAATGATTAGTGAAATGGTTATTTTTCAAGCAAGGGGCAAAAGTGTACTTTCACATATAAGCCAACGCCAGCTCATTGACAGCTCACACACTCTCAAAATGACATGTGTGAGCTGTTGCAACTTGTTTCACCTTCATTGGATGAGTATTTTGGAAATTCACTATGTGATGGCTTATGTGTTCAATTATCAAGTTCATTTCAAAAGCCATTTTCCAAACCATGAAGCCTTAGCATGTTATGAATATTCCAACAAGTTTCAAATGCCATTTATGAAGTGTTGCAAAAATCCCCATCCAAAAATTCCAATTATTTCACAAGTTGGACAATTTTGCCCCTGGTTCATTTAACTGTCCAGTTGAAATTTGACTTTTTGCATTGACCTTTTTTGAGAAAATCCAATTATGCACCATGAGAGTAAATGTCAAATAGAGTTTGTGCATATAAAGAACATCCAATTTGGACACTCCATGTGGAAGTTATGCCCTCCTGATTATGGGTCATTTTTGAAATTCACTGGACCATAACTTGCCAACCATACATGGGATTTTCAAGTTCTTGGACTTTTTGGAAAGGTGAGACCAAGATCTACAACTTTCATGTTGAAAAAAGTTTCATTTGAAGCTTCCTTGGACATGTAATTTTGAGGTCAAAAACTTTCCATTTTTGGAAACTTCTATTACAAGTCACTTTCTATTTTTGGCAGTTTTTGTTCTGACTTGATTTTCCTCATTCTTAAGCTTTGAGATGTCAAATAACACTTGTTCCAACATGAATAAAGTGTATCCAACTCATTTCCACCTCCAATTCCATCAGATCATGTACAGTTGACCACAGTTGACTTTTCCAACCGATAGATGAATTTGGCAATGCATAGATCAAACTGAGCCCCAATCTCCTGATGAAATGGCTCAAGGGTGAAACCCTAGCCTCAATAAGCACAATAAAATCATAGAATGAACCCCATAGCCATCATAAACCCCATCTCCTGATCATGCCCTGACTGGTCCAATGCAACTGATTAGGGTTGACCAGTGGTCAAAACCCTAATCTCAAGGAATGAGCTTCAATCTCCTGATGAAATCCAACCATGATGATAATGATGTATCATTGTAATCAAGATGAAGATCAATATCCTCTGAGAATCATAAAACCCTAATTCACTGCCCCATCCTCAGATGATCAATGATCAATCCAATGAAACCCTAGGCTTGCACTTTGACTTCCTCATCTTCTGATCCAGGCTTGGGAAGATAGCTTGCACAATGTAACCACATGATATGCAATATGCTATGCCTAATGCCCTAAAAATGATATGTAATATGTTAAGCTAGTCCCAAGAGAGGAGGGCAAATTTTGAGGTGTTACAGCTGCCCCTATTCAATCCACTGTGAACCTGTCGATACGAAATAGCCTCGGCTTTCGGATGATCAGGATGAAGAGTGATTGAATACCAAGAACAGACGAACAATTTTCACTCTGATTGGATAATAATTAACGCCTGTCAGAATCGGCGAAGAAACAAACTCAAAACGTCGACCTGGATACCAAAATAAATGGTAACTCAGGGATAACTATGGCCTGAACACCACACATCCACTCGGGATCATTATTCTCTCTTCTTTTTTCCTTTTTCTTGAACCCCGAAACTTTTCTCTGCTCTTTTTTTCATTTTCTTGAACCCCGAAATTTTCTCTGCGCAAACGACCCTCGGATCTCTGCATTTGAACCCCATTCTCCTGTTTGCCAAAATAAATGGACCCCATTCTCCGATTTGGACCCCAGTCGCCTGACGATAACCCGCGATCGCCAATATGAACCCCGTTCTCCAGAAAATGCCGCAACATCTCCCTTTCTCCATTTGAACCCCATCTCCAGAAAATGTCTCCACATTTCCTTTTCTCCATTTGAACCCCGTTCTCCAATCTCTCGTGATAATTCCGCTGGCAACGCCGGAAATAACACCAAACACCACTCTGAGGGCGACATATCAGAGGGTACACCTTCACAAAAGGAAGGTAACATGTGCATCTCTTCTTCCGAAGACACCCGTAACGACCTCCATTGGCATCCGCCAAAGTCTAAGGTGACACATGAACAGAAGATAATCCCAAGGACCTCATCCTGGATATAATCTTCAACTCTATCTCCATTTGAACCCCGCTCTCCAGAAAATGTCTCCACATTTCCTTTTCTCCATTTGGACCCCGCTCTCCAGAAAATGCCGCAACATCTCCCTTTCTCCATTTGAACCCCATCTCCAGAAAATGTCTCCACATTTCCTTTTCTCCATTTGAACCCCGGAATCGCGCTGATCGCGTAACGTCCTCTAATTTTATTTCCATCTCTGCCCGACGGAAACATTTCCTCCAGTATCGCACTACTGGGGAACACTGCTGATCTGACGTTGTGATGCTAAAACTCCTCAGAGTGACATCTCCCACCGGGCACTGACTGATGACCGGGAGAAAACTCGACGTTTACTGGACATCGAATCGATGATGTTGACAGACACCAAAGAAAACTCGACCAGACACTTACTGATGACTGGGAGAAAACTCGACGTTTACTGGACATCGAATCGATGATGTTGACAGACACCAAAGAAAACTCGACCAGACACTTACTGATGACTGGGAGAAAACTCGACGTTTACTGAACATCGAATCAATGATGTTTACTGACACCAAACAATGATGTTTACAGGCATCAAACAATGATGTGACAGGACATCGAACTATGATGTTTACAGGCATCAAACAATGATGTTGACAGGCATCAGACAATGATGTTGACAGGACATCGAACAATGATGTTTACAGGCATCAGACAATGATGTTTACAGGCATCAAACAATGATGTGACAGGACATCGAACTATGATGTTTACAGGCATCAAACAACGATGTTGACAGGCATCAGACAATGATGTTGACAGGACATCGAACAATGATGTTTACAGGCATCAGACAATGATGTTTACAGGCATCAAACAATGATGTTTACAGGCATCAAACAATGATGTTTACAGGCATCAAACAATGACCGACCAAACACTTACTGATGCCTGGGAAATACTGTTGTTCCAGACTCACAATGCTGAACTCCTCGGAGTATCGTCTTCACTGTCCAGCAAAACCAATCCTCAAGCGGTAACCACGGCTCGAATCGCGCTGATCGCGTAACGTCCTCTGATTTTATTTCCATCTCTGTCCGACGGAAACATTTCCTCCAATATCGCACTACTGGGGAACATTGCTGATCTGACGTCATGATGCTAAACCCCTCAGAGTAACATCTTCACCATCTGATGAAACCAAACCTCCAAGCGGTAACCACGGCTTGAATCGCGCTGATCGCGTAACCTTTCCATATCTGCCCGACGGAAAAAGTACCCTCCAGTATCGCACTACTGGGGAACATTGCTGATCGAATCCTGAGGCTAAAACTCCTCTGAATAACACCTTCGCTGTCTGGCAAAAACCACTCCTCAAACGGTAACCACGGCTTGAGACTAGCTGATGCTTGCAATGATGCATGATTGATTTTTCTGCGTAATGCTCCATACTTATGGAAATGCTACGCGATTTATTATTTTTCTATGCAACATGCCATGCTATTCTACATGATGAATGCATAAAAAGCATCCCCCTCAAGGGACTCTTCTGGGGAGCACGAGACACTCTGCTGAGGAACTCGTCCATACTCCGATCTCCACCCTGATGGGGAATATCACTGCTGCTGGGATAAAGCAACCCTTGCTGGGGAAGGAACCTCCTTTGCACCCAATCCGCCTGGGAAACTGCTGGGGATAAGCACCACCAACACTCTGTGGGGATACAACAGTCTTCGACTTGCTGAGGATATCAATCCCGAACCTGCTTTGGGGAAACCTCACAGATACCTGACGACTTCACTGGGGAAATGCTCACAGATACTCCGCTGGGAAGCAGCCACCTCCAGGATTGTCTACTGGGGACGCATCAATCTATCACCTGCTGGGGATAACCTTCCCGACCCTGCTAGGGAAACGAATGCCACTCCGCTGGGGACAACCCATGCAATCCATAGGATCAACTTGGCTGGGGATGCAAAAATCCGTCTGCTGCGGAAACTCGTCCAATCCACCGGTAGGATGAACACTGCTGGAGATATATTTCATTGAAACCCGCTCCACTCGGGGAATAGCAACCTTCTGACTCGGTTAGGGAAGCCACAGACCTCGGATCTGCAGGGGATTTGGTCCTCTAATTCTGCTTGGGGACCTAGCTGGGAAATGAGAAAAGTTGGTACAAAACACCCGTCGACTCATCGAACCATGGTATCCACCTCCCAATCTCACATCAGTTTTTCACTTTTGAGAATTCTCAGACTCGTCTGGGCCTTTTCTGCTCCATCATCTTGTATTCCCAATCGCTCCGCGCTCGACGAGAAACATACTCCTGGGACTAATACAGAAATTCGATTTTCCGACTTTGAAGAGTCTTCTTGATTAATTTCAATGGTCGTCGGACGTCCCAACACCTCTTCATCACTCTCCAATTCACCTGTCCCAGATCAGACTCTGTGGGGAATTTCTACAGACTTTCCAATCTTCCGATTTTGAAGAGTCTTCTTGGTTATCATCACGGATCGTCGTACGTCTCAACGTCTTCGTCATCCTTTCATTCATTCGTTCCTGAGCGAACTCTCTGGGGATTTGTTTCATCAACAGCTTCCACATCACAACCTGCAAGTGAGTGACGAATACCTAACAGTTCCTGCAAAACAGATCGTCAGATAAAACCGTGCCCCGGGCGTGTCAAGATTTCAACACTTAGGTCACCCATCCTTCCAAATAAGATTTCAAGCTTTCAATCTTATAAACATGCATTGGAAGGGACCTGTATGTCTTAAAATGCAAAATTCTTTATCAAAATAATCTGGATGTTTTTGCAATCAAAGCGGTAATAAAAAACAAAAAACAAAATTATTTGACTGAATATGCATTTTATTGATTGGAAAAGTGTGGCTCAAATTGAGCAATTCAAAGGAAGCAATTCCTGAAAAGAGGTAATTGCGCACAAAAGGAAAAATCTATCCTAATGGCAATGTGAAACCCGTGATCTCATCGAGTTCCAACTCGGTTACACCCCATATGTCCTCAGACTCTCCGTGCTTTCTGCCTTCTGAACAAGACGTTTCTGACTGATCCCTACCGGGCATTATCCATGATGCCTTAACCAAAGCGCAAACGATCATGCTGGACGCAATTGTTCGTTTCAATCCCTCTTTTGCCTGGACCGCCCTTTCGGGTTTTCAGTCCACCGGGATACCCTTTTTTGCCCAAGTCGCCTTTTCAGGTCTTCGACTTGCCGGGTGTACATTTTTTCATTCTATCCCTAATTTTTGCCCGAACCTTTCTTTCTGTTTTTGGTTCGCCAGGATGCCCATTTTTGCCTGGACTATTTTATTCTTTTCGTCCAGCGGGTCTCTTTACACGAAGTATTTTTTAACTGCGTCCGCATTCACAGGGGATGGAAAATCCTCGCCATCCATGGTCGTTAACAACAAGGCTCCGCCAGAGAAAACCTTCTTGACCACGAATGGACCTTCATAATTCGGTGTCCATTTGCCCCTTCAATCGTTTTGAGGAGGAAGGATCCTTTTCAACATCATATCACCTACGTGATATACCCGAGGTCGCACCTTCTTGTCAAAAGCACGCTTCATCCTTTGCTGGTACAACTGCCCATGACAGATGGCCGCTAGCCTCTTTTCCTCAATCAAGCTCAACTCTTCGTACCGGGTTCTTACCCATTCAACCTCTTGCAATTTCACGTCTCTCAGGACTCTCAAAGAGGGAAACTGAACCTCAACAGGTAATACCGCTTCCATTCCATATACCAACGAGAAAGGCTTTGCCCCAGTAGGCGCACCGAGGTTCGATACCCAGGATACAAGCTTCATGCTTAATCACCGTCGGTGCATTCAAATGTTGTCCGGGCAACCAAAAGCACATTCACCTTAACCTCCCCATCAGACATCAGAACCCGTTCGGATTCAGGGTCAGGCCCCTCCTCCGGGATCGGTTACTCTCAACCTTTCGATTAGAGCACCTCGAGATGTCCTCATCAGGGAACTCAAACTTCCTTGGTTGATAATCCCCAATGGGTTGCGGAGCGATGTAATCAGACAATACACCCCTTTATTGCTTTCTGAGAGTATCACAAATCAGTCAACATTCTTTTGCTCTTTCGCAACCTGTCCGGTTAATGCTGGCTTCTTAAACACATACTCAATCGGATCCGTCTTGGACATCCACAAAGTGGTATGAACCAGCATACACTGTCTCAGTCGGCGAGCAGCCTATGCCAAAGTACAGCAAGTTTTCTCGAATAGTGAATGTATTGTTCCACAGTCGGTAAACTTTTTGTTAAGGTAAATTGCATGCTCTTTTCGACGAGACTCGTCATGCTGACCCACTTCACCTCGTAGACCCCTCGAAGGCTTGTCAAGTACCAGATTAACAATTGCTCCTTCCACAGGAGGTATCAGAATCAGAGGTTCCTGCAACTTTTCTTTTATTTTCAATGCCCCTTTGGCAATCATTATTTCACCTGACCGTTTGATCTTTCTTTTCAACATCCTGAATATGGGTTCACACGTGGCTGTTAGCTGAGATGTGAACCATGACATGTAGTTCAATCTGCCTAATAGACCACGAACCTCTTTCTTTATTCTTTCTCGGTTCAGGCATTTTTTTTTTTTTTTTTTTTTTGCAGGATCGACCTCGATTCCTCTCTTACAACGAACCCCAACAGCTTACCGGATCGCACTCTGATAGTGCACTTACTTGAATTCAACCTCAGTTTGAATTATCTCCACTGGTCAAACGACTTGCCCCGGTCTACCAGATGCCCCTCTTCTGTCTGAGACTTTGCTAACATGTCATCAACATAGCATTCAATTTCATGATGAATCCTATCATGAAACAAAGTCACCCTGGCTCTCTGATAAGTAGCACCGGCGTTCTGCTTCTCTAGAGGACAGTCTTCTCTCCATGGTAGCTTGTACACAACGACACCGATATCCGACCCTGGGGTATCCTGACACGACCAGGTGAAGGTATCCACATGCTCTTTCAATAAGGCTACCATTCTGCTATCGATTCGCCTCTGAAGCGGCTCCGATTTTTATTTCCTTTCTGACCTCGGCGGTGCTTGTAATAACAATCTTAATCTGCTCCTTATGCGGCCGAATCACCTTCTCCTCTTGTTTCCGCAACCTGGCTAATTCCAGCAGATCACAATCTTCTTCGTCTTCTTCTTCAGCAAGATAAATCGGTTTGTCGAAGTCATATGAGGGGTAACCAAATTGTTATCAATGAGATCCGGGGACTTATTTTTCGAAGTCGAAACGAGACAAAACAAAAATATGAAAAATGAAAATAAACATTGCCATTTTTATTTGTTTTTTTTAAACTGCAAAAATAAATGAAAAACAGGGAACACCGCTTTTTGACTGAAAAACATCCATTTATTAATGATGCAGAAATGTTGCAAATGTAAACATGAGGTGGCCCTTACAATGAACCATTACGTGTCGGGCAACACGTATGGCTTTCATGCAAATAAAATTGAAAACAAGAAATATTACTCTTCCAGACGAGCGTCAGTGCTGATCTTGTTAGGCCTTCCAGCTTCCTGGTACGCACGATTTTATCCACGATTCTAGCTCGCAATCACTGTCAACCTCTTCACCCACCGTATAGGCGTAATCCGAATCTAGCATTCCGGCACTGACAAAGGTGAACGACGGACGACGTCCTCTGTTCTGCTCAGACGAGTCTTGACCTGGATGATAACCAATCCCAAACATATCCGCCTTTACCACAATGCCTATGATCTGTCCCCAGCCTGGGATCCCTCCATTTCTCACCACTTCCAATGCCTGCTTGTAAGAAGAAATGGACGGCTTTTTCTCTTTCTCAACACCAATGGCATTTTCCACCTTGACGATTTCAGCTGCCAGACTGAGTGCTTTACATCTTACATCGTCCATTTCTGCTTTCATCATTCTCTGGACCGATCCCCCAATTACCACACACCCTTTTGTAGTGATGGCTGCACAACAATCATCAACACGAGGGAAAGCTCCACTTTTTCGTCGGGCGTTTTGAGACCACGGACATTGGCATTTTCAACTGATCCTTCTCAGTCACCTCTATCCCTTTCTTGTCCCTTGACATCATTTTCGCTTTTACAGGACCATGCCTTGGCACGGGGTTAACACTATCATCTGCCATTGGTGCAAAGCTGATTGTCTTAGAATCCACCAAGTCCTGGACCACATGCTTAAAAGCTTTGCAATCCTCAACATGATGTCCGGGTGCCCCAGCATGGAACTCACACCTGACATTCTCATCATAACTGGCAACCCTCTGATCCGGTTTCCCTGGAACCAATATCCTCGGCTGCACCAACCCAAGATCTTTCAACCTTTTAAACAGAGAGGCGTAAGTCACGGGCGGCTTATTGAAATGACGATCTGTCGTCCTCCTTCTCACTTGGCCCACAACTCTTTGTGTTCTCAATTGAGGTGACTGTTGCCGCTGTGGTGCAGATGAATCACCAACATGAATGGTTACGGTGGCAGCATAAGGGTGGTAACGATCCTTACCGCATTCTCTTTTAGTCTGCGCACCACCTGATTCAACCTTCTTCTTGGGCTGACCACTGTCAAGGAATTTCTTCACTACAGAGCCAGAGGGATTTGTTACTTCGGATGACGGAGCCTTTCCCTGAACTTTCTCCTTGATCATCCAGCCCTCAATCCTTTCTAATCTCTCGGCCATGGCTTTCTGCCCCAAGGCAAGCCCTTGCACAACACTGAACAAATCCCTCACCATCTCTTTCAGTTCGAGGATGTCGGCGTTGGAAGGATCCATCAGTTTGGATTTGTTGCCCCTAGCAGGATATCTGAGCAAACAAGCTATGCGCACCGGTTGACACCTACAAAACAGCAAGTGGGTTAGCATGCATGAATGCAACGTCTATCCATATGAGGAAGATTCTGTCCTTTGATTCTGGTTTCATTGAGACAGATAAAATTTCACCAATAACATTCTGACATTCAGATGTCTCTCAACCAGATCCTCAATCCATAATACTCCCCATATGACTAGACGTAGGTTTGGTGCAAATGAATGCAAAATGATGCTGATGAATGAATGCAATGCACTGTGCCATCCTCCAAGTCATCTGATCATCTGTTGCTCTGCGTCACAGCCCTGGTCTCTGAACCGATCACAACCATCTGAGGGAATATGTACCCATAAATCCGACTCAAGGGTTCCGAAATAAACGGAAGACAGATACATCATCATCATCATCAAACCATCTCTGAACAGATACCCACAACCTCTAAATCGGCCCGGGGAATCCTGAAATAAACGGATCCCCACTGATAAATACCACGGACAACACTCCGGCGTCTCGGCAATAAATGGCCATAAATCCGACTTGTAAACATGACTCTGATCCATGGAACCAATAGTCACTATCAAAGTCACCATCAATCACCAACAGGAATCATCTGTACCTGTTAAAATGATCATTCCCTCCCCACTCACGGGTGTTATCTAGGCCAGGGTAAAGTCGAGAGAAACGCAGCATAAATAACCTTTCGCAGAATATCATCATATACACACCCGAAGTATGTAACGATAATATCCCACCAGGGTCTGAACTGCTCGTGATATCAATGTTCCGCTAAGTGGCGCATACCACCCGCTTCCCATGAATCACTCTATTCCTAGGTTTCCTAGATTTCACTCATAGCCTGGGTATTGGGCCTTTTACCTCGAGTAACTCCCACCCCAAAACAGTGGAACCACCTGTACAGAGGACGGCAACATGATAGTATGATGCATGCAAATATTTATGCAAATATATACATAATCTGAATAATAAATGCAATAAATAAAGCAAAACAAGCAACCTAAACTATCCTAAAACGCTAGGAAGGACTCGCTTAGGGAAGATGGACCAGCACAGGTCTACATCCGTAATCCCCAGCAGAGTCGCCAGCTGTCGCATCCGCGAAAAAACAACCAGCGGGACTCAAATAAAAACACAACACAGAGCCGCCACTGCGCGTTATTTATCCCAAGATAGGGAAAGGAAACGCTCAGAGAAACCTGGAAAGGAAATGGTCTTGCGACCAAAGAGAAAGGGTAAGGGAGTCGGTTACGCAAGGGGAAGGTATTAGCACCCCTCACGTCCGTCGTACTCGACGGGATCCACGTTCTAAAATAAAGAAAAGGTTGCTAAAACATCACACACATACGGGGAACGCAGGTGGGGTTAAGAGAAGGGAGCTCGATAAGACATCGCATTTTATGCCTACATATCTCGTCTGAAACGAGAATCAGAGCCACTGTAGTTCGGCTTACGCACGCCAAACAGCACAAAACACACTAACAGATGGCAAACATGGAGCCTGACAACCACTCGATGGAATTACGTCGGCATCCGAACCAAAACACAAAAACGGCAAACGTGGAGCCCGACAGCCAATCATTGGACTTACGTCGGCATCCGAACCAAACACACAGTCAGATAACAAGTAAACACACGCAAAAAAGAAAAAGGTTGCCCGGAGTGGTCTCGCACGACCACCTGCCTACATACCTCGTCTGGAACAAGGATCAGGGCGATGTAGTTCCCCTGAAAGGGACTGAATTACTAGCCAGAAACCAGGGGAAGACACACTACCAGGGAGCTGGACTCGAGCCTAGTGTTGTCATGCATCGTTACCCTAAGTTCAGTTTTCTATCCTACTTGCATAAGCAAACTACTCCTATCCAGGAAAGAAGCAAGCATACAAGCATACAAAATAATTCAAGCATACATCAAATGAGAACAAGCATCTCAAACAGATATCCACATAGCACGCGCTATAACCAAACAAGTGGGCTCACACAATAGGTTTGACTGCCTCAGCAAGTCATCTGTACGGGCTGTATTTGCTCTTAACCTTGCCATTACGAGGCTAAGGTGAAGCAGATGAAAGGTGAAGTGAGGATGAGACCTCACAGCTCTTATCCCTGACCAGGGAGAGCTTCAGACAAGGGAGCGTGGGTCCAGAATGGAGGGACCCTTCTACGCTCAATGACTCTGACTCGATTGTGCAACAGCACGAGATCTTGGGTTTGTGTCCCAATGCATCAACACACAGCCGTGTGAGCAGAGGGACGACACACAGAATAGTGGGGGATAGATTGCATATCCCTACCTTCCACCAATTGCCTTGATTAAGGACTTCACCTGCTTAGGCACAAAATTAACCAATCACAAGCATCGCCTCTTAAGGAGGACTTCAGACAGTTTGCCCGGTCAACAAACCGGGTCTCCAGACTACATGAAGAATAGAAGTCCTACCTCAAGTGGTTCAAAAACCAAGCAGCAGCAAGCGAGTTCTTAAAGAACTGTAAGCAACTAAATGTACCTGAAAACAATCAAGTATCATCAGTACTCAGACAGACAAACATAAACAGCAAATGTTAATCAGTTAGACTATACAAACTAATGCACAACAAAGCAAGCTCAAAGCTCAAGCCCAAGCTTCACAACCTACAAAACAAAGTTATGTTAGTTCACAAACATCCAACAAACTCAATTGAATTAACTTGATTCAATCTCCTTGAGCATTGTGCTTTTCATCCTGAAAAATCAAGCAAATGTAAGAAACTAGACCACTAGGCCAAGCCTAGGGTCCAAAAGTGACAAAAATGTCTAAACAGCAAGGGATATTCAACCAAACCCAAATTAATGTCAAACAAAAGCAAATGCAATTGATCCCATGTTTATATCATTCACCATATCCATTTTATGCACAAAACAATTCAAACTAGTTCAAATGAAACATCAAACATCCAAACAGAACTATTGCATTCAATTCCATATCAAAACAATTCCAAAAATCCTCAAATAAATTACACCTAAACAGGACATATTCAAGGTATGGCACGTCAAATTTTAGCTCATTTGGGCAAAGGGAACCATGTCAATGAAAATCAACAAAAACAGACACAATTATATGAGCCAAATCACAACATCAACACATGCATTCACTTCAAAAATTCATAATTCAATGAAAACAATAAAGAAATGACTGGGACCAAAAGCATCATGTTCTATCATGTGTCTATAACCAGCAAGCCAAATTTCATGTTCATTCAATACCATATGAGCATTTCACACAAGATCTACCAACATATGTCACATAAGCTTGCACATTTGACCAACAGAGATGAAAAAATACCAATCAATTTGAAAATGCAATGGAAAAATCCAGAAAAATACACATAGTATCTTAACATGTTAATGAACATCCATGCAAAATTTCATTCCATTCTAACAAGTCTAGGTCATGAAAATAAATCCAGAAAGATGACCTAACTAGGTGTGACACAAATTGTCACACCTAGATTCCAAAATTCATAACTCAATCACCAGGAATCCAACATTCATGAAATTTACATGTAAATAACCATCAACCAGTCTACAATTACCACAAAAATTTTCAAGCATTTATTTGTAAGCATGAGGATTTCACAATCAAAATGGCCAAAGGTATCAAAATTGCACACATGTTAATCAACCCTAGGTCAAACCTAAATTCCTCCAAGCACAACTTCCAAAAATTAGTCAACAAAATTCTACAGTGAATTAGAAAGTCAACAAAAAAATCCACATATTTTTCTGATTTTTTAAACATTTTTTATGAATTTTTTAAAGTGTTTTATGATTTTTAATAATTTATAGAATTAAATTAATTAAATTAGTTCCTTAATGGCATAGTTGTAATTATGGAACGCGGGCGCGGTAAACCTCCTATTCAAATTTTCAAACAAGATTTCGGATCCAACATGCTATACTCATCGTCTTCACTCCAGAAATACCAAGAACACGCATGAACATGAAGATCCACGAATCATCACCAAAATTTGCAAGCGCATAGTCAATGGAATCGTCTAAGAACAAGGAGTCCAAATATGTCAATGATTTAACCTACAAGTTCCTAAATCTCACGGATCAATCGACTTAGGGTTTGGTTTCAAAACTTCTAATCAAGATTACTTCACCTACGTTTCACCATTTCTAAAACCAACAGTACCACGATGATCTATGATAAACACACTATAAAACGCATATGACAATTAAGGCATTGATGTGATTCGATCTCTAACCTTAATTTGAAACCAGTGACGATTCGTGAGGTTTTGAGGCTCGATTCCTTGAAACAGATGGAGCTGGATGATGGTGAAGGTGAGTGAAGTGCTCGAATCCAGTTGATTTTACTCCTAGTGCTCGAATTCTTGATTCACCATCAATGGAGCTCGCATGAACAGTTGCAATTTGAAGCTCTTCTCAGTCCACTTTCCAAAAACAGTTGCAGATGATGATGAATGGAGATCAACACAACAAGAATCTTCGAATTTGATCAAGAATTCAAAGAGTTTTGGTCAATTGAAGTGTTATGTGGTTCTTGAGAATTTGAGAGAATGTGATGAATTTGGATCTGATTTTGGGGAATTGTGAATTTTGTTATGATTTAGATGTGATTAGGATTATATATGCTAGCTTAATCCATGCTTAACCATGCTAATTAATCAATTGGAAATGATTAGTGAAATGGTTATTTTTCAAGCAAGGGGCAAAAGTGTACTTTCACATATAAGCCAATGCCAGCTCATTGACAGCTCACACACTCTCAAAATGACATGTGTGAGCTGTTGCGACTTGTTTCACCTTCATTGGATGAGTATTTTGGAAATTCACTATGTGATGGCTTATGTGTTCAATTATCAAGTTCATTTCAAAAGCCATTTTCCAAACCATGAAGCCTTAGCATGTTATGAATATTCCAACAAGTTTCAAATGCCATTTATGAAGTGTTGCAAAAATCCCCATCCAAAAATTCCAATTATTTCACAAGTTGGACAATTTTGCCCCTGGTTCATTTAACTGTCCAGTTGAAATTTGACTTTTTGCATTGACCTTTTTTGAGAAAATCCAATTATGCACCATGAGAGTACATGTCAAATAGAGTTTGTGCATATAAAGAACATCCAATTTGGACACTCCATGTGGAAGTTATGCCCTCCTGATTATGGGTCATTTTTGAAATTCACTGGACCATAACTTGCCAACCATACATGGGATTTTCAAGTTCTTGGACTTTTTGGAAAGGTGAGACCAAGATCTACAACTTTCATGTTGAACAAAGTTTCATTTGAAGCTTCCTTGGACATGTAATTTTGAGGTCAAAAACTTTCCATTTTTGGAAACTTCTATTACAAGTCACTTTCTATTTTTGGCAGTTTTTGTTCTGACTTGATTTTCCTCATTCTTAAGCTTTGAGATGTCAAATAACACTTGTTCTAACATGAATGAAGTGTATCCAACTCATTTCCACCTCCAATTCCATCAGATCATGTACAGTTGACCACAGTTGACTTTTCCAACCGATAGATGAATTTGGCAATGCATAGATCAAACTGAGCCCCAATCTCCTGATGAAATGGCTCAAGGGTGAAACCCTAGCCTCAATAAGCACAATAAAATCATAGAATGAACCCCATAGCCATCATAAACCCCATCTCCTGATCATGCCCTGACTGGCCCAATGCAACTGATTAGGGTTGACCAGTGGTCAAAACCCTAATCTCAAGGAATGAGCTTCAATCTCCTGATGAAATCCAACCATGATGATAATGATGTATCATTGTAATCAAGATGAAGATCAATATCCTCTGAGAATCATAAAACCCTAATTCACTGCCCCATCCTCAGATGATCAATGATCAATCCAATGAAACCCTAGGCTTGCACTTTGACTTCCTCATCTTCTGATCCAGACTTGGGAAGATAGCTTGCACAATGTAACCACATGATATGCAATATGCTATGCCTAATGCCCTAAAAATGATATGTAATATGTTAAGCTAGTCCCAAGAGAGGAGGGCAAATTTTGAGGTGTTACAAAATGAAGTGACTTAATCCTTTCCCCAAGACTATATGTTGAGAGTATCCAATAATGCTTAAGAGATTTTAGTAGGTTGAACTCTCGAACTCCCTTATACAAGAAAAAATGAAGTTTCAGGCTAACTTGTAACCAAACAAAGAATAATGGACTGAAGTGGTTAGTCTTCCTTCCACACAACGGATTGAAGCAGTTAGTCTTCCTTCCAAACAATAAATTAAAGCAGTTATTCTTCCTTCCAAACAGTAACTTGAAACAGTTAGTCTCCAAGCTAACCCGAGATTTTCTAGGGACTTATCTTGAACCAAACTGGGCTTTGAACAAGCTTTCCTCCAAACCTTACCGATGTTTTAAATAGGTTGACCACGAACCAAGTTGAGATTTTGAACTGGGCTGATCTCCAACCGAAACAAGCTTTTAAACTACGTGGATCTTACAAACCAAATTGAGGTTTTGAACAGGATAACCACAAACCAAGTTGATGTGAAGAAGATTTTATTCATCTATCTTATATTATGTTTTTATGAAGACAAAATCTCATCATAGAAGAAAGATCAGAGAATAAAAATATTGAAATCAAGTATCAAGATTGGACAAACTTTGGAAATCAAAGGATTGAATCATGAAGATTAAGGTACAATGGCAATTCATATGTATATAAGCTTTAGAACCTAAATCCCCAAATAAATTTTTTAATGAGTTTAGCGTTTGAACCCAAACACTCCCTTAAAGATAAATTATTCAACCAAGAGAAAAACACTTCTTGGTGAATTTACAATAATACTCTTTCCAAAATATAAACTTCCTCGCCAAACACAAAGACTTTCTCAAAGCGCTACAACTAAATTAAAGTGAGAGAAAATGAAAAATTTATATATATATATATATATATATATATATATATATATATTATATATATATATTATATATATATATATTATATATATAATATATATATATATATATCTATATATATATATATAATATATATATATATATATATAGATATATATATATATCGATAGAGAGAGAGAGATAGAGAGAGAGAGAGAGAGAGCGAGAGAGAGAGAGAGGAGAGAGAGAGAGAGAGAGCGAGAGAGCGAGAGAGAGCGAGAGAGAGAGAGAGAGAGAGCGAGAGAGAGAGCGAGCGAGAGAGAGAGAGAGAGAGTCTCACGTTTCTGGATATGAAAATGTGAAGGGAAATGCCTCTGTTTATAGGCTTGAGGTTAACAAAAGAAAGGAAAGATCAATGGGTCAAAATTAATGTGCAATCAATTGGCTTCCCAATCGATTTGAAGCCCAAATTTAATTGATTACAAATGCACAAAAAGGAATGAATGGATAAAAAGATGTTGCCCTTCATTAAGACGATGTCTTAATCGTTTATGGACAACTTTTGCACTCACTAAATCAATTGGGTGAAGGATCTAATCGATTGGAAAATTCATAGGATGAAACATGAGATATCTTCAAGTTGAATGTCATTATCAGAGGGTGTTTGCAGCGATCACCAAACCCTAATTTATCTGCTTGCATCTTTAACCACTTTATCAAATGTTACATCTTCAAGTTGTCACACAAGTTGTCCTTTAACTTATCATCGTGATAAGCACTTTATCAAAGGAAGAATCTTCTTGTCTTCTCTCGGCCTTGATCACTTGTTTAAATAACATGCAAAACATTGTTCCATATATTCTCTAAAGATAAATCACAAGATTTGAAGATATACATTCTCGGAACCTCCAAAGTTGACTATTCCTCTAATACTTAAAAAAAATTGTCCACAGATTTCAGAGTTGCAGAAGCATTTGAAGGAAAATAGGAGGTTAAACTCGCATGGAAATATCTATTATCAAAAGGGACCCTCTAGCAACACAAACACACACACGCGCATGCACACACATACACACACACATGCACACACACACACACATGCACGTTGACACACCTACCCACACTCACACATCCACACTAGAGTCGGGCAATAGTCTCATTTTAGCCGCCAAACCAAGTTCAATGGCTCCCCGTGTTCGCCGTTGCGCCCTCCGTGGTGGTTTCAAATGTTGCCCATTTGTAAGTGCAGCTACGCGCCATATGTAACACCCTAATTTCCCCGCGCGTAATATAACTAAATAAATCAAGAATATATCACATATGCACATCAGGATGTCACACATCTCAAATCACAACCTGTTATATGACACATATAATTTAAAATAAAACATCCAACACCTGTCATCGCATGCTCACTTTCACTTAGGGTATCGTTGTATCACTATTTATTAAATAAGCATGTTTCACAATCATATAAGTCTTATAAAAATATTTTATTAAAACTAAAACAATCCGGAAAACGTCTCTGCAAATCAACGCAAGCATCAAAACATCGAGAGTAAAACATCCATTTCTCTAATTAACATAAAACGGAAATAAAAAGCATCGTTCTCCCCGTCCAGTGTTACAGTCAGAGAACTGTAATTCTAAGAATGCAAAATGAAAAAGAAAAGAGAGGAACAACCCAATGCCATCCTTCATCTCTAAGGAGCTACTTAGTTACCTGCTTATCTGTACTCCGAAGAGGAGCACAAGTCACAACAACAATAAAGGGGGGGGGGGGGGGGGAGAATTGACATCAATAAATTAAGCTTATAAATTGCAAGGTAGAACATGTACAACTACACATATTTCAAAACAATCACACAATCACATTCTTACACCCAACTCAACATCATACACAATTATGATTAAGCCTACAACTCATTATGCAACGTGACTCAACTATGCAACTCGATGCATATGCAAGTGGTACCAACTCAACAAAAGGTTCATCGTTTGAATCGGGTCCCGCACCGAACCCTGAGCCCCGCACTGAGCTCCAAGCCCCAACGTCGAGCTTGGGACAAGTTACAAAATTCCGCACTGGACCTGTGAACTCATCTCTTTCACAATAACGACGACATATGGTACATGTCATACAAGTCAATGCAATTCAACAACTACTACAACGTTTAAGATCCACACCGACCGTAAACGATATGCATTGACAACAACATAATAATCCTGCACTGAATTATTATTTCACGGCCACAACAAAAGTGCATAATCAATCACCACAAAATCATCATAAAATATGCATAACTCATCATAACCACATGTTAAACAACATTCAAAACACGTCCATCATTCATCGATTATTTCATAACTTTGATCAAATATGTCTGATCATCAACTCACATTACAACAACATTAAGTAATGTCTAACAGTAGCCAAACAACCAATAAAAGTCAAAAAATCAGATTTTGCACTCCAATACAAGCAAAACAACCAATTACGCAAGTTACAGGTGCATGACGACCATGGGCGTCATGGCCATGGCGCACGTCATGAACTTTTAAAACATCAAAACACGTTTACACAAGTTACAGGTGCATGACTATCATGGGCGTCATGGCCATGACGCCCGTCATTGACCTTCAAAACGTCCAAACACGTTTGCAGTAATGGAGATCGATGCAAACTCCCATTTTTTCACTCTCAGCCATCAAAATAATAAAAAATAATACATATATGACATACATTCATCCATAGCATATTATTTTTATGGTTTAACACATTTAATCCATCAAACCCTCAAAATCATATTTACCCCAAAATCTTCAAAACCCTCAAAATCATATTTACCCCAATATCTCAAAACAGAAAATAATACACATATATGCACACAAAATTCATCATTTACAAACAGCTAATAACATCAAAACATAATAGAAATTCAGAGTTAATCAAATCCCAATTACCCTTTTTGAGGTTAAGGACTCCTCATTCTACCCCTCATGCATTATACATGTTACTGAATCAATTCTCCCCCACTTACCTCAGTTCCTAGCAAACAATCTGAACCTAAACTGGTTTGAATGTCTTCTTCCTTCAACTTCTAGCCTCCCTCTTGTCTCTAGTCTCTTTCTCTCTTCTCCAAAGTTCTATGTACTGATTAAAAATATGGCTCTCTAATTTATATTATCCAGCTCTAACTATTTTCATTTTCATCCTCATATCTAATCCTTTCTTACTCCTTATTCCCTTCTATTTCTCTTATTTTTTACTTTTGATCAAATTTCTCTATTTCCTCATTTAATTAAATAAATAAAATAATTACTATTATTTTAATCATTAAAATAAATTTAAATTACTTCTATCAACTTTCAACTCTTCCTCTACACCCCACCAATACCTTCATGCCCCAAACAACACATATAAACACACCACTTATTTAATTAAAATACATAATAATTAAATAAATTATATAAAAGTCACAAATAAATCAATTAAAATAATTAATTCGAAATTGGGGTATTAATAACCAAGTGTGTTTCCATTCATTCTTGAGAGTTACATATTTTAATATGATAACCTTGCAGGAATACCACTTCTTCTATCTTTCGGAGACTCTTACTGCCTTATCGGAGAATTTCTACGATGACTTTCACTATAATACATAATTAATTTCCTGTTTTATACCGGCATACACACAAACATTTATTGAGAACATATGCATATGCACTATCATTGGATAAGAATGAAAGTATGGATAAGTATATGATCCTCCTGTTGAGTTCAAAAGTAGATGTTTTCCCATTTGGTGCAAAAAATGCATGTACTTGAAAATGGACTCTTTCCTTATCTTGGTTATAACTATTTTTTGAGTTAGTATAGTAGGGACATTAATCTCCATGTCCTAATCAACTTGAGAAAAATTTAAAGCCTTTAAGCTATTTGATCCAATCCAAAACGTGAAGGTCTCTTTCAAAATACTAACCTGATCTCGGTTAATGTGACAGTTTCTAGCTATAATTGAAATCTCAATCTGCACCTTTCGCATCAGACTAATTGGTGTCTTTATATTTCAAGTCATTCATGCATGATCATAAGAGTTCCTAAACTTTTGCGAAATAGACTAAAGAGCATTTGGTTCTTTTCTCAATATAGTTATAGCCCTAGTGACTGTTACAGAACATATTATAGTGCTCTCCTTTAACATTCAAAATATGCTGCGCCTAGAATCTTTTAGCAAAAAATCGAACATTCTTTGTATGGAACACAGTTGTTGATAAATCAGTTCAATCTTTTTGTCGTTATTGAATGAAATGATTAGTTCATGTTAGAGTCTAGTACATGCATGCACAAGGACTAATAGTTTTTGTGCTATGGAGCCTTTATTATGAATTACACAAATTTGAGATGTATAGAAATGATTAAGAATTTATCTGCCTCATAAATACAATTTTTGTATAATTTCGACAGACTATTCTTGTTATAAAACATAACTGAAAAATATAACCACGTGAAAAAAATAACAAGGAAAAAAAAGAGATTTTTTGTGTTATATTTATGTCTCCATTCTTTAATAAACATAGGAGAAATAGTTATATAAAAGTCAGAGAGTGTAAGATGTTAGATTAAGTCAAGTCATATAAGAATAAAAAATTTATGAGATAAAGTCAAAATTTTCTTATATATTTATATATATATATAATATATATATATATATATATTATACTATATATATATATATATCTTGATATATAATATATATATATATATATATCTATATATTCATAAATAATAATAAGAAGAAGATTTAATTACAGTTATGGTCCTTCTATTTTACTTAATTTACGAAATTGATTTTTCTATTTTAAATTTAGATAATTTTGATCCTCTATTTTAAATATAAATAACTTTGATCCCCCTCTCATACTTTTGCATTTAATATTAACAATTTTTTTATTTTTTAAATAAAAAATTTATTTGTGAAACATGTCGAATCATCGTATATAATTATATTGTTAAACTTTATAAATAAAAATATAAATTAAAAAATCAACATCTCATCAATTTTCTATGAAAAAAAATGTAAAAGAGACTACAAATATTAAGAGCACCAAAACTATTTGAATTTTAAATAGAAAAGTTAAATTCTTGAACAAAAAAAATTGTAATTTTGTCTAATAATAATAATAAAACAATAATATAGTAATAATAATAATATTTCTATAATTTTTTCTTCATATTTTTCGTTTAAAATTATGCGACAACATATATTTAAACTTTTAAAATATTATTAAAATTTACAATAGTTTTCATATAATAATAATAATAATAATAATAATATTAATAATATTAATAATAATAATAATAATAATAATAATAATAATAGTGTAATTCATTTCTTTATAAATTGTGTAGATATTCTAAAAATATTTATTTAGTTAAATATAGATGAATACCCTTTCTAAAATAACTTCTAGTCGATAGGGATAAAAGCTGATAAACACAACAGCTAAAATTAATAAGTAACTAATAGTTTGGTAGTAATTTTTAGTCTTAGTTGTAGTTTTAGGTTTTAGTTGGAAGTTTCGAGAGGAGGGAAAGGGCACTTCAAAAATTGATTTTAAAAAAATAAAATAATAATTTTTTTATAATCAAAATATAAAATATTTGAATCCGATACAAATTAAGAGTTTATGATATTGCAAGTATAAACACAACACGCGTAATAATCAAAATTCGCCCTCAAATTACTACCATACATCAACCAAAATCAAGAAAAAACTTAATGTTAAACACAACATCAACTATAGAGATAACGATATTATTAACAATAAAGCGCTCCTCATTAGCCATAAACTCCAAATCGAAGCCATCCAAATGAAACTCGTCTTGTTACTATTTACCTTCCCACTCACCAACTCCCGAAAAGCAGTTAAATTCCGAACACAAGAAGAGGTGTCCAAATCCTCCAAAGAAAACACTTTCTCTCATACCTTCTTACTAAAACAACAATCGAAAAACATATGAAAATTGGATTCGATTTCAACCAAACAAAAAACACAAACTAAGTCGAGATTAGAATGAATAATTCCTCTTCTTGCTAATTACTCTCTAGTAGGAATCTTATCCAACAAAATTCTCAAAGAAAAAATCTTAATTTTCGAGGGAACTTTAGAAAGTCAAACCTGTTTCAAAGCCTCTAATACTTCGTCTTCAAACATCTCATCTCTAGCCTTCATTTCAACTTGGAATAATAACTTTTAACTGAAAAACATCCATCCACATTATCTCTCCACCTAAAAGAATCAGAAGTACCAAAAGAAGGAGAAGGAGAAACATCTTTTAAAACTTCCAACAACTCCAAAGAATAAGACATCAGATCGAGATCATTACCATAATAAACCTCTAAAGGATGCCATTATCACTTTCCATCCACCCAAAAACCAAAATCTGCAATGGAAGCCTCTTGCAAAGCACACACTTGAAACAACAGAGAGAACAATTCCTTTAACGCTACACTCCCTAGCCACCTGTAATTCCAAAACAATATCAAAGAGCCATCACCAAACCTAATCGAAATATTATCTTCAAACCAATTCTTAACTGATTGTGGATTCCTTCCCACTGTTCGCTGTGAATTTTGGCGAACAACCTCTGGTTTACCAAAACTTGTAGAATTGGGTTACTTGCAGGATCAACCACACAAATCCTAGGACATATGCAGATCTAGATGGTCTTGAAGATGTCTAGACTCACTTTCATATCTTTCATTTCTGTTCTCTAAGTGTTTTACGTCGAAATATGTTGACTAAAGCATTAAGTTGATGTAAATTTAACAAGATAAAGTAAATGGCGGAAAATAACTGATGAAATGTAAAGTGTCGAAAAGTAGAAAGTACAGAATGATAAATGACTGGAAAACATAAAAGAGATTTGTAAAGAACTTTAAACTTTATAAAATAAACTTTGAAGGAATTGGTGTTTGTTTACACATACATGTTCCAAATATGACTCTTTTCTCTCACACGGGTACTTTGAGTATTTTCAGGAATTTTGTATAAGTAATTCTTCACAACCCTTTTCTGATAACAACTACCCTATTTATATACAAATAACATAATTGTCACTAACGGTTAAATCCTAAAACTGTGACGAACGGCTTTCATCTTTTCGCCAGATGCTTCCACGCGTCTTCTGTCAAACGTTACAACTTTTTAAATTCAAATTTACACTTTAAGTCGAAACGACGTCTTCCTTTAGGATTTTTTTTGTCGAATTATCAAGATACTGCAATGTCTTCCATGTCTTGTCAAAGTACTTTTCTAGCTACAAAGATCTTTGTCGAAACGACGAAACCTCCATTTTGTCGAAGTGTCGAACCATGCTCATTAATCAAATCGTTTCGTCCCATGTCATCATTTGTCGAAAAAAAAAAACATTTCGTACACCAAATCTCATGGCGTCGAAAACGCACGTATACAAATTGCCCCCCAGCAAAGACGTTTCGACTGTTGTTCTGGAGAAACAGTCATTTGTTGTCAATCAGTGCTTTGATGCCATGTCATTCAATCTTCATTAAATGCAAGTCTGATAATCTCAATTCCCAATGCAGGTTCATCATTACACTTTCTCCACAATGTCACGTCTAGCCCACGTTCAGAGTTCACTTCCATCATTTCCTCACATCATGGTCTCTTTTCAACTTCCACCTCTTTATCATTCCCATCAGAAATGGCCACGTGTCCCACTAACACCATTACCATCTAAAACGTTTCAACATCTTCTTCCTATAAATACCCATAAACCTTTTCTTTAAACCCTTTTACGTTTCAGATTTCCTTTCCTCATACCCATTTCTCAAGCTTTTCACATTTTCTGAGAAATCTTCTCAAGCTTTTCTTAGCAATGGCGCCTCAAAAACCCTCCAACAGTAAACATTCCAAGAAGAAACAAGACTCAACTTTTCCTCCTGTGCATGATTTAAAAGGGCCAATGACCATTGGAAATCAACAATATGTTCCGGAACCTCCCAATGAGAAAGAAAAAGACTGCATCTATAAATCTCAGGTACTAATCCCTGTTCTTATTTCTGGAAATTATCACGCTATGTTAGGTCCCCTTCCAAATCCAGAGATTAAACCAGAGCGTTTAAGAGAATTTTTTCCATCTTACTTTCACACAAAACCCATAGGCGCTGGAAGAAAACCTCAGCCTAAAGAGAAAGTTGTAGAACAAAAAGATTCGTCGAGTTCGACGGATATTGGAGAGTTGGACTTAACCTATTTGAACTATCCCAGGATTTTTAGAACTTGCCCATGGTCGAAAGATCCCTCTGACTACGTATCTTGGTTAGATAAAATCGAAAAAGTTAAAGGGCCTTTTTGGAAAGAGGTAGGCATTTTCGACCTTATCCAGTTGTCGAGAGTAGGACCCAATATCTGCCCAAATATGCTTTTGGCTTCTCTCTACTTTTGGGATAGTACTTACAACACCTTTCACCTTCCTTGTGGTATGGTTACGCCTACCCTTTTCGACGCAGCAGCCATTGTTGGTCTTCACCCCAATGGTATAGATTTCGACCCTACTGTTTTAAACGAAGATACCATTGCTTTCGAGACTAGCCTTGCACCCTACTCCTTATTCATGTCCTATTACCACGATAAGAGTACCACTGAAGTTTTAGATGTCGAACATATAGCCCTTTTAACACTATGGCTGTCCAAATATGTGTTCTGTTCTCGCTCTCTTCAAGTTGCCAAGAGATTTATCACCATAGCCAATCAGCTTCATGCAGGCACGAAACTATGCTTGAGCGAAATGATTCTGGCGAACCTTTATGAATCTCTGAGTGAGAGCGTACATTTTCTGAAAAACACCAAAACCCAAGGGAAAATCAACTTATCAGGACCTTTCTGGCTCTTGCAATTATGGCTCAATGCCACCTTTGAAGCTAATCTTCCTGTAGCACCAGAAATAGATGAAGAAGAAGTAAACAATATGACTGTCGAATGGCCAAGATTAGTGCTACTAACGCCAACTGATGAAGGAATCAGCCTTCGACAAGCTTTTAAAAGCTATGTTATGATGTTTGCTAAAAGTCATCAATTTACTTCGACCATGGCACCTTTTGCTGATAGAAAAATCGGACCTAAGTGGTTTACCCAACAACTGCCCTTGGAGATGCAAAAGGACGAAAACACATTTCTGAATGTTTGGGAATCGTTCTTGACCCCTAGGCTCCTTTTTTCTTATCGTAACACCACTAAAAACCAAATTGCTTTGATAGTTTATCAACCCAACCTTGTTTCTAGACAGTTTGGTCTAATCCAAATCAAACCTCAACCTATATTCCCCAAAAAGGGGTCCATCATCTTTTATAACTCCCTTCATACTGAAGACGAAGGCAAAGAGCTGTCGAAGAAACTAGCTGATGATTCTCTCGACATTCGACCAGTTATTTTTCGACCATCATTCTTATGCACTCCTGAGTTTGATGAATGGTGGAAGGATTATTATTCCAACAAATTTTTCGACGTAGCTGCTTTTGCTACACATTTGACAAATGCTTTCGCTTTTGTGCAGGATCGGACCAAAAAAGGTATTCAACGACATATTAAGGAAATACAGAAATTTCAAAAATATTTTGAAACTGCGTATAGACCTGATGATCTTAGTCGAACCATATGCGAAGCAGCGGCTGAATTAAAACGCAAATTGACAGAGAAGTTTAAAAAACTGTCATTGCCTTCCAATCTTTCACCAGAGGCGCGCTATGACCTGGCTTTCAATTGTCATCCACCAAAGTTTCCTCCTTTGCCAACTGCTGACTTTGGGGTGGCGTTTGGTTTTCCTCTTCCAGACTGGTTCCTTTGTGGGGATTTTATGAAAATTCTTCGTCAAAAGTATCAAAAACCTGCTGAGCGTGTGGTTCCGACTAAGTATCATCTGGGTGAATATCCAGGACACCTTCATATTGGAATAGAACACGTTCGCGTGGAAGATCCCATTCTTGAAGGTGTTCACAGAAAAACATGATTTTTCCTTCTGTTATTCTAACTGTCTTATCATGTCTCTCTTATATTTGTTTCTGAATTTTCTTTCTTTCCTTAGCCGTGAAGATCCCTGCTAAGAAAGCTGCTGTCGAAGCGTCGCCCAGTACTGCTAAGAAGCCTTCGACAAAAGTACAAAACTTTTCTCTTCTTATTATTTTCCTTCCATTATTCAAAACTAACTGGCTTTGGCCTGTATGACTAGGTAAGTCGAAAACCCTCAACAATCCAAAAGAAGAAGAGTGAAGAGGAAAGAAAAAAGGATAAAGTCCCTAGTGAAGAGTCTGGTGATGAATCTCCAGAGTTAATCCCTCCCCCTCAGAAGAAAAAGAAACTCACGAAGGTCTCTTCCCAAAGGTCCATTGTTAACCCAATCAGGAAGGATTCTGCCAGTACTTCTCCTGCCAAGCCTCAGTCGAAAGATACGGGGAGTGGGAAATCCGGTTTTAATACTGAAATTCCTGAGGTAATTTTTTATTTCGACAGCATATGTTTACCTTACCTACATCTTTTCTTCTAAATCTTAGAATTTATTTTTAGGAACAAGTGGCTGTCGAAGGAACGCCTGAGAAAATTCTGGAGGAAACAGCGCCAGAGGAAGATATCCCCACAAGTGACCATGACATGCAAACCGTAGAAGAATTCGACACTACAGTGGGTGAAGCTTCTGAAGATGAATCTCCTCCTCATCCAGGATTACATGTTGCACCTCAGGGTGATGATATTGAAATGGAGGTTGTAGTCGAAGATGATCCTGAAGATGGAGCTGCCAGAGATGGGGGCAACCAGTCGAAACGAACAGAGGTTGAGCATACTTCGACGCGAAACACTCCACCTGCTTCTGACCGGGCCCAAGGGAGTGGCAAATCAACTGGTTCGACCAGTTTCTCTCGCGAGGAGCTTGAAAATCTCAAAGTGCAAAGACCTTTGGAGTATCTGAAAGCCATGCTTAGCACCCGTTTTAATTTTCAGGATTCTTCGCAGAGTAGTTCGACCACTTCTGGGGCAACTTCTGAAACACCATCACTTGGCAACCTCCTGACCAAAATCAAGACGAAAATCCTTGATGTCGATTTGTTTAAAGTCTTGGAAGAGAATTCCCTTGCTCAAATTGGTCTTAAGAAAATTTTGAAGCAAGTGAATGTCCTGGAAGCTTCTGCTGAGATTGGAAGTTTTGTGATGGAGCTGATGACTCTTATTGACTTGGCCACTGCAGATCTCCATCGTCAAAGGGATCTTACCACTCAAATCTCTTCCAAGTCTGAAACTCAAACTGCTGAATGGGATGCCGTTTCGACTTCGACTGACAAAGTTTCAAAATTGCAAAAGCTCTCTGAAACGTATGTCGAAGAAGTTGCTGCTTGCAATGACAATATTCAAAAATGGAAAACACAGATAGCAGCACTTCAAGAAAAGATCTCTCAAGAGGAGAAACGTAAGGCATCCATTCAGCAACCCAAGCAGAGCGAGATTGACGAAGAATTGAGGGTGGGTATTCGACATGCAGAGAAAGCCCATCAACTTAGTCAGGAGATTGAGACTCTCTCTACTCACAAAAGTCTTTGTGATCATCGACTCCAACTCCAGAGGCAGAAGTTTGCCACTTTGAGGGATACTTTTGCCAATTTTAATTTTTAGTCGAATTTATTTAGCAACTCTCAGCCCTTTGAGGCTTTCTTTGTAATAACTTTTGAATGCCATTTTTATTTGGCCCATCTTATCACAATTATGTTTTGCACTTATTCTGTTACTACTTTTACTTCCTGCAATATAGGCTTATATTTTTTCAAATACTTGCCATTTATTCTTAGGATTCTCTTATCCTTCTCTATTTCTTCTATTTCGTACGCGCCGTTTGAAAATGTTCTCAAAACCTGGAAAGGTCCCTCCCATTTAGGAGACCACTTTCCCATTAATTTATCCTTTCGATCCATAGGAAGGATTACTTTCCACACAAGATCACCTATTAAGAAGGTCTTGAATCTTACTTTCTTGTTGTAAAATCTTTCGACTCTCTTCTTTTGTCTTCTTATTAGGTCTAGCGCGCGCAGCCTTTCTTCGTCTAAATCAACTAGTTCGTCCATCATCATACTCCAATATGTATCTGATGGGATTTCATGATGCCTTTGCACTCTAACTGACTGCAGATATATTTCGACTGGCAAAACTGCATCATGTCCGTAAGTCAACTTGAATGGAGTCGAATTCGTTGCCTCTTTGGGGGACGTTCGACAAGCCCACAAGGCTTGATCCAAAGTCTTATGCCAATTTCTAGGTTTTTTCCCCACATGCTTCTTAATCAAGTTTATCACTACCTTGTTGGCTGCTTCAACTTGCCCATTTGCTTGAGCGTAGTAAGGTGTCGAAGTAAGGAGCTTAAAACCTGTTTCTTGTGCAAATTTCTGCATGTTTTTACCGGTGAACACAGATCCTTGATCTGTTGTTATTGTCTCAGGTATCCCAAATCTGTAAATTATGTATTTTTGGATAAAGTCTATGACTGCTTCTTGATCCACATTCGCCAATGGTATAGCTTCGGTCCATTTTGTGAAATAGTCTATCCCAACCAAAATGTACCTTTGCCCTTTTGAGGAAGCTGGTCGAATCTCCCCGATCAAGTCCAACGCCCATCCTCTGAATGGCCAAGGTTTTATAATTGAGTGCAACTCACTTGCAGGGACGTGGGGTATGCCTGCATGTACTTGACATTCCTGACAACCTTTTGCGAATTCGACACAATCTTTCAGCATTGTTGGCCAATACATTCCTTGTCGAAATAAAAGCCACTTCATTTTGTGACCTGCTTGGTGTGCGCCACACGCTCCACTGTGTACATTCGACAAGGCTATGTAGGCTTCGTCTTCACTCAGGCATTTCAACAAAACCCCTTCTGCAGTCTTTTTGAACAATTCATTTCCCAAAAGTACGTAACTCAAAGCTCTGTATTTTATCTTTCTTTCCGCTTTCTGATTTGGGTCTTGTAGATAATCCTTGACAGGCTTTCTCCAGTCTGTTATTCCTGAATCATCTATGTTGAATATCTCGAAGTTTTCTTCGTCACCGTATCCTAATCTTATTGACTCTAGATCTGATGGGGACAACTTGGTGGATACGACTCTTCTTCTGACTTCAATGGCTTCTTCTAACTTTTCCTTCGACACTTTGTATCCGGACGCTAGTTGAGCAAGATCATTCGCTTCTTGATTCTCCAACCTAGGAATGTGCCTGAAGACGACATTGTCGAACGCCTTGAGAAGTCTATTGGCTATTACAAAGTACATGATTAAATTTTCTTTCACGCACTTATACTCTTTCGTCAACTGCTTTATTACCAGTTCGGAATCACCCATTATTTCGACTTTCGTTGCCCCCAATTTCAACAAGATTTCAAGTCCAGCGATCAAAGCTTCGTATTCTGCTTCATTGTTTGAACACAGACTTTCAACTTTGTACTTGAATTTTGTTGGAATTTTTTCAGGAGAAATAATCAACATCCCAACGCCAGTTCCATTTTATGACTGGAACCGTCGAAGTACAGTTTCCAAGGTTCTAGTTCGACGTATTCCACATCTTCGTTTATAGAGTGGTCCGCTATGAAATCAGCGACCACTTGTCCTTTCACCGCTTTTAAAGGCAGATATTTCAAGGAGTATTCTGTTAAAGCTAAAGCCCACTTTCCAATTCGACTATGTAAAATAGACTTAGATAACATATACTTTATTACGTCGAAATGGGAAGAAATATATACATCGACAGGTTTTATATAATGCTTTAATTTGATACAAGAGAAATATACACACAGGCATAGTTTTTCTATAATGCTATATCTAGTTTCGGCATCGTTCAGGACTCTACTGAGATAATAAATGGCCCTTTCGACGCCATTCTCATCTTCTTGACACAACATACTTCCTAATGTTTTGTCTGATGCCGAAATGTACAATCTCATATTTCTTTTTCTGCAAGGAGACATCAGGATTGGGGGATTAGCCAGGTACTCCTTGATTTTGTCGAAAGCCGCTTGCTGTTCTTGCCCCCATGCGAAGTCTTCTTTCTTTAGTCGAAGTAGAGGAGAGAAAGCTTGCGTCTTCCCACTGAGGTTGGAGATGAATCTTCTGAGAAAGTTGATTTTCCCTAGCAGAGACTGCAACCCCTTTTTGGTTGATGGCGCTTTCGCTTCCATTATGGCCTTGGCTTTATTTTCGTTTATTTCGATCCCCTTCTTATGGACCACAAAGCCTAAGAAATCACCCGCCTGCACACCAAAAGCACATTTAAGTGGGTTCATCTTCAAACCAAACTTCCTCATCCTTTCAAAGGATTGTCGAAGATGATCTATATGATTTTTTCCTGAAACAGACTTAATCACAATGTCGTCAATATACACTTGCATGAAAGTTTCGATAAAGTCATGAAAGATGGAATTCATGGCACGTTGGTAAGTCGCTCCAGCGTTCTTTAAACCAAAAGGCATTACTACCCATTCGTACGTTCCTATGGCTCCAGGACAACGGAAAGCCGTTTTAGGAACATCTTCTTCAGCGATAAAAATTTGGTTATAGCCAGAGTATCCGTCTAGCATACTTAAGTACTCATGGCCGGCTGCAGAATCTATGAGCATTTCTGCCACTGGCATAGGATATTCATCCTTTGGGGTAGCCGAGTTTAAGTCTCGAAAATCAATACATACCCTTAGTTTGCCATTTTTCTTAATTACTGGAACAATATTTGCAATCCATTCGACATACCTGGTTGTGCGGATGAACTTGCATCTTAGAAGTCTTTCGACCTCTTCTTTTATTTTCGACAGGATTTCTGGTGCGAAGCGTCTCGGAGTCTGCTTTACTGGCTTCTTCCCTTCCATTATTGGCAACTGCATTTCGACCAGACTTTTGTCAAGACCAGGCATTTCGTCATAATCCCATGCGAAGCAATCTTTGAATTCTTTCAGCAACTGGACTATTTCGACCTTGAACTGGGGGTCCATTTTTGCGCTTATGTACGTTGGTCTATGTTCTGCCCCCACTCCTAAGTTTATTTCTTCTAAAGGATCCTGCGCCACCATCTTCTCGTTTGTTGACACTGGATCTTTTTCAAACCCCAGAGGTTCGTCGTCGTAAATGGCGTCAAGCTTTTGGTGTTGCCATCCGCCCATTTGGTTGGTGACATGATCTTCCGCAACGTCCTCTTGGGGACATTGTTTGTTGGAGTTCTCTTGGTTGGCTTCGACAACCATATTTTTTACTTCAGCCTCAAGGGCCTTTTTTAGTTTGTTTTCGGCTATGTAAGCCGTAATCTTTTCGATCGCTGATTGTTCACTCGTCATCGTCAAATTCACTACCCCATCCCGTCGGCGCTATATGAGTGGTTCCCCATATGTAAGTTTCGCCAATCACTTCTTTATCCCACTGGAAACCATGCGTTGGATGTAGGTACATGGAGCAATAGGCATTGTCTGTCGTCTTCAAGTCGAATTCTGCCGGGCTGCAGGGAGGTATATGAGCCAGGTTTTTGTCGAAGCTTTGGCTGTTGACAGTGTTCACCTCGGTCATGAAGTAGCTTTGGTCAGCCTCGATGTTTTCGACGATTCCATCTGGCCTCCATATGGCTATCCGCTGGTGCATTGAAGAGGGTACAGCTCCCACGCCGTGAATCCATTCCCTACCAAGCAATAGGTTGTAGTTGGCTTTCGAAGCGATGACTATGAACATTGTAGGCCTTGTTATGGTTCCTACAGTTAAGTTCACTTGGATGACTCCCATAGTTGTTCCTATCTTCCCTTCGTAATTCGACAGCACCATGTTGTGAGGCTTCGCGTCCGAATCGTCTTTTCCAATCTTCTTCAGCATGTAGTGGGGCATCAAATTCACTGCCGCTCCCCCGTCCACCAGTATCTTATTCACACCAACATTTTCCACCTTTCCTTTTATAAACAGAGGTTTCAAATGCGCTTTCATGGAGTCGTCTGGTCTTTCGAAGAAAGCGTTCTGCTCTTCGACGCATCCGTTATTCATCACGTAGTAGCAGACGGGCTTGTGTGCCATCGTTTCTTCTTCCATTTCGTCTCCTTCATCCTCAATTTCCATGACTCTATCATAGTCTCTAGGGAGAACAGAGACCACGTTGCAAATCACGTTGAAGGATGCGTCTGAGTCAGAGTTAAAACTGTCGGTTACTTCATCATCTTCCTGCATCTTCTCCTTCGACGCCACCGATTCGACAACTCTGCTAGGATTGATCTGGAGGGGAGTCTCTTTCCTGCTCCTTGTCTGACGATTGTTGCTAGATTCTGCTTCGTCTGGACCGTTCATGTTCTTTTTGCCATCTCTATTTCTGCCCTCTTCTGCCTTTGGAACCTCCTCCATTGGGACCTGGACATGGGATTTTTGCCTTTGTAATTCTCTGAAGGGTACGGTCTTGGCTTGTGTTTTTCCATTTCCTTCTTTCCCTCCATCGACGCGCCTCTCTGAACCTCGAACTTTCCCCATTTCTTCTGCCCCTGGGCGTCCCTAATGGGTTGAACCCATTTGTCGTCCGTCGCTTTGTCAGATGGTTTATAGGTGTTCTGGCGTCTCTCTCCGTGCCTCCACTAGTGGTGATCACTTCTCCTTGGGTCATATCTCACTGTTTCCCAATTCTCTTTCCTCTTGGTCTTATCCACCGCTTCCAGGTTGGTTGCTGCCTTCCTGTCGAAGACTGCGCTGCAGCGTGGGCACAACATCACTTCGGTTTTCATCCTTTGGCACCTCTTGATGAATTCCATTAAGTTTTCCTCCTCTCTAGGATACGCCAGCCTTTGGTACTCTTTCTGACGACGATCTTCGCCCTCTTCGACCTGGTCCTTCTGAGATATTTCTACCATATTTACCCCAACATTTCGTTCGTCGGCGATGCTTAATTCGTTCATCTTCCTGATGAGCCTCTCTTCTTCGCCTTCGACGCCTTTTGGTGTCTGGTCGAACTCTTTCTCTGGGAAGCAACACCAAGAGATGGTCCTGGGACCATGTTTGCAACAGCATTTGTTCCAATTCCTTCTAGGGTCTTCCATTGTCCTACGCAGAATCCCACTGATCATGGGCTTCGAAGGACCGTTAGCGGCTTCCGCTTTGATTTTTGTGACTTCTTCACTGAAAGGCCCCATGGTGTTGACGCAGTTGGCGATATCACCTTTCTTCATTTTGTTAGAATCAAGGCCTTCAGCAGCCTTGTTTTCAATCGCTGGGTCTTCAGTAACCCTCTCCTTCGTATTAGGGGCATGCTCAATTGCGTCGACTGTTTCCTCATTGTTTTCTGAAGAAGCATCTCCCCAACCGCTTGGTTGGATTGTGTTGATGTCGATCTGAGAGCTCGCCGGCGCGTTGTACTTCACAAGATAATCATATTTCCCACTTGGCTGTCCCAAGCGGTCCCAATTCTCCTCTTGTCGAAACTCCACATTCTCGACAGCATTGTCACCGTCCTTCTTGTCGAAACCTTCAGTAGTTTCTATTCTTTTCTGGCTTGCGAGATCATCAGTAATCTCGACCATGTTGACATTTGCGTCGAAGCTTCCAGGGGCTTCCACCATTTCCAAATTGCCATCAGGAGCAACTTCGGCCTCCACCATGTTTACGACGGATGGTTCAGCGTAGTGGGCTTCGACTGCTTGCATAGGATTCGAGTCGATCTTCATCTGTTGTTTTGGTTTGTCACCAAACTTCAGCCTTCCGTCACGGATAGCATTTTGAACGAGATCCCTGAAAAGGAAACAACGAGACGTCTTATGGCCCAGAAAATTATGGTATTTACAAAAACCTCTCTTTTTCTATTGTTCCATAGGCGGTTCTTTAGCGCCTGGTGGTTTTATTAATTGACCATCTTTAACCAACAGATCGAAGATTTCGTCACATTTGGTGATGTCGAACGTATAAGTCCTTTTGGGGAACTTATCGTTGGTTTCGACTGGGTTTCCGTTCGACGGAGTTAGTACTTTGCACGAATAAGGTGGCCCTTGTTTTAGTTCTGCTAGGTCAATTTCTTGTTCGTCGAAGCTACTTGGTTCGTTTTCGTCGAACTCATCATCTTGGCGAACCCCTACGTAGGCTACCCTCTCTTTTTTATTCTTATTTGCCCTGAATTTTTCGTCCCTTAACCTTTCGACCTGTCTCACTCTATCCGCTAATTGTGCCATATCCCTCAGATACTGGGTATCTAGTTTCTTCCTTATAGAATAGTCTAGTCCCCCTGCGGCCATTTCGACCAACTCATGTTCTGGCACTGGGGTGAAACATCTAGCCTTTAGCAATCTGAACCTATTTAAATAATCATCTATTGGTTCGGAGTGTTTTCTCTTGACACTGGCTAATTCTTTCAGACTTATTTTCGTTTGTCCCATGTAGAATTGTTCATGGAACAACCTTTCTAATTGGGTCCACGTATATACTGAGTTTGCAGGCAAAGATGTAAACCAAGTAAACGCGTTTTTTGTTAAGGAACTAGGGAAATATTTTATTTTCAAATTTTCGTTACGGGCTATCTCCCCTGCCTCGATCAGATAACGTGCCACATGTTCTATAGTGGACTCACTAGTGTCCCCTGAGAACTTTGTGAACTTAGGGACTTTCCTCCTCGGTGGCAGTTCTTCTTGCAGAATGTATTCTGATAGTGGGGATGCGTAACTAGGCCTTTGTAAACCCATGTTCATCCCATTTTGTGCCATTATCGTTTCGACCATGGCTGCCAAGTTGTTTTCGACAGGCGGATTATTATACCGTATCCGTTGTTGCAATACAGCATCCGCGTCCTGGCCTCTCTGGATTACTATCCTTCTAGGCTCTTGTGGAATGGGGATTTCGACACGAGGCTGTTCGACTACATCCTCTTGGTTTCTGACGTTCGTTTGAGGATTGTCTAACGATATCTGGTTTATCGTAGGTTCTTCCTGGACCGCTACCGCTGGGTTATGAATCACTTGTTCTCTGTGTCGAGTTTGAGGGACTCCAAAGAAATCAGCAAGGCGCGTCATCTGCGCCGCCAATAATTGGTTTGTTTGGGTGGTGTTTTGTATTAGTGGATTAAACACCGCTCCCATTTGTTACGTCAACATTTGGACCATATCATGATTACTTTCGTCCATCTGCTGTCTAATTACTTGCGCTGAATTATTTGTTATCGGCGGCACGTAAAGTGGTTGTTGATTCAGTCTACTCATGTTTCCACCATATCCTGACCCTTGTAAGGGTGAAGACACGTTGGCCATCGAGTCTGAATATATTAACGGGGAGTTATGTAAATTTGCCATCACCGAAGTTGGCATTCCGAAGGGTTGTTCCCTACCAGGCGGAGGCATGGTGAAATTTGTTACAAAAGGCCTAGAAGTGTTTCCCACAGGAGGGGGTGTCCCAATGGGCATTTGTTGTGCCCTGAAGGACGAACTAGGCGCGTTTTGCGACATCGAAACCGCTGGTATCGACCCTGCTGACGAAGGTACCGCCTCTGACACAGGGACCGATCCTATATTGCCTTCTGTCGAAGGGACAGGGTTGGATACTGGGATGGATTCGTTTTGGTTATTTGGCTGGTTCGCCATTTTCCTTACTCTTGTTCTTTTAGGTATTTCTACTTCGGATACGGCTAATTTACCGCTTCTCAGTCTCATACAATGAAGGACAGATTTTGACTAGCGATTATCTAACTTTTCTAAATTTCTGCACTGTCCCACCAGGTGTGCCAATTTGTTCGCTGTGAATTTTGGCGAACAACCTCTGGTTTACCAAAACTTGTAGAATTGGGTTACTTGCAGGATCAACCACACAAATCCTAGGACATGTGCAGATCTAGATGGTCTTGAAGATGTCTAGACTCACTTTCATATCTTTCATTTCTGTTCTCTAAGTGTTTTACGTCGAAATATGTTGACTAAAGCGTTAAGTTGATGTAAATTTAACAAGATAAAGTAAATGGCGGAAAATAACTGATGAAATGTAAAGTGTCGAAAAGTAGAAAGTACAGAATGATAAATGACTGGAAAACATAAAAGAGATTTGTAAAGAACTTTAAACTTTATAAAATAAACTTTGAAGGAATTGGTGTTTGTTTACACATACATGTTCCAAATATGACTCTTTTCTCTCACACGGGTACTTTGAGTATTTTCAGGAATTTTGTATAAGTAATTCTTCACACCCTTTTCTGATAACAACTACCCTATTTATATACAAATAACATAACTGTCACTAACGGTTAAATCCTAAAACTGTGACGAACGGCTTTCATCTTTTCGCCAGATGCTTCCACGCGTCTTCTGTCAAACGTTACAACTTTTTAAATTCAAATTTACACTTTAAGTCGAAACGACGTCTTCCTTTAGGATTTTTTTTGTCGAATTATCAAGATACTGCAATGTCTTCCATGTCTTGTCAAAGTACTTTTCTAGCTACAAAGATCTTTGTCGAAACGACGAAACCTCCATTTTGTCGAAGTGTCGAACCATGCTCATTAATCAAATTGTTTCGTCCCATGTCATCATTTGTCGAAAAAAAAAACATTTCGTACACCAAATCTCATGGCGTCGAAAACGCACGTATACACCCACTGAATCAATATCTTTCCACCAAAATGAATCTTTGTTTGAACCTGTCGTAACCTCCCCCTTCAAGACATAATGCTGCAAATTTTCATACCTTTCCGTCAAAAGATCCCTTCAAATGGCTTTGTCATCTTATAAAAATTTCCACTTCCACTTGAGCAATAAAAATTCATTTAACAACACGACATTAGGAACACCTAATCCATCTTCTTCTTTAGATTTGCACACTTTACTCCATTTTAACCAATAAATGCCCTTCTTATCTTCATTTCCATGCCACAAAAATCTATTATGAAGAATAATAATATCCTTTAAAACCTTCTTAGGCGTTTTGTAAAAGGACATGAGAAAGACTGATAGACTTGATAGCACCGAATTCAAGAGAATAATTCGACCACCAATCGAAAGGTTACGAGACTTCCAAATTGATAGCTCCTTTTTACAAAGATTATAAGAGGATTCCAAGAGAACAACTCGACCACCAATCAAAGGGTTACGACACTTCCAAACTGATAATAAATTTTTAATATATTTTTTTAAAGATTTTGTTTAGAATGATAAAATAATGTTTATTATCAATATATGTTTAAATTTTGAAATAATATAACAATAAAAATTGTGTTTGAACAATTTGTCTAAACCTTCTAAAATCATCCAAAACCATCATTCAATAAATATTTTGAGTTCCCTCAGATTAAGAAGTTTTTGGTTTTATGAATAAACACAAACCCTCCAAACTAAAATCATTTTATTCTTTTCACTCAATCCTTAATTTTTTCAAAGCCCTCTCATCCATTTCCCTCCAAACTCCGAAACAAAGTCTTAGTCTCTTTTATTAGCTTATTTACAAAACTAATTTCTCTATTTTAAATTTAAACAATTTTGATCCTCTCACATATTTTTACACTTAAATTTGATGATGTGACCATTTTTAACATGTTAGTAATATTCCACGTATTGAAATGTAATTCAAATTCAAGTTGTGAGTTTGCATTGCATTTGAGTTTAAGTTCAGTTTTTATTTCAGTTGCATTTAGTTTGCATTAGAAATTGAGTTAGTATAAAACCCAAAGGTAGTTACCATTGTAACAGATTTGAACTTTTGTAATTTGAGAATTGAAAGTTAGTTACAAGTTCCTCTCTCTCTTTCTCTCTTTGCAACTATTCATCATCTTCTTCCTCTTGTGCATTGTTAGAGGAGTCTAACATTAACTCCAATAATTGATATCTAGAGCTCCAGTTTTAATTCACAGGGAAATGCAAGTGTTATGAGGTGTGTGGTTGATTTTGTTCCTGAAATTCGCGTTGAATTAAAGTTCAAAATCGAATAGAATCACATATATTGATTCTCAGGGTGTGGGAAACACTAGTGTCAGTGAGAACTAAGTGATTTGAACAAGAACAAAGATGAATGGTGAAAATGGTAGCTTGAAAACAAAAACTCAAGTATTTGACAGAAATAATTGATATCGGTTGTCGATGACGGTTACATGTCGGTTGCAGAAAATGAAACAAAAGCGCAAATAAATGCCCAATATGAAATAAGGAAGAGGGATCAAAAGGATTTGTTATATATCCATCAGTGTGTGGATACAAAGGTGTTTGAGAAAATTGATGATTCGACGAAGGCGGAGGCGACATGGGATACACTGGTACGGTGCTAAGGTGGTGACACATTAGTGAAGAAAGTAAAATTGCAGTACCTACACAAGCAATATGAGATCTCAACATGAAGAACAATGAGAATGTGCCTGATTATATCTCCAGAATGATTATGGTCACTAACGAGATAAAGTCTTGTGGAGAAATGTTCTTTGAACAAGTAATCATCGAAAATATACTAAAATAACTTACTCCTCATTTTTATTACATAGTTGTAGCCATAGAAGAATCTAAAACACTAGCACCATGATAATTGAAGAGATTCAGTGTAGTTTAGAGGCACAACAGTTGCGTCTGACTGAAAGAAACTCTGAAAGAGAGTCAGAACAGACTCTGAAAGCTCAGACTATGAAAGCTTTTTTGGAAAGAAGAACCATAAGCAAACATGGCTAGAGAACAAGAAAATTATGGTACTGGTGTTCTGAAGTCATAACTATCCAACTCTGAAGAGAAGAAACATAAGAATGTTTAGAAGGGAAATGAGAAGTTTGATAAGAGGAAGGTTCAGTGATATAGTTGCAACAAGGTTAGAAAGGGTGAGGAAGCCAACATAGCCATGGGAGATTTTGATTATGCACCTATGTTATTGATGGTATCTGGGAATGTAGGTTGATTAATAGTAGACTGGTGGTATATGGACACTGGATTCTCAAATCACATAACTAGAAATAAGTAATGACTGGTTGATTTTGACTCTGGTAAAAGGACCAAGATCAAATATGTTGATGATGAGTATCTAAATGCTAAAGGAATGAGAATGTTAGAGTGAAATTGAACAATGACAAAATTGTACTGATTCAGGATGTCTGATATGTTACTAACATGAATAGAAATTTGATGAGTGTAGGTCAGTTGATTGAAAAAGGATTTTCACTAACCATGAAGGACAATCTCTTAAATTTGTATGACTGTAATCAGAAGTTGGTTATGCATTTTGAACTGGGAAGAAACATGACATTCAAAGTGAATGTTGCAATAACAGACACTCAATGTCTTAGTGCTAGAAGTGCTGAAGGGGAAAGTGAGTTAGGGCACAAGAGATTGGGGCATATGAACTACAAATGCTTAGGGCATATGGGTTCAAAGAATTTGATACATGGAATTACTAAATTCCTCCAACAACAAATCATGTGATATCATGTGATATATGTAAGATATGCAAGCAACCAAGATTTCCATTCACATTATAAATTCCTCCAACAACAAATCATGTTTTAGGTGTGGTACATTCTGATGTATGTGGGCCTTTTGAGGTACCTCCACTTGAAAGGAGCAAGAACTTTATGTAATTTTTGGATGACTTCACAAGAATGACATGGGTAGCACTCATTAAGTTCAAACATGAGGTGTCTGCTGAGTTCAACAAGTTCAAAGTGAAGGATGAAAATAAAAGTGGACAAAGGTTAAAGATCCTCAGAACCGATGGTGGGTTGAATTCAACTCAATAGAGTTCAAGAAGTTCTATGAGGAACATAGTATTAAACATGAGGTGTTTGTTTCATACACTCTACAACATAATGGTCTTGCTGAAAGAAGGAATATAACTCGGATTGACATGACAAGGAGCATATTGAAGGAGAAGAAATCATCTCATACATTGTAGGGTGAAGAAATTTCCATTTCAGTATATGTACTCAACATATGTCCAACAAAGAAGTTAAAGGAAGTAGTTCCTATTGAGAAGTGGACTGGAAGAAAGCAAAGTGACATCCATTTCAAGGTGTTTGGTAATGTATGCTATAAACATATTCCATATGTTACTATAAGGAAATTGGGTGGCAGAAGTAGAGTCATGTTGCTTATAGGTTACCACAATACATCTACTTATAATCTCTATTTCCCAATCACCAAAAAATTTGAAGTCAGCATAGATATCATAGTGAAAGAATCAGAAACATGGGATTGGATCAAGTCTTAATCCCACTCTAGTGCAATATCAACACTAGAGTATAATTCTGCCTCTAAAGGAGATTCTTCCTCTAAAGGAGATTCTTCCTCTAAAGGAGATTCTTCCTCTAAAGGTTTTTCTGGCTCTAAAAAGGAGAGTCTGAGTATGAAAATGACCATGACTTGGAAAGTGAGTCTGACCCTAAAGGTGACTTTGACTCTAAAAGTGAGTATAACTCTAAGGTTGCCTCTGACCCTGGTGATGGATTTACCTCTGAAGGTAACCCATCATCTGAAGGTGATCCAGCCTCTGAAGGTGGTCTAACTTCTAAATGAGGGACTTTTGAAAGAGGAGCCTCTGAAGGTGGAACTTCTGAAGGTAGAGTTTCTGAAGGCGGTCATGCTTATGAAGGTGAAGTTGCACAATTCCAGAGACCAAAGAGAGTTAGACTGATACCAAGGAGACTTGTAGCTTTGTGTTTCTATATGATATTGAGATTGAATCTGAAGGGGAAGTCATGCAGAGTGCCATGATGGTGGAATTTGAACGTGTCAACATCAATGAGGCTTTCAAGAGGAAGGTGTGGGTGAATACCATGAAGTAAGAGATTGAGGCCATTGAAAGAAACAAGACATGAGAATTAACCGTTCTACCTCATAACAAGAAAGCAATTAGTGTGATATGGGTTTTCAAGATAAATTTGAAGCCAGATGGTTCAAATTCTAATCATAAAGCAAGTTTAGTAGCTAGATGATTCCTACAAAAGTCTGGTTTAGACTACTTTGAAGTGTTTTCACTTATAGCTAAATGATTCTTAAACCTTTTACGTACCTCAGAATCCTGACTCTATCTTGGTAATGTGATCACTTTGGTTTACTCATAACCTACTTACCATTCTAACTACATAACATATGACAAGCCTGGTGTTACACAAATATCTCAGATAGCCAACTAATTATTTGAAAGTTGTAGCATCTACATCCTCATCATCAACATCAGAATCCAGCTTATGATTTGTCTCAACTGGTGTAACTGTTGACTTACAATTCATTAACTCAAATCTGTTTAGCAGCTCAAGTTCATACTTCAGTTGGTGCACAATGATTCACTTTTCAGAGTGGAGAATCTCCATCCCGGGAAAATATACCATATTTTCAAGATTAGTCATATCAAATGCATCCATCAACACCTTTTTGAACTTGTTTATCTCATAAGTACAACTTCCTGTCAGAAGTATGTCATCTACATAAAGACACACCAAAATCACATTGTCATTAGAAGTATGATGCACATAACCATATTCCATTTCACATTTTTTAAATCTCATATGCTAAAAATGAATCAATTTTCAGATTCCAAGCCCTTGGAGTTTGTTTCAACCCGTAGAAGGCTTTATGTAGGTTTTACACCATCCCTTCTTTGTTCTCTTTCACAAATCCAGGAGGTTGTAACACGTAAACTTATTCTTGCAGTGGACCATTTAGAAAGCTGACTTTACATCTAAATGTATCAGAGTCCAATTTCTATTTGCAGCTATAGCAATAACCAACCTTATGGTTTTGTCTAGTCGCAATTGCAAACACTTCAAAGTAGTCTAAACTAGACTTTTATAGGAACCCTCTAGCTACTAACCCAACTTTATACTTAGCAACTGATTCACATAGACGTGTGTCGATCTATTACACCTAACACAATGGGTGGATATATGTACTTTATCACTTTCATAGATGACTTATCTAGATTTGATTGGATTGAACTTCTCAAAGACATGTCTAGTTCCTTGGTTGCCTTCAAATCTTTTAAAACTGCCATTGAATTGAAAACATGAAAGAATGTTAGATGTATGAGGTATGATAGGGGAGGAGAATATATGGTAGATATGATGAGACTGGAATAAATCCAGGACCATTTTCTAGATTTCTAGATGAATTTGAGATTGAGGCTCTATACACTATGTCAGACACTCCTTAGCATAACAAAGTTGCAGAGAGACCACACACTTATATACATGGTGAGGTGCATAATGATTCATTCATGTTTCTTGATTTTGTTTGGGGTGATGATTTAAAGATTGATGTTTATATTCTTAATCAGGTGCATAGTAAATCAGTGTTGAAGACTCTTTATAAATCAATGCATTTATTTAAAATCAGTGGGAGCAATTTTATAATCTTAGTGTTGTATGTCGACAATATCCTTCTTTCTAGCAGTAGTGTTAGTCTTTTGAATGAGACAAGAATGATGTTAAGTAACCACTTTAATATGAAGGACCTAGGCGATGCTTATGTTATTTTAGGAATCAAAAGTTTTTTTATGATAGGTCACGTGGTGTAGTTGGTTTCTCTAAAAAAAGGATATATTGAAAGGATACTCAAGTGATTTAATATGAATCTTGCTCCCCGTGCACCGTGCCTGTCCAAAAGGGTGATAAGCTCTCTAAATATGAATGTCCTCAAAATGGTAAAGAAAATTCTGAAATGGAAAGAGTCTCATATGCTTCCCTGGTGGAAGTTTAATGTGTGCTCAAGTTTGTACTCATCCCGATATTGCCTATGTAGTTAATGTTTTGGGGAGATACTTAAGTAACCTAGGTTTGGGTCATTGGAAAGGGAACAAAGGATTACATGTTGACCTATAAGAAGTCTGATCAACTTCAGGCCATTGGTTATTCTGATTCTGACTTTGCAGGTTGCCATGACGACCGAAAGTCTACTTTTGGCTTAATTTTTATGATGTCAGGATGAGCTATTTCGTGGAAGAGTGTTAAACAAAATCTTACGGCTATCTCAACCATGGAGGTAGAATATGTAGCTTGCTATGAAGCTACTTGTCAAGTTATGTGGCTGAAGAACTTAATCTCTCGCTTCAAAGTTGTTGAAAGCACATCTAGGCCTCATGTGATATATTACGACAATTATGTTGTTGTGCATCTGTCTCAGAACACTAAGAGCTCTTCTCGCTCAAAGCATTTTGATATTAAATATCTATTTGTCAAAGAGAAAATTCTTGAATTTCAGACTCGAATTAAACATCTTGCCACAGAGAACATTTTGGAAGATCCATTAACCAAGGGCTTATATGTTGGAGTTTTTCAAATGCATGGAACCAACATGAGTGTAGTTAAGTCATTTGATATTTTGAATTAGTGGGAGTATGATTGTTGCACTTAGTTAGTGTAATAAGATATGTATAAGATGACGTCAATTTAATAATCATATCTCTTATAGTATATCAGATGCTTGAACCATTATTGGATTACAAACTTAATTATATTATGTTAATCCATATTCATTATCATTGTATTACAAGTGAGTATTTGACATATATAAATTATTTCCCTATCAGATAAAAATTTTGGATTGTTAAATATGTATTTTCTCACACTGTTTTGATAATAAATAATTGATATATTTGTGTATTATAATTGTTATATTTTAATAATTAATTAAAATCATCCAAGTGGGAGAATGTTAAATTTTATGGATTTATTGTAATAAATAATTGATATATTTGTTTATTATATTTTTTATATTTTAATCATTAATTAAAGTCATCTAAGAGTGAGAATATTAAATTTTATGGATTTATTTTAATTAATTATTAAAATAAAATAAAAATATAATTAGTAATTATTAATTTGATTAAATATAAATGAATATTGTATTGGACTTAATTGTTGAATTACCCGTGATGGGTTGAGTTATTCTTTTGGTTAGCCTGTTGAGAGGTTCATTCTTTCATCTGGTGGTTATATATTCTATTTATTATATTAGTAAGATATTAATTGTAGTCATTCCATCAGAAAGAGGACAATAACATTCTCAATTTCTTGTTTCTATATTCAATCAAATGGATTCAACCATGACAAATACATGTTTATTGAGTTATTTATATTATGATATGTCCTACAATTATATCTATGATTTTGGTTACATTGTTAATATTCCAACAATATGGTTCAGAACTGCATTAAACCAAACCACATTTATGGTTCGGTTCAGTTTACAATAACCACTTTAATAAAAGTGCAGATAATTGATAAAATGGTTTCAATTATATTTAAAACTAATTTAGAGCCATTTTATATTTATAAACCAATTTATAAACATAAGAGCCAGAAACTCATGAAACCAAACTTGAACCTCAACGACATGAACTCAAAATCACCGAACCAGACAAGTACCGGTGTCATGCTTCAACCATATCCTGTGGACTTTGCTATTGATCAACACACCCATGATGAACTGGCAGATAAGAAAAGAAGAAGATAGCATAATCAAGGGAAACAATGGATACCAATGTTATAACTCAACATTTTTTTAACGGCAAGTCCTGGAAGCCAGGACTGTAGGGATTAATGAAAATCCTTAGTTGGAATTGACGGGGATTGAGCAACCTGAGAGCAATTCCTAATATGCGGACTCTAGCTCATCAGCACCGCCCATATATTATTTTCTTGTCAGAGACTTTAGCTAACACACAAAAACTAGAACATATTCATGTTATGTTGAAGTTTGAAGCTTGCTTGACCGTTGATGTCGTGGGGTGTAGTGGAGGTCTTGCTGAAGCTTCAAGACAAGAGATTAACTTGTCTAATTCTGAAGTGTTCTTTAGCAAGAATATAAGCAGACCAATTCAGGATGATCTTGCTCGCATAATGGGTGTTAGACATGTTTTGGGTACGGGGATTTTTTTGGGCCTTCCATCAATGATAGAAAGAAGCAAGGAGGTTATATTTGCTTTTATAAAAGATAGAATTTGGAAGAGAATTAAGTTGTGCCAGGGAAGATCTTTATCCAAAGCAGGGAAATAAGTCAGGATAAAATTAGTCCTATAATCTATTCCGAATCATATTATGAGCATATGTTTATAATTCCAGATGGGGTAATAACCCGAGTTTTTTTGGAGGAGCCTTTGGCAAGCTAGGAAAATTTTAACTCTTTGTTGCAGGAGGAGTATTGAAGATGGAAGTAACATTATGGTAATGAATGCACCTTGACTTAGAGGTAAAGTAAAAGGTTGCCTGAGTGGTCCTCAAGTTCAAGGTGCGTATGCAATTACTATTTAAAATCTTTTATCACCTAATGTTAAACAATGTGATGCTTGTGTGATTAGAGAGTTGTTTGATCATGTAGTGGCCGAGGATATCCTTCAGACCCCTTTAGTTGAGGAAGTGGTAGAAGATAAGTGGACTTGGAAAGAAGAGAAAAATGGTTGTTATGGTATGAGAACTGATTATAGACTATGGAGGAAGATCCATAAGAATCAGGGGTATAGAAGGGAGGATGGGAATTGGAGTAGCATTTGGAATATTAAGTCACCTTATAGAGTCAAACATCTTATGTGGAGAATATGTAGAGGCTGCCTACCAACTCGTTTGAGACTCCGTCAACATTATGGCCAGTGTCCGTCGGCATGTCAGCTTTGTGAGAATGTGGTAGAAGATGACTGTCATGTTTTCTTTGGTTGTGATGTTACTACTCATTATTGGCGGGCAACATGTTTGCCAAATATTATTGAGCCCCGTTTACATTCCTTTGATGGTGCTAAATCTTTGATTCTTGATATTTGTAGTCATGAGGATAGAAGGACTACAGGTAGATTGCGTTAGATGTGATTTGGAAGAATAGAAATAATCTGATTTGGAATAATGAGCAAGAGGTAGGATCTAAACTTGGCATGCTTGCCTTTTGGAATTGGCACAGTTGGTTTACGGATTAAGAGAGTCAAGATAGTGATCATACACAACATTCTCTAACCTACCGGGGTTTGCCTGATGTAGGGAAGGTGAAGTGCAACATAGATGTGGATTTTAATATTAACCGCGGAACTACGAATCGCGGTTGGTGTGTGAGAGATAACTTGGGTAGATTTGTTTATGCAGGTATAACTTAGGATTTCAGTCTCCTCTCCATGCTAGAAGCAGAAGCTTTGGCCCTCAAAGAGGCAATCCATGGAGTTATGGCAATGCAATTGGAAAGTGTTATCTTTGAAAGTGACTCCCAAAGAATGATCCAAGCTATTCGGTCCAATAACAATAATTTTTTTGAGTTTAGTTTAATTATTCAGTCCATCCAGAGCTTGTTGCTTTTTATCCCAACTTTGAGGTAAAATTTATTAAGCGCCAAGCGAATATGGTTACCCACTCCTTAGCAAAGGTGGTCGGTTCTTGGTCTAGGCATGATGTTTTTAATTTGATTCCTCGTTGTATTGAACACTATTTGATGAATGAAATGCGTTAAGTTTGTGTTTGTAAAAAAAATCAATTTTATATCTGTTTTGTATTCATAAAATTATTTTTTTAATTTAAAAAAATAATTCTTTTTAGAACATTTTATTATAAAATTCAGAATTTTTTTTTCTATTTTCAAGAAAAAAAATATATTCAGAATTTTTTTTATTATTTTTGCAAAAAAATTATAATTATAATTTTTCAGAATAAAAAAAGATATATATTTTTTTATTTTGAGAAAAATAATATTTTAGAAAAAAGAATTTGAGAAATTCTTTTTTGAATAAATTGTTTTGCAGATTATTTTTTTATTTTCGGATTTTTTTTAATTTTATTTTAACGTTTTCGAAATAAAAACTATTTTTTATTTAAAAAATAATAATTTTTTAAAAAAGTAATTTTCTTTTGATTATATTTTTTTATTTCCAGAAAAAAAAATTGTTTTTTTGAAAAACAAGTAAATTTTTTATTTTTTGGATATTCTTTTTAATTTCCAATTTTTTTAAAGATAATTGTATTTTTTATTTTTTGGGATAAAATATATTTTTTTTCAGAAAAATATTTTCAGAATTCTTTTAAAAATATTATTTTTTATTTTTGGAAAAAATGGTTTTAATTTATTTTTGAAAAAATATATATTTTTTATTTTTCAGAATAAAATTCAATCAAAATTGTTTTTCTTCTCGTTTTTATTAGAAACTATTTTATATAATGAAACCAGTTTATAAAAATAAACTGATTCTAATCGATTTTAAAAAATATCATTTAAATTAAATGATTCAGTTTATTAGTGGTTTAATTTTTTTTACAATGCAATGCAATTTAAATTAATTATATAATTTGGTTAACATTATTTTGAACACCTCTATTATAAAGTATCCATTATGCATGATAACTAACATTATTTTCAATCTCAACGAAAGTTTATAATAGAATTTCCCGCTGGTATAATTGATTAGTTGAAGGACTAATAATTAATAATCCATGCAAAATCCCGTTGATATTATAAGTCATGATTTGATCCCAAAAAATATATAACTTGCACTTCCTGTATATATTCCTTAAGCATAATCTTTAATTTACTGGGTTTTATTATGATTATATTCCCGAGTGACCACTGTTTGATGGCGGCAAATTAAGTACATATCGATCCCTAAAGTAACTCATCAAGACAAAATAAATTCATGCATGATTTGATTCTCATATGGAATCACAAACAATTTTCAAAATTTTAAGACAATGATGGCGACACAATTCCCCTTAGAAACAAAGTATATGATCATAATCTTCGTACGAATTTGAATGCCTATCACACTTTAAAAAATATGAATCTATTCTTTCTAATAAAGCATGCTTTCAATTAGGTTGATTAAGAAAAAGAACTTATATTTCAAAAGAAATGAATATATATGACTAGTTAGTGGAACATATAATTTCTAGTGGTATATGTCAATGAAACCTTTAAAGTGACACATCTTTATCAAAATGAGTATATTTATATAAATCTTTAACTCTTGTTAAAAACCTTGTTGTGGAAACCTGTGGAGCCAATTATAGATAAATAATTAGGTGTATTAATAGAGAGAATATGATAAATTTAACAAAAATTGTGTTAATTAGGTGTATTAATAGAGAGAATATGATAAATTTAACAAAAAGTGTGTTGATTTGATGATGGAAAACAAATGCTTTATGTTTGCCCGATAGTATTCCAATGTTTATTTTGAAAAAAGAACCCGAAGTTTGTTGTGATCAAAGAAATTAAATTTAGTGAGATGTCAGTCTAGGTGGTGTATTATTTTTCAGGGAACCTTTTTTTACTAGTGGTAATAATGGAGGTATTATCTTAATTTGATGTAGTGCGAAAGGGAGATCTTTGATCTCATTCTCCTGTGTGGCGTTTCTTGGGGTTTGTCTGGAATTCAGAGCCTTGAAAACCTTGTGCTCAATGGTCAATGTGTACTCTCGATGTTCTCTACCTGAAGAGAGATTTATGCAGAATGCCATTCATAGAGGGTGGCGTGTGGTATGTTCTTGAAGATTTTAATTTGGTGTGTTCTAGTACTGAGAGGATTAGTGCAAATGGATTACACCACAAACATATGATGTTTGATCGTCTTGAGTTTTCTAACTTCTTTTCCCGTATGGATCTTATTGATGTATGTTTCTTAGGAAGACATTTTACCTTATTTCAACCTAATAGGAGGGATGCTAGTAGGCTTCATATGATTATGGTGTCAGATGTCAATGCCTAGTGTAAGAGATAAAGCTCGATTTCTCAATGGGTCATTCCTAATTGCCTCGTCATCATTCCCTATACGAACCAACTATGAGGTCTAAATCTTTTAGATTCAATAATTATCTATTGACCCATAACTAATTCACTTACGTGGTTCATTCTAGTTGGTCCAACTTTATAACCTTAAGGTGGAAGGCGTATATCCTTTATGTGGAAGTAGTTTGTTCTTAAAAATAAGCTTAAGACAATTAAAGGAGTCCTGAAAGCTTGAATAAGGATGTTTTTGACAACAGAGTTCACCATGTTGATACACTTAGATATGAGATTGAGAATTTATATGTGAAAGTGGAGCAAGGGTGTTTCCCTCCATTCTAAGATTGCCTTTAGGGCAATAGAAATAGTGGACCTCTGGTCCTTCCTTAGGGTTATAGATTCTTCAGTGGCTTAGAGATATATGGTGAGATGGTTGAAAGATGGGGATGCTAACATAGGATTTTTCACGTTTGTGTTAGGATCAAAAGTAGGAGAAAATCTATCTTGGAACTTCATGTAGGGGATGTTTGGTTGGAAGGTGTGGTCGAGATTATGGAGGAGGTGACAAGGTTTTTCTCTAATAAGTATCATGAGCCTTTTTTTATCGACCTCATTTAGATGGTGTTGTTTTTCGATCTATCTTTCAAAGAATAATCAGACTCTTACATCACCCTTTATTCTTCCGGGGATTAATTTGGTGGTCGTTTTTAGTATGATAAAATAAGAGTTCGGGTTTGAAGAGTTTAATTTCTCATTTCTCAAGAGATTTTGGCCTCTTATTAGGGAGGATATAATCCTTATGTTTGAGTAGTTTCATAGCTTTATGCCTCTCCAACGTAGTTTCTCACCCTTATTTCTTACTCTTATTCCCAAGGTTTACTCTTCTTCTAGTTTGAGGGATTTTTGACCTATCTTTTTAGTTCGATCTCTTTATAATCTCTTGGAAAAATATTTGGCAGGTAGGTTAGCCAAGACTATGGATAAATTAATCTCTTTCAAATAAATATACTTTCTTAAGAGAAGGCTTTTGGTTGATGTGGTAGTTGTTGTAAATGAATTGGTTGACATGGCTAAGAGAACCAATAAATAGTGTCCCATCTTTAAGGTGGATTTAGAAAAGTCTTATGATTTTGTCATCTGATATTTTCTAGACTATATGCTTGCTAGATTTGGGTTTAATGATAAGTGGCGTGCTTGGATGTATGCATGTGTGTTAGTAGGGAATCTAACTATCCTAGTTAATAGGTGACAGACTCAAAAGATTAGTATTCATATAGGTTTGAATAAAGGAGATAATTTATTCCCCTTTATATTTCTACTAATTGCATAAAGGGCTTAATGGCGTTCTTAGTCAGTTTGTAGAGTTGAATCACTTTACTGGTTTCAAATTTGGTTTTTCTTACTAAGCCATCTCTAACATGCAATATGTCGATTGTGATCTTATCATAGAAGGGGATTTTAAGTATAATTTTTGGAGTATTGAAGTCTTTCTCACGGACTTAAGCTTGCATTTGGCCTTAGGGTTAATTTTCTTAAGAGCGATCATATTGGGGTTATTGTTGATCTCTTATTTTTGGATTTAGCTAGTTATTTCCATAAATGTTATCATCATTACCTTCCTCTTAAGTATCTAGGCTTGCTTTCATGGTTTTATCCCTCTCTAGAGAACATTTGAGAATCTCTTATCTCCTTACTTTCTAGGAGTTTGCTCTCTTGGAGTCACAAATATGCAAGCTTGGGGGAAAAGTGATCCTTCTCAAATTCAGAGTTTGATGCAATTTCTATCCTTTTCTTTTATTTTACGAAGATACCTCTCAAGGTTTGGATGATGATTGCTAAAATTAAGAAGAGGTTTTAGTGGAGTTTGGTGAATGGTAAAGCTAAAAGTCCTTAGGTCATTTGGCTTGCTATCTACAAACCTAAGCAATTCTTCGGCCTTGTATTCATGATCTCCACTTAGCTAATCCATCTCTTTCAAATAAGTTGAAATGGAGGTTGCTCGTAGGCACTTCTGCAATTTGGAGGAATATCTTATTCGCTACATATGGCGATTTGGATATTTTTCTCTATTAGGGGGTATATCTTATAGGCTCCAGTCTTCTTTTTGGTGGAGCAATGTGTCTTTTTTAGGGTCTAAGATTGATGTCCCTATGATTGGTTTATGGATAGTATTAGTCGGAAGGTGGGGGATGATATACTTACATAGTTTTGGGATGACCCGCGTATGGGATCTATTCTTCTTAGATTTACTTTTCATAGACTTTATCCTATTTTGGATTGGAAAGGGGGAAAGATAGGTGAGATTGGTTAATTGGATGATGGAGATTTGGAGTTTTCGGTGGAAAAGACTCTTGTTTGACTATAAACAGAAGTTGGTATAAAACATTCTTATAGTTATTAAGAATACCATCTTGTCCTTAGAGAAAGATAGTTTGTTTTGGTTTCTTTGGGAGGATGACATTCATTCTATTGCATATGCCTATAATGTTCTTTTTGAGTCTAATTATGGCACTCTTACTTCCTCTAGTATTTTGAAACCAATCTTGACTTTTATTTGTTATAGTTGAGCTCCATATAGAGTAATGGTCTTCTCTTGGCAGCAACTCCAAGGTAATATTGCTACATGTGAGAATTTGTTTAGATGACAGAGCATTCTCAACCAAGACAAACTTTCCCATGGGTTGTGTATAGGCCCCGTTGAGTCTGTTTCTAACTTTTTTGTTACATGTGATGCGATAACAAATCTTTGGTATAAAATTTTCAGTGGATTAGAAGGGCGTTTGTCTTTCCTAGACATATTACCATGCTATTCAAGCTTTTAACTTCTTTATGGGGTTTGGTGAGGGTTAGAAATGCCTTTACGATGATTTGATATGCAGTGATTTGGACCATTTCAACATTCCGTAACGAGTCTACTTTTTCAATAACACCAATAAACAAGGAGGACATGGAAGATAAAAAGTATTTTCCTTGTTTGAAAATGATATCTTGGTAGGGTGTCGATTTACTCATGTATGTTTTTCTACCTGACTTATGAGCCATATTCTCTATCTGAGCCAATGATGGCGCGAGAGCTTATGACCATGGTCCTTGAGGTTGTGTTTGATCATGTTTTGGTGTTTTTTTGGAGGATGTTGTTCTGCTTATACTTGTTGTCGTTTCTTGAGCTTTAGTTTAGTACCCTCCGGTGGTGGTGTTCATCGTAGATGCTTTTTGTTTATCATTTTTTTTAGTTCTTAGGCACCTCTTGTACCTTTGTTCTATTTAAAACACACACACACACACACACACACACATATATATATATATATATATATATATATATATATATATATATATATATATATATATATATATATATATATATATATATATATATATATATATATATATATATATATATATATATATATATAATATTAGAATTATATATTTTTAACTATAATGAATGTAACACTAAATCCGCTGTAAAACAATTGAGATTATATATTTTTAACTATAATGAACGTAACACTAAATCCGCTGTAAAACAATTGAGGGTTTTTTTACCGAGATAACCCAGTTTTTCAAAAAAAAATCCCAAAATACCCCTGGTTTCAGAAAAATTCCCAAAGTACCCCACTTTTAGGAGGAGTCTCCAATTGAATTGGCGAATCCTCTTAAAACTTGAATGGAAGCGCCAATTGGATTGGTTAGGGCAGGTGCCCTAGCCAATCCAATTGGCGCCTATGTGTAAGTTTTAAGAGGAGTCGCCAATTTAATTGGCGTCTCCCTCAAAAAAGCCTCAAATGACAAAACTTCCAACATGCAAATTGTAGATATTTTCAAGACAATGAATTTGGACATACATTTTATATCATTTGGATTTTTTATGAGAAAGTTATGGGCACTTGAAGTTGGACTTCTGATTTTTTCAACTGTTATCTGATCTATAATGTTTTGTATTATCACATGTATTTCTTTTAGAATTATGAAATTTTTTCCAACATTACAATTGAAGTAGACATCTCAAACTTTCTAATGCATTTGGTCCCACCTCAAAATAATAAAAAATGAAGGAGTTAGGTCCTTGGGAAGTTGACCCAAAATTAGGGTTTTAGTCAAAACACGTGTATGTGAATTTTGCCAAAAGGGACCAACTTCAAGCCCTTCTGTTTGAATGATAAAAGCGTCAAATGACAAAACCTTCAACATAAAAGTTGTAGATCTTTTCAAGACAATAAATTTGGACTAAAATTTTGCATCATTTGGATTTTTTATAAAAACGTTATGGGCACTTGAAGTTGGACTTTTTTCACATTTCAACTGTTATCTGACCTATAATGTTTTGTATTATCACATGTGTTTCTTTTAGAATTATGAAATTTTGTCCAACATAACAATTGAAGTAGACATCTCAAACTTTCCAATTCACTTGGTCCCACCTCAAAATCATAAAAAATGAGTGAGTTAGGTCCTTGGGAAGTTGACCCAAAATTAGGGTTTTAGTCAAAACATGTGTATGTGAATTTTGCCAAAATGGAGTTTACACAAAGAAACCTAATGTTTGGAGTTTACACAAAGATAAATTTGATATAATACGACTTGATATTAATAAAGTTTGGAGTTTACACAAAGAAACCTAATGGTGATGACCGGGATCAGCTAACCGACCTCCAGTCCCACATCCCCTAGCTACCCTAACCCTTGGCCCTAACCCACATTGACGATTCTGCATCGGTGTTTGTTTATCTGAGGGGCCAGGAGTGTCATTACCAACTACAGGAGAAGGTCCGTTGAGGTATTCAGCCAACTCAGCATAGTCTTCAGTATGCAATGATGGTGTACCGCCGTAGCTGAGCTCATGACCCATGCCAGAGAAGTTGGGATGTGGTTGACTCATGGATGGGCGACCGGGACGGTTGAAGGGAGACATGGGTATGAATGATGCGTCTAGGAAAGGTTGTTGGGGTGTTTGGTAGAAATAGGGTAGTGGGATGTTTTGGTTTTGTGATGTTTGGGCTTCTTGGCTACGGTAGGAGAAGGGGCGGTTGGTGTTTTGGCTAAGGCGACTTTGGTAGGGTGATGGTGTGGGTACGAAGCGATGTTGGGTCTCAGGTTGATGGTAAATTTGTTGGTGGTGGTATGGGGTATGTTCTTGGTATTGGGGTTGGGTGAATGGCATGTTTTGGTTGTATGTTTGTGTGTTTGTGGAACGGAACGTTTGACGGATAGGGGGTTGTGAGTAACCGGGCTAAGAATGTTGTTGGGGGTTAGATGTTGATCCTTCTTGTGTGTAACTTTCCTGACGTGGGTCGTAGAGGTACATATCTTCAGCGATGAATTGAAAACCAACCGATTTGTACCAAGCCATATAAGTACGACTTGGTTTTACCTCATTTGGCATGACTGCGTCAGTTAAGACATGGTCATGACGGTGCTTCCACTTGCGACACTCTGATCTTGCGAAGGTTTGCCAAGGGTTGAAGTTGCATTGGTCGTTCACTTTATGCATATGCCATTCTCCTAGGCTAGCTGGGGGATTTGGGATATTCTGGACCATACCGAACTGTAGCTTCACACGATCGGTGTTGTTCATCTCCACAGTTGTAAACCGTATTATCGGTGTGCATGTTGTCCATACGGCTGCGTCTTCAGCGTTGACCTCATGGTCATGATCCAGATTAAGGTATGAACGCCAAATGAATTGAAATGTTAAAGAAGATAGGATTATAATTAATGTAGAAAAAGTTAACATAATATAACGAAATAATTAAGTTATTTTGCTTACGTCTGTCGGTCGAAGGTGATCCAACAGGTTGCGATACTGAGTAATACAGTGTCTCGGACATCTGTTGTAACTCATACCACGTGCCGACCATCTACACCAAAAAGTTAAAAAAAAATAGTTTGAGGTAATAAACTTTAAGGAAGTAAGTAAAGATATAGCAATTTAAACAACTTACTTTTTTGCATATGGAAAAGTGAAAGAGTTGTTATTGACCAGTGCTAGAGACGGTAGTCTTGACCAACCCCATGCTTGTAGCAAAACAACACATCCAGAAAATGTAGATGTGTCTTTGTGGAAGTTTTTGCACAACGAACTATAAAGATAGGCTAGACAAGCAGATCCCCAACTGTAACTTCCTATTCTATCTACATGTCTAAGTAGAGGTAAGTACATAATATGCATGCTAGAACCACTACCTTCGGGAAATAAAAAGGATCCTATTAACAGCATAATGTAACACCTAGTTTTTATTATTCGAGCATCTTCGGTAGAATGTTCATCTAAATATAAACTATTATAATATGACTTTAGGCGTGAGAGTAGTATACCTTGACCTCTAGCATTATCATCTAACAAATCAGTGTCTAAAAGCTCCATGCAAATTGAATTTGCATAGTTGGTCTTACCATTAACAGCTTTGCCTTCAATTGGTAGTCCTAAAAGCATGTAGACGTCTTCTAACGTCACGGTACACTCACCGGTTGGAAACCAAAATGTGTGTGTCTCTGGCCTCCATATTTCGCATAAGGCTAGAATGAACTTGTTATCTATAGACCAAGACATAATCTTGCTAATATGACCAAAACCGGCGAGTTCAACATTAGGTTGAATCATCGGGTCCATTTGGACATATTCGTGGACCCGAGTTTGAAACCTTGATACATCCTATAATAGAAAGAATAAAACACTTGACTAAGTTGGTATGTCAAAATAAAATGGGGTTGGTGAAGATGAAAGAAAAAAAGGTTAACAAAAGAAAAAACTTACATATGTTGCGATGTTTGCAACTGTTCCTCTATGTGCTTCGCCCATTGTGAGTAAAGACATATTGTTGGGGAGTTGGTGTAGATGAAACTAGAAGATGTTGTTGAAGATGAAATTGTAAAAGAAGTATTGTAGAGGAAGTATTGAGAGTGATGGTATGGAAGAAGTGTTGAAGGAGTGGATGTATTTATAGGCAAATGGATGGGAGCATGAAAATTTGTGTTTGCATGGTGTCTCCATATGAATTGGCGACCATGGTGTCTCCATATGAATTGGCGACCATGTTGATGGCTTGCATGGTTGACACATGATCTCTGACTATCTTACATGTCCGACACGTGGCTGTCTTGTCTTCTGCATGCTGAAGAGTCACTTCTTAATAGCTTGCATGGTTGACACATCATCTCAGAACTAGATAGCATGTGAGACACTGATACCATCTATTTAAGTGTGTTACTATCAACATCCAAGACACTTCACTCACATTCATCTGCAGTCAAAAAATAGTTTTCATCTCCACAATGTCATCTTCATCATTATACAATGTCAACGTTCACTGCAACGGTGAAACTTTTGAGTCTGAGCTTCATGGTTTTTGTTTTCGAAACGCTGATACCATTAGAATCACGATCAAGAGAAATGCAACCTTTTTGCATTTGAAAAAAAGAATACAATCCTTTATAGGATCGGGTATTGTATCAAAGATCATATATCAAAATCCAATGTTTTTTGAGAATGGTCAATGCAAGTTTTTCCCCCTTAAGGTACGAGACGATGAAGATGTTGAATACATGTTTGTTAGTCATGAACATTCAGGCAACAACTGTATCGAGTTGTACATTAATCTACAACCATGTATACCATCTCAACAGTCTCAACTAACCAATCAGGATGAAGCTGGTGAAGATGATGCACAATGGTCAAATGAACTCAACCCAGAAGCAGAAGTAGAAGTTGACGTTGTTGATGAAGAAGAAGAGGAGACCGAGATACAGGTTGATCACATGCTGAACAACGACGATGAAGATGATGATCAACCACCACCAATACCTCATAGTCATGTCTACAATCCGCCTCAACATATGACAAATATGGATCTTCACGACGATGAAACATCCAACAGTGTCTTCTATAATCCGTATCCGAGATCAGAAGGCGAATTAAAGGTGGGAGACATGTTTCGTACCAAAGAAGAATGTGTTTTGGCAATCAAAAAATTCCACATGAACAACTTTGCTGACTTTACAGTGAAACGCACTGATTCTAGAAGGTATGTTATCGAATGTCGTAACATGCTTTGTAAGTTTCGTTTGGCTGTGTCTTACAAGAAGAAAAATGACTCTTGGGAGATCGCTTCAATAGACCCACCGCACAGTTGCGTTGCAAGTAACGTTGAACAAGATCACCGTAAACTGAGCACAACTTTGATATGTCAAGACATTTTGCCATTGGTAAATAAAGACCCATCAGTGAAGGTGAGTATAATTATATCCCATATCAGAACAACATATAATTATACTCCATCTTACAAGAAAGCATGGATTGCGAGGACAAAGGCTGTTGAACAAGTTTTCGGCAACTGGGAGGATTCATTCAAGGAATTGCCACGGTTTTTATGGGCACTAAAAACATATGTCCCAGGAACTGTGGCAATTATGGAGACAGTGCCAGCAATGATGCCAGACGAAACCTGTGCTACAGGTAATACAATATTTCACCGCCTCTTTTGGGCATTTGACCCATGCATCAAAGGTTTCGCATTCTGCAAACCTATTATTCAAATTGATGGCACTTGGTTATACAGAAAATACAAGGGTACTTTGCTCATGGAGGTTGCACAAGACGCTTACAACCATTTATCTGATGTGATGGCACTTGGTAACAACAATGTCTTTCCCATTGCCTTTGCTCTTGTTGAAGGTGAAACGGCTGGTGGATGGGGTTTCTTTCTTCGACATCTCAGAACGCATGTGGCTCCACAAGCCAATCTATGTTTGATTTCTGATAGACGTGCTGCCATTGAGAGTGCCTACAACAAGCATGACAACGGATGGCATGATCCTCCTTCTACACATGTCTACTGTATCAGACACATTGCACAAAACTTCATGCGTGCTATAAAAGATAAGAATCTTCGCAAGAAGCTGGTGAATGTTGGGTATGCTTTAACTCAACCGTCATTTCAATATTATCGTGATGAAATTAGACTGTCTAATGAAGACGCAGGGAGATGGATAAATAACATACCAGTAGAGCAGTGGACAAGAGCATTCGACGGTGGTTGTCGATGGGGCCACATGACAACAAACATTGTGGAATGCATGAACGGGGTTTTCAAAGGAATTCGAAATCTCCCGATAACCGCCTTGGTAAGATCAACCTATTATAGGTTGGCTTCTATATTCGCAAACAGAGGTGAAAGATGGAGTGCAGTGTTAATGTCCGGACAAGTATTCAGTGGGTGTTGCATGAAGGTCATGAAAGAGGAGAGCATCAAAGCTACCACACATGCTGTAACAGTCTTTGACCGTCATAGACAAAATTTCAGCGTCCAGGAAACAATGGGCAACAACGAGGGGAGACCAAATTTAGCCTACGCTGTTAGACTAAAAGAAGTTGGTGCTATTGTGGAAAATTTCAGGCCTTCCGCATACCTTGCTCCCATGTCGTTGCAGCATGCGCTTATACTCGTCAAGACGCTTACAATCATTTATCTGATGTGTACAAGGCCAACACCATCATGAATGTATATACTCAAAGTTTATCAGTACTACCAATGGAGGATTACTGGCCTCCATATGAAGGAGATATTGTTTGGCACAATGAAGAGATGCGTAGAAAGAAGAAAGGAAGGCCAAACAACACACGTATCAGAACAGAGATGGATTCCACAGATAAAATGATAAGATTATGTAGTATCTAGATCTTAAGCTTTTTGTAACATTGTATTTCTGTAACATTCAATCATTATATATCCTTAAGTTCTTGTTACAACGAGTTTCACAACAAACATCAGTACAAAACATCTGAAAACATAAATAATTCTAACTGATTACAACAATCAAATTAATGTCGTCTCGACCGAACATCATTTCCCTAGCATCCTTATCAGTCTTCATTCGCACCCAACCAAAGATACTGTCAAGTCTCTCAATACTTCTGATTTTTTCCCCTTCTGGTATTTTCCCATCTAACCATCGAACCAGCTCCCTCTTCAGTTGATCGAACGTGGTGATGTTCCAAAACAGCATCAGCATTTGAGGTTTGTCTCTCGCATAAATCACCTTACCGTATCGGCGACGAACACCAAACATGATAGCCAAATGATTATATGAGCTGTGGAACAATTGGTCACACAACACATCTATTTATAAGACAAAAAAGGCATTTTATGAGGGAGTCGCCAATTGAATTGGCGACTCCTCTTAAAACCTACACATAGGCGCCAATTGGATTGGCTAGGGCACCTGCCCTAGCCAATCCAATTGGCGCCTCCATTCAATTTTTAAGAAGAGTCGCCATATGAACAACTTTCATGTTCGTCAAAAATCCATTTAAAACTTGGAAGCTCATCATTCATTTCAAAACATTATAGGTCATTTTGACAGAAACCCTAATTTTGGGTCAACTTCCCAAGGACCTAACTCCTTCATTTTTTATTATTTTGAGGTGGGACCAAGTGAATTGGAAAGTTTGAGATGTCTACTTCAATTGTTCTGTTGGACAAAATTTCATAATTCCAAAAGAAACACATGTGATAATACAAAACATTATAGGTCAAGATAACAGTTGAAAAAAATCAGAAGTCCAACTTCAAGTGCCCATAACTTTCTCATAAAAAATCCAAATGATGCAAAATTTATATCCAAATTCATTGTCTTGAAAAGATATATAACTTTAATATTGGAGGTTTTGTCATTTGAGGCTTTTTTGAGGGAGTCGCCAATTGAATTGGCGACTCCTCTTAAAACCTACACATAGGCGCCAATTGGATTGGCTAGGGCACCTGCCCTAGCCAATCCAATTGGCGCCTCCATTCAAGTTTTAAGAGGAGTCGCCAATTCAATTGGAGACTCCTCCTAAAAGTGAGGTACTTTGGGAATTTTTCTGAAACCAGGGGTATTTTGGGATTTTTTTTGAAAAACTGGATTATCTCGGTAAAAAAACCACAATTGAGTCGCTACATTCAAATAATGAGTTTTTTAATTTTAAATTGCCACACTTATAATCCTACTAGCACATTATCTTTTTTATGTTTTATTTTTTATATTTATATTATTAATTCTTTGTTTATTAAATTATAAATGAGATAAATAAATTTATTCTGTTTTGTAATATTTAATTTTTTAGTCTCTAGTCGGCTGAATTAAGTATTAAATGTTATTAAACACTCAAATTAGTTATAAATGCATAATATTCAAATAAATTTTTTATTAGCTTGGTTGAATGAGTCTCTTGTCCTCTTAGACCTTTGTTCAAAAATTTATACATTATTCTTTATTTTAACCTAGAGAATGGCTCTGCTAAGGTTTTTCTAGGGTTTGCCTTTTTTTCCATGGATGATCGTACTTTTGATTGGCAGTTGATGGCCGTGATTGCCGTTGAATGTGATTGTTTATCAAGCGGGTCAACAAAACCCAGTGGTACAGCGATTGGTGATTATGCTGGTTATTTCCATTAAGTTTGTGACTTTTCAATTGGTGGAGATTGTTTAGATGGCACACTGGTTGTTGCAGTCAATGGAGACCATGTGGCATATGATTCTCATAATTCATGAATCATATCATATGCTATGAAAAAATTGGTTTTGCATGCTAAGCTTGTTGATTTTGTTTGTCATGCTAATTAATGCTTCTCATGCTACTTTGGTTTCTGTCGCACACGAATTGCGGTACCTAATTGCGAAGGTTTTTGTGGTATCCTTGAACATGCTCATGCGACTTATGGTTCATTAAAATCTTCACAAAATAAATCTTTTATTCAAGCGTTAAATAATGTCGGTGGTGTATCGATGGTTTTAAATTTAAATTGAGGTTGCGAATGGAGTTGCAGTCCGAAATGGTTGTGGAAATTATCACGTGATTTTAATTCACACTATAATTGCAGTCCGATACGGTTGCGAAAGTTATCGCATCAATAATATTGCGATAACAATTATTGCTGTTGACTGCAACTTAAAACCATGGATGGATCTCTAATCCATCACTACTATAAAAATCATATTTCGCAATAATGTCTTACTACCACATAATAAACAGAAGTAATATATGTTTATTATGCGTCTTTAATTTTTATTTTATTTTTAAATCACATGTAACCACAGTCAAAATAAACAACCATAATGATATGTGAAAGAGTAACACATTTCGAATTCTAACACCTACAATTTTATGTTTTTTTCTTATAGAAATAATGTGTTTCCTTAATTTTTTTTTTAAAAAATTAAACAAGTATCACCATCGTTCAGTCAGGACAATTCACCATGGTCCGTTTTAACAACCGTGGTGAAATGTATTACCGATATAACCTAACTTAACTCTTCGGAACAGAATACACTCAAAGTGAAACCCTAACTTCTATCGCCTTATCTCAATCTCTCAAAACTTCATAATAACTTTACAAAACTCCGACATAACATCTCAAACTAGTATGAATCAAGGAAAGGTGTCATGAAACAAGTAGTTAGCTCATATTTTTGTCTTTATTTTCCACGAAACTTTTCAAGGAAAGGCACGTACGTGAAACATTTCATGAGTTATATACACATGGTTTATTGTTTTTCTTGTTGTTGTTCAAAATATTTATCTTATTTATCTTGTTTTTCTTGTTCAAAATATACGTGAAACATTTGTCTTTGATTTGTACTAGAGCATGTGAAGCTGTTGGGGTCGTGGTTAGTATTTGTGCTTGTATTGGTGCTTGTTTTGGTGGAGAAGAAACACTGGATTTAAGAGTAGAAACAAGCAAAGTGGAAGCTTTAACAACATTAATCGACACTTTCTGACCAAGAGAACAATGAGTTCCAAAGTTACAAATGAAATATTGTTGTCCTGTTTCGTTTAGAGACATCGTAGTTGGGCCGCTTGTTAACAAAGAAAGTGTGTTCGCTCCATTATAATCATCGAAAGTTGATTTTGTTACCTTAGAAACACCATGTTGTCTAGTTGGAAAATTGAACAGTGCAAAATTAATTTTAAATTTAAACAAATTAATTAATTATACGAATTGATCAAACAAAGACCGAACACATAAATCTATTATTTCTTACAAAGAGTGTCGCCTACTTTGAAAGTATTTTTGAAACCCGATTGACATATAATGAAGCACCATTATTTGAGATGGACCAATCTATGGTATCGCCAACCACGTGTTATGTTTAAGCTAATGAACCACGAAGAAGGTTTACTACTACAAGAAGAACAAAAACAAGAACATTTAGGTTCTTTGCCATTGCCAAGGTTTACTAATGGAATAATATGGCGTGGAAATAATGTTGGTCAACTTGTACCTGCTGTGTCATCAGGAAATGCGCCATGTCATTAAAAATTAGATCAAAATTAAAAAGGGGATAAAAATCCAAAAACTAAAAAAAACTAAAAAAAAGTGACCAAAATCATGTTTTTTTAAAATGAGGGGACTCAATGTAAAAAAAAGGAAATATGGGGATCAAAGTTGTAATTAAGCATTGATATTTTTGTTGAGGTATGTTGATAATGTTGTTGTTGAGGTATGTTGATAAACGTTGTTGTTTATGCTATTGTATGATGTGTTTGAATATGTATCTTATTATTTATGCTATTACTTTGACATTGCAGCTTTCATTTCGTTCGTCCAACATGTCCTAGAAGATGAGTTTATTATATACTATGTGCTTTGAGTAGGGATGGCAAAACAGACCGTCAGTCCCACCCAGCCATGCCCCGTCTTAAGCTCGCATAAAAAGGGGTGGGGCGAGCAAGTCCGCCAAGCAAAATTGGACTTAAAAATCTAGTCTGCCCCACCATGGTGACAGGTTGGCAGGCGGAGGACTTGCCCGCCTATTTTTTTATTTTTTTATTTTTCATTTTTTAAATAGATTAATATATTTTTTTTTAATTTCAATTAGATTTTTCACTTATTTTTTAGAACAATTTTTTATAAAACATCTTTATAACAAATTTTGCTTAAAAAAATATTGCATATATTCACAAATAAATATATTAAATAAAAATAGGGGTGGAAAAACGGGTCGGGACCGTCAGACCCTCCCGTTTTAACCCATCATTTTTGGTGGACCGGGGCGAGGTTTTCGGCTAAGTGTCTTAAGTTGGACCGTCCTGCCTAACCCGCTTTTAAAACGAACCGAGGGCGGGACGTGGCAGGTTTTTCCCGCATGATTTTTGTTAAAAAAATTATCTTTTTACTTTGAATTAAAACAATATTAATGTGGTATGTAGTAGATACTTTTAAAACAACCATCATTTCTTCAAACCCTAATATTCATTTTTCACATAAACACAAAGACCTCATTTTAAAGACATTAATTGGTCTCTACTTTGTTCTCCATCTTCAAGAGACTTCATCTCAATCAACCTAAAAATATACTTTCTTTCTCAAGTACACAGACAAGAGACTTCCTTGCTCAAGCATGCAAGCATGACACTTCCTCTACTATAAATAATCAGTTTGGAAGACATGAAAACTATTATATCTAAATACACAATCAGAAGTATAGAAATTGTGCAACAACCACAAAGGTTCTTAACCTCTTAAGATTTCTAAGATATATAAAGATAAGGAATCATAAGATCTTAGGCAATAACAGTTACAAATGAAAGCTCAGAGTTATGTTCAAGAATATGTATATCATTGTCGTACATCTCCTTCAAATCTTCAGCTTCCTTTTAAAAAGGTAGAGAAAGAGTTGATGGAGAGTTTGAGCACATGAGCAAACTCAGTGAAGAAGCATGCCAAGAGAGACACTAGAGAGTGCATCTGATTAGAAGTTTTGTCCATTGAATATTGGCTTTGCTCTCAACACCTTTCGAGGTACTAGGTATCTACCAAAAGGTAGAACAGACTGAAGAGGTCACATCATTATACCTTGAGCCTTGTAAAACAAAACCCTAGTTGACTCTGTCAAGAATTCTAGGACTTTGATAACACAAGTCTGTTTTGGTACAACGTACCGATCAGAGGCTCTTCAACTTTTCAGAGTCTGAGCTGTCATCAGAGGCCGGGCCATGAGACCAGAGTCTGAACCATTCAGAGGCTGATGAACTCGTTCAGAGTCATTAGATTCTGATAAGTCAGAATCAGACTTAAAATGCTTTTCCACATATGCTTTCAATCAGGATTAATTCTATGCTTGTGATCCTGAACACTTTGAACATATGTTACTATACCCATTTGTTCTTTAAGTATAATCTTGTTCCAACAAGTGGAAGGTTTCATCCAATGACTACAATATCAACGGAAGCTTCATATGTTCACGACATAGATGATGATTGATGAAGTGTTTGTCATGGAGTCTTTAAGATTGTTTTTTTTGTTGGTTCTTAGTTGTCTTTATTTAGCTTGTGCTAGTTTATTTTATTGATTTGTGTCCGTAGATGTCCTTAAATAAGTTGTGCATGTTGATTTTTGAACCAAATGGATTATGTTAGGGTTTTAGTATTTTTATTTTAATTTTTTGGTATTATACTTACGCTCATTTGTTTATGTTGAAGAATATGACATTTACATTAAGACTTGTTAAAATTTTACTATACATTATTAAAATTTGTTAGTCGCTTTGGTAATGATTAACAATTTTGTAAATTATGTAGTAAATTAAATTATAAATAAAAAATTTGCTGGCCAACCTGCCAACCTGTTAGTAAAGGAGAAGGGCTTGACTTTTGAGCTCGGACATCTAAGTTGACCTGCCCCACCCCGCTGTTGGACGAGCTTAAATGGGGGGGGCCTAAACTGGGCGGACCACCCGCTTTGCCACCCATAAATAAAACCATCAAGAATCAGAATTACTAGAATTAACTAAAATGACAACTAAAAGTCTAAAACCATCAAGAAATTTCTCCTAAAATAGGACTGTCAACAAGAGTTCCAAAACTATAGTTCAAGTATTAACATTCAACCAACCAAAATAAATATTTTGAGTCTTGATAACTAGGCTGGAGGGATAGCGGGCCAATCCATCCCTTTCTTGGCGGGCTTAAGGCAGGGCGGGTTGAACGGGTATGCGGACACAAAACCCCAACCCAACCCACCTTTTTTTGGCGGGTGGGCGGGTCGTCCCGGTGGGTCACTACTCATTTTTCCATCCCTGGCTTTGAGTGTTTTACCCTCTCATTGAATATATAACATTTTGAATTGAATTAGACAACAATAATATGAAAAATTAAGTTATGTTAGAAAATAAAAACTTACATTGATCAATGTTTTATGAGCTTTCTACAACCCATTATCTGCATCTCGCTCTTTGAGAGTTAGAATTTTGTTATATACTTCTAACTCTTCAATCAACACTTCCTTTTTCATTTGTTCATTTTACAAAGTTATTAATACTTTACATAATGAACTATTAGTGAAGGAAGTGTTTGTTGAATAATTATAAGCATTGAAGCAAAATCTAATGGTTAAAGCGCAAATATGGTGATGGGTTGTAGGATGCTCGAAAAACATTAATTAGTGTAACTTTTTCTTCTAATATAACTCAATATTTCCATATATTAATTTCTAAATTAGATTTAAATATTATATATTTATTGAATAGTTGGTGAAATAAGTATTCCACATAAGTCATAATAAACTCAGGTGAACATATCATCACAGTTGAAAAATTTAACTGTGATCAAAAGTTGTACGTTAAGTTTTTAACTTATTTCTAATCTATTTTTTGCGCTATTGTTCCTTGTGCAGAAAATAACTTAGTTTAGGAAAGCATTCCGAACAGTGTTGCTCAACAAGTCACTGAATTGCTTACATTAATGCATTCAGTGGAGCACGTAAAAATTGTTGTATTTGATATGGCCGGGATGCAGCTCCGGGTCCGGATGGATTCAATGGTTTTTCTTCCAACTTTTTGGACAATGGTTGCACCGAATGTTGTAAGCTCGGTTCAATTCTTTTTCTATTTCAGTAAGTTATACAACAACATTAATTCAAATTTGTTAGATTCTTATTCGAAAATATCCTAGAGCAGATAGAGCGGATGATTTTCGTCAAAATTTTCACGCAAATTTTGGCTTATCGGCGAGCTTGGGTGGCGATGAAGAGAATTTTTATGCATCAAAGAGGTTTTACTCTGGATCATAATATTACTGACTATGCTATTACCACTTCGGAAGCGGTCAATGTTTTATCTAAAAATCTTTTGGTGGGAATCTGGCTATGAAAATAGACATCAAAAATACTTTTGACATTCTTGATTGGAAGTTTCTTTTCCAGGTTCTCTTACAATTTGGATTTAATTATTTTTTGCGAATGGATTCATGAAATTTTACACTCTGTAAAGCTTTCGATTCTAGTTAATGGAAAAATTATGGGTTTTTTATTTGTACTAGAGGAGTACGTCAATGGGATCCCCTTTCTCAACTTGTTTTTTGTATTGCAAAAGAGAACCTAAGCTGCAGTTTAATCTTTTCCTTCACCAATGATAATATTCCTCTTTTGTCCATTGGTAGAGGTGTCAATATTCCCTCTCATCTGCTTTACGCAGATAATATATTGATTTTTTTTGTAAAGGCTCAAAAAGGAATATTTGACTTTTGATGACGATTATCAGTAATTATGGCGAGGCTTTAGGTCAGAGGATTAACTTTGCAATGAGTAAGTTTTTTTCTGGTTCCATCTCCAATGTTCAAGTGGCTCATGTTAATGACATATAAAATGCACCATTATTTTATTCAATTTGCACATGTTTTAGTGTCGATTTTATATAGTTTTGTAATGTTATGATGGTATTTTGTGTTATGTTTTAAGAAATGATCAAATAATGACAAAATCAAGTGAAAACGGTGAAAAAGGAGAAAAAGGAAAGAAAAATGCTAAGTGTTGAACTGATGACGGGTGCATCCCAGGACTGAAGGGCGACAACCCTCACCTAGAAGCAACTTGTCAACTAAAAGTCAAAGAAACGAAGAAGAAAAGTCAACTCACCATGACAGAAAGGCCGTCAGCCCAACTGATACTCGTCATGGCTCACGATCTTGGAACCCTCACGAAAGAGTCATGATAGGTAGGCCATCAGCCCATCTGACGACCGTCATGACGTTATCATCCAAATTTTTCGCCTCCAGAATTCAGTTCCTGCACTTCCCAAACTTTCTCCCACTTATTTTGCATGTTTCAAGCAGTTTTCCTACGTCTCAGCCTAGAAATAGGCCCTTAGAAACCATATTTTGACATCCAAGCTTACTTTAAGCCATAAATTTACTCTGTTAAAGCATAAATAGTTCACATTGAAGTGTTTATGTAATTTTATTTTCTTCACTTTTATTGTTGCCGAATTTTATTTTATGTTGTTGTTGCTACTTTTCCGCATTATTATTTCAAGTTCAGCATTGACCAAATCAACAGTCTTCCTCCGGAGCATTTATTTTATGCAAGTATTCATATTTTCTACACTTTCCAAGTTCCTTTTTATTGTTGAATTTTAGTATGTCTTCATCAATTACATGTTGTTTATTTTGGTAGTGACAACATCTTTAAATCAATGGAGAAATTATTACTATTTTGAAAAGGGAATTTCGCCCTACGAAAGTAGTAAATGCATGTTGAGTGTGGGAAGCTCACATTAGAAGTACGGGATAAAAATATCGAGTTCTTATTGTCCAAACTTATAAAAAACTATACTTTTAAGAACTCATGTTATAAATTTGATATAGTCAAAAAACGTGTTGATGAAAGAGGATGAAATAAATTGGAGAGTGAGACTATGATACAATGTCATGATTTAAATTCGTATGCATTGGAAGGAGACTTTTATTCGCGAAATATGGTTTGTGTTGTCACAATATCCTTGGTGTCAATCTAAGTACCTATCGAATTAACTATTAGCCGATCCAACTTTGCGTGTCAGGTATGATTTTGTGGTGCTATTTTTTCCTAAGTCCTTTTTCTGATATGTTGTTGCATTTTATAGTTTTTACATGCAAGCTAAGTCGCTTGAGGATAAGTTATGGTTTAAGTGTGGAGGAGTTTGATGACATGTAAAATGCACCATTATTTCATTCAATTTGCACATGTTTTAGTGTCGATTGTATAGAGTTTTATAGTGTTATACAGGTATTTTATGTTATATTTAAGTAAATAATCAAATATTGACAAAGCCAAGTGAAGACAATGAAAAAATAGTGAAAACGGAAAAAAACAGAAAGAAAATGTTAAGTGTTGAACTGATGTCGGGTGCATTATGTAACACCCCGAATTCAATTAATTTATTTAATTGAATTTAGTTGCATTTTATTTTAATCATTAAGTAATTTATATGCTTTTATTTGGATAATTGATGAATATGTGTGTCTTTATGTGTATATGAGAGAGTTAAGGGAATGGTAGAAGTTAATTGGATTAATTTTAATTAATTTAATTTGAGAAGAGTGATTAAAAATAATGTTATTGGGAGGAAATTTAGATTTAAAATAAAAATAAGATGGTTGTAGAAAAATAAGAGAAATAATAGAAATTTGTTGAAAATTGAGTTATTATAATTTAAAAAACTTAGAAGTTAGTAAGAGGAGTAGGGGGCAATATAGGGAATATGGGAGTAAGATGAAGGTAATAAGAGAATAACCTCATTTAGGGAAATTAGGTTTTGGTTTAAATAGAAAAACCTGAGGGTTGGAACTTTTACCGTATATGTTATTTTGGAACAAGAGAAAAAAAGGTAAGAGAGGGAACCTAGGGCTTGAGGAAGAGAGAGAGAGAGAGAGAGAGAGAGAGAGAGAGAGAGAGAGAGAGAGAGAGAGAGAGAGAGAGAGAGAGATCACCCTTGTTGTTGAACTTGTTTTGATGGAAATCCAAAGTAAGGGGGAGATTACTCTTCTATAGGTGTATATTGTATAAAGGTAAAAAGGGATCCTCACTTTCTTCTAAGTTTTTCTTTTAATTGCACCATTGACGATGTTCATATGTGTTCTTGATGAAAATTGTGTGGATTATGCCAATTGTTGTGCTTAACTGATCAATCAGTGTATTATGATATGTTTTCAAAGTTATGAAATTGTTATATGTTGTTAAATGCATGATATGATGTGTTTGAATGTTGAGATATGAATTAGTATGGTGTATGAGGGTTAGGGGATAGAGAATATGAAGTTAGTGTAAGGTTTTTGGAAAAATTGCAGATGTCAATCGATTGACCCTCTATGTCAATCGATTGATCACGTGAAAATTGAGAAAAATCTGAAAAGAAAACTTGGAGCAAACGATTGATGACTTACTGCAACCGATTGATGTTAGTGTAATGAACACAAATTTTGGAAAAATAACATAAGAATCGATTGACACTATGGGAAAATCAATTGATGTCAATCGATTAATTCATTGTTTTATGCCAAACTGTGCAGAACCCAGAAAATTGTCATTTTAGTGTTTTACCCATAACTTTAGTTTCGTAAATTCAAATGAGGTGCATGTTGAATTGTTGGAAAGATAACTTGTATGGTTATACCATTGTGATGTATTAAGAGGCTACATGGGTAGTAAAATCTGTGAAATTTTATGGTTTTAGTTATTGCATAATGGTTAACGATAAAGAACGAACACTTAATCATTTTGAAAGAATGAATTAATGATGAAGTGATGATAATATGGATTTTTATGATTGAGTACTATATAGATATTTATTCGATGTGTGCATATATGTTATGAAGTAAAAGTATAATTATGTGAGATGTTGTACATACTTGCTTATGATTGTTGAGATGCGTAGTTATGAGTGAGAACTAATGTTGATGTGTTTAGATGCATGGTTGTTTACATTCAGATGTGTGCCATATATCATGTATTGTCACTATTACGAAAGAGGTGAGTCACAAGTTCAAATGTTGTGACTAGTGACCTGTCCGGAGCTCAAATGAGAGGGCTCGAGGTTTAGATGTTCGAATTCGGTTTGTATGAAGAACCATTATTGATTTGGTATCACATGCATATAGAGTCGAGGTGTTGTCACACTACATACAAGTTTGCATATGTGAATTGATGATTGTCTACATTACCCGTTGATGATTGTTGTTTTTGTTGTTTAAGTTACTCTTCCTAATCTTTTGCACCGCTAACATATTTAAGAAAATTCTCACCTTTGTTATTTTATTTGTGTTTTGATGTACAATGTGTACAGATACTCTGAAACAAGAGTAGTAGCTACTGTGAGTTGGAAGATGACCTTGAAGCTTATCTTTATTTACTTTATTATTTATTGCTTTTAGTCGGTTAAATGCTATGATATGTAAAATCAGGAACTGGGCGATTTTACTATGTTTTGAGTTAATGCTTAATTATGTGGTTTTAAAGCCTAATACTTTATTTGCGAGATTTAATTTTGAAGTTGTTGTGATATGATTTTCCACAACTTATTATCAAATGTTTTGACGAGTTTTTGGATTGTTATCGCAGTGACACCTTAAATTGTCAATTAAATATTTTTATATAAGTTTCAGGTTTTAGGCTGTTACATAGTGGTATCAGAGCCTGGTTGATCCATTTGGCCATATTTTTTGTAATGTTTTCAATTCCCTAGTATGCGACATATGTGTGAAACACTGTTAGTGCTCGTTTGTCCTTGGGAGAGAATTCTCAAGTGTTCATGGTGTTCGCGTCCTTGAGAGGGGGAAGCGAGACAATGATTATTGATCTACCTGTTGTGTGTGTGTGTATGTGTTTCCTGAAGTGTTCCCATATGACATTTATGATTTACCTTCAGAACGCAAAGTTGAGTTTGCTATAGACTTAGTACCTGGTACTACTCATATGGTGATGACATCATACAAAATGTCTTCTTCGCAACTGAGTGAGTTGAAGAAACAATTGGAAGAGTTGCTTGAGAAAAAGTTTGTTTGATCGAGTGTTTTGCCGTGGGGAGCATCGATGTTGTTAGTCAAGAAGAAGGATAGTAGCATGAGGTTGTATGTTAATTATCTACAACTGAATAAAGTGACTATAAAAAACAAGTATCCTCTTCCAAGAATTGACGATTTTATGGATTAGTTGGTTATTGCTTGCATATTCAGTAAGATTGATTAATGGGCAGGTTATCATCAGATTCAAGTGAAACTAGAAGATAATCCAAAGACTGCGTTCAGAATGAGATATGGTCTCTATGAGTATTTTGTGATGTCGGTTGGCGTGTCTAATGCACCAGGTGTGTTTGTAGAGTATATTAATAATATTTTCCATCCTTATCTAAATCAATTTGTGGTTGTGTTCATCGATGATATCTTGATATGTTCTAAGTCTGATGAAGAGCATGATAAGCATTTGAAAGTTGTGTTATACACCTTGAAAGAAAAGAAGTTGTATGCAAAGTTATCTAAGTGTGAGTTCTGATTGAAAGAAGTGAGTTTCCTTGGTCTTGTGATATCTAGTGGTGGTATCATAGTGGATCCATCGAAGATAAATGCAATGTTGCAGTGGGAGACTCTAAAGTCTGTTATAGAGATCGAAAGTTTTCTGGATTTGGATGATTACTACAAGATGTTTATTGAAGGATTTTCGAAGTTGGTGTTGTCTTTGACTCAGTTGACTCGAAAAGGTCAAGCTTATGAGTGGAGTGTTCACCTGTGATGTGTTTGGTTCTAGTGTTAGGTGCATTTTTGTAATATCTCTTGTGAGATTTTTTTATTTGGTTCTGAGCTAAACCAAGGTAAATGTTTCTTGTTTAGTTTGTGGTTGTTCGTTAAAACCTCGTGTTTGGATTGTGAGCTTCTTCTGTTATAAAATCTCTCGTTTATTTTGATAGAATTTCCGTTAAAATATTCACTTGGTTCATGAGCTAAGCCTAGTATAAAAGCTCTATCTTGGTTTGAGATTAACCTAGTATAAAATCTCTTGTTTTGTTTCAAGGATATCCAGTGTAAAACTCCAAGTTTGTTTGTATGAAGGTTTGTGGGCATAACCTTTGAAAAGCATACACATATAATGGAAATATCAAGAGGTAATTATTGAGGAGAGGACATATGCCAAGTAATTATCCTTATCCCTTATCTCTCTCTATTTTCATTTCTTGTTTTTAATTGAACATCATTTTTCAACGAAATAAAATTCACCCTCTCTTATGTTTTGAGTCATTGGTCCAACAACCAAAAATGTAGTTGGCAACCTAAAGTCATTGTCATTTCTTAATCTAAGGACTTATCTTCTATGTATTTGGCTACCTATAGAAAATTACAGGAACAAAAAATGAAGCTAAATAGGCTAGCAAAGGATGAGGAAGGAGATAAAAAGAAGAAAAGTTTGAATCTCAAAGTTGAAGAAGGAAAAAGTATGTATGAAGATATGACATTGTCGGTCTAAAAATTTAAAATTTCATAAAATATGACAAGAAACAGGAATCCCAAAACGAAAATGAAGGAATGTCTTTGTTCGTCCCAACATGCTATCGATATGGAAAGAAAGGTCATATAAAATCAAATTTCCCTCGGAACCAGAATAAAAATATGATGAAATTTTAAATAAATAAAAAAACAAAAAAGGCATACATAGCTTGAGAAGACAATTATAAGAGATGAATCAGAAAAGGAGGAAGAAGCGAACATTTTGTTTTAAGGCAAAACATGGATATAAAGAGGTAAATAGTCCAATTGCATACTTTACTTATAATGAATTATTTTGTATATGTAAAAAATTATATAGGGAATCAATTAAGTTAAAACACCTTGTTTCTACCTCTAAGACAATTATATCTTCCCTTAAAAAAGAAAATAAAAATTTGTTGGAAGAAATATATAGACTTAGAGAGAAACAAAGTATTATATTTCAAAAATCTTCTTCTCCTTCTCCGAGGATCTTGTTAAACCTATCAAGTGTGAACAATGCAATGATTTTTTTAAAATAAAATTGAAGATCTGAAAAAATCATCTGATACGTTTACCAAAGAAATAGATGACCTGAATCTCGTTCAAGGAAGTTAAAGTGCCTCCTATAATAAAGCAGATTTAGGTTATGCACCTAAAAGTAATGCTATAAGTTTTAATAACATATTTCATGCAAATGGGGCCTCTAAATGTAATATTCTTAAATATAATTATTGGAATAAAAATGGCAATGTTACTCTATTTAGTTTTGTCTGAAAAATTCATGAAAGTAAAAGTTCATATTCTCATTCTCATTTCTATAAATAAAATCATGAAAAGAAAATGAGAAATACGTATGTCTCATCTTACTTATGCAATTACAGTCAGAATTGGAAAGCTTAATAAAATATGCATTACACTAACGTTAGAGGGTCCAAAATGATATTGGTAGCTAAAGTTAATACTTAAGTTTACAATATCAAACTCTTAATGGTATCTTGATAGTGATTTTTAAAGCATATGACTGAATATATTTGTTTGTTCTTTTATTTCTCTCCTAAAAATGGAGGTTTCGTTTCATATGGTGGTAATAATAATGTGATAATTATTGATTCTGATACTATTGGTAAGTTTCTCGATCCAACGATTGAGGATGTTAGTTGATGGTTTAAAATATAATCTACTAAGCATCAACCAATCATGTGACAAAGAAAAAAATGTGACTTGTGATTTGTCTAGATGCAGGATTATAAAATCTCAAACAAATCAAATTCTTTTTACTAATTTAAGAAGTGAAAATACCTACATCGTTAATTTTAATACCCCTTCAAATGATATATGACTTTTAAGTAATGAGGATTAATTGCGGCTCTAACATAGGATAATGACCCATATCCACATGGATTGTTTAAACAAATTGGTCCGCAAAGATTTAGTAATTGATTTTTCAAACTTGCATTTTTAAGAGAACAGGTTATATGATGTGTGCCAAAGGGTAAACAAGTAAAGAAATCCTTTAAAAAAATATTATTTCTACAAATAGGCATTTATATGTGTTGCATATGGATCTTTTTATCTCATGCAAAATCATGAGTTTTTGTGAGAAATATTATGCCCTTATAGTTGTAGATGACTATTCTTGTTATATCTAGACATTGTTCTTATCTCATAAAAGAGACAAATTCATTGTCTTTAGGAAATTAGTCAAAAAAATCCAAAAGTAAAAGGCCCAAGCATTGCGTCTATCCGAAGCGATCATATGGCCAAATTTTAAAATATAGAATTCGAGAACTTTTGTAACAAGAATGAAATGGAACACACCAAAATGAAATAGTGGAACGTAAAAATATATCTCTTGAAGAGCTAGTGAGATCAATACTCAATGAGACTAACCTTCATAAGTACTTTTGAACCGATGAAGTAAGCATTGTTTGTTGTGTAATGAATCGTACCTTAAATTGTATCTTGAGTAAGTCATACATAAAATGAAAAAAATCTACAAGCACTTAATAGTGTGTTGGTCTTACGGGGTGTAGTTTATGTAAAAAAAAAACTCTTTGATTGAGTGGACGATAATGTTTGTGTTAGCGAGAGCAAAGAAAGTACTCGATTTAACTAACACATCCCATTTCTTTAATTCATTCTTCATATTTATAAAGTAACTAAATTTTGATGCACTTTAGTAGTTTCTATTTTCACTAAGATAATTCCTAAAATTATTAGTGGATAAGCTTAAGTTGGTTACTCTAACATACTCTAAGATAGGGGTGAAATCTATTTGATCTAATAACATCGATTTCATTGATGTGAGTCCTAAAGATCACTGTTTTTGTTTTTAAAAACTCATTATCTATTCCTATAACCAGCTAATTTAGGGGACTAATTACATCATCCACTAGCAGAGATCTCAATTAAAATCAATACAAATGTTTGTATGGACTTTCTCGACACAAGAACTGTTGGCACCAGAAGGATTTAAACGTAAGACTTATAAAATAAAACACTTCTAGATCTCAAGTCTTCGTCATCGACCAAACACCGGGAGTTAAAGTCCTTTGAATTATTAGTTTGTTTAATAGAATATTAAGTTTGACTTAATTATGTGATCTTATTAAACATAAAAGCATTATTCTTAAATTATCCATAATAAATCATTATTTTCAAATATGACAAAAATAATGCATAAGTACTATTATATCACTAGATTGATGACTATTTCTCATGAGTAATGAATATGATATATCAAGTCTTTACATAAGTATAAATATTAGTAGTAATATGTATACTTGATTGATACACTATGAGAATACTGTATAATAATTTATGCCACCATTCGACCTTAAATCACGATGGTCCATATATAAGGAGTAAGTGATTTATCATCGTCAAGAGTTCTGTGCAACAAAATAATTATAAAGTTTGAGGGAGGGGGCATGAGTGACCTAAATAAGATTTTTCCTCCCGCATAGCAAGATTAGTGTCTAAGGGACCTTCGATATCGTATGAGTGTAAAGTGCATATTCATATTAAAATGAATTAATATGATATATTAAACTTTTTTTTCTACTAAGTTTACTCAATTATCAAAAAATATAATATTGAATTATATAAAGGGGACACATGTTATGCATCGAAGACAAAAGATTACTATACACTTGACCATTATCACACAAATCCCATGACACTCTTTTCACTTGATCCACCTCTTATAGTGCAGAATCTCTTTGAACAAAAATTGAAACTAAATTACGAATGTTTCTCGAACAACATCCTTACGTGATCCACTCGAATAAACTTCAAAAAAATATCATTTTTGCCAATAATGTTAGCGGAATTAATGAAACCATTAAGAAACACTTAAGGATCTGTTGTGCGATTAGGATTTTGTCACACAAATATGTTTATACTTCACCATATATAAGAGTTCTATTTATATAACCACTTATGTTCATAATAACTTACCGTATTTCGTATTTCTCTAATTCAGATCGGTGTGTAACACCGAATAATAATGAGGCACACTCATTTATTCAAACTCTCATTTATATCTTTTCATATGTGTGATCTTTTATGTTATCATTACATTGACAATAATGTTACATAATTCCTGATTTAATACCATTGGTAAGGATTTTAGAAGGTCTAGATTTTTCTGTTAGACATGTAGTGTAGTACTTTAACTTGTGAACTTTTTTAGTGAATCTTCTATAACATATTTAAGTTGAATTGTTTAGTCTCGTTCCATTACAAAACCGAACCACGGTCACTAGAGTGTTCAAAAAACAAAAATAAATCAAATCCAACTCTAATAAAAACCAACAATCCGACATCCATTGGATAACAAAAAAGTTAATATAAAATGTTGAATACAAAAAAATATTGTAGGCTTTTTATGGAATCAAAACTTAGAATGGCAAGGAAAGAAATTTGAACAGTTGATAACACTTTGGAAGATTCCCATATTATGAAAACAATGTCAGATCGACCATGAATAACATTGTGGGGTGGATATGTCTGGATGTCATCGGTGTACATGATAATTGCACTATAATTAATCGATGATTGGTGGACACAAATTAATTGGTATCCACAAATAAGATAAACAGTAACAAGTTCATAGAATTCTGAATAAGAAACAAAGTAGTACGACACATGCAAATGGGTTTGTACGTGGCCATTTGTTTTATCATGTTTGCACGTGTACATGGTGTCTTCTCTTCGATTCATATCCTCATGCAGTTTCATTAAACTAATCGATTATATAAAACTCTATCTTAATTACTTTCCTAAGTATATTTTTTAATTACTACAAGTACCTTAAATTCTCTCTTTTCACCTTTTAATTACCTCTGCTAATAATGTCTCTCCACATCGTGAGACAGAATCTGGCGCAGCCACTAAAGAAAGCAACACTGCATGTGAATTAAAGAAAGAAAGTTGATGAATCCAATTCCTGTCAACTCTGCAAGCCCCATGCCTTTGGTTTAGCTAATCGCTAGTAGACAATAAAACAATTACTAAAGTGTATTTAGATCCCACATCCACATTGTTATTTATGATATATTTTTTGTTTCTTTATGGTTGTATAGCTAGAAAGATACAACATATTTTGGTCAAGATAGCACATCGTTTAGCATAGCATCTACAAAAGCAAAACCAATTACTTAAATGCCATGATATATATAGCTACTAGAATTGTCACTCACAATATGGTAAGACTTGAACTTATTCCATATTCAGTGAATATTCTTTCACTCCAGAGGTAATTATGTGACTTAAGAATAACTATTAGCATAGTTATTCTACCTCATTATTTTTGTAGAGATTATATTTTATCAATTTAATCATTAAATTAATAGTTTTTATTGAATAAATTAAATTTTTTGGGTTCGTCCAATATGTTGAATTGTAATTATGTGTCAAAGTAATATTTTTAATAGAGTTTGTTATCGTCAAAATGTTGTGTGTCGAAATTGTGTGAGTGTCAAAGTGTCGAGGAGTTAACCTCGACATGGATTTGGTTTTAAACTTAATTTTGTAGTGTTGACAGAATTAGGTATTTGGGCATTTTGTTTATAGGTTTTGCTTAGGGAGCAAGCAAGCTAAATCAATAAATAGGGAGTAACCCTTATTATTGAATATACTTGAATTTTTCAGTTGTAAAAGAATAAAGAATCATAGTTTGTGAGCAGAGAGAAACTCTGCAGAAAATTCATCTTCTTCTTTCTCTTGATAAACCCTAACTCTTTTCTTCTCAATTCAATCTTCTTTTATTGTTTTTCATCACCATTGTGCAACGATACAATCTTGCAACCAATGTTGGTTGATTCACTCGAGTGAAGAATGAAGAACAAAAGGAAATTCAATCGGTGTGATTGAATCTTATTCATCAAGATTGATTCGAAATTACTCAAAGTCTTGGGTTTAACTCCAACATCTGGTATCTAGTGCATTGACTGAGTGATTCTTGGAAGCATAACATGATGAATTATCCGAATGGGCAATTTTCGGCAAGTCTCCCAATTCTGAAGAATCTGAATTACGAGAATTAGTGCAAGCAGGTAAAGATTGTCTTTTGTTATCAAGATATTTGTGATCTTGTGAAAGAGTGAGTAACACCGCTTGCAACAAATGCGACAAATGAAGAAAAGGCTGCACACAAAGAATTGAAGAAGAAATATTATAAATCTCTCTTTATAATCCACCAATGTGTTGATTCTGATAATTTTGAAAAGGTTAGTGAAGTTGAATCAGCAAAAGAAGCGTGAGAAATTCTTGAAAAATCTTTTGAAGGCGGAGAAAAGGTGAAAGAGGTAAGGTTACAAACTCATAAAAGAACGTATGAATTGCTTCAGATGGAAGACAATGAAAGCATAACTGGTTTTTTCACTAGGATTACAAAACTGGTGAATCAAACCAAGGTATGTGGAGAAGTATTGACATCAAGATTAGTTGTTTCAAAGATCTTGGAGTCCTTGGCTCCAAATTTCGACCACATGATAGTAGCCATAGAAGAGTCGAAAGACTTGTCAGCATTGACAAAGAAGGAGCTTCAAGGGACGCTTGAATCTCATGAACAAAGAATAACTGAAAGAGTTACTAGTAAGTGAAATTCTAGTATATAGATCATAGATGTCGTATACGATGTCACGACACCAGAGTCAACACATTGTCACAATACAAACAATATCACTATTTAAGTAAGTAGCACGAAGTAAATAACACAAATAGTTGTTAACTCAGTTCGGTGCAATGTCACCTATATCTGGGGGCATCCAAGCTAGGAAGGAAATTCACTATAACAAAATTAGTTTGAAGTTCTAAATAACCTCAGGTTTTAGAAACTTCTCACTAATCTCTACCCGTGGAAGTTTCTATCTAATGTTCTCCTAGATATAAGACCCCTATCACTTCCCTTCAGTCACACAATAGTGAAACTGACTCCTATTAGTAAATAGAGGACACAAAGCATAAACCACTCTTGATTCACAATTATAACTCAATAACACAAGTCAAATTCAAGTATCGAAGAGATGCTCGAATGGCTCACAAATAACAAAGACAACTAAACCCTAACAAAGACAATTTCCAATGCTGCCTCATTGCATTCTTAGGTTTATAATCCATCTTTCAATAGCCTTAGAAAGGCATGAGCTTCGAGCTTAATCAACAACAGATCCAAGGACTGTTGCATAATCTTCAGCAGATTTGATTCCAATCATATCAGATATTTCCTAAAATGTTTTGACATCCTTACTTCGAAAACAAGGAAAAGCACAAACTGTCCTTTGCTTTTAAAACACACGTTTCTTGAACCACAAATAAATCTTCAGAGGATCTTCAGATATCTCACGATAGAAATAAATCTTTTGAGAAACTGAAATAGGGCACACTCTGATGTTGAACCGACATGTCAGGACATCTTGTCCAACATCTTGTTTGAATACAAGTTTTTCCAAAATGCAGTCAATCACTACACACCATACTTAACAATCTCCCCCTTTAGAAAATTTTGGATAAAATAACCTTTGCATAGCCCAACTAAAAAGAGGGTAAAGATCACAGCAATAAGGCGCAATATAAACAACACACAAGCATTTTGGAACTACTCCCCATATTTAGCCAAAAGATTGACAAACACAATCAAACTTAGAAGTAGCAGAGCAAACAAATAGTTAAGTTACAGACCAAGAGAACTAAAATTGCATAAATATTCAAGGCATATCCCACAAAATGAAAACATCAAGAAGCACAAAAATAAAAAACACAGATGAAACAGAACACTTCAGTCTTCATCACTGTCGGTTGTCTCTTCATCATCACCAGCATCAACACCTTCTTCGTTAGCATCTTCTTCACATGTATTATCATGTTCCAGATTTCCCTAGCCTCTTCTTCAGACAAAGCCTTTATCAGGATCTCAAGCTCGCTCTTCCTTTCAGTATAAACTTTGATAATTTCATCCAAGGTTTTGTAGATGTCTTTTAGTTCATCAAGGATTCATGTCCTAGTAGTAGACCTGGTAGGTTTTTGGCCAGATGTCATGACAATATATGGAAGATGCTTCTCCGTGAAAAGCCTATAGTGTAATGATAGAGGGGGATCTCTTTTACAGGCAACATCATAACTAAGAAAAATACTAGGGTGTTGACTTAATATAATACCACAAATCAATGAGGAAAATGCTATAGGCATCTTCATTGTTTGCTCAAAGACATAGAATATAAAGCTAAAATTTGTTTTGGTCCCTACAATATAAATGAACTTACCCAATCCTGTAGCAATGTTGGAAGTATAATTAGTTGGCACCCAATTAGCAGCTTCAATCCTATGAAGTACTACATACTTCACACTCAAGCAATCTGCTACCAGCTTCCCTTTTCTTGGCCATTTCTTTACATGCTTTGCCATAATTTCTCTATAAATGACATTGTCAGAAACTTCCACTTCAGCTTGTTCTTCTTCACTTCTATCCAAAAACTTGTATATGATTTCAGGAGAGAATTCCACACACCTTCCTCTTACATAAACCTTTCTAAACTCCTTACTCCTCTTGTTATCACACTCATTAGAGATATTCACAATGAATTCTTTAACAAGCATTTCATAACACTTTCCAAAGCCAACCACACTTTTCTTCAATCCAGCTTCTTGAATCAGACCCATCACTTATTTGCACTCATAGGAATATTTACCAAGTTCCCTTTCCAAAGCCAGTACTCTTTGGTAAACAAATTTCCATTTTTATACATTCTCCATAGAGTGAAAATAGATGTTGCCAATTGGAACTTCAGGAATATTTGCTGGAATCTTCTTCCCGAAAGCTTGCTTTCTTGTAGCAGAAATATTGTCTTGAACATCATGTTCGACATCATAGTCAGACTCACTAAAACCAGAGGGGATTTCCTTCCTCTTCAGCTGACATCACAGTCATTCAGAATTTGGTTTACCTTTAGAAGTTGATTGATGTTGTCCAGAGCACTGGTTTGTTAACATCAACATTCTAATGAGCTTCACTTCAGAAGCTTGGTTGAGTTCTTTTTGGAGAAACTTTAGAGCTAGTGTCTTCAGTCAAAACTTGAAATTTGGTTCTCTTTGAAGTTCTCTTTCAGAGCTAGATTGTCTTTGAAGAGCAGAACTCTTGAAAAGAACTTTCAGAACCTAGTTGAGAATAAGAGCCTTCAGAATTGAGAATTCTTCTCAAGAACTTGATTGCCTGGTCTGATTACTATGAAGGAAACTCTTCCTCATAGCTAGATGTTAATGCCAAAAATTTCTAATTCTTCATAACTTGAAGTCAAGTACCCAATGTTCTAAGTTTAGAACATTGTTATTAATTCCTTAAATATTCATGCGCTTGAATCTAATTCTCAATCATCAGCGTGAAGGATTTACAGACTCAGATAGAAGACCATTTCATCAGAATCTGGTAACTTATATTCTGATCTTTGAAACTTAATAATAACTTTTGATGTTTGAACATAACCCTGCGAAATAGTTAACAGACTATTCTTCGAAGTAGTTGTTAGAAGAAAACATTAAATAATGTTTGGGTCTTTAGTTAGGGATTTAGGTACATACAAAATAATTACAAATCTTTCCCTTAGATATGTTTCTCCCTCCTTGTCATCAATAAAAAATACATAGACAAAATAATAAAAGAAAGAAATAAGAAACGAAAACAATTTTCATTGATAAATCCAAAAGGCAGAGAAGATACATACAGAAGCAATAAAAACAAACCAAACAAAAATTTTAAGAAAAATAAAGGGCTAGGGGTTCTGAGGAGGAGATGGAGGAAGTTTGATTAGAATCAATTGAAACATAATGTCTTGTTTGTCCAGACACTCTTTGGTAAATGCATTATCAACTTTGATTTCCTCGATAGTCGTCTGAAGCGCGTCAGGAATATCTCCAGATGAAATTCCTACAGAAGGTTAAAAACAGAAGCTTCAACTTGTTGAGTCTCAGAAACAATTATATGAGCAACAGCTTCTTCCATAATGCAGTCCTGATATCCATAATCAACTTCAACATCCTGAATGACTACCTCTTCCACCACTTCTGGAATAACTTCCTTGACCTCTAGAGCAGGAAGACATAACTGGGAGTTGTGTAACTTCCAGATTTACATTAAGGGAATAAACCCATAACGTAAGTTTCTTTCAGAAACTTTATACCCGGAATTCTTCAGCTTAGAGATCTTGGAATTAATCCATCTTATGTAAGTTTCCAAAGCAGAATCACTCCCAGCCGGATTTACTGAAGAAAGTCAGATTGTCATTGCATCATGCAGACGACTTCAAGATTTTGATTCAAACTTCCTCAAAATATTACCAATGTTTGGAGATGGTTTAGGTGGTTTGGGGTAGCTAACAGTGAGGTCAATTTTTGTTTCATCAAGATCATGACCAAAAAATGTTGGAAGTGAGGGGATAGTGATAGGAGGTGATACAGGGTCAGATATAATAGGTTCATGTTCAAAGTTGAACATGCCCTCAGGAGTGCCTTTAGACACATGACCATCAAAAACTCTTGAAGGAGATGTTCTATTTGGATTTTCTGTTTGGGGAGCAGAAGGAGTAGAAATAATTGGTGGTGGAGTGGGTGAAGTTTGTAACTGTGAAGGAGATGGTGTTTATGGTATCTTTTGATGTTGTTGTGACAGAGTTTAAGGAACTTGAGGAGTTTTTGTAGCAGGTTCTATAATGGGTGTTATGGGAGGAGGTGGAAGTAAGATTGGTTCATATATTTTGGAAATAACTGGAATAGGTTGAGAAGTGGGAGTAGGCTGGATTGGTAAGATCCTTTCGGACACTACAGAATCATAAATAACAGGAGTGTTAGCTTCAGGAAGCTTACCAGAAGTAGTGTCAGAAGCTCTTAAAGTGAAAAAAAAACACTCGTGCAACAATAATTCATGCATGTAATCGAGAGTGAAAGAATTAATTTCTAATGATTTTTTACTTGAAAATTAAAGTCTCAAGTAGAAATATATCCTAACCATTTTTTATGTGTATTTTTAATGAGTTAACATAGCATGGAAATGAACTAATGGAGAATTAATTCAATTAAATGCCAAAAGAGAAAATATGCTGATTAATCACAATACATGAATTTATTATGAATTTATATTAATTCAAACATGCATGTTCATGAATTAAAAGTATAGCAAGAATTGACAAAGAAATGGTAAAAAAAAACAAGAAATAGAGTAAAATTAATTAAATTTGCAGGGGTGCATAACCCAGGGGGTCTGTAGCCTGGAAATAGAGGCTTTGGGCCTAACATAAAAGGATCAAACACAATGAGTTATTGTTGGGTTCAGCAAAGGTGCAATCTAGCAAAACAGGGGTATGGAAAGCAAAATAGTGGGCTTAATGGTCTAAGCCCAACTGAGTTTGTAGAAAATTTAGTAACACATACTTCTTTATCTCTACACATCATGTTCAAGGTTATGTCAAAAAACAACCACCATCGGAGCTCCGACCACCACGCCGGAGTTGGCTAAAATCAATAAAAAGCGCCACTTTTCTACTCCTCTCAACCTCCTATATCCTAATCTCTCATCAATTCTTATCAAAGGTTAATTAATTCTGAAAAATTGAGCAAAAAAGCTAAGAACCCTAAGCATAAAAACTAAAATTAAATGGAGATGGGGAGAATCAAGCCACCAAACCTTGGGGCTTTAATTCTCCAACGTACAAGTTACATTGTGGTATAAAAAATTCAGCAAACAAGAAGGAATAACAAAATTTTGACCTGTAAGATGGAGGATTGTCTTGAAACTTGCTGAATTTTGAAGGTGATGAAGATGAAGAAAACGGAGGTATACTTCTTTGATCTTCTACTTCTGCTCTTCAATGATTTATAGCTCTAAAAAATTCTAAATTGAATTGTTGTTCTTGATGTTGATTTTTATGAATGTAGAGTAGTGTAGAATGTAGAAGGTTTAGCTTAATTGATAACAAACTTCAATGTGAAGTTTGCTCCAATGGTGATAGAGCTTTAGTGTAGAGAGGGAATTGGAGAAGATGAAGTGAGAGGATGAAAATTGAATTTGCAATAAGTGATTTTGCAGAGAAATTATTAGGTTTTTATTAGGTGATAGCTAACTTCTGATTTTGATGAGACTGATGAGTTTATATAGATGTAAATTCCAATTGTTTTAGTCATATTTTTCGGGAAGCGACGATTAGAAGTTAGGGCAACAATTAATATTAAAGGATTCAAAGGATAAATTGGTTGTGAAGTTAATGGTGTTAGATTTTCTGTTAAAATGTTAGTTGAAGTTGTTATTGGGACTTTTATGACAGTTAAGTGATGTTAAAGTAGCTCAAGTGTTGAATTTTGGGATGAGTTGAAGTGTTAGGAATGCTTAGTTCAAGGTATGAATACTATTGTTAGATGCTGCATAATTGAATAGAAATTGCAAGGTATATTGGCATATGCATTGGAACTGGTTCAAAATGATTTGGAATTGCACTGCTTCTCAAAACTGCATTATTTTCTGTTACTGGTGCAAGTGTAACCGATTACATGATTTGGTGTAACCGGTTACATGCACGAAAACATGTGTAAAAAAACTAATTTTAACAGGTGTAATTGGTTACATGGTTTTGTGTAACCGATTACACACCCGATGGCAAGTGTTTCTGGGCTACTAAAAGTGTTGAAAAGGCAGGTGTAATCGGTTACCTGGTTTTGTGTAACCGGTTGCACGCAGGAAAAAAGGCCTTTTTTGACTACTGAATGGCATGGATGGGGACGTGTAATTGGTTACCTGAATTTGCGTAACCGTAACCGATTACCTACATGAAAAAACTGTTTTTTTTTTCTTTCTTGCTATTTTTTGGCATGTTGAGAATGTGATTCATTGTGTATGTGGTTTGGTATGTTTTGCGGGTCTGACTCGTGGTGAGGTATTGAACAACATTCTAACATGGTGAGGAAGCTTGAACATGAAGGACTCATGGAGAAATGAAATGAATAGAGTATAGTATGGTCAGTTGACTTTGATCAACCGTTTGACCAAAAAGTCAACAGTTGACCAAAAGTCAAATGTGGGTCAAATGATGTGAGATAGTGTAAATTTGGTTTATTGGGACTCTTTTGTAACGGAATGGGATGTTTTTTGTAAGGAGAATTGCTTTTTCAAATGGCTTGGATTAAACATTTGAATTTGAACTTGAATGGAACTTGCATGAAATAATGAATTGTTTGACTTGACTCTGATTTGCAAAGCCTTGTCTCAAATCCATACCAAATGACCAACTTCATGAAAGATTAGTCAACCTTGTTTGCATTTCATAACCAGACTCAATGCCATGATTCAGTCCACCTGATCCACAAGCATCTCAGACCGGAATTAAGTGTAGTACCAAAATACCACAGGCTAGGTTTTCAAGAATAGCATAACAGGTGTTGTCCAATGCTTGTACCATAAACATCGCCCTTTGAATCAATGATGTAAATGGATGAATATGTCATGAATATGAAAATGAATATGTGAGTGAATATGAGTACTGGAAAAAAGGTAGGACAAATTTTGGGGTATGACATTTGTATCATAAAAAACGACCAAACAACTAAATAATATCTATGGGGAAAAAAAAAGAATATTATAAACCCCATAAAGCAGATAAGTAAGAACAATAAAACCCAAATGGAGAAGATGGAGAGAACTTACATAAGTCGCCAGATCTACATCAAATCGGAACCTCAACCTACTAGCAGCAACATAAAGGGCGAAAAGGAGATGAATTCGTAGGCCGGTCGGACGCTAGTTTAGCGGTTGAAGGAATATGGGGCTTGGAAGCAATTTTCATGGATGAAGAAGATGAGATCATCAACTCAGTTGATGGAAGCGAAAGCGGTGGCCTTAAGGATGACGATGGAGAAAGCGCTTCAAGAAGGGTACAATTGGGTGGTTTTTTAATCAGATAATCTAAATCTTATAAGATGATGGAAGAAACTAAGAAAGAAATTCCCGAGAACATTGTTGAAGAGTCGGTAAAAAGGATAAAAACGAAGAGTAACATGTTTATAAAAAATTAGGTTTAGACATATTAGTCGTGAGACAAATGAAACGCGCATGACTTAGATAGATTTACGGCCAAAAATAACATATCCAATGGATTGAATAAAAAAGATGAAAAGTCCAATAAAAACTTTCCTAACACCCATTAATTTCTAATACATAGTTTGTTTCTCAAAAAAAAAAGTTCTAACATTATTAAAGATGCTCTTACTTAATTTTTATTATTTTTACTATTTGTCATTATAAAAAACCTAATTGTTTTATTTATTCAAAATCAATACAATCTTCTCACCAAACATGAATTTTTTTTTAAAATATCCAAAAATTTAAAAAAAAAATCAAAAATATACAATTTTTCAAAATAATTACACAAATGGCCAATTTTGGCCATTTTTTACACTTAGGCGCCACCCTAGTTGGCGCCTACCCTTAATGGGTAGGGCAAGTCGCCACTAGGAGTGGCGCCTATGCCCATTCCTATTTTTTTTTTAATTTTTTTTTAATTTTTTTTTATTTATAAATTTATATTTTTTATTAATTATATTAATTTATGTTAAGACATATATATAAATAAATTTTTTTACAAGATATTAATATATATATATATATATATATATTAATTTTTATATATATATATATATATATATATATATATATATATATATATATATATATATATATATATATTAATATAATTTATAAGTAATATTATTTGTAAATTTTTGGAAAAAAAATTAATTTATATACGTATAAAGATATGATAGACAATATTTTTAAAGATAAAGATAAAGATATAAAGATAATAAACAGAAAATATTTTTATTTAAATAATAGACAAGACAAATATTACAAAGATATGATTAATCACATATGATGCGGTCCCTGGTACGATCCGCACGGGGGAGGTCTAGTTACTCGCCTAGACGGTTCACGTGGTGGTGGTGCTTCCCTATTACCACCCCTTGCCCTAACGCGCCCCCTTGCCGCTTGCCGTTGTGGTTGGGTCGAAGTCCCTTCAGTGCTGTAGGAAAGACGGGTCCCCTCTGCGCCCTCGAAGCTTTGTCTCGGTGGGACAAACTGACTACTGCTGGGTGCGCCCTCGAATTGTGGTCTTTGGTAGTTTAGGGTTGAATCGGGTTGGCCAAAGTTCAATGTTTGTTGTGGTGTGTAGTAGTCCTGTTGGTAGTCCTCTTGTATACCCGTGTCGGGGCTAGGTGGAGGACTGGAAGAGCTTGGGAAATTGTCGTGTTGGAAGTGTTGGGATTGGTGGAAGTAGGGGGATTGATATTGTGGTAGGTGTTGGGACTGTTGATGGTGGTGGGAATGTTGAGTTTGTTGTTGGTAGTCTTCATGGTATTGGGATTGAGTTTGTGGTATGTATTGTTGATTTGGTTGGGGGTGGACATGTGTTGTGGTGGTTGTTGTTGGTAATATGGTGGTGGTGGTTGTTGTTGGTAATAAGGTGGTGGTGGTTGTTGTTGGTAAAATGGTTGTGGTGGTTGTTGTTGGTAATAAGGTGGTGGTTGTTGTTGTTGGGAATACTGTGGTGGTTGTTGTTGTTGGGAATACTGTGGTGGTTGTTGTTGTTGGAAATATGGTTGTTGCATCCGGGGATCGTCCAAATAGAACGGGTCAGACACAATCATTTCTGGATTGGTATTTGCTCTATACCAATCCACATATTCCCTTGTCGGCTTCATTTCGTTGGGCGCCACCGGAAATTGTAGAACATAGTGGGCACGGTCTTTCCACATTTTACGAAACTCCTTAGCAAATTCCTTCCAATTTTGGGCATACCACTGGTGGCTGACTTTTTTTAGATGCCAAGGTTCCATAGACATTGGGGGGCCTGGGATTTCTTGATGCATTCCGAATTGAAGCTTGACACGGTCACTTTGGTGCATCTCCACAGTGGTGAACCGCAATATGGCCGTTTTTGCTGTCCAAACAGCTGCATCTTCGGGGTTGGGTTGATGTTCCAATCCCAAATATGGCCTCCAAATAAACTGCAAAGAAAAAAGTAAATATGTTATTTATCGAGAATGCATGATATTAATAAATCAGTTAGAAGCTGAGTGATTTAGTGGTAATACATCCTGTGCTCGGAGACGATCCAACAGTTGACGATAAAATATAATTTTATTTTTGGGGGTAAGACTGTAATCCAGTCCGGTTGTAATGAACCTAAACAAAAAAAGATAAATAATATTAGTTACAAATATTTATAGAATAAATATACAAAATGAAATAAGTTCATAAATTTACCTAGTTGCGTAGGGGAAGGAGTAGTCATTAGGATTTTCTGGGGCTAGCCTCGGCAATCTCCACCACCCCCATGTTTGGAGCAAAAAAGCACATCCAGAAAATGTACAGTGCTCATTTTGTGCATTTTTACACAAAGAGCTATATAGGAATGCTAATACTGCAGAACCCCAACTATATGTGCTTATTCTATCAATGTCCCCGAGCAAACTCAAGTACATAAAATTTATGCTATTTCCCGTCCCTTCGGGAAATAGCAAGTTCCCAAACAATAGCATAATGTAAACCCGGGTTTTTATGACTTTTTCTTGTTCAGAGGATTCCTCAGTCAAAGTTATGGAGTCGTGGTACAATTGTAGGCTAGATAATTTAATACCCTGACCCCTTGCTTTGGCAGACCCCTCACCCTCGACCAGATCTACCCCCAACATTTGAACACATATTTGGTTAGGCTGTTGAACATTTCCGGTCACAGGCTTACCATCTATTCTAAGACCTAAAAGCATGTACACGTCCTCTAATGTGACGGTACATTCACTAGTTGGTAGGTGAAAAGTGTGTGTCTCAGGTCTCCAACGTTCACACAGAGCCAAAATGAATTTGGCATCAATGGTGGCATTTACGACATGCATTACATGACCGAAACCCGCACGCTCTATGTAAGGTACGCACCATGGGTCTGGATAAGGCATTGGGTGTGAACGTTGACGAAATTTCTTGGGATCCTTTAAAAACAAACAATATAAACAATCATTATATTGGACTTTTAAAAAACTAATTACAAACATACGAAAGAGGCAATGTTCAAGAAAAACTTACGAATGAGGCAATGTTTGCCCTAGTTCCTCTGTGTTCTTGGCCCATGGTAAGAAGCGACATGACTGCAATGTAGGAAGAAGCTTGGTGGATGAGAAGTTTCGCCTGAGTTCTCTGAATAAAAGTGTTAGTGGTTGATGAAAACTTGCAAGAATGACCCTCTATTTATACTCGTTTTCAAGTAGACTGAATATGCAAAAATGTGACAAGTGTAAGGCATGCGTGGTAGTGTTGGCATGCATTGGTGGAATCTGATGATGCAAAAATGTGACAAGTGTAAGGCATGCGTGGGAATCTTGCAGAATAGGTGCAGACTAGGTGGCAGTGTTGGCATGCATTGGTGCAGACTAGGTGGGAGTTGTCTTGTCTTGGGGAAGACTTGGTGGAATCTGATGATGCAAAAACGTGACAAGTGTAAGGCATGCGTGGGAATCTTGCAGAATAGGTGCAGACTAGGTGGGAGTGTTGGCATGCATAGGTGCAGACTAGGTGGGAGTTGTCTTGTCTTGGGGAAGACTTGGTGGAATCTGATGATGCAAAGGTGTGACACGTGGAAGGCATGCATGGGAATCTTGCAGAATAGGTGCAGACTAGGTGGTAGTGTTGGCATGCATTGGTGCAGACTAGGTGGTAGTGTTGGCATGCATTGGTGCAGACTAGGTGGGAGTTGTCTTGTCTTGGGGAAGACTTGGTGGAATCTGATGATGCAAAGGTGTGACACGTGGAAGGCATGCATGGGAATCTTGCAGAATAGGTGCAGACTAGGTGGTAGTGTTGGCATGCATTGGTGCAGACTAGGTGGTAGTGTTGGCATGCATTGGTGCAGACTAGATGGGAATCTTTCACGTGATTTATTGAGATTTGTTTTGTACAGTGTCAGACTGTACAGGTCAGATTAGAAGTTAAGTGTCACAGAGATAGTAGAATCCAATTTTAGCTTTGATATCCCCCAATAATTTATTTAACGGTTGAAATTTGACTTTCAAATATTTATTTTAATGGTTATGGGTAATCGATCTTAAAATTCACCAAAAGTTTATTTGATTGGAATGAAAAAAATAAAATAAAACAATAACTGATATCCTGTGTTGCATCCTTATCTGATTCTGGTAAACCATCAGGTATGGTCTCGAATTGAAAATCTGGGAGACCTTTCACAAACTCTTCTCCAAGAGATTTAATCAAACGTTTGTGGTTGAACTCGGTGTTGACAAAGGTTATGTGGAAACCGTTGCAACGGAAGAGTTTGGCTAACTGCATGGAAGGATTCACATGACCCTGTGCTGGAAATGGTACGAATACAGCATGTGGTTTTTGGGTTTGATTAGGACTGGAATCCATTTTAGATGGTTTTTCTTGAGAGTTTTTGTGATTTCAAATGTTAATTCTATGAGTTCACTGTATGCTTGTGAATAAATGTGGCTTTAGTTCTCCCTTGTTTTCGTTTAATCACTCCAAATTTTATCCAACATTTTTTATTTACCACCCCCTTGAGAGATGCATTGTCCTCATCAAAATGGGGGGAAATATGGATAGGTGGATAGGTTGGCATGCGTGGGAATCTGCCAGACTTGGTGGTGAAGACTTGATGGGGAACAGGCATGCATGGGAATCTCTGAGACTAAGTTCAGGCTAGGTGGATAGGTTGGCATGCATTAGTACAGACTAGGTGGGAGTGTTGCATTCAAGGGTGTGACACGTGTAAGGCATGCGTGGGAATCTGCCAGACTTGGTGGTGAAGACTTGATGGGGAACAGGCATGCATGGGAATCTATGAGACTAAGTTCAGGCTAGGTGGATAGGTTGGCATGCATTAGTACAGACTAGGTGGGAGTGTTGCATTCAAGGGTGTGACACGTGTAAGGCATGCGTGTGAATCTGCCAGACTTGGTGGTGAAGACTTGATGGGGAACAGGCATGCATGGGAATCTCTGAGACTAAGTTCAGGCTAGGTGGATAGGTTGGCATGCATTAGTACAGACTAGGTGGGAGTGTTGCATTCAAGGGTGTGACACGTGTAAGGCATGCGTGGGAATCTGCCAGACTTGGTGGTGAAGACTTGATGGGGAACAGGCATGCATGGGAATCTCTGAGACTAAGTTCAGGCTAGGTGGATAGGTTGGCATGCATTAGTACAGACTAGGTGGGAGTGTTGCATTCAAGGGTGTGACACGTGTAAGACATGCGTGTGAATCTGCCAGACTTGGTGGTGAAGACTTGATGGGGAACAGGCATGCATGGGAATCTCTGAGACTAAGTTCAAGCTAGGTGGATAGGTTGGCATGCATTAGTACAGACTAGGTGGGAGTGTTGCATTCAAGGGTGTGACACGTGTAAGGCATGCGTGGGAATCTGCCAGACTTGGTGGTGAAGACTTGATGGGGAACAGGCATGCATGGGAATCTCTGAGACTAAGTTCAGGCTAGGTGGATAGGTTGGCATGCATTAGTACAGACTAGGTGGGAGTGTTGCATTCAAGGGTGTGACACGTGTAAGGCATGCGTGGGAATCTGCCAGACTTGGTGGTGAAGACTTGATGGGGAACAGGCATGCATGGGAATCTCTGAGACTAAGTTCAGACTTGGTGGTGAAGACTTGATGGATAGGCAGTAAGATTCTTGCAGTATAAATATTCACACACATTTTCGCAAAGGTATTCACAATATCTTCACAGCAATCTTCACAAAACCTTCACAAAACCTTCACAAAACCTTCACAATGTCTTCACAAAACATGGCATCTTCATCACAATACAAAATCAAAGCTCACGTCAATGGTGAGACTTATGAATGTGATATGTCTGGCTTCCTATTTAGAAACACCGAATGCACTCGTTTTTGTCTAAATAGAGGAGCTGACTTCTCTTATCTGAAGAGGAAGATTGAGTCCAAACTAAGACAACCCGTGTCCCAAATTTTTTATCAACAACCTTTTTTTTCACAAAACAACTCTGTCAAGTTTTATAAGTCATTGATTCAAAATGACATGGAGACACAATACATGCTTCGTAACCATGAGTACTCTGGTTACGAATACATAGTGTTGTACATTGTGTTGGAACAACCTCAACCAACTCAGAATATTCAATCACAGGTTATTGATCCTGTGATTGATGACGAACAAGATGCTGAGCACCACGTTGAAGACGATGTGGTTGATGATGCTGAAGACGTGGTTGATGACTTGGTGAACCGTCATTCTGAAGACGAAGACCAAGCTCAAATACCTATAGCGCAACGCTACTCACCTCCTGCGCACTTCACAACACTTAACTTGGGCGAGGATGAGCCCTCATCAGATATGTTCTACAACCCATATATGAGGTCTGATGAGGACTTAAAGAAGGGTGACCAATTTCGGACCAAGGAAGAGTGTCTGTTAGCAATAAAGAACTGGCACTTGAAAAATTGTGTTGACTACGATGTTATCAAATCAAATCCGGAAAGATACGTTATTGTATGCAAAAATCCGGAGTGTGGATATAGGTTGATGGCATCGTACAAGAAGAAGCATAATGCGTGGGTGATAGGGTCCATATCTCAAGCTCACATTTGCGTCAACACCAACATGGCACAGGATCATCGCAAACTTAGCCATGACATGATCTGCCATTCCATATTACCTCTAGTTGAGGCTGACCCGTCACTGAAGGTCAAAACAATTATCTCCCATTGTGTGGCTGTTTTCAAATATACACCGTCATACAGAAAGGCTTGGTTAGCGAAAACCAAGGCAATTGAACTGGTGTACGGTAACTGGGAGAAATCATACAAACAACTACCACGCTACCTGGCTGCACTACGATTGTATTCACCTAGGACGGTTACTATAATGGAGACCTTGCCTGCACAATCCCCTGACGGAACTCGTCTAGAAGGTAATGGAATTTTCCATAGACTTTTCTGGGCATTCCGTCCCTGCATCATCGGGTTCACATTCTGCAAACCACTTGTTCAAGTCGATGGAACTTGGCTGTATGGGAAATACAAAGGATCGTTACTGATGGCGGTCGCACAAGATGGCAATTCAAATATTTTCCCAATAGCCTTTGCATTGGTGGAAGGAGAAACGGCTGCTGCTTGGAGTTTCTTCCTTAAGAATCTTCGAACGCACGTGACTCCACAAGCTGGCATCTGCGTGATTTCTGACAGGCACGCTTCAATAGACAGTGCATACAATAATCCAGCAAATGGTTGGCATGACCCCCCGTCTACCCATGTCTACTGCATCAGGCATATTGCTCAAAATTTTATGCGGGAGTTCAAGGATAACTTCTTGAAGCAACATTTGATAAACGCGGGGTATGCATTAAACCAACCTGGATTCCAATACTATCGCCGGGAAATAGTGTTGCCAAATTCTGATGCAGGGAGGTGGATCGATAATATCGACAGAGCGAAGTGGACTAGATCATACGACGATGGGGTGAGGTGGGGCCACATGACAACAAATCTTGTGGAATCAATGAACGGCGTGTTTAAGGGCATACGTAACCTCCCGGTAACCGCATTGGTGAGTGCGACCTATTTTCGGATGGCAACGTTGTTCGTAACAAGAGGCAGGCGCTGGAATGAAGTGTTGCAGACGAGTCAAGTATATAGTGATGCCTGCATGAAGTTTATGAGGCAGGAATCTGCCAAAGCCAGCAGCCATCGGGTTACGGAATTCGACCGCCATGGCCACACTTTTAGTGTCAAGGAAACAATTGACCACAACCAAGGGCTGCCCAGACAAGAGTATAGGGTCCTAATACCAGACCGTTGGTGCGACTGTGGTCAATTTCAGGCCTATCGTATGCCTTGTTCCCATGTCATTGCAGCGTGTTCACACAGCCACTTCGATGCATTATCGCTAGTGTCTCCAATCTACAAAGTTGCAACATTGCTCAATGTATACGACAATCCCTTTCCGGTGGTAGCATTGGAGGCGTATTGGCCACAGTATGACGGGGAAATTGTTTGGCACAACGAATCGATGCGGCGGAATAAAAGTGATCGCCCAAATAGCAGGCGCATTAGAACTGAAATGGACGTCGCAGAGAAAATGCAGAGGAAGTGTAGCATATGTAGACAACTAGGGCATAATAAGAACAAATGTCCATATCGTGGATCTAGTTCCACAACTTAGTTTTCACTTTCATAAATCTGTGTACCAAAATCATTTTAAATTAAAGTTTACTTTTTATTCCAAATAGAAGATGACACTTGAACAACAAACACAAACATCTAACATTACAACACCAATTACTAAAACAAAAACAAATACTGGAACAAAAACAAGTACTAAAACAAGAACAAGTACTAGAACAATAACAAATACAACAACAACATGACAAACAACCATTAAAATCTAAGAAATTACAACAGTTAACACTATGTCGTCTGATCCATGCATCATTTGGATGCAATCAATGTCGCTTTCAACTTCAACCCACCAACGTATCGTTTCTCCAGTTTCAAATGAGAACCTTGTTCTAAGCCTGTGAATCCTTCTGATGACTTCACCAGGTTGGTAATCTCCCTCTAACCAAGACATCAAGGACCTTTTTAGTTGGTCCAACGAACGGATGTTCCAAAATTTCATCTCCATTGGAGGTTTCAAAGGCGAGAAAATAACATGCCCATCCCTTTTTAAGATTACTGGTTCAGGATCCGGGCGCCTTGATGATGTTCGCTGCCATGACGACGGTCTTGGGGATGCCATGAACTCAACTTGATACAGAAAGTGATAGGAAACAGTGGTGAAGAAAATGCAAGGAAATAACACTTTATTTATAGGAAAAGATCTGGGTTGTACACCAGTCTACCTAACCCTAATTAGTGTCGCACTTGATTACTTAATCTTATAGGGAATTAGGGTTTCAATTAGGTCATAACTACCAAACTCTAATTATAACCGATCAATAAACCCTAATTATAATTGATAAATTAACCTTAACATGATTAACCCTAATTCTTCCAAAAATTTTAAATAATAATAATTACTTATAAATTAAATTAGTATATATATAAATTAATATATATATATATATATATATATATATATATATATCTTGTAAATAATTTTATTTATATATATGTGTTAATATAAATTAATATAATTTAGAAAAAATATAAATTCATAAATTAAAAAAAATTAAAAAAAAAAAAAAAAAAAAAAAATTTAAGGGTAGGCGCCACTCCTAGTGGCGACTTGCCCTACCCTTTAAGGGTAGGCGCCAACTAGGGTGGCGCCCATGTAGGAAACTAGGGTAAAAATTGCCCATTTTGGTAATTTTTTGGAAAAAATGGATATTTTTAAAAAAATTTTAAAAATTCTGGATATTTTAAAAAAAAATTCACCAAACATATCTTAATTAGCTTTATTTACTTGCAAGTACGGGCCTGAGTCTTGTAGTAAATCCTGTCTTCTTTTTTCACTAAAAAATTGTCATCTTTGAAGGTAGATGATTGGTTAGAAAAATAAAATAAAATAAAACATTCCATATGGAATAAAGGGGTTTATTTAATATTTGAAGAAATATCCAAAGGGCTGCCTCAAAATCAATTCATGCATCCATGAGAGAAGGTTGTTTTATGTTGCGTCATTTTTTATCCTTCTTGTAGAATGATTCTTAATTTATATTATTGAATCTATCATTTTTTATCCCTCTTGTAGTTTGTTCTTGGTGCATGTTCAGTGTTTAATTACTTTCATTTTCTCTTCTATAAGCCTCCTGCGACTACCAAATTAAATAATAAGAATAATAAAACGAAAAGTTAGCTTAAGCATCCTGTTGTGCAATAGCATCAATTAATTTAGTACAAAGATCAATATCAAGGATGCCATGACATTTTATTTTTAATTTGATAATCCTGTTGTAGTTTTTTATGACAGGAAGTTTAGGTAATTAGAGTTCTTTTTTTATAGTTTATATGATTGTTATTACGATGGCATGAAGACTAGGAAAACAAACACATGTGTTAACAGATCAACAACCCTAGTTGAATTAATATTTTTATGCTATGACTCAACTCTTTATCAACTAAATCTTTAATTTTTATAATTTATCAAATTGTAATTATCATTGATAGTCTCATAAATATATTAGTATAATATGAGAAATCAATACTAGTAATTACAATATTAGTTAGAAAATTTTATCTAACAAATATTTAGTTTTTTTTATAAGAAAAATAGATTGCATAAATGAAAGTAAAGGGGATATTCAATCCTAATACAAAAATAAAAATAAAGAAAATAAGAAGAAATCTAACCAGACTATCTAATACAGACTAACAGAATTAAAAGTTAATCCTTCATATCGAATATGAGGAGGCCTTTAAATCTTGCTCCGAACCAATTTTACGATAGATATTTAGCGAATGGCACATTTTCACTCACACCTTTATGATCTCCCTTAAAAAGGATGTCGTTTCTAACTAACCAAATTGACCAAATAATTGAGAGACAAAATAGGAGGTGCAAATTCTTCTTGATCCTTCCTTTCAGAGAGTTTCAAATGCCTTCAAATGATCTAAAATCAAAACACAATGGGACATCCGACAATATTGATCCATTCCAAAATAAGATGTCACACACGAGCTACCACGGGACTAAGAAGAAAAGGTGCAAGTGAGTTTCTTCAGGTCTTAAACAAAGTGGACACACAGGGTTATGTGAACCACTAAGGACCCCTCGTTTAGCAAGTTAGTCCCTGGTTTGGATTATATTCAGAAGAAGTCTCGAAGAAAAGACTTGAATATTTATGGGTACGTTAGATTTCCAAAAAAAGATTAAGAGCACTTGAAAGTTCAAAGTCCGGTTGGGAACCTGCAACAAAAATATTTTCCAACCTAGAATAAGCAAACTTAACATAATAATTTGTTGCTTCGCGACACCAAACAAAAACATCAATTGAGACTGGATAGGATTAGAACTAATAAAAATGCTTTATAATTCTTCCCAGTCACTCCATGAGGTACCCGCTAGAAGTTCTGAATTAATCTTCATATTCCAAGTTCAAACATCATTGGCCTAATGTCCCAAACCATCAACTTTTGGTCTAGAATCTTGTTCGAGGTCAAATAAAATAGGGAACTGCAATTTCAAAGAGTCTGAACCGAGTCAACTATGTCTCTAAAAGTCAATTTTGAAACCATTTCCCAATTTACAATATATGATATTGTCAAGCCAGTTTGAATCTTACCCCCGAACACCTGATGAAGCTCTTAGGTATCTCCACCAAATCGATGACTTCTTACTATTAACAAACCAAGAAGGATCAAGGATCAATCCCTTTATGTCGTCGTATTTAACGGCTAAAAGGGAATGTCAAATAAAGTTATGGTATGAGATAATTTTCCATGCCTATTTACTCAGTAGTGCCATGTTGAAGGATTCACAATGCTTAACCCCTAAACCCCTTCAATTTTCAATTTATAGACTGTAGAACTGGAGTCCTAATTTATTCTCATCTTCTTCTCTTCACCATTCCAAAGGAAAACACATTTAATCTTTATAATTTATTTTACTACTACTTTCAGATCTTTATACAAATAGGATTAGAAGAGTCACACGACCTCCAAGAGAAACGAATTTACATATCCAAGAAGAGAGCCAGTTGCGAAACTTAAATAGAATGGGATCCTATGTTGAACTCCTACGAGGATTGGACCTGATTGGTAAGCCTAGAAATATGAAAGGAAAAGTACTGATTGCACATAATAAGAAGTCAGAACTTGCCATCAAGATATCAGAGTCAACACTATAACCCAAGATTTTAATTTTATGAAAATTTATGCATAAGATATATGTTAATTCGAAACCATACAACACAACTTTAATAAACAAAATATTATTCCAGATTCCTGACTCACTATGATTTTATTGCCCTCAAATTGTATGAGGTCAAACTCAATATTATCTGATAATTTAAAGGGATGGAAACTCGACAGAGAACAAACATTTCTCAATAACCTTGCAATTCCTTCAGCTGAAATAACGAATAAAAACGGAAATAGAAGGTCTCCCTAGAGAAGTCTTCTCCTTGCTTTAAATTTCATGGTGGGACTACCATTGATCAAAATAGAAACATAACTCAAAAAAACACAAACTTGAATCCACTTAATACATTTGCTTCCAAATTTCATGCTCTTAAGAACATAGAAAAGTTATTCCCATGACACTGAATCGAAGCATTTTTCGAAATTAACTTTGAAAACAAACATGTCTTTATTGTTTCTTCTAGTAAAATCCACCAATTCGTTAACCAGTACCACTCCATCAAGCATATTTTGATTAGGAATAAATGCATATTCACTTTTTTAGACTAGCTTATCAATCTCCTTTTTCAATCTCCCGGCTAAATATTTTGAGATAATCTTGTAAACACTTCCTAACAAATAGATTGGACGATAGTCATTGAGATTTTGAGGGTTGTGGTTCTTCAGAATCAAGGAAATGAAAGAAGTCATAACGGCCTTTGAAATATGAGCATGTAAGAATAATTAATTTACACAATCAAATAGGTCTTCTTTGATAATGCCCCGAGTAGCTTTGAATATTATCATGTTGAAATCATTTGGACATCGACTTTTTTCACACGCTGAACTCTATATAACCTCTTTAATATCTTGAGGTGAAAACGGTACCTCAAGTATAAAGCTTTCTTCCAAGAATAGTTCATTGAAAACCACTTCTTTAAGCCTAAGTCTCCTAAGAATTGGTTCTTGAAATCTCTCCTTGAAATGATTGAAGGAAAGAGGTTTAATTCCCTTGACATCATCAATCAGAGTGTCCCCTGATTTTTAATGTCACAATATTGTTGCTTCTGAGTCGAGACTTCATGAAGGAATGAAAAAACTTAGAGTTTTTGCTGCCTTCCCTAAGCCATCTGCATTTGGATTTCTATCTGATCATTTACTCATAAAAATGGAGATTTTTACAAACCAAGTTCTGAGCATCAATTCTATTTTGAGATGACTCAGAGCATAAATATACATCATCATTTGCCACCAATTAATCAGCACGTTAAAATCTTTAATTGCCTCTTCAACCCTTAAGCCTATTTTCCCAAAGACCTCTGAATTTCAATCTCTAAGCCTTGATTTCAAAGGCTAAAGCTTCTCTTTTAACACAAAATTTGTATTTTCTTGTACGTTTGATGACTTCCAAACCTATTCGACCACAGATAAAAACTCCAGATGATCCAGCTATGTGGAGAAGAACTTAAAGGGTTTGGGCCCCTAGTTTTAGTGATAGGCTCTAATCAAAATTGGACAGTGATCCTAACTTTCCATGTCACATTTCACTTTTAGACTCTATTTATCTATTAATCTTTCATAAATAAGAACGATCAAGTCTTCTCATAGAATTTCCTTAAGTGTTGAACCATGTAAATTTTCTCCCCAAAGATGGTATATCAATCAATTCCATTTTAGAAATAAACTCACTAAAAATATTGGTAGTTGATTCGATCTCAAGTATACAATATTGCATTTTTTTGATGTATTGTCCGTTTTTGGAAATTTTTGTGTATCAAAATAGTACCATTCGGGGATGGGAAACATATTGACCTGTTTTTCACGTTATTTTTTATAGGGGAGTTGAAATTTTCAACTTGTCACTATTAGTTGGCCTATTATGTCTAATCCGATAAATAAACGGGGTTAAGAAGGCAGATTAGCCTGTTAAGTTAAAATAAAATAAAATAAACAAACCTTTTTACATTTCATTTTATTTAAAGTCACAATTTATTTTCTAAATTTTTTATCCCAAAGAATAGAAATAAAAATCAGTTAATATAATCACTTTAATTTCATAAATTTAACCTTCAGTTATTAATGATTTGTCAATTAATTGTGAGCTTATGAACTTTTTATATTAGATTAGTTGTTAACTTATTATAGGTTTTAAGATAATTAAATATGAATATTTGAATGTTAATTTTCATATTTTTAGTGGAATAATTAATCACATAGTTTGTTGTGTTTAAAATATCTTAATGTTTTTTATACTATTTTATGAATATTTTAATTAATATAGTTTTAGAAAAATATTGGCGAGGTCCACCTGTAAACGTTGGTGGGTCCCAAAAAGGGGTTGGAGGAGACTTCGATCCAACATCTCTAATTGACCTATCTCATTCCTTTTTAAATGAATTAATGATGACACGGTTTGAAACAAGGCGAGTTGGCCCATTTTGTCATTCTTAATACCACTTATGGTATATTATTTCATTTATAAAAAATATATATATTCTTATTTAAGAAATAGATTCCTTCTACCTATAGTAACCACGTTATGCATAATTGGTCCAATTTTGAATAAAAAGAGTGATTGTGTTAAACAATCGATAGCTAAAGTATAACTTAGTCAAATATATATGACATACATCAAATATGTAATAATGTAAATGATATGTTATTTCTTAGAAACAACATATTTTATAGCTTGTACAATATCAAATGAGGGATGGGTATTGCATCATCGTCTAAGTGCTGGGTAAAATAACCAATGTTTTTCATTTTTTTGTGAATATGTGAGTAAAGAAGCCATTTCATGAAAGAATGTTTCACTATGGATCATAGAATCAGGGTCGTGCCTGAGAAAGGGCAAGATGATCCTTAGCCTAGAGCCTTCAAATTAAGGAGCCTCATTTATATATATATATATATATATATATATATATATATATATAATATATATATATATATATATATATATATATATATATATATATATATATATATATATATATATATATATATATATATATATATATATATATATATATATATATATATATATATATATATATATATATATATATATATAATATCATATTAAATAAATTATAAAATGGATTATTAACATGAATTTGTTATTTTCTAAATGGTAAGAGATTTATTTTTAAACAAACATGGTGGTAAAGGTTACGGGTTAAATCCTCCTTGTTATATTTTTTTAATTATTGTTACCTAGCTTTTTTGTTATTATGATAAATGTTAATAATTTAAACTACTTAAAGATGAATTGAAAATATAAAGTAAAATGAAATTAAAAATTTATTTATTTTTCTTTCATTTTTTAATCATTAATTCTTTTTATTTTGTAGTTGTTAATTTCTCCTTTTTTTATATTAATTTATTAATGGTCTTTTGGAGCCACTAGTATAAAATATATTGTTAATATAGATACTAATGTGAAGATACTTTCTCTTCCATCTAATGTGGTAGTTTTCCCCCTAATAACTTTGATAAGATTGTCTAAGATAAAACAAAAGATGTTTCAGTGGAATTTTATGCACCATGGTATATATATAGATTCAGGCGATCTTCTGGAACTTTATGATTTTGTGATCTTTTTTCATTTTCAATGTTTCTGAATCTTATTTTCTTAGCAAAATCATTATTGTATTTAGGTGTGGTCATTGCAAGACTTTTGCTTATGTAAGGATATTTCCTTGTCTAAGACTTCTACCATATCTAGCTTATAATCTTAATTTGGTAATTTTCACTTATGATTAATTATATCAAGGTTGATCCTAATATTGTTTATACTATTTATTTAGACTTATGAAAAGATTTTCGCAGTATACAAGTTGGAGGAGGAAGTAGTCATAGTTAATGTCGATGTGTACGAATACAAATATTTCATATAGAAGTGAGTGTAGTAACATGTTTTTATTCGAAGAATGCAAGACATTTTAATTTTTAATTTTTTTTATTAGGGTCCATTTTTATTATTTGTCATTGGCCTCTAAAAATCCATGACCGACTGCGTAGAATATAGGAACACTTACATAAATATCTACAGAAGTAGTGGACTTTATGATTATAATGGGGATCAACTTCATGTGTCTATAAAAAAACTAAACAAATGGGTGAAAAAACAAAAGAGTTAGACAATCTTGGTTTTAAGATTTGGTGCAGTGAAAGGGATAGATCAAGAAATGGGTTAGGAATTATTGTTGATAAAGTGTGGAAGAAGCATATAGTTTATGTTAAAAGAAAAGGAGATTGAATATAGTCATCAAGTTTGTAGTGGAACAAAACATATTTAATAGTATTAGTGTTTATGCAACTTAGGTAAGGTTAAAAGAACATTTTAAAATAAATTTATAAGAGGATTTAGAATGCTTAATTAATGAAATACCATTGGAGGAAAAAAAATTACAGGGGAGTCTAAATATCCATGTAAGGAGGGTATTGAATAATTTTAAGGGCATGCATGGGAGTATGACCTCGAGGAGCTAAATATGGAGGATAAGTTCATCTTATTTTTTTCACAATGTTTTTATCTTACTATTGAGAATATACACTTTAGAAAATCAGATAAATATGTTATCATATACAAGAGATATGTGACAAGCTTTAAATATATTTGTTTCTTTTTTGGAGGTCATACACAAGAGTTTGCTTGGATTGTAAAGTTATACCTGGAGAAACTTTTACCATTTAATATAGAGAATTGATTATATATGTAAGGTTTAATTAGGAGGAGAGCATATAGAATAAGCTACATTAAATTTTTACATATCAAGTGGTGGCATTTGAAGGATGGAAAAAACCAGGATCTTTGAATATAATATTTTAGAGTAGTGTTTTTTTGGAGACAAAGTAAAGTAAAAATTATATGTGGGATAAGATGGAATATGGAATTTAAAAATAGAAAACGTGATATTGGAAGAATCAAGAAAATTTAGGCCTAAGAATAAAGAATATTTATGTGTTATCTCATCAATAGGTCACCATGGTTTTGGTGGTGGAACGAAAGTGTGCAAAGTATAGTTAGAATCAAAAGGGAGTATTTTAAAGTTTGGTCTAGGTGTAAAATTGATGAAAGTTTGGAAATGTGTCAAATTTTAGCCATTTTTTTAATTTTACGTACTAAGGTTACGCAATCGTGGTCATCCAAAATCTCTTAGTTGATCATATCTATCAAGACTTTAGAATCATTATCGGTCATAATATTTGTAATTTCCTTTTGCCAATATAGATTCATCCCATGCAACATCGCTCTTATTTCTATAGTGAAAACATCACACAACCAATTTTTCGCGCATAGCCTCTCATCCAATTTCCTAAGGAATCCTTGAATAAGCGTTTGCTTTCGATAGTGTACGTAGACTAAATGTGAGTATTATCACAATTGAGTTTAATCTAATTGTTATATGGATAATACCACTAAACATGTTTGATCTCTGATTTTGAGAACCTAATATTGTTCTACACACGGTTTCCATTCTCAATCTACTTGACCAAATACATGATTATTTCCATTGGATTACCAGGTCACAACCTTCTTCAAAATTTGATTTTTTTTTCATCTGCTTACACAATTACCATCAAAAGATCATAAAGATGAGTTCCACTTCTGACGACTATAGTTTTTCTAAAGTCTTTCATGTAACATAATTCAAATGAATGTTTGGACTCAATGAGGGTATTTCCACTTCCAAATGATATTACAATCTATGTCTCTATCAGGAACTGTCGGATTCAAAGAAATATATTTATAGGCATTATCAATTGAATTTTTTTTCTGTATTATCACACCACTCTAACTTGTGAGCACCATCTTTAATAATAGGGAGGAACACAAATAATAATATTAATCATCTTAGTAGTGAAATTGTTGTAAAACATTTCAATATTTCACTTCTTTTCCTTACTGATAATGTCTTTAACTATTAGAGTGGTATCCAAAATCATATCAGCTTGGGCTAAATTAAATAAACTAGGTTGCTTTGTTGGAGTTCAATGGTTAATCCAAAAATTCACATGCATGTTGTACACAAGCTTTCACGTAATATTCTTCTAAGACTTTTATCAAAAATTTACTAACGATTTCCATAACATGAATCATTCAACTTGAAAATAATCTTCTCTAATAGGTTTTGATTCATGTCAAACTTATTGATGAACACCTTACATCATAAATGATTATTATTAGTCAATAAATTCCAAATAAATTTAAATAGAAAAGTATCATTCATTAACTAGGTTCATTTTATTCCTATGCCATCGTGATCCTTAAGCATGCAATAAATTCCAACTAATCAGAAGTCTTGTAAGATGTCTATGTGTCTCTCTAGGTAAACCTTTTTTTCAATTTTTCCAACTAATCGCATATATTTGTAGGGATTTTTTAATATTGCATATGAAATTAATAGATAGAACTTAAAATCGATTGACACCGAGTATTTCTTTCGGCCAAGCTCAAGCAATGATTCTTTTATCCACTCAGGTGTCTTTGCACATACTCATATTATTTTGAAATCTATTCCTAAATATTATACCATGGATAATATTTTCTAAAGATATTTTTCTAAGATGAGGGCTTATCTAAAACCTCTATGTTTCATAATCTTCAACTGAAGTTGGAAATCTGCATTGGATGATAAATAAATTTGAGTTTTCTCGATAAGAATCTTTCAGCCTAAGGCTTGAATAATTGATCTTGATAGTACTTGATGCAATAAATATGATATATAGTGACCTCTATTAAAAGAATAATGTATTTATACATTTACAAAGGGCCCACAAGAGGAGATATATAGGTTTCCAAGGATAGTCGATGCAATACATCGCCCTTGTTAGCTTCCTAGTCGCATATTTATTAGAGCATCTGCCCATTATTTATAATGGTTACCCGTTGATTGTATTACTCACTCGTTTATGGTAAACAGGGGAGTGATGTGTCCTTTCCTATAATGGTATGGGAGAATAATTCATAAAGAGGAAACCACATTCTTCAATATAATATGGGGAAATGACCATCCATCTTCCATGCTCATAAGAGAGGAAAATGGTGTTACTGCTTTCTTGGAGCCAAAAATTCATACCCAAGAGATTCCTATAAATAACCCAACCCCAATATTGATGGGGGCATTCAATTCACTCATAAAACACCAGTGTACATAGCTTTTAACCATCCACATGTGATCTTGGCCTAATATTATAATAACGTTAAATCTCTCAGACATTCCTACATAGCTAGAGGTTATCCCTCATTGTATTTTTGCAAGTATAATTGGCACCAACGGTAGGTCCTGGTAAAACTAACTTGGGTCGCCCTCATTATCACTATTTCGTTTTTGTTACTTTCCCCGAAAGGATGGAAAAATGATATTCCAAGATTGATATCAACATCATTGTCAAAGGTTTCTACGAATGGGGATCTAGGAAGACCAGGAGGTCATCCATCAATGTTACATAATAACTTAGAAATGAGGAGGGAGTTGATGTTGTAATCTAATATACTACGTTGGAGACAAAAAATGAGAGACTCACTCCTATTGAGGACCTAAAAAAGAGGTCCTTATTGGACCTTTGGACCACCAAGTCACCAAGATAAACACCTCCCTATCTGATTTTGAGGATGAGGAATTAGTCGCCCTAATGAGAAGGAACATAGACTTTTTTGCTTTGGCACCTTCTAACATGCCAGGGATAGATACTATAGTGGTCTTCCATCACCTCGCCATTGATTCCATGGTGAAGCCAGTTTCTCAAAGGAAACATAAAGTGGGCGAGGAGAAAATGGCAGCCATTAATGAAGAAGTTGAGATGCTGAAAAGCGTCGACTTTATAACTAAGGTTAAGTACCCATCTTTGATGGATAACATAGTATTAGTACATAAGTCATCAAATAAATGACACATGTGTGTTGACTTCACTGACATTAATGTTGCATGCCCTAAAGGTCCATTTCCTCTACCTAATATAAACCTCCTGATTAATGGGTCATCGGGCTATAAAACCTTGATTTTTATGGATGCCTATTATTGCTACAATCAAATCAAGATGGACCTTGTAGATGCTCCTAAGATAATATTCATATTCAATCATGGAAACTACTACTACAATGTCATCCCCTCTGGATTGAAAAATCATATGCTACATATCAAAGACTCATGGATGTTATATTCTCTAAGAAAATAGGGAGGAACCTGGAAAGCTACATTGATAATATGATCATAAAGATAGCATAAGGTAAAATCCACATTGTAGATCTGGAGGACATCATGGAATCAATCATGTGGTACAACATGCACTTAAGTACTGCCATTTGGGGTGGTGTAGGCAGGACATTTTTAGGATTTACGCTAACCATAAGGGGGATTGAGGCGAACCCAAATAACTTCCAGGCCACCATCAACATGAGAAGCTCATCCAACATTAAATAAGTACAATAACTAACAAGGGTGTTTAGCTGCCCTAGATCATTTCCTTTCTTGTACATATCACAATGATTTCCATTTGTTTGCCACATTGAATAAGAAAGAGAGGTTTGATTGGACAAGTGAGTGCGGGAAAATGTTCTATAACTTAAATACCTTCCTGGAATCGCCACTTATATTGATGCGCCCAGTGGCAGGGTCGCCCATTTGTTTGTATCTATTTGTTATTAACCAAGTGATGAGATCGGTGCTCGTACTGGAGAAAGATAAAGTTAATCAACATGTATATTTTGTGAGCAAGGTGTTCAAGGGTGTTGAGGCTAGGTACCAGAAGATTGAGAGGCTCTCCTTGGAGGTCATGATAACTACAAGGAAGCTTAGACCCTACTTCCAAGAACATTAGGTACTTGAGAAAACCAACTACCCTCATTTGATAGGTCTTGAAGAAGCCAACTCTAGCAAGAAGGGTGGCATCTTAGGAAGCTAAATTAATTGAATACAATATACAATATATATCCATAGGAAGTATCAAATCACCGGTATGGATAATTTTCTAGCATAATTTAACTCACCAATAGGCGAAGAGGCCACCTACATGTGGATACTATCTATAGATGGCACCTCAAACTTAAAAGGAATTGGCACCAAAATAGTGTTGGAAGGACCAATAATTTATTGATCAAGCAGTCTTTGAAATTTGAATTCAAGGCTAGCAATAACCAAGCCGAATATGAAGCCATCGTCATTGGCATAACCATCACCCTTGAGATAGGCGTTTAATGTATGAAAGCCAATAACGAATTCCAATTGGTGGAAAATTAGATAGTTGGGGAATATCAGGAAAAGGAGCCCGAACTTTTCAAATATCTAAAAAATGGTATGCAATTTATCTAAAAATTTCAAAGATTTTGAAATAATGTATGTGCCCGGGGAATATAACTTTAGGTATAAAGTTCTCTCTAAGCTCGCCAACACAAAAAGAGTATGACATAATCACGATGTAATTTAAGAGACTCTCACCATCCTCAGTAATGAGGCAGATGAAACCAAAACTCTTGAAAACGCCCAGACCATCATCCTGATGACGCCTCTTTATGCTATCTACACTCAGACAAACAACCATCATACGAATTAGAGGCGAAGAAGATTTGAAAGCATACAACAAAGTATACCCTGATACCATGAAAGCTTTATAATATGGGGAAGGCTTCCTAAATGCTAAGGTGTCTAGAAGAATACGAAATCACCCTAGTCCTCATAGAGGTACACCAGAGGACTTGTGAAAATCACATCTGCGGGGGAGCACTAGCCCACCAATTGTTAAGGATAAGTTATTATTGTCCCACTATGATGAAGCATAGTGTGACATTCATCATGAAATGTGACAAATCCCAAAAGCACGTTAATTAGCACTATGCACTAGCTAGATCTCTTATTCTATCACATTACATTGGCTATTCTACGAATGGGGTTTGGGCATCTTGGGCCCTTTTCCATTGGCGCTTGGAAAACTTAAGATATTGATCATGGGAGTAGATCATTTCACAAAATGGATAGATTTTAATTTGTCTCCACAATTACAGAAGAAAGAGTTTGTCACTTATATTGTGGATGAATCGTGTGCAACTTTGGTTTTCCAAAAGGTGTCATCTGAGACAATGGTACTTAATTCTCCAGCTCCAATGTGGTCGATTTCTACCACGACCTTGGAATAGAGACAAATTTTATTTCTATTGTCTATCCACAGGGGAACATGTATGCTGAATCAGTAAACAAAGTGATATTATGAAGAATATAGAAAATTTCGGAAGAAGCCAAAGGGCTTTGGGCTGAACAATTCCATGAAGTACTGTAGTCATATCACACCACCCCGCATTCAACCACCAAATATACCTCATTTATGATAGTGTACGGTGCTAAAGCCATGTTACCTGTCAAAATTGACACGCCTATGTGGAGGTGTTCTATATTCAATGAAGAAGACAATGAGGCAGGACTTAGGTGTGCAACTGAAGTAATTCACGAGACTCAAGATGTCGCCCATATCAGGGAATTTGTCTTCAAGTAGAGAGAGGCCAAAATGTACAACTCAAAAGTGGTTCCAAGAGAAATACAAGAACGCAGACTCGTACTTAGACAAGTTATCGTGTCAGTCCAACAAGGGAAACTACATCTTAACTAAGAAGGTTCATATCACATATGCTAGAAACTTTCGTATGGAGCCTACAAATTCGAAGATCTGAACATGGAACTCAGTCAACCTGAAATATTATTACAGTTAGTTGTTTTCTATTATCTTGAATAAGGAAAGGAGTGATTAGCTAGCCAATATATGAATTCTCTTAAACTAATTATTATTGTATTCGCATAAAGTAAATTCATTGTGAAGAAGATATATATATCCTTCTTAACTTGGTTTTGATTAAGAAAAAATCTTATCAAAGAAGAAAAAGTTTGGAATCAAGAATCAAGAATGCATAAGCTTATGGATGTTTTGGAAGTAAAGGAAATTGATCTTGATGCTAAGGCACTTAATTTCAATTCATTATGTATAAACTTTATATGCTCAAAAAATAATACTCATCTTCATCTCTAATGTTCTTAAATTATCATGCATAAAAATCTTTAAAGTAAAGGCATAAAATAACTATTTTTAAAACGTTGTCTGCACTTTTTAAGTCAGGTACGTTTCACTTTTTAAGTCAGGTCTAGTTAACCGATTTAACAAAATATGTTGTTGTTTGAAATTTGAAAATTGTTTGAAATTCAAAAATCATTATGCACTTGTTAAGGTAGGTATCTGTTTAAACGAATTAAGAAGTTATGTACAAAATTCAAAATGGTGCCTTTTCATGAACCATCGTCATTCTAAACTATTGCAAACCTTCATGAAAATATCTCAAATTTTTACACCAATTCATAGAGGTTTCTTAGGATGTATTTAAGGCAAACTACATCATAAATTCAAATTACCTCTTTCATACAAATTTTAATATAATTCAAATTAATTTTTTAAGTGTTCATTCAGTTTTAAAATGTTAAAAGTTTATACATAATATTTAAATCATTAATAAAAAATTTATAATATTTCTTAGCACTTAAGGTTTATATGTTATTAAAGTGTACATTGAAAGAGAAGATCAATTATCTATTGAAATTGATTCAAGAGCAACTTCATATATTCAAATTTGTTCAAGTATTGTAATTGATCACCAAGTGTGTGGTGACTTAATTTATATAGAAAGTGTGTATACTTTCTAAAAGTGTTTGCAAATAGAAAGTGATATATTTTTTATTTGTGTAGAAAATGATTCTTTGATTCAGGGAGATTCAAAGACCATCATTGTTGTTGGTGTTTTTGGAATTAAATGAAGTGGTGTGTTTCTTTGTTATTGTTAGAATGTTGTAGGAGAAGTCTTTGTGTGAGCCTTGTACAAAGATCTAACAATAGTGAAAATTTCTCACGGGATGTGAAGGGACTAGATATACCATTGGTTTATAAGGGGATCTAATATAGTTCCTTGTGTCCATTTAATTTACAACATTTTACTTTTTTTGTTTCTTATTAATTCATTTGTTCATACTTCCAAAAAAATTATAAGAAACCAGTAAAGTGCTTAAAATCTCTAAAAATACCATTAAACCTAATTCACCCCCCCCCCCTCTTAGGTTGTGCACTCAATACTTACATTCATTTCCAAGTTCATATAAATATTAGACTTCCATTAGAAGATCATAGGCAATATAAACATTGGACTTCTATTGGAAGATCCTTGGTACCCACAGAGACAATGTAAACGTTGGACTTCCATTGGAAGATCCTTGTCTCCCATAGAGGCAATATAAATGTCAAACTTCCATTCAAAGATCCTTGTTTTCCAAAGAGACAATATAAATGTTAGACTCCCTTAGAAAGATCCCGGTGGCTCAAGGAGAAATACGTCAACTTAAAAATCTCGCATGAGGGACTAAACTTAAAATTTTTACCTAAGAGACTTAACTTAAAAGTCTTGCCTTAGACAATTAACTTAAAAGTATCACTTGAGGGGACTTAACCTAAAAATCCCTTTTAAGATACTCAACTTAAAATCTTGTGTGATAGACTCAACTTAAAAGTCTTTTCTGAGGGGGCTTAACTTAAAAGTCTCGTCTGAGTGACTCAACATAAAAGACTCGCTCCAAATATGCTTGAGGGTTCGCCTCAAGCATGCTTGAGAGACTCGCCCCGAAATGCTTAACAAACTCTCTCTACCATGTTTGAGGGACTCATCCAAATGAGAAAAGACGATTAAGTTAAATTACTTTGCCTTTTTCAATCCCTCGTGCATGAGGGGACATAAGAGACGGCATAAGGGTTCTCCAAGGACAAACGATGTAATACATTACCTATGCCAGCTTCCTAGTCGCCCATTTATTGGAGTGTTAGTCCATTATTCAAATGATCGCACGTTGATTGTATTACTCGCTCGTTTATGGTAATGAGGGGAGTGATGTGTCCTTTCGTATGGGAGAACAAGTCATTGAAGGGGAAACCACATTCTTCACTATAATAGGGGGAAATAACCACCCATTTCCACGCCCCTAAGAGAGGAAAGTGATGTTACTGCTTTCTTGAAGCATAAGATCCAAGCTCAAGAGATCACTCTAAGTACCCCCAACCCCAATGTTGAGGGGGACATTCAATTCACTCATAAAACACTAGTATACGGAGCTCCTCACCATCCCAGTGTGAGCTTGCTTTAATACCATAACAATCCTAAAATTCTCAAGCAACCCTACACAATTAGGGATTGTCCTTTATTGTGCTTTTAGCAAGTAAAAATAAGGTCATCTACAAAGTGAATGTGAGACATCGGAGGTCCCTCACACCCTACATGCATAAGCTTCTAATAACATGCATTAACCTAATCAAGAATAAAATGTGACAACCGATCTATACAAATAACAAAAAAATAAAGAGATAGTAAATCATTTTAACGAATGCCTCTAGATAGAGCAAACCTATCAAACATTTCCTCATTTTATAAAATTTTGAAAAACAAAAAAGAAATACAATAATAAATTAAATTAATTAATTCTTCTAAAAACTTATTGTCCTTAAGATATTCAATGACAAAATTTCAATTCAATTATCAATCTTTATTGACATAAAGATCTTCTTATTCTTTATTCTTTTCATCGCATGGATCATTCACTCAAGGCTAAAGATAGACTGATGTAAAAAAAGTATATTATTCAATCGAAACTTCACAAGATTGTTATACTCTCAGTATTATAAGGCCTGAGTACCTCCTCAAGAAAAGATAGAGAGAGAATGAAGTTGGAATATATTTCATTTATATCCTTGAAATGGTGAATACAACCAAATATAAAGGAATGCAAACAGAATCCACTAACAGATTTGAAAGGCAATGCAAAATATAACAAACTAGTAGTGAGTCATCCATTCTAGAAGCAATTAGGATATTTTATTTGTAGACTATATGATCCTTATATTTAGAAGGCAGCTTCTTGGTACGCATGGGCCTTCTCACAGTATCATTCACATACCCATCTTCTGTAGTGGTAACAAGTCCAATTCCAATATTAGTATCAATAGGAACTGGGCTCATAACAAAGATTCACCATAATTTTAATAGTAAGTTTATTGATCACATTGTGCATGACAATGACAATATGAAAAAAAAAACTAAGTGATAAACTATGAAGATGATAAACAATTTAACTAAAGAGATATGATATTTCAAATTTAATTTAGGTTAAAATAGTTTGTTGGTCTCTATAAGTCAACGAGTTTTTGATTTTGGTTTCTGAAACTTTCTTTTTTTTGTCTGAGTCCCTATATCTCATTTTTATGTTAGTTTTAGTTCCTAAAAACAAAATTTGCAGAAAAATCCGAAGAAAAAACTATAAAAAAAACCTACGGATTTTGACTTTAGGGACTAAAGATATAGAAATTCAAACCAAAATATAATAATTACAAGAATTAAAATCAAAAACTCGTTAACTTACAGGAATCAAGAGACTATTTTAACCTTCAATTTATCATATATTACCGTCTAATCAAATATTGAATTAAAATATTTCATCTCTTATTCTAACCGCCGCCGGTCGATTTTAATTGATGTAAAATGTATGCACCAGTGTGGCAAGTTAAAGATATGACTATTAGGCTGTTCTTTTTCTCATAATTTTGTCAAGTTTAAGATATACTATAGTTAATGATTTTGTAGAGAAGATAGTAATTGATTTTGGCATCATAATGTCTAAACCTTAGTTTTATCATGCCTGTCTTTTATAGGACATTTTTATTACAAATGAGAAACATGGCAGGTCTTTTCCTCATAGTTTATTAACGTGCATATTGCTCCTAAGAAGCAAAAAGACGAGTAAAAATAACATATCCTTACTAAAAGACAAGAGAAAACTTGTAAAGAAAACCTGAATGAATAGTACATAGCGTGTGAAATGAAGAGAAAAGGTGATAATGTGGGGTTGGGTAATTTTATGAAGAAATCAAAGAGACGTGAACACATATTCCCTACCAAAAAAGAAGATGACTCAAACTCATGAATGAATAATATGATCACATTTTGTGTGACAAAATATGGTATTGGTAGGGGTCCATCAATATGTTTATGTTTCATACTTTTTATAACCTTTTAGAATTTCATTTCTTACTATTATTGTGTTCCCTTGGTCCTTCCACCGATATAAATATTTTGATTATATGTGTTTTTAAATTCTAGAAAATTATAGTCTTTCAATTTAGTCTCTATAACTTTTTTCTTATCACTTTTAATATTTATTTTTTATAGCGTCGAGATCAAAATCAAATGTTTTCATAAAAAATAGACTAAAAACACTCATTTCTATAATATTAAAAAAATGTGTGGATTAAAATTCATTAATTTTATAGAGATTAATATCAAAATATAAATATTTTATGAAAATTAAAAATATATTTTATTCTAAAGTTTGTCTAAATAAGTAGTTTATATGTTCTTAAAGTCAAATCAATTTGAAATGTAAAAGTTAAAGTGAAACAATCTTCAAATTTGAAATTACAGAAGTTATTTTTCTAAAAAAATTCATCCAACTTCTTTTTATGGCATAATATATAATTATATATATATATATATATAATATATATATATATATATATTATATATATATATATATATATATATATATATATAATATATATATATATATATATATAATATATATATATATATTATATATATTATATATATATATCTATATATATATATATATAAGATATATATAATATATCTATATATATATATATATAGATCTATATAGATAGAGAGAGAGAGAGAGAGAGAGGAGGAGAGAGAGAGAGAGAGAGAGAGAGAGAGAGAGAGAGAGAGAGAGAGAGAGAGAGAGAGAGAGAGGAGAGAGAGAGAGAGAGGAGAGAGAGAGAGAGAGAGGCGAGAGAGAGGAGAGAGAGAGAGGAGAGAGAGAGAGAGAGAGAAGAGAGAGAGAGAGAGAGAGAGGGAGGGAGGGAGGGAGGGAGGGAGAGAGAGAGAGGGGGGGAGGGAGGGAGGGAGGGAGGGGAGGAGAGAGAGAGAGATTATAAAAGATCAATTAGAATGGTACTTTGGCCCATAAACACTAGAAGATCATAACTAAGGGATATAATTAGATGGAGCAAAGTAGAATGGAGTGGTATGGATTTCATTTCTTCTATCATTTATCATCATGTTTCTTTACCTCCGATTTAAAAGGACCGAATAATTTATTTTATTTTGTTCTAAAATTTCCAAACAATATAATAGAATATTTATTCCGCTACATTTCACTTAGTTCCGCTTCAAACTTCTTCATTTATTTTATGATATTCAAACATAGTCTGAGTGTAAATTAGAATATAAATGTATAGTTAAAATAATATTTAATTAAGAAAAAAGAAATAGTTACACATATTTGAGAAAATAGCATTGTTACACACCTTTCATTTAGAACAGCCAATATAGAAAGTTAAAGAGAAACAAAAGGAAAAGACGATGAACATGATCGATCTTTATTAACACGTGTCAATGGTGTCTACCTCTATGACTACAAAACAACTATAACTTTTTATTTTTGTGATAATTAGGGTAACAATGTTATAAGTAATATATATAATATTAGGGCTCAATTTGTGTCGCGGTGACTGCTTCCTTAAGATACATTTGTAGTTTCCAAGTTAAATTCTTGTGATCTTATTGTGTTCCTCTTTGCCTTTATATGTGTCATACTCAAAAATCTCCACCTTAGCAGAAATCAAAACCCTAAAAGACTTCCTGCATAACGATCACACCCTGGAAACAACGAAGCTACACCTTCGGCATAACATTGAGAAACATGTAACAATATCATACAATGCTTGAATTTTTCATTAATGATTTTCTTAGTTAACATATCAGTTGCATCATTTAAAGTAAGAACTTTTAAAGTAGTATAAGTCCAAATGCAAGTAACTCTCTAATTTTGTGAAACATAACATCAATATGCTTGGTCCTAGCAATATACCTGATTTTTTGTAAAATAAATGGAACAGTGACTATTAGAATGCAATCAAACTCCACCTTGGTCAACATCCAATTCTCTTACCAATCCTGTAAGCCATAAGGATTCTTTGGAAACTTCACCTGCTGTCATGTACTTTGCTTTAGTTCTCGACATGACCAATATGAATAGAATCGATGATTTCCAACAAATAGTTCCTCTTGTTATAGTAAAGGCATACAATGTTGTAGACCTTATATCATTCATATAACCAATAGTCTTAATCAACATATCCTACAATTGAAGGATCGCCATTTCCACTACTAACCATAATGCCAATGGAATACTCACAACCTTCGAATTATCCATGTCAAACTTATCTAGCACTTAGAGAGCCATAATTTTATAACACTTTTATCCTTGTGAATTTCCATACCAAGAATATTATTAACAACACATAAGTCTTTCATGTCAAACTCATTTTCCAACATGATTTTTCAGTTTATTTATGTCATGTAAATGATTAAAAGCAATCAACATATCATTAATATACATTAACAAGACAATAAAAGAATCATCATCAAGGTTCCCAACATAAACACATCAATCACACCCACACCTTATAGTCAATATAAAGCATACATGAATCAAAGGGCTTGTACCATTGCCTGGGAGACTGCTTTAAACCATACAAATACCTATTTAACTTATAAACTAGTATGGCACATTCATTGTCTCTAAACCCCCTTGAAAGGAAATTGTAATTAAAATACATAGCAGAAAAAAATCCCCTTAATTGATCCTTACAAACGAGCATGATCAATGATAGAATGGTTATCTCTTGTGGCAATTAACAGCTGATGCATAATCAGGAACGATCACGAGCGTTGAACGAACAACATTACCTCTACTTACTCCTCACAAATAGAGTGTCTTAAATCTTAATGCTAGCTATTATTAATAAAGACTTTGAAGTGCGTCTAGGTTTTCACAAATCGAATTTTTCCAAGTAACAAATGCTTTAGGGCAAAGGTTCTATTTACATAACCGCTTATGTGGATTGCAAGCTGAACAAGCCCACTAAGAACATTGTACCTTAGTGTATACTATATTTTACTTAAGTACATCTTATCTTATGGCGGTATGTATTTTACAAAAGAACATTGTATCTTATGGTGTTCCTTATTGACTTAAGCACGTCGCACCTTAAGGTGTTCCATATAACACTTAAGTACATTGTACATTACGGTGTACCATATTTCTCTAATTAACGCTAATGCAATGCAAGACGCACAATTGAATAAGCTTCACTCATTTATTTTCTACCATAAATTTGTTCTTATGTGTGTGCTCTTATAGGTTCTTGTGACGTTCACAGTTTTATCAACTCACACATTTAATATAATAAATAGTGAGAGATTTCTATCAACATATCATTGTTACCTAAGTCACAAAAATGTTATGTGATATAACAAAAACCTTTCCATGATAATGCTTATGTGTATAATTAAGTTTATTCTTTCTTGTTGATATTAATTACAAAGCATAGACCGGGTCACCCTAGTTGAGTTAAATATTGGGCTCTTAGATATTTTTCTTGTTACGTAGGATGGGAAAATTCCATCTAGGTCACTCATGTCCCTCATAATGATTTTTAGAGTACTCGTCAACGATGTTTTTGGTTATTCTGTTACAGAAAATATTTGATCGATAATAAATTACTCAACTCTACATCTAGGGTCCATAGTGGTTTCAAGTCGAAGGGTGGTATACACTACTATCACATTTAGAATAACCTATGACACTTGCATAACATTCTATGTAGTATTCTCATGGTGGAATAATCCATTATAAATATTACTCCTAATATTTATACCTATGTGAACACTTGATAATCATTTATACATGATTTATGAGATGTGATCATTAGTCTATCCATATAATAGTCTTAATATTTTAATATTATACCACTTCACAATAAATATTAACTATGAATACTTTAATAATAGTGTCCTTATATTTAATAGGGTGTCAGGGTTAAGTCACACTCAATCATTCATCAAACGGACTAACTATTCTAGGGACTTTAGTACTTTGAAAAAATAAACGTAATAAAGAAATTTCTTATTCTTCTTCTTATTATTATTATTATTATTATTATTATTATTATTTGATACAATTACCAAGTTTTAATAAAACTATTGGCCTCTAAGGCTTACACCAACAATCTTCCACTAGCACTAGAGTTAATCAAGCATACATCTAATACACATAGATCTAGTATGCCCATAATGCTTCTTATATGTAAGAGGCTTTGTAAGTGGCTCAGTAACATTGCTACATGTTGGTACTCTACATATCTTCACATATCATCTATCTATTATCTCTCGAATGAGGTGATAGCACCTAAGTATATGTTTCGGTCGTTGGTGAGATCTAGGCTTCATAGATTTTGTGATGGCATCATTGTTATCACAATAGAGTTAAATGGATCCACAATGTTAAGGATTATGCCAAGTTCACTAATGAACTTCTTTATCCAAACATCTTTCTTTGTTACATTTGAGGCGTTAATATACTCAGCCTCAATCATAAAATCAGCAAATGTATAAAGTCATATTTATCTATTTAGAAGCTAGCATTTGTGTATCGTATTACAACTAGATCTTCCTAACCTTCATATATCAATAACGAGTCCTTAGTTCTTCTCAAGTCATTAAGGATATTCTTAACAGCAACCCAATGAGCATGTTAGGATCAAACATGTACCTACTCATTGCACTTAAAGCATATGAGACATCTGGTCAAGTACATAACATATCATACATGATAGATCATATTGAATATGAACATGGGATCTTAATCATGTGGTCCCTTTCTCTAAAAGTTGAAGAGGATTGTGTTTTTGATCGACAGAAGCCATGTTGCATAGGTATGAATCCTATCTTGGAATCTTTCATATTAAAGTGTCTTAACACTTTGTCTATGTATGTACTCAGACTTAGGCCAAGAATGTTTTGTGATATATCTCTATAGAACTTGATTCCTAATATATAGGATGCTTCACCCAAGTCCTTCATAGAGAAGCATTTCTCTAGCCAAGTTTTCACTTGTTGCAAGGTATGAACATCGTTTTCAATTATTAATATGTCATCAACATATAATATATGAACGAAGATCATGCTCTCACTAACATTATTGTATCACAAGGTTAATATTTGTTTTAAATCAATCAATATTATTTATTGTTTCATCAAAGGAGATTCAATTCATAGATTGATCATTGTAACTTAAATATCTTTTTGGCGTCTTTTAGCATATCAAATCCTTTAGGTTGTGTCATGTACACATCCTTAAGGAGGTTCCCATTAAGTAAATTAGTCTTGACATCCATATTCCATACCTCATAATTATCATATGCGGCAATAGAAAGTAAAGTTTGAACAGATCTAAGCATTGCAACTGGTGAAAAGGTTTCATCATATTCTACACAATGAATTTTCTTATAGCCCTTAGCAATAAGTCGTGTCTTATAGGTATGTACCTTAATATCCATGTCTGGATTTTTTTAAAGATCCACTTGCATCCTATTATATTAACTCCTACAAGAGGCTCTGCCAAGGTCCAAACCCGGTTTGTATACATGGAATCCATTTTAGATTCATTGCCCCTAGCCACTTCTCAGACTCAAGACTAGTGATAGCCTCTTGGTAGGTTAAATGATCATCTTATTACATGAGTAATACATAATTTAGATCACATATGAGATATTCATATCTTTCAAGTTGGTGATGTATCCTTTTTAACCTATGATAGTCTTATTCTACTTGAGCATGTTGCTTTTCCACAACTTCTTGTGTTTCATGTTCTTGTTCCTCCATAGGTGTGTCATTACTTTGTAATTCTTGAATTTATTTGAGCTCAACTTTCCTCCCACTTAATCCTTTGGAAATAAAGTCTTTTTCCAAGAATACTCCTATTTGAGCGAGAAACACTTTGCCCTCAAAAGGATTATAGAAGTAATACCCTCTCTTTTTTTAGGATACCCTACAAATAAACATTTATTAGATTTCGGCTCAAGCTTAGTTAAAAAAATTCGTTTCACATTAACTTCGCAACCCCAAATATTCATGTAATACATATGTCGTATCTTACCACTTCATCTCTCTTATGGTGTCTTCTCAACTAATTTGGATGATACATGGTTAAGTGTGTAAGTTGTTATTAATAGAGCATGTTCCCAAAAGGAGTTTGGAAGATCGGTGTGACTCGTCCTGGATCGGACCATGTCTAACAAGGTTTGGTTTCTTCTCTCATATACACATGTGGTGTTTTAGGAGGAGTAATTTGGGATAGAACCCACACTCTTTTAGATGGTCATCAAATTCTAGGCTTAAATATTCACCACCTCGGTCTTATTGAAGGATTTTAATATTCTTGCCTAATTGGTTTTGTACTTCATTTTTTAATTTCTTAACCTTTTCAAAGCATTCACATTTGTGTTTCATTAAATACACAACTATATTTAGAGTAATCATTAGTAAATATGATGAAGTATTGAAAATATCATTTGGCTAGTGCGTTCAATGGTTCACATACATCAGTATGTACGAGGGTCAATAAATCACTAGTATTTTCACCTTTTCCCGTGAAGGGACTTTTTTATCTTTTCAAGTAAACAAGATCTGTATGTATGATATGATTCATAATCAAAAGAGTCCAAGAGTCCATATTTATGGAATTTGGGAATGTGTTTCTCATTAATGTGACCTAAGTGACATTTCCAAAGGTAAGTCAAAATTAACTCGTTAGGTTTCATCCTTTTAGTATTAATGTTATAAATTGTCATTTCAAGATCAAGGACATGAAATCTATTGTTCATTTGTATAGTAGTATAAAATATATCATTTAAATAAATAGAGAAACAATTTTTATTTATCATAAATTAAAAATCAAACTTGTCCAAATAAGAAACTAAAATAATATTTTTGTTAATTGCATATATATAATAGCAATTCTCTAATTAAATTAATAAACCACTAGATAAAGTCAATACATAAGTTCCTATGACTCATCCGTTCTCAAAATTCTAAATATCTCTAGTGGAGTTTTGTCCATATCCTTCATATTGAAATTAAGGATAAAGTGGTTGAAGCTCTCTAGCAAAAATTGTAGGATCATAAAAGTTGCAAGCTCTAATCTTTCAAGATTCTCCACATACTAATGCAGCCACAAGTGCACGAGTGTCACGAAATAATAAAATAGATATTGAATCATAGAGACCAGTGGTTTAAGTACATAATTATTGTCCTATCGATGTGTATCTAGAGAAATCGAAAATAGGGATTTTAGTAAATAGCTTAAAAGAAAAAGCAATTAAATGAAAACAGTTTAACGGAAAAATCACTTAAATCTCAAATTGGGGAAAACAGGATCCAGAGTTACAATTCACATTTCTAACACTATCACACTGTCCTTGTTACATCTGTTACGAGAAATTTTCATAAATTATAATCAGGTGAGGGCTACCCAACTTAGAAGGTAGTTTCCTTTGTATCGTCTTTTTATCATTTGGTGCCCAAAATTATTGTCTCCTAACCATACACATACACGAGTCTAAAATATGTCGGATTGTCACTTAGAATTAATCAGAGGGTACACAAATGTCATAATCGGGAATAGGCCAAGTTTCGCTATATAATTGATTACAAGACATTTTGGCACAATCCAAAATTTATTTTATAAGATGTTTTGGAAATACATAAAGTTTGAAAAATAAGTTTTTGTGTGTATGTGTGTTATGTGTGTGTGTTGTTTGACCTTAGTACTTTGAGAGGAACGCACTTAATATTACATAAATGATCATATAAAGAAATAAGACAGTTGAGCATGTGATCACAACGCGAGATTTTACCAAATTCTATGTTTGTTTTTACGATGTTGTTCTTTAACATTCAATTCTTTTAAGCAATTATCAGGGACTTCTCGCTTTTTTATTTGATTCAAAAATATTCTTCAATTAATGATGTTTATGACACTTTGCTTTAATCCATTTTGTCATCATCAAAACCTTTTAAACATGTTTTGCACATTGAACCACAACTGATACTTGACAAATGAAAATTGGAAGGAAGAAATACCTAGACAAGGGCGTAGTGGAATATTTAAAACAAGTTTGAATAAGAAATCAAGGTAATTGAACAAATGCTCACAAGCTAAGTAAATACGGGTAGGAAGCCATGAAAATGACAATGGTTTATCCTAGGATTTATAGGGGGCATGGACCCCTCAATCCAAACACTTGTCATTGATGTGTCAGAAGATCAAACAATCTACTTATCAACAATGGCCTATACTAAAAGGTTATTTTCAAAAAATTTGATCGCTCATAACTACATTAAAGAGAAAAACCAAGGGTCTTCGTTGAGAATCATTGGATTTGAAAGTCTTCAAGGATTTTTGTTATTAACTCAACCTTAAACATGTGAACACTGGACATATACATTTTTGTCTCCTTAACCATTTCTCCCCTAGAACCCGTATTTGGGGAGATGTAGGTGGTCATGTTTCTCCTTAATTATTTCACCTTAATAACCTCATGCTTGAAAGACTGTCGACCGGTATGTTTCTTCTTAATCACTTAGCCCCTAAATAAAAGTCTCGTGCCTAAGGGACATGAACACTAGATCGTCATGAATATTGTAGCTCAAACTCGTATCACATCACCTAACTCGACCCACAAATTTAAAAACATGTGAGGAGCATGAGAGATCTCGACTAAGATTAAACAAGATAGGGCACGAGTTTAGCACATGAGCAACATCACCGTATCAAAAGATAATTTTAAAAGTGAGCCATCCACCACATTCTTTTATAGAGTATGATGGTCAAAATCGAACATATTTTGTAAAATCTCATATATATATATATATATATATATATATATATATATATATATATATATATATATATATATATATATATATATATATATATATATATATATATATATATATATATATATATATATATATATATATATATATATATATATATATATATATATGGTAAATCACAAGCAAAGTTTATATTATTGTATTTTATTCTGAAATAGTATGACTTATAGAATATATTTGTCTTTAAAGTATGTATATATAATTAAATTGAAATTGGATAATATTTTTAATTAGTTCAAATTAGACAAAACACATATTCGTTATTTATTTCAAATTTATTTACTATTTAAATTTATTTTTATTTCACAAATTGATATTTTATGTCCCATTCTGTTTGTGTCCTTATCCCTTATATTATAAGCATCTTTTTGTACTAGTGGTTTTTTCCTCACAGAATATGCATAAATAATTATAATCGAAAGATATAGAATTACATGTTATTTTAAATTCCGATTATATCTATGATGCCGAAATTTCCATATATAATTTCTAACATTTTCATCTATCTCGTAAATATAAATATTAAATGCTCATATTTAAATTTAAACACTAGTTTATCTTATTTGTGAGAATTTATCCATTCCATTAAATGCAGTCTCATTCATGATAATTGTTTTTATGAACAACAACAACTTACCATATACTCCTCCTATTGTAAGATGATATAGAAACTATATGGAAAAAAAATTAATACTACATGCAAAACTAAAATCCACTCACCATGATTTAGGAATGAAATATATTATTTCCTATTTTATTTTATACTAAATCAAATTCATTTGCAACCGTTTTATGTTTTGTATTCCTAGACTATTGTGTTAATGTACAAATTCTCCTCTTACACGTATAACTTTATAATGTTTATATCTAATAATCATTTAATGAATTTTCTTAATAGTTTAATGATCGAAGTCAGCACACTTATTTACTATTTAACATGTTGATAGAAAAATAAAGTCACATTTATTGTGGATGGCCTAAGAATTTATACATAATAAGGCAACATGGTTTTTGTTAATTAAATGAATATATTATTTCCATTCTTAGCCATTCCTTCAAGTTGTTTGCCTATAAATACATTAAATTGCACCTCTAAGAATCGCACTCCTCACAGCATATACTCATTCATTCATTCACTCACTCACATATAACTCAATATTGAAAGTGAGAGAATACAAAGAAACAAAAAATGGAAAACTTTCCAATTGTTGACATGGGGAAGCTTAACACAGAAGACAGAAAATCAACCATGGAGTTGATCAAAGATGCCTGTGAGAACTGGGGTTTCTTTGAGGTACTATTACACTTCCGACACAGTTTGACAGAATCACGATATGTTTTTGTTGGTTTAAGGTTTTTTTTGTTAATGTTGTTTTTTTTGTGTTGTTTTGTGAAGTGTGTGAATCATGGTATATCTATTGAGATGATGGATACGGTTGAGAAGCTGACAAAGGAACACTACAAGAAGTGTATGGAACAAAGGTTCAAAGAAATGGTTGCAACCAAAGGTTTGGAGTGTGTTCAGTCAGAGATAGATGATTTGGATTGGGAAAGCACTTTCTTTTTGCGCCATCTTCCTGTTTCCAGTATCTCAGAGATCCCAGATCTTGATGATGATTACAGGTCACTTTTTTTTCAATATTATTTCTCAAACTATATATAGGATTCGTCAGTGTAAAAAAATTTTACACCGTCTGTGTCTGTCTTTCAGGAAGGTGATGAAGGAATTTGCGTTGAAATTGGAAGAACTTGCGGAGGAACTTCTTGACTTGTTGTGTGAGAATCTTGGGCTTGAGAAAGGGTATTTGAAGAAGGCTTTTTATGGATCAAAGGGTCCAAATTTTGGGACGAAAGTTAGTAACTACCCTCCTTGTCCTAAACCGGAACTCATCAAGGGACTTAGAGCTCACACAGATGCCGGCGGAATCATTCTTCTCTTCCAAGATGACAAAGTCAGTGGACTTCAGCTTCTCAAAGATGACCAATGGATTGATGTCCCTCCAATGCGTCACTCTATTGTCATCAATCTTGGTGATCAACTCGAGGTAACAATATATTCACGCATTCACGTTATTATATCGATCACAGTTGGATCTAGATCAATTTAAAACCAACTGATATCGGTATGCTGACCACGTGAATGTCAATTATATATAAGTTTTTTTCCTTAATGTAAAATTAAATATTTTTTGTGTGTGAAAACAGGTGATAACCAATGGAAAGTACAAGAGTGTGATGCATAGAGTAATAGCACAAACAGATGGTGCTAGAATGTCCATAGCATCCTTCTACAATCCAGGGGATGATGCTGTGATTTCACCAGCTTCAACCTTATTGAAGGAAAATGAAACAAGTGAAGTTTATCCAAAGTTTGTGTTTGATGATTACATGAAACTCTACATGGGACTCAAGTTCCAAGCTAAAGAGCCTAGATTTGAAGCTATGATGAAAGCCATGTCAAGTGTTAAAGTGGGACCAGTAGTAAGCATATGATTATGTGTGTGGTTTATATTACTAAGGTATTATTAATGTTTGGTTGGTGTTTTAAGATTGTGCAGTGTCTAAAGTGTTATATTAAAAAAAATAAAGTATGATCTTAGATTGTGTGTGACAATTAATCAGTTATGATTAAGTGATTAAGTTTATGTAATGCGATGCAGTGATTTATAAAATTATAACTGTTTTTATAAAGCAAAACATGGTGGTGTCCCTCATGATTCCTCTTTGGCTTATTGTGCTTTTTAATAAAATATCATTATTCTTCATGCATTAAATAAAATAATCATATTATTACAGATAGAAATATTCGTTTAAATTTATTCAACGCCAATGAAATAATCGATGAGTCTCATGTTCTTGGTTTTAGCTATGTTTAGATTATCTAAAGGTAAAGAATTCTTCATTAATGTTTTATTCCCTTGTTAACTTCAATTATTCCTTTGTCTTTTTTCTTTAAAAAAATGGAAATTCAATTGCATGATTAGTAATAATTAATGTCTTTTCAATCTTTTATATTAGTTTACTTTCTAAAGAATGAGATAATTCATTTGATTGGTATACTTTCTTTGTGAATTCTAAGTTTCCAATTTGAGGAACTAATAATGATACAGTATAAACTACTATTAAGCTAGCTTACAAACTAAAATTTTTATTAGTATTATTAGCATTCTAAAGTTGGTACAAAAATTAGTATTTTCTTTTGGTTGTATAAGCCAACATAAAAAGAATATCAATAACATAGGGAAATTAAATAATTGAGGAAAAGTAGGTCGGTTTATAGTTTTGGTAATAAGATAATAAAATAGTTTTAAAATTCACTATGATTTCAAATGTGGCTATAATTGGCACCAGAAATTAATGTGTCAGAATAATATAGGGGCTAATCTATTTGATTATTTATTATTTAATACTCCGATATCATTTATTTTTATGTTTTAAATATTGAGCGTTAAGAATTTCACATCAGATCAGACCATGTGATTTATCATCCTACAAATCAAATTTGCAGTGTAGGTTGATCCATAATTCTTAATATATCTCAAATATGTTATTATTAAGTAAAATACTTATTTGACGAGCAAAGATCAATTCCGAGAACACCACAATGTTTCTCCTCTTAAGGAAACACCTAGTTGACATATAATGAAATAGCTATAAGCTGAAACTTGGAACATGACTTTTCTCATCTGCTTAAACCCATGTGATGATAAAATCATCAATCATGCATGGCTATTTATGCACCTTACGACAACTATTCAGAGTTCATCAACCAGAGACACAATCCATAATCACAACACACCAGCCTAGACTCTAGACTGCTGAGGCATTCACTTATTTTTGTTATCCTATCCCATTTTGCTTTTCTACTTTTGCTTTTACTTTGGATAACACCAGCTTTTGAGATCAGAGGATTTTTCACCATTAAGAAATTTACATTCAGACATATCTCACAAACTGCATTAAGAATTGTGGTCGGACTTAACTCAACTGTGAGGATTACTTTCATTTATAAATAAATGATCATGTTATATGTTGTCTGATGTGAAACTCGTTAACACACTCAATAGTAGGTGATCTGATATTATATGATCATGTTATATGTTGTCTGATATTAAAATTTTAGCTGAGTTTAACTCAACCTTATAAAACCAACATGTAAAACAAGATTGTTCTCACTTATAAACATATGATAAGATGATATACGGTTTGATTTTCGACGTGAGACTCGTTTAAAATTTCTATTCATGTGCATCATTTGGCAAATTTGAATTGATTTCCTAAAATAAAACAACAAACCATGTCTACTAAACAAATAAATTCAATGTAGCACATCAATACCTCACTGTAAAATAGGCAACACAAGAAACATTTGAAAGAATAAAACAATCAAACAAACATTTTCAAGATAGCATGGAATTAACACATTGTAACAACACATTCATATGATATAGAAAGAGAACATGAACAATAGACTAATATTTGTGGTGTAAAAATGATTATTGCAAACTCTACTGCAGAATATAATTATCAGAAATAATCTCCTTATATTACCGAGAAAATTTGTCGAAAAGCTTCAAGTTCAACCTCGATTATCCGTCTCTATTTCATCATTTTGATTACATTCTGTGTTCTTGGCGATCCCTTCACTTCTCCGTCCCTTGCATTGGAATAATGCTTCTTCAAAATCGTCGAAACATCATCGGCAGAAGCTCCCGCAATCTTAAACCGCTCAACGGAAGCATTCAGTTTTCTCTTCCAATCCCTCATTCCCAATTTGAACTCCACTTGAGACCTTTCAAACAACATGTTCCCCCAAAAAAGATTAATCTGTGATCTCATACCAACACTTCCTTGCACACCAAGTTTCCCTTCTTCCAACCTCTCCCACATATCGCTCGCAGCCATCATCTTCTCCTCGGCGACATCAAAAAGCCGCAGCGTCTCTTTACCTAAATCCATCTTATTCACCAGACCAAATGACCAATGAAGCTTAGCCAGTTCAAATTGTTGCTGTCCAATAGCCAATAATCCTTCGTAAAAATCAGGTTTAATCACCACCGCTCTTTCGTACTTTTCTCGCGCTAAATAGTACTTTTCCTTGACGAAATCAAACTCTGATTCTTTCATTACCAGAACCTCATTCTCATTCTCATCTAGTTTAACAAACTTTCTAGCAGCACACATGTCGACATTTCCCCAATTGAAAAACGCCAATGCAGCAACCTCTTGAAACTTAAATTCAGCTTTGTAAAACAAATCTTGAGCTTCATCACAGGTCACTATATCTTCAAGTGCCTCTGAACAAAACTCCGTCCCTAACTCGTGGAAATCAATAGCTTCATTGATACCAACATACGACCTAAATAACTGAGCGAATTCGTATAGCCAATCATCAACCTCTACATTCTCTACGACTTTCTTGCTTTCAGTTGTGCCATTTTTTTCATCCAAAACACAATCTAGAGGTTTTTCTTTTTCTTCTCTTTCATCTAACAAACGTGGTTCCATTTCGGGACTAACTTCGATGATATTTAGTTTCAGAGTTCCAATTGAATAGGCTTTATCGACGGTAGATTCTGCGAATCTGAGTTCTTCTGTGGAGGTTATAGTAACCAAATCACCGTCATCATCTCTGTACTTTATCAAAACTGAATTCGACATTGGAAATTTCTTCTTCACTAAATCTCTTAATAATCTGAAGCTGCAATTTATTGGCATTTCGCCTAACCTTATGTCATGTTCGTAAACAAGCTTCAACTGTCTCGACGCAATCGTAACATGTTCGTTTGAGGAATCAGGCTCAGGCTTGGGCTCAGGCTTGAGAGATGAAATCTGTCCAGGCTTGGGCTTGAGAGGTGAAATCTGTTCAGGCTTGGGCTTGTGTGGTGAAACCTGTTCATGCTTGGGCTTGTATGGTGAAACCTGTTCAGGCTTGGGCTTGAGAGGTGAAACCTGTTCATGCTTGGGCTTGTGTGGTGAAACCTGTTCAGGCTTGGGCTTGAGAGGTGAAATTTGTTCATGCTTGGGCTTGAGAGGTGAAACCTGTTCAGGCTTGGGCTTGTGAGGTGAAATCTGTTCAGGCTTATGTGATCCTGGGCGTGGCTTGAATGCGGTGTTTGGTGACGATGGAGAATTCGGTTGCGAATCGGAACTCGGGGTTCCAACTTTATCTTTTTTACTTCTACCACCGGATTTCCTCATTGTTCAAGTTTTCTGTGATCTTACACATGCATGCACGTAAAATTGGAGATGCATTCGATTTATAAATAACAAAAGTGAGGAAATGAATATCGAAATTAATGTTGGAAATGGAGGTGATTCCAATGAAGGAGAAGAATGCAAGCGAGAGACAAACTTACCATTGGATGTTGAGATCCTTGTTTCACATGCTATTTCTAGTTGATTACTAGCACTAATAATCTCAACTTTTTTTAGACAAGTTTGCACAATGAAATAGTAATACTTATTTTGTTAATTTGATATTTTTATTTAATATTTAAACACTTCTATTTTTAACTTATTTGTGTTTTCTTATTAAAAAAATTATGGAAAGAAAATAGTGAGAAGCGCCATTCTCAGATTTATCTTTTTAAAATAATCAACTTTTTTAAATTCTATATCAAATAATCATATCTTTAATTTATTTATCAAACTAACCATGATTGTAAGAGCATGCAGTGGCGCATTCATGTAAAATGTAAGAGCATGCATCACTCCAATTTACGTATGTATGTAAAATGTAGGAGCATGTGTCCCTGCAATTGATGCATGCATGTAAAATTTAAGAGCATGTGTCACTGCAATTGACGTATGCATGTAAAAAAATAAATAATAACCACTTGCATACGCCAATTGCAGTGGCGCATGCTCCTATACATTCATGCGTCAATTGACGCATGCTCCTATATTTTGCAATTGGCGCATGCTTTTACATTTTCCATGCATGCGACAATTACAATGACGTCTGAATTCATTTTTATTTTGAAAAATTATTATATTAATAAATATTTTGAAATTGTGATTATTTTTAAATTATTTTTGAAAAAAATGATTATTTAAAAAAAAATCGTCATCCTCATCCTCAAATAAAGTATAGAGTATTACTAATTAATAACCGTGAAAAAAATAACATTCCCATGTTATCGCACTTTCAAGAAAAGAAAGATCAAACCGATTTCTTGTATATTTTCTCTCTATGCCAAGAGTTTCAAGAAAAAATGTTCTTTGAAAATATATTTATCTTTGATGTAAAAAAATACAAATATAGTCACTGTTGCTTTAATTTAAGGCATATACATAATCCAATAAAAGTTGAAAAAATTGCTTTTACACCCTACCCTCAATTTAGAGGAATCTCATCCAAATTTCAACTATATCTCTAAGACTCTAACCATTATTATTTCTATATCTTTAAAAGTAAAGAGGAATCTTCCTCGTATCCTTTTTATTTTCATCTTTTTAAGAATGAATGTATTAGGAATTGTACTGCATATATTACTTCACCTTAGCTGGATTAGAAGTAACAGATTTCTTTATACAGTCAACAATTCCTTCACAGCCTGCTTCAAGAGTACAGACTGATTCATCATTGTCCTCTGCATATGAATGAGGCGACCTGAGGTTCCCGTGAGTTTGACAAGCCCTCATTGTCTTGCAGTGTTCAGCTTCGTCATCTCGGATATTTAAAAACACGTCGTACAGATTCTCTAGAGGGAAATAGAAATAACCAATGTGAGAAATTTTACTACTTAAAAAAAAGTCATATGCAATGGAGAATTTCATATGGTGCCCATGCAAACAAAACCTTATTCTGATATTCTAACCAAATTATACAAGCAAAGGGTTTCTTTTATTGGGGAAAAAACATCATAGGAACACTTTACCATACAAAAGATAAACAATGTTTAGATTGTGCTACATGAGTAACCACTTAGTTGAACATTTGAGTGATTAGGTTTCAAGACATACCTATCGTAGGCCTTCTAGTATTTGGAACTCTGGAAGTTTGAAATTCATCTGAAAAAAATGATATTGGAAGTGTGAAATTTCGGGGTTTTTTGCCTCAAAGTAAACAAATTTAGGTCAAAAATAATGAAGAGCTTACCAAATAAATACAAGTCATCTCCTGTATAATAATTCACAGCTACCTCAGGAGCCGGCATTTTTTTCAATTCCTCTACAAAAAATTACCAAACCATGTTAGTTAATGTATCATCTAGGACAAGAACACAACAACATCAATCAAGTCTTATCCTACTAAGTGGGATTGGCTATATTTATCAAAATTCGCTATAATGTTCTATCTAGAACTATGTTTCTATCAAATTCGTTAATCTCAATATATTTCTTAATAACTTCTCTTATAGTTTTTCTAGATCTTCCTTTACCTCTAGTTGTTTGACTCTTCTCCGTCTGATATACTCTTCTTACCACATAATCTACAGGTTTTCTCTCTACATGCCCATACCACCTAAGTCTATTTTCCAACATGTTTTCTACTATAGCTGTTACCCCAACACTCTCTAGTATTATCATTTCTTATTTTATTCTGTCTAATCTTACCACACATCCAACGCAACATCCTCATCTAGGACAAGAACACAATATTGTAAAAGATGAAGGTGAAGGAAAGTGGAACAACTTGTGGAATCTTCATTGATTAAGTTTAATAATATCTCAGGACCATCTATCTGCTTTCTTTTATTTTCTGTTATTGACAAAAGAATGCCAAAACAGAACAAGATAGTTTAAAACAAAACAAAACAAAAAACCAATTCTCTACACAGCTTGAATAATCTTGGCTTGTCAATTTTTAAGCTATACTCAGCTAACAGCTTGCCCACAACTGATTTCATACCAAATAAATCATGATTCAGGAGTATTATAAGTATAATCTCATGGTTTACTGGCCTACACTTAATTATGAAAACATAAAACCAAAACTAAAAACTATTTACACATACAATTAAAATCTTAAAAATACACTGAAGAAAAGAAAGAGCATTGAAATTACCTCCTTGTTCCTTGATAAATTTGTCATAAGTTTCAAATGCATGACTCTCTACACATTCAGAAAAGTGATCTGCACTAGCAATAAATCATAAACACAAGTCAGACATTGAAGAACCAAGCAGACAGATTTGGAATGCTACAATGTGTAATACAAGTCAAACATGGTACTTTTGATGATTTACCAAAAGAAAACTAGGTCAGTTTGTTCCTTCTAGCTTGATTGGGCTGATAAATAAGCTTTATGTTAGTCGTTTTAAGTACAAAATGCTTTAACTCAATTGTTTTCTTCATTTTATTTTCATCAATGATGTACATGCTAAAGAGAATACCATTTGGTCTTTTTAGAACTTATCATAAGCATGAGACTTCATGTCACTAAATTTTCATGATAATCCAACCAACAAATTGAAAGATGTAGCAGGGATTATAATGAAACAAAAATTAAGTACATAATACTTACATGCCATTCTTGGGCTTATTGCATACATTAAAGCTGTCATGAAATAATAAAATATTGCAATATGTTGAGCAAGAAACCGGTCAAACCACCAAGCATTCCCTCCAAGTTCCTGCAACCATAGCCCCAAGCTTATTGCATGCAATAAAGTATGTGAATATTCGAGTTCACATGCACGTGATTTCATAACGCAGAACTTGAGAAATACCACTGTATGATTATTTCCCTATACTACAAATCTCAATGTAGTTAGTGAAAGAAACACCCTCATTTTCCGTCTGCTATCTGTGAAGTCTAATAATTCAAATTCACAGTATTTCAACTACAGGCCCTTCAAAAAATCACATGGATAGAGAACTACTAAGGTTTTACTGAATGACATATTTTGCGGACTAACCAACAAGATATCAGTTGCATTAAAGGGAAAAAGTTATCAAAAATCTTACTTCCATGATGAGCAAATGATGCATTTCATTCCAACTCTCGGCAAAATGCACTTTCAGATAATCCGCCCGTCTCCACCAGCCAAAACTCTCATACATATGAAGAATTGACATAAAGGCTGCCACATATATATAACAAAAGTTAATACTTATGCTGAAAAGTTGCAATCACTCTGCACAGTGACTCCCTACATTTACACGTAATTAAATAAATAAAGTACGATATTTAATATGTATAGTAATTTTCATGTATTACTAAGGAATTCCAAGTTCACTATACTATGATGAATTTTAGGAAAAAAAAAACTAACAGCTGGAATGCAGGTCCCTTTCTTTTTTTATATAAAAACAAAAAAGGGTGTAATCATGTGTATCTAAACACAACTCACTATGTGCATAGTAAATGTTCGACATTAACTTCGCAATTAAGAAATCCACAATAACAAAATATAAAATTTCTGAATAACCAATAAATTGGACAAGATGGGTAGAAAGCTCCACCATGCCACACCAGATGCCTGGCCAGACCATGTTAGATGAGACCAAAATAAGCAAACAAAACAGCACACTTCAAAATTGATGGAAAAATTCACAAATCACAACGCATGTTCACCAATCAACACATAAAGAGAGCATATTTCAAAATCAATAGACAAATTGAGAATTACTACAGAGTGAAGAATGAAGAAACTAGGTTCCTCTCATTGGAAGTGGAATTAGTGTGGTAGACAACATGCTATTTTTTGCTATCCGCAATTGACAACAATGGCTAGAGTTAGGTTTAAGCTCATAAGGGTTGGGTTAATTAATTCCCCTTCATGGCCTGTTGGGTTCTTGGAAACTTACAATGATGGGTTTGTTCATGTTTTCTAGCTCAATCCTTTGTTTCTGTTGAGATCTATGAGAATGAGACCGAATAATGCACCCATCGTTCATCTCCTTTGCAAATGGGATGTTACATACATCTACTACAAATAAGAGATTAATGTTTTGTTTACTACAAAGCTTTCGGTTGCATTTTAGGTTTTCAAAAAACACTAAACCATTATCATTTTAGGCAGAGATGGGGAAAACAATCATTATGTAGCAAACCCGTCTTCGTTCTTAAACTTCCAATTCAATATGTGAACCTATTTGAGTTTATACAAAAACAATTTTCTTAGGCAGGTTAACCCAATTTTGATGTCTATAGTCATAAACTCATACAATTCTGAGTGAACACAAACAATTCTACCGAGAGTTTCAAAACCGTAATTGTTATTTTAAAAATAAAAATAGCACTTACCGAAATAAGGAACCCTGGCAATAGTTTCAAGCACAAAAAACCTTGCATAATTCCTATCATGGTAGAGAGCATCAAGTATCTTAATAACAGAGTCCTGAAATTATGAATTGAAGCTAAAAATGAGATCCAAACAACGAGAGAGTGATAAAGCGAAGATCAGATTAAAAAAGAATTACCGTGAGAAAGATATTGACTGATTGTTCAACCTTGATAACCCCTTTTTCCCACGCACTAGGAGATGAAACACTATCATCACTTGCGTTACTACCAGTAGCTGAATCAAAAGGAGAGGCTGTTTTAGAAGGAAAAGAGTCTTGTAGAATAACTTTATCCTCTTTATCTTGCAATAGAGAAGCACGAATCCTGAACAAGAAGAAACGTTAAATGAAATCGATAAGAGATTATAGATTATAGATGATAGATGAACGTTGAGAGATTATTAGAATTTACAAAACCTGGAAAACGATGGACGAAATGAAAGAGGACGGAACTGGGAGGTGAGTGGTTTGTTGAGATGTGTGGTTGGGAAGAGGGAAGAAGAGAGCATCGCCGCCGCCATCTCGGGCGGTAGGTGGTGGTGGAGATGGAGGTGAGTGTTGGTTTGGGATATTATTTAAGTGGAGATGGGAAAGGGGAGGTTGGTTTTAGTGGTGTCTTCATGCTTTTTGTCGTTTGGCGGGTTTTATTATAAAACGGCATTTTTGGCTATTCCGGCGACTATAGAGACTATAGTACGGGGTGACGCATAGGTATATTCTGTGTGAGTGGTTTTCCATGGTGCTAGATTTTTAGGAGAAAGATATTTATTTGTCCCAAGTTAGTCCGGGGTTTTATTTAAAATTTTAAGATAGTTCATTGCTTTTTATGATTTTAAGTCAGGGTTGTGTTTGATTGCAGAAAATTAAATGATAAAAAAATAAATTGAGATTTCTGTGTTAAAGTGAAAAAATTTGCTAAAGGTAGATTTTGTCATAGTTTATTCTTATGTATAACCATTGTTCTCATGGAGTCTCATCTCTAATTTAAGGACGTGAGATTGGTTCTATTATATAATAGACAATCTCTTAATATTTAATATAACAATATTAAAATTCAACCGTGAATTAAAGATACTCATATCAATTATCAATATTTTATGGATATTAAACATAACCCTATCTCTAAACATTAGTATTTAATAAATGGAGACTTGGATCTAGTAATGACCAACGTCTCTCGTATTTTAGATAATTAATCCAAAACAAACATTAAGAACTAAGAATAGTCAATATTACAGGTTAAGTAGAATTACTTAAATTCCATAACCACAATTAAACATGGGCATTTAATGACATATACCTCTAACAAAGAGATTCATAACTACCTTTATTCATTGTAAATGTACATGTAATCTCAAAAAGGCAAATTTAGAGTAACATGCACAGCGATCTCTCAAGCTTTGCTTTTGCTTTAATCTCCATCTTTTATTCTACTATTGAGACCAATGTGAACCTGGTACCTTTTTCTATTGCCTTGAATCCACCAAAACTCCTTTCGAGTTGAATATGTCACCCCTGGCTATAGGCTTAAGAAATGTATGTTCGCTAGGAGCACCGCCTAGAGAACCTACTTTATTCCATGTTAAGTAGTGTCCGTTCACCGAACAACTAGCACTAGTCACCCTAATTCGCTATGTGCATCGCTCATCTTCGACTAGTGCACAGACTCATTCTTCACCATGAAATTACTTAGCCTTGAAGTCTTCTCTTGTATGTGCTCACCTAACGCGCCCATGGATCTGGTCTAACGAATCTTGCTTGTATGTAAATGGTCTTGGCAAGTTGTTTGTGTGGATTTTGGTGGGTTTTTTTTAGTACTTTTCACGTATTTTGGGTGAATGTGCAAGTAAAAAGTCCAAATAGGTGTCTTATCACTTTTCATTGATAAATTGGAGGTTTTATATTGATTGCTTGTAAAATAAATTAATAAGTGTTTGAGTATTTTACATAAGTTTGGAACTTATCAAATCTCGCCATCTTATCTTTTTGTTTATCCTCAAACAAAATTCATTCAAATGATTCGGAAATTTTGAAATGCATGTTTCATTAAAAGGTTAAATGATTAGGTCAAGGATTTTTTTAAATCATTTATGAAAGTCATGGTATTCTTTTTAATGCAAGTTCGTTATCAACATCATAAATATCCATAACCCATAGCATGAAGATATACCAATTTTTTACTAAAGTGAGATTTCAAAATATGTCTAGATCAATATTCAATTATTCATTATAATCATGATCTCACTAAATTTCTCTCAATTGTTAGTGTTTTTCTCATAATTGGACAATGCACAGATTATAAAAATAGTTTGTATTTCATCTAAGCAATATCACAAAATACATTGTCAATCATGAATCAGTAAGGTCTTTTTTTAGTTGTAGTGTGGCTGGGCATACAAAAAATATTGATTTTTCTTTTGATTCAAAAATTTTTAAGATTAGAGAGCAAAATTTTGTTGGTAAATCATTTAATTTTCAAAAATTCTTTTTATTTTATTTCACTTTTTACAACTATTTTTATTTTGGTGATATTCTTTTGTATGCTTTGACTTTTCATTTCTTTTTGTTTGTTTTGTCAAAATCATATTCTTTTATTTTTCTTTTCATCATTACTACTTCATTTTCTTTTTCACACATTTACTTTTCTCCCCAACATTGTTTTTGATATACTCTTACATTTTTCATGTGCTCTCCTATCCTTAAGCATCATGAAACAAAGTTAAAGTATCAAGTCTCGTATCTCATTCAACAATATCAAAAAGAGCTTTGGAGCTTAAAATCTTTGATCATATCTTTTTAAGGTACAAGTTGCAATTTCATTATGTGTTATACTATAGTGCTCAAAAATATGTTGATCATTTCATCTTAATGAGTTACTTAACAACTACCATTAAAAAGTTTTCTTTCAAACTTTTTCTAAAGGTTTTTTTTTGGTATCGGTGTAACCGGATACACCTCTTGGTTAGCCGATTAAACAAACGATTTTTTGAATTCTTTATTTTGCAGCAGCAAGTATAAAAGGTTACACCATTTCGGTTAACCGGTTACACATTTTAAATTTTCAATTTTTTCATATAATGTTTCAGTGTAACCGGTTACGATTATGTGTTAACTGGTTACCACTGAAACAATGACATTTTTTAACTGAAAATCTGATTCTAATGAATTTCATTTTTGCATACTTCAAGCACGATATCTCTTCATGATTACATGCTTGTTCAGAAAGGTGTTATGGTAGTATAAATACATAGCATATCAGATTTTTGTTTCCTACCTCTTTCATTATAATTCAATTTATTTTTCTCTCAAAATTTCAAACAAGTGTCTTGTATCATAAACCTTTGTGTGAAACTTACTGCATTAAATTTCATTGCATCATTTAAAGTTTTAACGTTACTTCTTAGCACTTGTATAATATCTTATGAATTGTTTACTTGAAAGAGAATATCAATTATAGCAACTGATATATATCATCCAACTTTAAATTATTGTATAAAAATTCAGAATTGTGTGTGTACCTTGCTGTTCAGGATTGTTGGAAGCAATAGAGTGAAAAAGATATGATTGTTCTCTTCTTCTAATTTGTAAGATCATATGGGAGTTGTCCTTATTGATTAAGTTAGTAACTTATGTATAGTGGCTAGGATAGTCTTCTACAAGGTTCTAACACTTATTGAAATCTCTTACTGCGTAAGGGGACTGGAGTACTCTTGAATTGTGAGGGAAACCAGGATATATCGTCGGCGTTCTTTACTTTTTTGCATTTACCGTTTTTTAAACATAAAAAACCAGAAAGTTAAAGTAAAACTTCATTAATACCAAAAATCAGTCAAAGTACTTAATTCACCCCCTCTTATGTGCATTCTACACTTAAAATTAGTATTAAAATAGGTTATAAGTAACATGTTCCTAAAAGATTCAGAATGACTTCCGCAAATCCGGATTTTAGAGACAGTGGTAGCAGTAATAAGTCTTCATTGTTCTGTGGTGAATACTTTGATTTTTGGAAAATTCATATGAAAGCACATCTAGAGGCACAAGGAGAAGAAATATAGAATGTCGTAGAAAATGATCTATTCATCCCTACAAGTGTTATCAATGGTGTAGGCACACCAAAAAAAATTCATGGGATGAAGATGATAAGAAAAATGTTCTCTACGGAAAAAAAAGAAATAAACATACTTCAAAATGCAATTAGCATGAATGAGTTCTTTTGTATATCTTAATGTACAACAATGAAGGAAATATATGATATGTTAGTAGTCACTCATGAAGGAACTCTTGAAGTAAAAAGATCAAGATTGAATACATTATGTCAAAAATATGAATTATTCATAATGCAGCCCCCGAGAATCAATTCTTACTTGTAAAAAATATGTGTGCACTTGATCAATCACTTGATCTCTTTTGTTAAGACTTTTACTAACGACGAATTTAATCTTAAAGTGTTTAAATCTTTGACCAGGAAATAGAAACTGAAAGTGACGGCGATATCGAAAAAGAATAGTTTATCCAATATGACATCCTCAATACTGTTCGAAAAACTCCAAGAGAATTAAATAGAACTTGAAAGATCGGAGAAACATGAAATTTAAGTAAAAGATTCAAAAGATATTGTCTTAAAAACTAGAGTAAAAAGCATGTTAGCAATTGTCATGCCCCAATTTTGTCCGGCCATTTGTGGTTTACCCATGAGATCTTTTTATTTCAAATGCTCATTTGCATAAGTGTGTTCATAATCTAATATGTGGTTTGAATCTTTTTACATTACTAATCCAAAACCTATTTTTTCTATTAGTAAGTATTAAGAGCCACGTTATTATTTCTATGATCATTATTTACTAGTCCATTTACACATCCCAAATATTTATACCAAGTTCTAAGTTCTTCATGGGTTCCCAAATTAAATTTGCATTTTTTAGAAAACATGTATGTGTCATTTTTAAATTAAAAGTTTCATATTTAGATATTTTGTATTTAAAATAGAATTGTGTTATTTTTTTTAAAATCCCATATTTAGATTTTTGTATTTAAAATATAATTGTGTTGTTTTTAAATTAAATCACTATACTTAGTTTCTTTGTACCTAAGTTAGAATTATGTTATTTTTTAGATTAAGTCATTATACTTAAGTTAGAAATATGTTGTTTTTAAAATTAAGTCATTATACTTAAGTTAGAAATGTGTTGTTTTTAAAACTAAGTCATTTTACTTAAGTTAGAAATATGTTGTTTTTAAAATTAAGTCATTATACTTAAGTTAGAAATATGTTGTTTTTAAAATTAAGTCATTTTACTTAAGTTAGAAATATGTTGTTTTTAAATTAAGTCATTATACTTAAGTTAGAGATATGTTGTTTTTAAAATTAAGTCATTTTACTTAAGTTAGAAATATGTTGTTTTTAAAATTAAGTCATTATACTTAAGTTAGAAATTTGTTCTTTTTAAAAGTTGAAATTGATTAGCATAAATAAATATTGAGTTAAATTTTGAAAAGTTTAAAAGGTAATTACATAATTAAAATTTAATTCAATAAGCTCCAAATAATCCAAATACATTTTGTCTTTAAAAAAATTTTTTAAACTAAATAATTACATTTTTTGACTAAGTGGAATTTGCTGCAAAAACAGGTTCCTAATTCTAATGACCAAGACCAAAATCAATCGACTGGTTAAACACTCCTTTGGGCCTAGGCGCAAAAACATGTTGTCTTGAAGCTTGGAGCAGCCACTTTTCCATTCCATCAAAGTCTCTTCAAATCTGTGACCTGCAAAGAGAAAATAGCTTATTTTAAAAGCACTTTTCAAAAGCACTTAGAGAGCTGAAAAACAACTAAATGAATCATTCAGTTTAAAGCTTAATCCATAAGGTTAACCTAAGCATCCAAAAAGCGCTTTTTACATTAGCTTAAAACAAAAACAGATCAAATCCCACATAATCTGGGATGAGAAAATCAAAAAGAAAAAAGAGTTTTTTAAGGCTTAATCATTTCTTCATAATAACAACAGAAGAGAGGTTAACGGGGGGATACACATCACAGTAAGAGATTTTTCAAAAGATACTCTAAACACAACAGCAAACACAGCAATAAACACAGCAAAGTTATTTTTCTTCAAAACCCAAAATCAAGAACAACCTAAACACAAACAGAGTTTTCTTTCAAAAACCATAAAGAACACAACAGCAATAACAGAAACGGAGACACTCGGAAATCCTTCATCGACGATTCACGAATCAATCAGTAATCGAAGGAGAAAAGAGAGATAGAGTTAGGAAAGAAAAGAAATAACAGAAGCATAAGAGAGAAGCGAAAAAACTCGACGATACCTTTTCAGAATTGATTCGCTTCTGCTCTTCATCTTTCGACTCGAGCATCGTCGTTCTGCGTTCCATCTTCAAGCCACGACCACTCACCATCCACCACCACAACTCAACGATATCACCCTTCTTCACTTCCGATCAAATCCATTCTACCGGACCACCACCGTTCGTTTCTTCTTCCGCCGTCACAAACCCTTGCGTCTCCAACTAACCACCTCCGGCACAACGTTCCCACCATCGACCTCCTCACAATTGGTCGTGACACTTCCATCCACTGGGTGCACAAGTATCGTCGCCATCCAACCATTATCCATCCTCATCATCCATTGACAACCACATATCTCTTGTTAGCTCTGCCGACAACAAGTTCACGACAACACACCTTTTTTTTCCACAACTCCAAGTTGCAACAACAAACAATACATTGGATCCCCCATGTTTTTGGTTTGATTTCGGCATATTTGAAATTTCCAACAACAATAGTTCAATGTTGCCTCGATCTTGTAGGATGATACAACTATAGAAGTTGTTAGTCTCACATCTTAAGCGATCCGTAAGAATCATCCTGGCCATATCGAAAACGGAGGTGCCCTTGTATCCAACAACTCATACGCACTACAAGCGTTACCGCAACAACGACGACAAGCTTGGAACAACTCAACAAACCGTATCAATTTATTTCATGCTCAGCTTTACTCTTATCCTCCTTCGACCGCGAACCCACACGCTCCACACCCTCATTTTCTACCTCCAACGAGCGCCCTCACAAAACCACAGTTTCTCCGCCGGCCACAATCGACCTTCAATCGCTCCTCACCGGCGTAACCTCCACTATTCTGACAACCACTTACCGCCGCCAATAACGGCCTTCACCACCGTACTCTTGTCCACCCCGACGTACTCTCTCACACGCCGTTGTGGAGGTTAGAGTCTGGATCCATCGTCATCGCTCCCACTTCAATGATCTTTGAAAGGAACTTTGGTTTCACAGATTATCACTTCAATCTTGATCAGAGGCTGAGGATTAGAGTCTGGATCCGTTATGTTCGTTGTTGGATCGCCATGTTCTGAGGGAAGTTCTAAAGCTTCTTTGCATCGCGTCCAGGATGAAAACGTGGTGACCTGGGTTTTGCTGAAGGAAGCAAATTGAAGCATTTCATGGATAGGCCTTGACTGTTTGGGCATAAGGCCCAAAACGGGTTCGCTTATCTCCACCCTCATTTCTCAGGTTCACACCTCTTCTTCATAATCATTTAATTTAAACTAATCTCTTGGAATTCGCTTAATCAATAATAATTAATTTTGGATTTAAGTTCAGACTCTGCTTTTTCTATTTGTGATTAAAATGATTATTTATAATCATAAGAATTTATGTGATTAAGAGATTAATTGTAATTGGGATTAAGTGTGAGTTGTTAATTATTTAGGATTAATTGTTTAAGTGCAAACTTTATGTTTAAATTAATTAGACTTAGTCAAATATTTTTTTTCTTTAAACATTGTTTAATTCAGAAAAAATCAAGCGAGAGAGAGAAGGTATTTGTAAATTTTGTTCCTCCACTCTTAATGTACCACCGCATGTCAATATTTTATTAGTGGACTTCCAAATTAAAAAATACATGAGGCTCTCTTTCCTTCCAGATATTAGGACGCCGCCCCTACTCTTCTCATACAGCCATGTTTCATTTTGTTTTTCTTTATATCTATTTATTTATTTTCTCAAAGGCTTAATTATTAGTTGGGTTGGGCCTAATTAGATTTTGGTGAGTGCACCCTTTGCTATGCTTGCTTCCATTTTCTTCAATCGACATTTCAATTGATCAATTAATTTTAATTAACATGATTAGTTGGCCTAAATGAATAATTTTGATAATTAATTTTAATCAACTTGATTGATTGATTCAATCAAACTTTAAATTAATTAACTTGGTTAATTAAATATTGATTGATTTTCATTCAAATCCACCGTCGATCCAAAACCGCTTTAAACCGCTAAAACCAAACAATTATCGATTCAATCGAGTCCATCTCCCACACCTTCGTAAGTCGATTGCTCTTAGCATCGCCGTCAACCTCACATAGCTTACTCTTGGGCTTCCTTACAATGAGACCTATTCGATTATTAAATAATCGATTAGATGATCGATTCACTAAGAAAACTCATTTCATTCATAAACACAAATTCAAAGCCTCAATCCAACATCGAGTACTTTTATTCAAACCAAATCAAAATACCCAATCACAATCAAATAACATTTCATATGAAAATAAAAAGGGGGATGGTTTTGAGTTTTCAACTCCTCTCTTCGATTATTTGAATACGAGTTCTCTTACTCGGTTAGTCAAATAGTTGTCATTTCTAATCCATTTAATCACAAACAAATCAAATCATTTTATAATAAGAAATGAAAAGGGAGATGACTTTGAGTCTTCAATTTCTCTCCTCGATTATTTGAATACAAGTTCTCTTACTTGGTCAGTCAAACAATCGTCATTTCTCCACAAACGTCTAAATCCGATTAAATCAAATTATTTTCATAATAAGCTAAATGAAAAGGGAGATGACTTTGAGTTTTCAACTTCTCTCCTCAATTGTTTGAATACGAGTTCTCTTACTCGGTTAGTCGAACTATTGTCATTTTTCCACCAACTTATACCATAAGTCAAATCATTCTCAATCAAAACTATACGAAAAAGAGATGGTTTCGAGCTTTCAACTCCTCTTCTCAAATGCTTGGATATGAGTTGTTTTACTCTCATTCAGGTACTTGTCATTAATTATTATCCAATCCTTTTCATAATTACTCAGATGAAACAGAAAATGGTCTAGATTCTTCTATTCTCTTTCCCGATTATTAGGATACGAGTTGTCTTACTCGACTATCCGAGTAATCGTCATCCATTTAAAATACCTTAATTCTTATCCAATCCTTTTCATAATTACTCAGATGAAACGGAAAGCGGTCTAGAGTCTTTTATTCCCTTTCCCGATTATTAGGATACGAGTTGTCTTGCTCGATTATCCGAGTATTCGTCATCCATTCAAAACACCCTAATCATTATTAAATCCTTTTACAATTAAGGATGAAAAAGAAAACGGTCTAGAGTCTTCTATTCCCTTTCTCGACTGTTAGGATATGAGTTGTCTTACTCGACCATCCGAGTAATCGTCATCCAACCAAAATACTTTAACACATCAGACCTATCCTCTCCTCGCCCTTGTGCAATCGAAACAAATCAAACAAAACATCAAACATATCAACTCAACTTGTCACCCCGTGTGACCAAAACTCTTTCAAAAAGAACACCATTTAATCCTTTCTAATGCGCACAACAAACTAGTGCTTAAGCCTCCGCCGAGAGTAGACAAGCCAACGTTTAGCCTTTAGGATGCAATCCAAATAGTTGTTCATTAAAGAACACCAACCAACCGTAGTTCCCCGAACTACGAATGCTATGATTTCCTTATTATACCATAAGGATACGTAGGTAGGAGATTGTTGTATCTTCACGAGCACACTAATAAAAAACCTCCCTTTTTCCCTTTCTGAGGTTCTCATCCATTTCTATTTTCAATATTTTATAACTCAAAGATAACAAACAAGCATAAATTAACACTCGAAACACACTATTGAACTAAAAGGTTCCCGTTGAGTACAACGGACGCGAGGGGTGATAATACCTTCCTCTTGCGTAATCCACTCCCGAACCCGAATATGGTTGCGACGACCATTATTCCATTTTCTAAAGATTTTATCGATATTTTCCTATTCCTTCATTGGGATAAATAAAGTTCGGTGGCGACTCTGTTCAAACATAAATTTTTCCGCGACCATCGCGAGAAATCGTATTTTTCGAGATGCGACAGATGGCGACTCTGCTGGGGACTAGCTCCAAGCAAAAGAGAGTGAAGCCTAATTTAGTTCAGTTTCTGTATTGTGTGTTAATCTTGTTTGTTTGATTGTCATTCTTATTCTGTTATTATTATCCTGTCATAATTATTGTGTTGTGATTTATTGAGTATGTCTTATTTGGGGCTCTTTGTTAGTGGTGCTTTGTGAGATAGGCTCTCTACCTGAGTCTGAGAAAAACCATAAGATTAAGTTGGTGGTCGTGTAGTGGGCGCCCACAAGGAGTCTTCCTTGTTGGGAAGAAACGAAGACCCCACCTAGAGGAGATTCTCTTGAGATATTATTGTCCGACGAGTCTTCGTCACGACGATAGTATTTTCAAGTTGGATCAATGACTCTAGGGACCTTTTAACCCACTCTATCCGGCGGTTATCTAGTATTAACCTACGAAGTTTCAGACTTGTTGGGTTAATATGAAAGCCCCAATCAGATGAGGTCCCTTGGACGTATTACTATCTTACAGTAATATTTCCAACCTCGATCTATGACTCTGAGAACCTTGTTAGAACCCTGGACTCGAGAGTCGTGTAGTAGAATCCTCATGGAGTTTTCCTTGTTTGGGATAATAGAAAGACCTCACCTAGACGAGATCTTCTTAAGGATACTATTGTCCGACGAGTCTTCGTCACGACAGTGACGTCCTCAAGAAATATCCATGACTCTGGGAACCTACCAACTGTAGAGCCTACCCATGGGGTTCCATTAATTAGAGATACATGTCATTTACCCGTTATTCTGATCCATCTGAAAACACATTGAACCTGTGATCATGAACATGTCACTACAACTCATACACATATCATTGCATCTGCAATCATCATGCATTGCATATCACCTTTCATACAAAATATATACAAAAAAACTCATCCACCCTTCGTCCATAGCCTGCAGTTGATTTCCCGGTACTCATATCAGACTTGAAGTAGCTCTTGAAAGATCATGGATCCGTTGGAGCAAAGTCATATTGCATTGGGAGGAGATGTGAACTCAATAAAAAATCAGCTAGACCAACTTGTGGAAGTTATGATTGTAACACCCCTTTTTCTACCCTAAAATGCTTAACCTATAATCAGAGTAAATAAGCACGCATATAAACAAAAGGGCGTCACATCGACGTTTTCAAAAACTAAAAGCTTTCAAAAACCAACATCATTCATCATCAATATACAATACACATGGTCATTTAAAATAACACATTTCAATTATCATGAATATTCCAGAATATGCGTTCGCAGCGGAAAATAATGAATACTCATGCATTTCATAAAATGATCCATGTCCCATACCATGATCATCTCTCAATAATCTCCTCAAGATAAAATAAAACCATATCCAGAATATTTGGCATTATGGCATCTCAAACAGCAATTGCAATCAAACATGTTCACAAGTAATAACATAATACGTATCCAAATAAGATATGAGTTCAATACTACTAATCTACCCCGTGTTACATGACCATAGCATTGACTCACTACCTAGTCTCCAAACTAGAATACGGAAGCTCTCCGGCTAAATCTCGAATGAGCTACCTTCCACTTACTTCAGCAATACTACTCCTGAGTATCTGCACGATGCCCATGTAAAGGCAACATTCAAACAGAAAGGGTGAGAATTCAAATCATTATGAAGAAGTATAATAAGGCACAATGGTTAACTCAACAATTAACGGAATTCATCACACCTTGTATAACCATGTCAATAATATTAACTAACATTTATTTCCCATATTTCAACATCCATCAAAACTCAAGGAGTATAATATTAAGATCCCATACTATATTTCCAATTATACACATAACTACAATTATCACATAATCATATACTTTGCCAAGTTATGTATCCAAACATCACCAAATTCAATTACCATATCTCATACACACATCACAATCACAACACTGCATACACTCAATTATCACATACCTCTAATGTGACTCAATGCAAGACATGTGACTCTATGCATGTGGTACCGCAATGTGAACCCAGTGTTACACCGTTTTCCGATTCAATATCTAGAATCCAAGCCACGCTTCCGATCCGGACAAGATCAAAGCCACTATGTCTATTTCCAATTAAGGATCAACGTCTGCTACGCCTATTTCCAATTAAGGATCAACGTCTATGTGAACCCACAGTTTCACCGCTTTCCGATTCAATATCTAGAATCCAAGCCACTACGTCTATTTCCAATTAAGGATCAACGTCTGCTACGCCTATTTCCAATTAAGGATCAACGTCTATGTGAACCCACAGTTTCACCGCTTTCCGATTCAATATCTAGAATCCAAGCCACTACGTCTATTTCCAATTAAGGATCAACGTCTGCTACGCCTATTTCCAATTAAGGATCAACGTCTATTACCATGTGAACCCACAGTTTCACCGCTTCCACCATGAAGCCGACCATGCCATGAATGAATGTACAAATACCAACACATATGCAATTAAGATCATCTCTACCATCTTAACATTCCACATATCACCATAATTCAACTCTATGAATTATCCACCAATGGTACATATACACATTCATAACAATATTCCATTCACAAATATAGGCTAATTATTAACTACGCACACTTAGATTGCATTTCAAAATAAATACCACTTTCAAAATCTCAATTTTTAATTTTTCAACAGTGGTAACCGGTTAACGCTCGGAGGGTAACCGGTTAACACAAAACAGAATCAACTTCCTGCGCAGATTTTCAAGCAAGTAACCGGTTAACGCTCGGTGGGTAACCGGTTAACACAAAACAGAATCAACTTCCTGCGCAGATTTTCAAGCAAGTAACCGGTTAACGCTCGGTGGGTAACCGGTTAACACAAAACATAATCAATTTCCTGCACAGATTTATAAGCAAGTAACCGGTTAACACTCGGTGGGTAACCGGTTAACATAAAACAAAATCAACTTCCTGCGCAGATTTTCAAGCAAGTAACCGGTTAACGCTCGGTGGGTAACCGGTTAACACAAAACAGAATGCAGAATTTTTTGCGTTTTTCATCGTTGGAGGCTTTCGGAACTCCGATTTCGATTCTGTAAAAAGCCAAACGTTCAGAAAATTATAACTCACACAATACTCTAAGTATATAACGTTAATTTGCAGTTTTAACACAATCAATCACCACAAATCAAGGATACTTATCAAAATCTAACAATTTCAAACAACCATACAAAATTAGGGATTTTAACCTAAACATACTTCTACCCATTGACCCAATCATACTAACCCATAATAATAAGGATTCCCCCCTTACCTCTTCAATTTTCTGGAAACCTTAGCTTCTCTCTTGTTCTTCCCCTCTTCTCCTTACTTTTCCTCTTTTCTTTCTCTATTGCCGTCAATGATTAAATTAATCCTACTTCTCACTCTCCTACCTTTTATATTCTAGTATTATATTTGGACTTAAAGAATGATACCTCTAATTTAATTATTAGGCCCAATAAGACCTAGTATTATAATATCTCTATTTAATTCAAATAAATTAAACCAACTCAATATGCACACCAAGTTAATTAATTCAATTATTCATTATATCTCGTATCAACTAAATAATTAATTAACACACCAAAATTAATATAATCGATTATTTTACTACCTAACAACCAATTAATTAATTAACACTCCAAATAAATAAAATAAAATATAGTAATAATAATATAAGAAATAATTACTAAAATTGGGTTGTTACAACTCTCCCCCACTTAAAAGATTTTCGGCCTCGAAAATACCTCAAACGAACAACTCCGGATACGATTCCTTCATCTTATCCTCGAGTTCCCAAGTAATATTGTCATTGGCGGCTCCTCCCCATATCACTTTCACCAAAGCAATCTCCTTACCACAAAGCTTCTTCACTTCTCGATCTTCAATTCGCATAGGTGATGTATCAACCGTCAAATTATCCCGCACTTGAACATCATCTAATGGAACAACATACGATGGATCCACAATGTACCTCCTCAATTGAGACACATGGAACACATCATGAAGATTAGAAAGTGACGGTGGTAATGCAATCCGATATGCCACTTCACCTACCCTCTCGGAAATCTGATAAGGACCAATGAAACGCGGCGTCAACTTACGCGACTTCAAAGCTCTACCAACACCCGTTATTGGCGTAACTCGAAGAAAAACATGCTCATCTTTCTCAAACTCAAGAGCTTTCCTCCTCTTATCATAATAACTCTTTTGACGACTCTAAGAAGCCTTCATCTTCTCTTGAATCATCTTAATCTTATCATTAGTCTCTTGAATCAACTCGGGTCCAACCACAACACTCTCCCCTGATTCGTACCAACACAAAGGAGTTCTACACGTTCTGCCATAAAGAGCCTCAAAAGGTGTCATTCCAATACTCGAATGGAAACTGTTGTTATACGTAAACTCGATCAAAGGCAAGAAACTATCCCAATTTCCTCCTTGTTCCAAGACACAAGACCTCAAAATATCTTCAAGTGACTGAATACTCCTCTCCGTTTGACCATCAGTTTGCGGATGATATGCTGAACTCAAACGCAACTTCGTACCCAAAGCACTTTCCAAACCTTCCCAAAATCTCGAAGTGAACCTCGGATCTCTATCCGAAACAATGCTCGATGGAATACCATGCAAACACACAATCCTTTCGATGTACAACTTAGCAAGTCTCTCCATCGAATAATCCATCCTCATCGGAATAAAATGAGCACATTTCGTCAACCTGTCTACAATGACCCAAATCGCCTCACAATTACTCGATGTTCTCGGCAAACCCGAAACAAAATCCATAGAGATACTATCCCACTTCCACTCGGGAATAGATAACGGTTGCATCAAACCAGACGGCTTTTGATGTTCAATCTTTGACTTTTGACAAGTCAAACATGAATACACAAATTCCGCTACATCCTTCTTCATACCTTGCCACCAAAACATCTTCCTCAAGTCTTGATACATTTTAGTAGCACCAGGATGAATACTCAGACCACTTCTATGCCCTTCCTCAAGAATCCTCTTTCTCAAATCCGCAACATCCAGAACACAAACTCGATCACGACACCTCATGATACCATTCTCATCAATCCGAAAGTCACCACCTTTGCCTTGATTAATCAATGTCATAACATCGACTAATTTCAAATCTGATTTCTGACCTTCTCTAATCTCGTCAAGAATGCCACACGTAAGCTTCAACATACCAAGCTTAACACACTAAGGCGTCGCTTCACATACCAAACTCAAATCTCTAAATTGCTCCAACAATTCAAACTCTCGAATCATTAACATAGACATGTGCAATGACTCCCTACTCAATGCATCGGCTACAACATTCGCCTTTCCAGGATGATAATTCAAACCAAAATCATAATCTTTCAAGAATTCCAACCATCTTCTTTGCCTCATGTTCAATTCTTTCTGATCGAACAAGTACTTCAAACTCTTGTGATCACTAAACATATCAAATCTCGACCCAAACAAATAATGTCTCCAAAGCTTCAACACAAACACAACGGCGACCAACTCTAAATCATGCGTCGGATAATTCCTCTCATGAACTTTAAGTTGCCTTGAAGCATAAGCTACCACTTGCCCTTTTTGCATCAAAACACCTCCCGAACCCAACAAAGAAGCATCAGAATACACAACGAAAGTTTCTAACGGATCCGGTAAAATCAAAATAGGAGCCGTAGTCAATCTTCTCTTAAGCTCTTGAAAATTCGCTTCACACTACGAAATCCAAATGAAAGCTTGACCTTTCCTAGTCAATTGTGTCAATGGTAACGACAACTTAGAAAATCCTTCAATGAACTTCCTATAATAACTAGCCAAACCAAGGAAACTTCTAATTCAGCAACAGACCTAGGAGCTTCCCACTGAGATACAACTTCAATCTTCGTAGGATCCACAGAAATACCACCACTCGAAATCACATGTCCAAGAAAACTTACTTCACTCAACCAAAACTCACATTTAGAGAGTCTAGCAAACAACTTCTTCTCTTTCAACACCGATAACACAACCTTCAAATGCTCGGCATGATCCTCTTTACTCTTGGAATAAATCAATATATCATCGATGAACACAACAACAAACTTATCCAGATAATCATGAAATTTTTTATTCATATACTCCATAAATACACCAGGTGCATTAGTCACACCAAAAGGCATCACGGAGTACTCGTAGTGACCGTACCTTGTCCGAAAAGTAGTCTTTTGAATATCCTCAGCCTTTACACGAATCTGATGATACCCAGACCTCAAATCAATCTTGCTAAACACACAAGCTCCAACCAGCTGATCCATCAGATCGTCAATCCTCGGAAGTGGATACTTGTTTTTAATCGTCACTTTATTCAGTTGTCTGTAATCAACACATAATCTCATAGAACCTTCTTTCTTCTTGACCAACAGAACAGGTGCACCCCACAGCGACACACTAGGACGAATAAACCTCTTCTCGAGCAAGTCTTCAAGTTGACTCTTCAACTCTTTCAACTCAGAAGCAGACATTTTATAGGGAGCCATCGATACAGGACTAGTTCCAGGAACTAAATCAATCGAAAACTCAACCTCACGTTCCGGCGGTAAATCACTTATATCTTCCAGAAATACCTCCGTAAACTCACAAACTATTGGAAATTCTTCAATCGTCCTCTTCTCACGAATACCCAAAGTTGCCAACAACATAAACAACTCGGCACCATCTTGCACCGATTCATCAACTTGCTTAGCAGACACAAACCAATCTCCCTTAGCACCAACCTCGGGAAAAATAACTGTCTTCTCAAAACAGTTGATATACACTCGATTAACTTCTAATCAACACCATCCTCGAATCCGATCTCTCTTCGGGTTCAGGAAAAACACATCATTCTCAGACAGGTTAACTAGCCAACACTGCACTTTCTGAGCATCCGTACAGTTCATGACTCTGAAGATCTTCTCAATTGCCTTCAGCCAAGCTTGAGCTTTATCAGGTTCATGCTCACCCTCGAAGATAGGAGGATTGTTCCGCTGGAATCTCCCCAAAGCACGGAACTCATCATCATCTCCATTTCGGTTACCAGCATTCGCTTGAGGGATCTAACCAATGGAGTCAGCCAACATCCTCAGCGCCTCAGCAATGGCATCATCATTCCTGCCTGAAACCATCATCCTGAACAGCCCGAACAACCAGACAAACAGTATCGATCGTGTCAGATACACAAATTGAATATAATAGGATTGGAAAACATTAACGACTATTGACCAACTGGTCGACCATGCTCTGATACCACTAATGTAACACCCCTTTTTCTACCCTAAAATGCTTAACCTATAATCAGAGTAAATAAGCACGCATATAAACAAAAGGGCGTCACATCGACGTTTTCAAAAACTAAAAGCTTTCAAAAACCAACATCATTCATCATCAATATACAATACACCTGGTCATTTAAAATAACACATTTCAATTATCATGAATATTCCAGAATATGCGTTCGCAGCGGAAAATAATGAATACTCATGCATTTCATAAAATGATCCATGTCCCATACCATGATCATCTCTCAATAATCTCCTCAAGATAAAATAAAACCATATCCAGAATATTTGGCACTATGGCATCTCAAACAGCAATTGCAATCAAACATGTTCACAAGTAATAACATAATACGTATCCAAATAAGGTATGAGTTCAATACTACTAATATACCCCGTGTTACATGACCAGAGCATTGACTCACTACCTAGTCTCCAAACTAGAATACATAAGCTCAACGGCTAAATCTCGAATGAGCTACCATCCACTTACTTCAGCAATACTACTCCTGAGTATCTGCACGATGCCCATGTAAAGGCAACATTCAAACAGAAAGGGTGAGAATTCAAATCATTATGAAGAAGTATAATAAGGCACAATGATTAACTCAACAATTAACGGAATTCATCACACCTTGTATAACCATGTCAATAATATTAACTAACATTTATTTCCCATATTTCAACATCCATCAAAAGTCAAGGAGTATAATATTAAGATCACATACTATATTTTCAATTATACACATAACTATAATTATCACATAATCACATACTTTGCCAAGTTATGTATCCAAACATCACCAAATTCAATTACCATATCTCATACACACATCACAATCACAACACTGCATACACTCAATTATCACATAACTCTAATGTGACTCAATGCAAGACATGTGACTCTATGCATGTGGTATCGCAATGTGAACCCAACATTTCACCGTTTTTCGATTCAATATCTAGAATCCAAGTCACGCTTCCGATCCAGACAAGATCAAAGCCACTACGTCTATTTCCAATTAAGGATCAACGTCTGCTACGCCTATTTCTAATTAAGGATCAACGTCTATGTGAACCCACAGTTTCACCGCTTTCCGATTCAATATCTAGAATCCAAGCCACTACGTCTATTTCCAATTAAGGATCAACGTCTGCTACGCCTATTTCCAATTAAAGATCAACGTCTATGTGAACCCACAGTTTCACCGCTTTCCGATTCAATATCTAGAATCCAAGCCACTACGTCTATTTCCAATTAAGGATCAACGTCTGCTACGCCTATTTCCAATTAAGGATCAACGTCTATTACCATGTGAACCCACAGTTTCACCGCTTCCACCATGAAGCCGACCATGCCATGAATGAATGTACAAATACCAACACATATGCAATTAAGATCATCTCTACCATCTTAACATTCCACATATCACCATAATTCAACTCTATGAATTATCCACCAATGGTACATATACACATTCATAACAATATTCCATTCACAAATATAGGCTAATTATCAACTACGCACACTTAGATTGCATTTCAAAATAAATACCACTTTCAAAATCTCAATTTTTAATTTTTCAACAGTGGTAACCGGTTAACGCTCGGAGGGTAACCGGTTAACACAAAACAGAATCAACTTCCTGCGCAGATTTTCAAGCAAGTAACCGGTTAACGCTCGGTGGGTAACCGGTTAACACAAAACAGAATCAACTTCCTGCGCAGATTTTCAAGCAAGTAACCGTTTAACACAAAACATAATCAATTTCCTGCGCAGATTTTTAAGCAAGTAACCGGTTAACGCTCGGTGGGTAACCGGTTAACATAAAACAGAATCAACATCCTGCGCAGATTTTCAAGCAAGTAACGGTTAACGCTCGGTGGGTAACCGGTTAACACAAAACAGAATGCATAATTTTCTGCATTTTTCATCGTTGGAGGGCTTTCGGACCTCCGATTTCGATTCCGTAAAAAGCCAAACGTTCAGAAAATTATAACTCACACAATACTCTAAGTATATAACGTTAATTTGCAGTTTTAACACAATCAATCACCACAAATCAAGGATACTTATCAAAACCTAACCATTTCAAACAACCATACAAAATTAGGGATTTTAACCTAAACATACTTCTACCTATTGACCCAATCATACTAACCCATAATAATAAGGATTCCCCCCTTACCTCTTCAATTTTCTGGAAACCTTAGCTTCTCTCTTGTTCTTCCCCTCTTCTCCTTACTTTTCCTCTTTTCTTTCTCTATTGCCGTCAATGATTAAATTAATCCTACTTCTCACTCTCCTACCTTTTATATTCTTCTCCTTACTTTTCCTCTTTTCTTTCTCTATTGCCGTCAATGATTAAATTAATCCTACTTCTCACTCTCCTACCTTTTATATTCTAGTATTATATTTGGACTTAAAGAATGATACCTCTAATTTAATTATTAGGCCCAATAAGACCTAGTATTATAATATCTCTATTTAATTCAAATAAATTAAACCAACTCAATATGCACACCAAGTTAATTAATTCAATTATTCATTATATCTCGTATCAACTAAATAATTAATTAACATACCAAATTAATTAATATAATCGATTATTATACTACCTAACAACCAATTAATTAATTAACACTTCAAATAAATAAAATAAAATATAGTAATAATAATATAAGAAATAATTACTAAATTTGGGTTGTTACAATGATAGTTTCATCAAAAAAGGAAGACATCCTCAACACTGGCAATCGTTGGACTGATTTGTTTCTATTTTTGGATTTGTAGTTTCTTTGTTGTTAAAAGCTGCTTGTGTTTAAACATTGTTGTTTTTAATGGTAATATTGATGAAGTAATGATGCATATTTTGAATTAATTATCTCGCATTCGCTCATTTTTCTTCTCTTATATCAAAAACAAAAATACATCTGTGTTTCTCCCATTCACTTTTCTTTATCGTAACCTTTATTTTAGCAAAGATTTGAGGGAGGATGACAAAAACAAGTTACCCATAATTGCTGACTATATGCTTTCGGATAAAATTCTGTTGATGATGTACAGGCATTGTTTCAAATCCCCAAACACTGGAGAGATAAGGAGTTAATCCCTAGTCAACCACTTTGAGCCTAGAAGTAGGTGTTTCTTTCGAATGAACAAACCCTTATGTTTAACCTGGGGAAGAGTAGTGTTCAGTTAACCTGACTACGCATTCAAATTTCAAGATGAAACATCCCGTCTGAGGACCAACCACATGATATTCTTCGCACACATCCTGAAGTGTCGAAGGAACCTTGAAAAATCAAAAAGTTATGACGGTTGTTCTTCAATGACCAATGACTTGGCATTCGCATTCTAAAAAAGGGAATCAATAAAAAAGCCCGCTAAGTCGATACCCCAAAAGGAGACTTAGGCAAAAACTAGGGCAATCCCGATGGACTAAAGCTTCAAAAAACGGTCCATGCAAAAGTTAGGGATCAAAACAAAAATCAAAGGAGGTCACGAAAACCCTCAACAAAATAAAAACAAGATTTAGTGACCACCATATCAAGAATCAAAGGGTCACCAATATCCATGAAGAGTAAAATGAAGCGACTGTCATTTCAAAAAGATCTTACACTGCTGAAATCTCGTAAGAGTAAGTGTGTGTCGAATTAATTGAACGTAGGATTGGAGATCATCATGAAGAAGGGGTGGGTTAAAATAAACTTCGAGCCTTATATCCTTTTGTTTCAATAACCATGAACCAAGCCATGTTACAACCCTCAAAATACCTAATTGAAGTAGGGTTTATTCCGAAAGCATACTACATCAAGGTTGCGTAAACTGACTCCTAAAGATTTGTTAATCTTCAACATCGATGTCATTATTCTCGCTGTGTCTTTCACACTTTAAATTGCTAAATCAGCATTACATTTGGACTCATGGTCCACTCGTCACACATTATCACATCATTCAAATAAATTCTTTTCAAAACTTGCATGAGTATCGCATTAAAATTACCATTTCTGAACAAACAATTTTAACTGCAAGATAATACTTGACGTCAGGGAAATTCCAACAATAAGGAACAATCAGAGGAACTTGGACATTCGTTGGTGCTGACCTGAATCAAGACTACCTCACAACCTATGAATCTGAGACATGCCACCTAAACATCAGTTGGTCATAGGAAGATTACTCCAAGAATTGGTCAGCTTGAAACAGTCCCCTAAAATCTGTTAATAAATGTGCAAATCTTTTCAAGAATCAGTTGATCCAGAGCAAATCATCTCAGGACTCTATTAACTAGGGGCAGGTCACCTAGAGGTTCTGTTGGCCAGGGGCAGACCCCTTCAATGTTCAGTTAGGGTGAGTTAAGTCGCTTCAACGCTCATATCGGGGCAAGCTACCTCAAGAGCACAGAAAAGTCAACCACTCCAAGAGTCGGTTAACCAAGGATAAATCCTTTCATGGATCAAAATTTTGGGGCAAGCCATCTCCAAATTATGGTACAATTTCTTTCGAAATCCTTTCGAGGTAAACGTCCGCAAAGACCCAACAAACTGGGGCAAGATGAGCCATATAGGAGCAAGTCCTCTCCATATTTTCAAGCTGATCAATCAAAAGTTTGGTCGCACATCAGCAACCATAGAGTTCGAGACAAGTGTCGGGGAATCACGCTATCACCCCATAAAATAACCTTTTAACAGACAAAAATCTTTCTGCAAAAAACCATTCTCTTCCAATACCCGCGCAGGGGCATTTTGGAAACCTTCCAATCATTACATAAATCATCATCATGCATTAGTCATGTCGCTTTGCTCTAGCACAAAGCCATGCATATCATATCATTTATCAGGCATAACCCCCCATAACATGAACCTGACATCAAAAAGCCTTGAAACCCAAAATCTGACACCAAAGCCCAGTTCCCGTCTGGAAATTCATTTCAAAGCCCAGTTCCCGTGTGGCAATATATGTCAAAGTCCAGTCCTCGTCTGGCAATTCATTTCAAAGCCCAGTTCCCGTCTAGCAATTTATGTCAAAGTCCAGTTCTCGTCTGGCAATTCACTTCAAAGCCTAATTCCCGTCTGGCAATTTATGTCAAAGTCCAGTTCTCGTCTGGCAATTCATTTCAAAGCCCAGTTCCCGTCTAGCAATTTATGTCAAAGTCCAGTTCTCGTCTGGCAATTCATTTCAAAGCCCAGTTCTAGTCTGGAAATTCATTTCAAAGTCCAGTTCTTGTCTGGCAACTTATTCCAAAGTCCAGTCCCTGTCCGACAAACTATTTCAAAAATCAGTTCTTGCATGACAAATCATTTTCCAAATACCAGTTCTCGTCTGGTAGGTTATTTCGATACCAGTTCTCGTCTGGTAGTCAATTATTTTCACCAGTTCTCGTCTGGTAGGTTATTTCGATACCAGTTCTCGTCTGGTAGTCAATTATTTTCACCAGTTCTCGTCTGGTAGCCTATTTTAAAAAAAGTCAGTTCCCGTTTGACAAACAAAAACAAATTCAGTCCCGTCTGACATTTCAATTATTTTCACCAGTTCGCATCTGGTAACATATCCTTCAAGTGTTGTCCTCATCTAGCAGTTCAGTCTCCTTCACCAGTTCTCATCTGGCAGTTCCCATATAAAGTCCAACCTCATTGGCAATCAAGAATAAAACCCTACAAAAGCATCCAATTACCCAGTTGTATTTCCACATGCATCACATGCATCATTTCATGCATAATTTCCTGCCAAACAGGAAGATTAATCAAACCCAGTCATATCAATCATCAACATACTCATGCATAACACTCCCACAAAATGGGAATTTCAGCAAAAAAATAAAAATCATTCGAATTCCTACATGCACAACCAAATATCCCTAGCAATATTGCATACTTGCGTACATCTCATGCATCATCCCATGCGTGGAATTCCCACCTAAAGTGGGACATTATACAAAAATCAAATATAAAATAACAGGATCCAAGGTCATTCGCATATGTCTCAGACATTCCTCATTTCCAAATGAAGTTATTACCCTACATAGGCTCGTAGGGTTATTTCTTAGCAAATCATTTTTCAACTTTTTTTAAATAATGATATTTCCAACATTTTTCTTTACAGTCATTGCTCCCCAAGCAGAGGTTACCCTAAAAGGTCTCTTATGAGCTTTTTCCCCTGCAGAGCATTTCTAGTAAATCTCCCTCAAAAGGAGTCTTTTCAAAAATTCCCCCAACAGAAGAATATTCGAGATACTGCTTCATTTACCTGGAGAATCTCATTTTTACTGTTTGAGATACTGCTTCATCAATATGAAGAGTCTCATTTCATATTTTCTTTAGAGATACTGCTCTAATATCCTCGGAGAGTCTTAGATTCAATTAAGGTATTTTTCCCTTGCTGGAACATCTTAATTCTATCATATAAGATGCTGCTTCGACCCGATACAGAGAATCTCATTTTTACTGTTTGAAATACTGCTTCATCAATATGAAGAGTCTCATTTCAGATTTTCTTTAGAGATACTGCTCTAATATCCTCTGAGAGTCTTAGATTCAATTAAGGTATTTTTCCCTTGCTGGAACACCTTAATTCTATCATATAAGATGTTGTTTCGATCCGATATGGAGAATCTCACTTTTACTGTTTGAGGTGCTGCTTCATCAATATGAAAAGTCTCATTTCAGATTTTTCTAGAGATACTGCTCTAAGTATCCTCGGTGAGTCTTAGATTCAATTAAGGTATCATTCCCTCGTTCGGAATATCTTAATTCTATCATATAAGATGCTGCTTCGACTCGATACAAAGAATCTCATTTTTACTGTTTGAGATGCTGCTTCATCAATATGAAGAGTCTCATTTCAGATTTTTTAGAGATACTGCTCAAATATCTTCGGAGAATCTTAGATTCAATTAAGGTATTTTTCCATTGCTGGAAAATCTTAATTCTATCATATAAGATGCTGTTTCGACCCGATATAGAGAATCTCACTTTTACTGTTTGAGATGCTGCTTCATCAATATGAAGAGTCTCATTTCATATTTTTTTAGAGATACTGCTCTAAGTATCCTCGAAGAGTCTTAGATTCGATTAAGGTATCTTTCCCTTGCTGGAATATCTTAATTCTATCATATATGATGCTGCTTCGACCCGATACAGAGAATCTCACTTTTACTGTTTGAGATACTGCTTCATCAATATGAAGAGTCTCATTTCAATTTTCTTTTTAGAGATACTGCTCTAATATCCTCGAAGAGTCTTAGATTCAATTAAGGTATCTTTCCCTTGCTGGAACATCTTAATTCTATCATATAACATGTTGCTTCGACCCAATACAGAGAATCTCATTTTTACTGTTTGAGATAATGCTTTATCAATATGAAGAGTCTCATTTCAGATTTTTTTAGAGATACTGCTCTAATATCCTCGGAGAGTCTTAGATTCAATTAAGGTATCTTTCCCTTGCTGGAACATCTTAATTCTATCATATAAGATGCTGTTTCGACTCGATACAGAGAATCTCACTTTTACTGTTGAGATGCTGCTTCATCAATATGAAGAGTCTCATGCCAGATTTTCTTTATACTGCTCTAGCATCCTAAAAAATCTTGAGATTTAGCTAGGGATATCATTCCATTACCGGAATATCTCGATTATGACATCCAAGATATTGTTCTGATGATTCCCAGAGAGTCTTGACTGTTTCATTTTACCTTTTTGTTAATTTTTCTTACTGTATTTCTCACTGCATTTTCTTTTTTGTATTTCTTCCTTGCATTTCAAAGGACAAAATTTGGGTCTTTTCGTATTTAATTACCTTCCACTACGAATGTATGAAGACTGTTGTCATTCTTACCTTCTGGTTCAGGTTAATTAAATAGGGGCAGCCGTCATACCCCAATTTTGTCCGGCCATTTTTGGTTTACCCATGAGATCTTTTTATTTCAAAGGCCCATTTGCATAAGTGTGTTCGTAATCTAAAATGTGGTTTGAATCTTTTTACATTACTAATCCAAAACCTATTTTTTCTATTAGTAAGTATTAAGAGTCACGTTATTATTTCTATGATCACTATTTACTAGTCCATTTACACATCCCAAATATTTATACCAAGTTCTAAGTTCTTCATGGGTTCCCAAATTAAATTTGCATTTTTTAGAAAACATGTATGTGTCGTTTTTAAAATAAAAGTTTCATATTTAGATTTTTTGTATTTAAAATAGAATTGTGGTTTTTTTTTAAAGTCTCATATTTAGATTTTTGTATTTAAAATAGAATTGTGTTGTTTTTAAATTAAATCACTATACTTAGTTTCTTTGTACCTAAGTTAGAATTATGTTATTTTTTAGATTAAGTCATTATACTTAAGTTAGAAATATGTTGTTTTTAAAATTAAGTCATTATACTTAAGTTAGAAATATGTTGTTTTTAAAACTAAGTCATTTTACTTAAGTTAGAAATATGTTGTTTTTAAAATTAAGTCACTATACTTAAATTAGAAATATGTTGTTTTTAAAATTAAGTCATTTTACTTAAGTTAGAAATATGTTGTTTTTAAAATTAAGTCATTATACTTAAGTTAGAGATATGTTGTTTTTAAAATTAAGTCATTTTACTTAAGTTAGAAATATGTTGTTTTTAAAATTAAGTCATTATACTTAAGTTAGAAATTTGTTGTTTTTAAAAGTTGAAATTGATTAGCATAAATAAATATTGAGTTAAATTTTGAAAAGCTTAAAAGGTAATTACATAATTAAAATTTAATTCAATAAGCTCCAAATAATCCAAATACATTTTATCTTTAAATTTTTTTATTAAACTAAATAATTACATTTTTTGACTAAGTGAAATTTGCTGCAAAAACAGGTTCCTAATTCTAATGACCAAGACCAAAATCAATGGACTAGTTAAACACTCCTTTGGACCTAGGCGCAAAAACATGTTGTCTTGAAGCTTAGAGCAACCAATTTTCCATTCCATCAAAGTCTCTTCAAATCTGTGACCTGCAAAGAGAAAATAGCTTATTCTAAAAGCACTTAGAGAGCTGAAAAACAACTAAATGAATCATTCAGTTTGAAGCTTTATCCATAAGGTTAACCTAAGCATCCAAAAAGCGCTTTTTAGATTAACTTAAAACAAGAACAGATCAAATCCCACATAATCTGGGATGAGAAAATCAAAAAGAAAAAAGAGTTTTATAAGGCTTAATCCTTTCTTCATAATAACAACAGAAGAGAGGTTAACAGGGGGATACACATCACAGTAAGAGATTTTTCAAAAGAAACTCTAAACACAACAGCAAACACAGCAATAAACACAACAAAGTTATTTTTCTTCAAAACCCAAAATCAAGAACAACCTAAACACAAACAGAGTTTTCTTTCAAAAACCATAAAGAACACAACAGCAATAACAGAAACGGAGACACTCGGAAATCCTTCATCGACGATTCACGAATCAATCAGTAATCGAAGGAGAAAAAGAGAGATAGAGTTGGGAAAGAAAAGAAATAACAGAAGCATAAGAGAGAAGCGAAAAAACTCGACGATACCTTTTCGGAATTGATTCGGTTACGCTCTTCATCTTTCGACTCGAGTATCGTTGTTCTGCGTTCCATCTTCAAGCCACGACCACTCACCATCCACCACCACAACTCAACGATATCACCCTTCTTCACTTCCGATCAAATCCATTCTACCGGACCACCACCATTCGTTTCTTCTTCCGCCATCACAAACCCTTGCGTCTCCAACTAACCACCTCCGGCACAACGTTCCCACCATCGACCTCCTCACAATCGGTCGTGACACTTCCATCCACTGGGTGCACAAGTATCGTCGCCACCCAACCATTATCCATCCTCATCATCCATTGACAACCACATATCTCTTGTTAGCTCTGCCTACAACAAGTTCACGACAACACACCTTTTTTTTCCACAACTCCAAGTTGCAGCAACAAACAATACATTTGATCCCCCATGTTTTTGGTTTGATTTCGGCATATTTGAAATTTCCAACAACAATAGTTCAATGTTGCCTCGATCTTGTAGGATGATACAACTATAGAAGTTGTTAGTCTCACATCTTAAGCGATCCGTAAGAATCATCCTGACCATATCGAAAACAGAGGTGCCCTTGTATCCAACAACTCATACGCACTACAAGCGTTACCGCAACAACGACGACACGCTTGGAACAACTCAACAAACCGTATCAATTTATTTCATGCTCAACTTTACTCTTCTCCTCCTTCGACCGCGAACCCACATGCTCCACACCCTCATTTTCTACCTCCAACGAGCACCCTTACAAAACCACAATTTCTCCGCCGGCCACAATCGACCTTCAATCGCTCCTCACCGGCGCAACCTCCACTATTCTGACAACCACTTGCCCCCGCCAATAACGGCCTTCACCACCGTACTCTTGTCCACGCCGTCGTACTCTCGCACACGCCGTAGTGGAGGTTAGAGTCCGGATCCGTCGTCATCGCTCCCACTTCAATGATCTTCGAAAGGAACTTTGGTTTCGCAAATTATCACTTCAATCTTGATCGGAGGCTGAGGATTAGAGTCCGGATCCGTCATGTTCGTTGTTGGATCGCCATGTTCCGAGGGAAGTTCTGAAGCTTCTTTGCATCGCGTCCAAGATGAAAACGTGGTGACCTGGGTTTTGCTGAAGGAAGCAAATTGAAGCATTTCATGGATAGGTCTTGACTGTTTGGGCATAAGGCCCAAAACGGGTTCGCTTATATCCACCCTCATTTCTCAGGTTCACACCTCCTCTTCATAATCATTTAATTTAAACTAATCTCTTAGAATTCGCTTAATCAATAATAATTAATTTTGGATTTAAGTTCAGACTCTGCTTTTTCTATTTGTGATTAAAATGATTATTTATAATCATAAGAATTTATGTGATTAAGAGATTAATTGTAATTGGGATTAAGTGTGAGTTGTTAATTATTTAGGATTAATTGTTTAAGTGCAAACTTTATGTTTAAATTAATTAGACTTAGTCAAATATTTTTTTTCTTTAAACATTGTTTAATTCAGAAAAAATCAAGCGAGAGAGAGAAGGTATTTGTAAATTTTGTTCCTCTACTCTTAATGTACCATCGCATGTCAATATTTTATTAGTGGACTTCCAAATTAAAAAATACATGAGGCTCTCTTTCCTTCCAGACATTAGGACGCCGCCCCTACTCTTCTCATACAGCCATGTTTCATTTTGTTTTTCTTTATATCTATTTATTTATTTTCTCAAAGGCTTAATTATTAGTTGGGTTGGGCCTAATTAGATTTTGGTGAGTGCACCCTTTGCTATGCTTGCTTCCATTTTCTTCAATCGACATTTCAATTGATCAATTAATTTTAATTAACATGATTAGTTGGCCTAAATGAATAATTTTGATAATTAATTTTAATCAACTTGATTGATTGATTCAATCAAACTTTAAATTAATTAACTTGGTTAATTAAATATTGATTGATTTTCATTCAAATCCATCGTCGATCCAAAACCGCTTTAAACCGCTAAAACCAAACAATTCTCGATTCAATCGAGTCCATCTCCCACACCTTCGTAAGTCGATTGCTCTTAGCATCGCCTTCAACCTCACATAGCTTACTCTTGGGCTTCCTTATAATGAGACCTATTCGATTATTAAATAATAGATTAGATGATCGATTCACTAAGAAAACTCATTTCATTCATAAACACAAATTCAAAGCCTCAATCCAACATCGAGTACTTTTATTCAAACCAAATCAAAATACCCAATCACAATCAAATAACATTTCATTTGAAAATAAAAAGAAGGATGGTTTTGAGTTTTCAACTCCTCTCTTCGATTATTTGAATACGAGTTCTCTTACTCGGTTAGTCAAATAGTTGTCATTTCTAATCCATTTAAGCACAAACAAATCGAATCATTTTATAATAAGAAATGCAAAGGGAGATGACTTTGAGTCTTCAATTTCTCTCATCGATTATTTGAATACAAGTTCTCTTACTTGGTCAGTCAAACAATCGTCATTTCTCCACAAACGTCTAAATTCGATTAAATCAAATTATTTTCAAAATAAGCTAAATGAAAAGGGAGATAACTTTGAGTTTTCAACTTCTCTCCTCAATTGTTTGAATACGAGTTCTCTTACTCGGTTAGTCGAACTATTGTCATTTTTCCACCAACTTATACCATAAGTCAAATCATTCTCAATCAAAACTATACGAAAAAGAGATGGTTTTGAGCTTTCAACTCCTCTTCTCAAATGCTTGGATATGAGTTGTTTTACTCAGTCATTCAGGTACTTGTCGTTCATTCTAAAATACGTCAACCATATACAACTTTATTTTCATGAATATTTAGATGAAACAGAAAGTGGTCTAGAGTCTTCTATTCCCTTTCCCGATTATTAGGATACGAGTTGTCTTACTCGACTATCCGAGTAATCGTCATCCATTTAAAATACCTTAATTATTATCCAATCCTTTTCATAATTACTCAGATGAAACAGAAAATGGTCTAGATTCTTCTATTCTCTTTCCCGATTATTAGGATACGAGTTGTCTTACTCGACTATCCGAGTAATCGTCATCCATTTATGATACCTTAATTATTATCCAATCCTTTTCATAATTACTCAGATGAAACAGAAAGCGGTCTAGAGTCTTCTATTCCCTTTCCCGATTATTAGGATACGAGTTGTCTTACTCGATTATCCGAGTATTCGTCATCCATTCAAAACACCCTAATCATTATTAAATCCTTTTTACAATTAAGGATGAAAAAGAAAGCGGTCTAGAGTATTCTATTCCCTTTCCCGACTGTTAGGATACGAGTTGTCTTACTCGACCATCCGAGTAATCGTCATCCAACCAAAATACTTTAACACATCAAACCTATCCTCTCCTCGCCCTTGTGCAATCGAAATCAATCAAACAAAACATCAAACATATCAACTCAACTTGTCACCCCCGTGTGACCAAAACTCTTTCAAAAAGAACACCATTTAATCTTTTCTAATGCGCACAACAAACTAGTGCTTAAGCCTCCGTCGAGAGTAGACAAGCCAACGTTTAGCCTTTAGGATGCGATCGAAACAGTTGTTCATTAAAGAACACCAACCAACCGTAGTTCCCCGAACTACGAATGCTCTGATTTCCTTATTATACCATAAGGATACGTAGGCAGGAGATTGTTGTATCTTCGCGAGCACACTAATAAAAAACCTCTCATTTTCCCTTTCTGAGATTCTCATCCATTTCTATTTTCAATATTTTATAACTCAAAGATAACAAACAAACATAAATTAACACTCGAAACACACTATTGAACTAAAAGGTTTTCGTTGAGTACAACGGACGTGAGGGGTGCTAATACCTTCCTCTTGTGTAATCCACTCCCGAACCCGAATATGGTTGCGACAACCATTATTCCATTTTCTAAAGGTTTTATCGATATTTTCCTATTCCTTCATTGGGATAAATAAAGTTCGGTGGCGACTCTGTTCGAACATAAATTTTTCCGCGACCATCGCGAGGAATCGTATTTTTCGAGATGTGACAGCAATCAATAGGATGAGTCTACTAGTGATGAAGATGGTGATCTTATCAAGAAGTTCTAAAATTTCTTAAGAAATGAAACGAAAAAGGATATCATTAAAAAGGAAGCAACAACAAGGGAGGTAACATGCTTTGAATGTGGAGAAAGAGAACATGTTAAAAGTGAATGCTCTACATTTTAAAAGAAGAATAAATTTAAGAGCAAGAAGGACAAAAGGCTAAAGAAAGCATATGTAGCATAAGTTCATCTTCGGGTCAAGATCATGCAAGCAAGGCATTGATGACATCACATCATTCAAGTGATAAAGAACATGAGGTTAGTGATTACAAAATTGATGATAGACCTTCATATGATGAATTACAAAGTGCTTTTAAAGAATTATATGATGAATTTTTAAAACTTTCTAGAAAAAGTTCAAATCAAAAGAAAATTATTTTAAAAATCTAGAAAGTGAGTCTAGTAACACAAAAGTGGAGTTAGACTTAATAAAAAATTCATCATGCAATAATTGTTCATCTCTTAAGTCTAAAATTGTTGAATTAAACCAAGTGATCACGGAATATGAAAAAGGTCCAATTGGTTTAGAAAATGTGTTAAGTAGTCAAAGATTTCCAAATAACAAATGTGGACTTCGTTTTACTAATTTTGATAATCCTAATACAAGTTAAACCATCTTTGTAAAGGCTACTAGCAAATTAAATAATGAAGAATCAAAGAAATAACATGTTGTAAATCACCATAAAAGGTCTTATAGAAATAACTTTTATATCAATAAAAAGAATCATATTTTTAGACCAATTTATTTCTATTGTAACGCAAAAGGTCATACTTCTAATGCTTGCTACATAAGAAATTGTGATATTTCTTGTGTTGAGTATGTATGGGTGAGAAAGAGATCTAACCCAAGAGGACCCAAAGAATATTGGGTATCAAAGTGCTATTAATTGTTGTTGTATGTACATGAAGATCATATGCTAGAATTGTCAAATTAAAATTGATCTTTCAAGATACAAGACTAAATTATATGGTAAATCTAAAAAATTTATTTAATGAAAGATGTTTTGAAGAAACATAAACTTTGATATCAACTTTGACTCCATCTGATAGTATTGTGAAGAAGATAAGTATTTTTATATCTCTATATCATTTCCCTTATATTATTATACTCATTTGAATTTTACTATATTTCTTTTTGATAATATTAAAAAGGGGAAAAAGAGATGGTTGTTCTTGTTCTTTTTCAGGATATCAAAGACATCATAGAATACATTGCAAAAGAAAGAGGAGGTATGCAAGAGAGGGAGACATATACAAGATAGTATGAGAGATCAAAGTGTCAAGCAAAAAAATTTCATCAATTTGTTTTGTCATCATAAAAAAAGGGGAGATTGTGAAGAAGATGTTCATCATCCTTCTTAACTTGGTTTTGATGAAGACAAAAACTTATCAGTGAAGAAAAAGTTTGGAATCAAGAATAAAAAATGCATAAGCTTATGGATATTTTGGAAGTAAAAGAAATTGATTTTGATGTTAAGGTACTCAATTGAAATTTATTATGTATAAACTTTATATGCTCAAAAAATAATAGTCATCTTCTTATCTAAAGTTCTCAAATTATCCTGTATAAATATACTTTATGCAAATGCATAAAAAGCTTAATTTAAAAAAAAAATTCAGCACGTTTTAAGTCAGATTTGTTGAACTTTTTAATTCAAATATGGTTAACTGACTTAACAAAACTCGTTGCTTTTTGAAATTTGAAAAATTGTTTGATATTCAAAATTCGTCATGCATTTGTTAAGTCAGGTGTCCATTAAAACTACTTAACAAGTCCTCTAGAGAATTCAAAATTATGTCTTTTCATGAATCATTGTCATTCTAAACTATTGCAAACCTTCATGAAAATGTCTCAAAATTTTGCATCAATTCATATAAATTTTTTAGAATGTATTTAAGGAAAAATATATTAGTTTTTAAATTACCTCTTTCATTATTAATTTTTCACATTAATTCAAATAATTTTCTAAGTATTTATTATTTTTCAAAAATATTGAAACTTTGTTCATAACTTTAAAATCATTTATAAAAGTTTCATAATATTTTTGAGCACTTAAGATTCATATATTGTTGAATTTTATATTGAAGGGGAAGAAAAATTATTTATTCTTGGAAATTATCCAAAAATCATCTTTTATTCAAAAGTATCATTTTGTTGTAACTTGGTCACCAAGTGTGTGGTGACAATTATTTGTAAATAGAAACTGATGTGCTTGTAAGTATATGTGATAATCATCATAGTGTTGGTGATTATTGAAGAAAGATCTTTTGAATTGATTTGATTCAAAATCCACCATTGGTGTATTTGTGAAATCAAGGAAGTTGTGTGCTTCTTTGTTGTTGTTAGAAGATTGTAAGAGTAATCTTGGTATTAGGTTTGTACAAAGATCTAACAATAGTGAAAACATCCCACGGGGTATGGGGGGATTAGATGTACCCTTGGTTGATAAGAGGAACTGGTATACATCATTGTGTTCATTTACTTTGCTGCACTTTACAGTTCTATTTATCATTCTTTCATCGTTCATAATTCCCAAAAAAATCAAGAAACTAGAAAAGTATCATAAATCTCTAAAAATACCCTTACATCTAATTCACCCATCTTAGGTTGTGCACTCAAATACTTACAATGAACACTATGTTTAGTGAGACTTTGACAAGTAGTTCTATAATGTCTTAATTTTTTTACACTCATAACATGTGATATCATCATCCTTTTCTTGTGTTCTCTTTTAGGCGGATGAGTCTTTCTGAAATTAAACAAACCTTCGTTGGAATGCTTGAGCTTTTTTTAAGTATCGATTGTAGCGTCTAACGAATAAACGCATGTCCTCTTCTTTAGGAACTTCTTCATCAAAATTATCACTTTCTTCCTGTTTGAAACAAAATTACACTGCTAAAAGTGTATTTGTTTGTGCGGAAGTTGATTAATAGTATAATTCTTTCTAAAGACAATCTAGCGAGACGAGAAATAATTTCATCAAACTTGACGAGATGTACATGTAGATGTGGTAAGGAGGAAAGTTTTATTCATCTTTTTTTAATGCACACACATTTTTGTGAGATTTATAAATTGTATTCAACAATGGTTGCAAATCTCGCGTGTTCTTTTGAATAATATCAGAGAATATGCTCTACAATTTTGTGGATCTAATTCCTTTAACAAAGAGATTAAAAAGTGTTTTCAAATTATTTGGTTGACAAATATCTGAACTATCTTAAGAGAAAGAAGTTTATGTGCATTCACCAATAAATAATCAAGTCTTATTTAATTGATGAACAAAATTAAAATCTTTTTTTTTAGTGATGGCTAAAAGCTAAAAAAAAACGAAAAAAAATCTTAATACGAAAACTGGTGAGCTAGTCATGTTTTACTCCCTCCATCCAAAAATAAGTATCACTTTAGTATAATAATTGTCAAAAAATAAATATCGTTTCATCTTTTCAATGTAACGTTATTGATTAATTTATTCAAACTTTATTTTTAATTAATATTTCTATATTATTTTTAAGTTATCAAATCTCATTAATTATTTATGACAATTTATAATAATCAATAAAATTGAAGGTAATTCTATAAAATAGTTACTCTGGATCATTAATTTTTTAATTTTTTTAGTATGGGTAAAAGTTTTATTTTAAAACGAGTGTAATAAGTTAGATTTTTATTAGATTTGTTATTTTTTATTATTATTTTATTTTGACGAGCCTTTGTTCTGTTATATTCTAGACACGTTTGAGTGAATTTTAAAAAAAAAAAAAATATTATTTTGACTTTAAAAAAGAAAATGGAATGTATGAAAAGTTTGATAGCAATAATCCAATTTCGACATTAAATGGCATCACATTGATTAAGATGCCAATATATGAACGCCTCGTGAATCAAAAAGACACAAAACACTTGGCCTTCACCAAGCGATTGCATAAGCATCAATCACATAGTATATTATTCCGCGTTAAAAGAGGTATATTGCCCACGTAATTTTCATTAAATACTATACATGTATTGGCCACGCAATTTTTGGTTATAATTTAATTTATTAATTGTTATTCACAAGCAAGCCGTTGAAAATCTTCATCGAGCAAGTGGTTGGAAAAAAAAGGTTCTGCATTATTATTAATATTATTTTATTATTTACATAATAATGGTTTTGTATTATTTGATGGATGATAGCTGATGCAAATGTGTGGCTTGAAAAAAAAGAACCGAACCCGCCAAATCAACACTTGTAGTGAGTTGTCTATAGATTTGATTTACCGACCAAAACCTGGGAAACCTCATTTCTTAAACTTTCTGTATCTCTTTTTTGTAAGTAATATTTTTTTAAAAAAGTTATTGAATAAATAATGTAGTTTGATGAAAAAATAGAAAATAGAAGTATTTTTGGATGAAAAACTATACACAATTCTGAACCATAAAAAACTCATCATATTTCAAATTCTGTTAAAATTCATTCATTTTTATTTTCAAAATTTCCTTTTTTTTGTCTTTATTAAGTCAATTCAATTCATTAAAGAAAAAGTCATTTCAAGTTAGATTGGAAAAAGCTTCGTGGAGAAAATTCTAAGAGTAGATGAACCTGGAAGCAAATTGCTTTTGAGTTGGCCAAGTCCAGTTGGCTAAGCATCATTTCTTAATAATAATTAGGTTGTGAACATGACAAACTTTGATTAAACATTGCAAATTAATTAAAATTACAGTCACAATCATAATTGAAAAATGAGTTTCTTTAAGATGGGAGTAATATTTAAAATAAAGGAAAAAGTACACTCAACTCCAACTCTCTTTAGGTCAGCTAAAATCACACTAACATTTCCTCATGGTTTAAAAATGCACACTAATCTTCTATAATATATCAACAAAAAGTTTAGTGGCTAAAAAAACGTAAATAAATGATATTTTTACACGTAAGATTAGGGCATATTTTAACTAGGGGTGACAATTGGATCCATTAAGACAAAATTCATCTCATCCATCCATTAAAAAATTCATCCAATTCATCCACTACATAAAAATTAAGTTAATTGATTGATTCAATCCATCCATTTATAAGCATGGGTTGATTCAATCCATCCAACACATTTTAATGATCAAATTGATTTTTTTATCTAATTTTAAAAAAATAAATTTTTTCAAATATTAAAAAAAAAATTGAAAAACAAAAAATAATTTATTTTTTTCAAAAAAAAATCATTTTTTTTGAAAAATAAAAAATAATTTTTTTTTGAAAATACAAAAAATCGATTTTTTCCAAAAATTTAAAAATCATCTTTTTTTGAAAAATATCAAAATTTGATTTTATTTTCGAAAAAAATATTTTTTTAAGAATATAAAAAAATTATCTTTTTACGAATATAAAAAAAATATTTTTTTTTGAAAAAAATAAACGATTTTTAATTTTTTTTTTCCGAAAATACAAAAATACATTTTTTTTGGAAAAAAAACTGATATTATTTTATTAAAAAAGAATAAAAAAACTTTTTGAAAAAATATTTTTTTTGAAAAAATAAGTGATTTTTTTTTAAAAAAATGAATGGATAGATATCCATCAACTAAAAATATGATAATGGATGGATTGGATGAATTTTATTCTTAATGGATGATTGGATTGAATATTTTTAAAAAAATTTTAGTGGATTGATAATGGACTAATAGATTGTTTTGATCCATCCATTAACTATCCAATTCATATCCATCCCATCCATCCATTTTGCCACCCTTAATTTTAACATTAAAGATTGATATACCGAAATGAGTGTAATTTATCTTAAAATAAATGTTAATTTTTTTTGTTAAAGAAAGTTAATTTAAATATTTATTTAAATATTTTCTTCATAAAATCAAACAAATAAAAAAAATAGTACTAACATTATAAAATTAGTTGTCCGTGTCATGCCAACCGTCAATCATCGTCAAATTACTATAAAAAAAAGTTTGGTGCAAAGATTTTAAACTAACAAGAAACAGCGACCACCACATTCACATCTAGATCCCAAAAACTGATAGTTAAATATCCAATTGAAGCCTAATCTAAACCCTTAAATCAAGATTTTCAATGCGTCTACCACAATAAAACTAGTAAAATTTTGAAGGACATGGAAGAAGAAAGAGAAAAGGTTCTTTTAACAATGAACAAAGACAATTCTGGATTATATCAAGATGGAGCAGAATTGAGAAAATTCAGAGCATATCTAAGATGGGTTTACGTGGACCAATCAAATCCATGCAAAGCTGGTTTATCTTGGTCTTTGTTTATTACACTGGCTTACGTTGTACCTATTCTATCTCACTTTCTTCTTGATTGTTCAACAACCTGCGATGCTGATCATACTCGACCGTACCATGTTCCTGTTCAGATTTCTTTGTCTGCTTTTGCTACCTTGTCTTTTGTTAGCCTCTCTAAATGGGATCGTAGATATGGGTTTAGTAGGTTTCTTTTTCTTGATAAAGTTAGTGAGGAGAGTCTCAAGATTCAACGTGGGTATGCTCAACAGATGAAGGTTTGTGTTTTTTTGTTGTGTGTGTAGAAACAGATTAGATGAACAGCGAGTTTTGTCATGCATGCGATGTGTTTGTCTTTATTCTTGTCTTTCTTCTTTGATGAATAGTTTATAGGAAATGTTTGAAAGATTAAAGTGGAAAACTTTTCTCACCTAGGAATATATATGAAACATAGTCAAGTCAAACGGTCAATAAGCTGCGTCGTTACCCCTTTTTGGATGATGGCAAAACCAACCCTCTTAAAAACTAGGAGATACAATATTGCTATGCATGAACTATGGTTAATTTGATTATTCTGCATAAAAGAAAAAGTGGGTTCGGCCACGGAGTCTTCGTATTTAATGCCCGGAGACTTGGGTTTAAGGTTTGCTGGGAAAAAAAAAGAGATGAGGAACATATGCAGGAGATTTGTGAATTTGGATTACGTGCTATCACCAATATGAGGCGTTGGTGGTAGTTGGATCGAGATAGGACAGTCTAGATTTCAATTTTGGTATTATAGTTTTTTTAAAATATAAGTCAAAAACGAACTTGAAATATAGACTATTCAATCTTGATACGACAGTCACCAATGCGCCAAATAGGTGAGATTTTTGACTTAAGACCATCCAAATTCGAGAGTTGTGACCCTTATGAGCTAAAAACTAAGAGTTGAGTTCCTTTAGCAGCAAAATCTGCCTTGAAAAGAGAGCACAATATTGATTTTTTGCAACTGTAGTTCTGATGTGTTTCTTTCCATTCTCTTATTGTTAGGAATTGTAACAGTAATTACATGGTCAATATTCAATTATATAGTTTTAAGTTACATCATTGAAAAAGCTACATCTTCTATCTGAAATAGAAAAATTATTCTCTTGTTGATCAAAATACATTTGTTTCTATTATGCAGAGAACAATGAAGCTCATCTTGCTTTGGGGACTTCCCTGTTTCATAGCTGAATGTGCCTACAAGATATGGTGGTACATTTCAGGATCATCCCAAATACCATATTATGGTGAAATATATGTGAGTAGCATCATTCTGTGCACATTGGAGCTATGTTCTTGGCTTTATAGAACATCGATTTTCTTCTTGGTATGTGTCCTCTTTCGACTCATTGGCTACCTGCAAATACAAAGACTAGATGAATTTGCTCCTGTTTTTCAACGAGAGACTGAGGTAGGATCGATCTTGTTGGAGCACCTTAGATTACGAAGGAATCTACGCGTCATTAGCCACCGTTTTCGAGCTTTCATTTTGTCTTCTCTCCTTTTGGTGACAGCAAGCCAGCTCATTTTTCTTCTGATGGTTATAAAACCACATGCTGATGTTGATATCCTCAAGAGTGGAGAGCTCGGGGTAATGCTTCTTTCCTTCATTTAGTGGATTAAATTGATTGACATTGTTCAATTTAGGGAACTTAATTAGTATTTCGTAAATTTGGACGATTAAACTGACTGAACCTTACAGTTTCAAATACTAAAATGCTGATTTACTTCCCTAGAAATATATTGTAATAAATCTTGTACTTTCAATGTTGCAGTTAGTCTCCATCACCCTGGTTAGTGGACTTTACATACTCTTAAGAAGTGCGACCAAAATCACACATAAAGCACAATCCATCACAGGACTTGCCGCTAAGTGGCATATATGTGCTACCATAAACTCCTTTGACAACATTGACGGTGGTGAGACACCAACAACAGCAGAGGCAACTTCAACACAAGCTATGGCTGCCAGTATTAGTTGGGGATCGTCGGACGAAGATGAGTTTGGAGATGAAGAGGATGAGTTGAATAACACCAAATTACTACCAATTCATACACATACTATCTCATTCAATAAAAGACAGGCTTTAGGTATATGGAATTTTTTTACTTGTATTTTGTTTTCGTCAAATTTTGCTTTATCCTGAGTTACTTGCTTTTTAATGCAGTGACATATATGGAGAACAATAGAGCAGGAATCACTGTTTATGGATTCATGCTTGACAGATCTTGGCTTCACTCCATTTTTGGTATTCAATTGGCTCTCTGCCTTTGGCTACTTAACAAGACAGTTGGTATTTAGAGACGGAAATGGAACTGTAATCATCCTCCTTGTTCTACCTTGTGCAATGTGAAGTGCATCTTTTGAATCGTCATCTTTTCGTTTGAATTTCATAGATAAGGTTATGACATACGAAATGTAAAGGATGTGTGTTTGCTGCTACACATAGTGTTGAGAGTATTGTAAATGTGTCCGCATTGCCTACTACCCGGTCCTCAGTGGGGAATATATCAAATGACACGGAAGACAGGCACGTTGAAGCGAAGAACCGGCAACAACAAGCCTTTGATGTTATGTATAGTGCTGAAATCTCTACAAACAAGAAGTTTCCGATCTTGTCAGTCTAGTGCTTTTCAAATGTTAACAAAAATAAGTTAATTATCCTTGCATTTGTATGCATGTTTGTAAACTATTATGGTAAATATAAATGTTTTTCGTGTAAAATATAAGTGAGAGAAGTGATAAATAAAACTCTATTTTCTTTTTAGATTCGATACAATATTGGTTGAAATTCATATAAATCTCATTGAAAGTAGTATTGAAAATCATTTCTTTTAAGAATGATCAGTAATCTGATATGATCAAATCAGGAGGGTTGAGTGACATAGAGAATAGAATAATCACTGATCCCATAGAATCTGCTAAATTTTAGTCAATAAGAAAAAACAACACATAGTGTTGGAAAAAATGTAGAGATTATGTTTTATTACCAATATGATCCAATAAATTTATTAAAAAAATATTTCCAGATGGAGCCAACATGAAGCATCTTAAATTTTTAGAAAATATAAGATCCTTAACAAGGAGAGTTTGTTGCAGAGAACAGAACAAAACTCACAAATCATGACAGTTACATATTCCTTTCCTTGCCTTTCAAAAATGCAAACTAGAAGAAAGCGCGTTTGGCATTCAACAAGCTTTGTAATTATCGATTAATTTTTCTAAGCCATGTTCTAGCAGAAACTCAAAAACCATATAGATTAATATCTTAAGCCAACATCTAATATCAGGAGCACAAAGAGAGGCCGAAGATCCTTGTGTCCTGGATTCTGTACCATAAGAAACCATTCTAGTAACGATGGCGGTAAGTTTTCACACACACATACATCTTACAACAAGGAATCAAACTTGAAATTTTGTTTCAATCAAATAACTATTTTCTTTTTTTTGTTGGTGTCTACATATACAATCATCTGCTATTTACATCAAGTTGGATTTATCGAGCATAGTGTAGCTTAGTGAGTTATGACTAGGAGCGTTGGGGGTTTTTGAGGCGAAGATCCCTCTCCAGAATCAACTATTGTGTTCTCTGCATTAAATTAGCTATTTACTTTAGAACAGTTTTAACTATTGTGTTCTGGTACATTCATGTTAAGCATATTTTAAACTTATTAGCATGTTGGCTTTCAAGTTGCATAGTAAATACTCGGTTAATAAGTTATTCTAGAGAACTTAGTAAGTGTTCGTTCATAAGCCGATGTTTCAAGTTTATTTCAAATCATGTTTGACAAACCTTCACATTGATTCATTGTTAGCAGAATTCTCACGTTCCAAAATTCGGCAATTGGGAAGCTGACAACATTCCATACAGCGCATGCTTTGAGAGTGCACGCAGAGAAAAAGCCGGATTTACAACGAATCCAAACAATCCAATGGAAAATTCAGAGACCTACTACAACAAAAATATTGATGCTGATGAAGCGAAATCCTCTCATACTTACTCTCACAAAGCAAATTCAAGTTCAATGGAGAAAGGAAGCCATGAAGTACTGAAAAACAATTCTATACGCCATTCGCACGGCCGAAGCAGGGGAAGTAAAGGTAGCTTTACATCAGAATTTGGCAGCGAAAATCGTCGTATTGATCACTCTGTCATCAACAAAGATTCACAATCAGTTCACAAAAGGAGTGTGTCAAAAGGAGTTAGTAGTAACATTGGTAGCTTCTCTTCCTCAAATCATAGTAGACACAGAAATGGAAGACACTCTTTTAATGATCATGACGATAAAACAACGACAGTACCAGAATTCGGTAATTGGGATGTAACAGACCCGAAATCAGGAGAAGGTTATACTGTAATGTTCAACAAAATAAAAGAAGAAAGACAAATCATGTCTGGCCACAAGATTCCACCGCAAAACAACGGTTCAAATATGAAGAATCAATATGACGGATCTTCTTTCAGTTTATCTAAGGTGATTGATTCTTACTATTGCATATTTATTGTTTTGTCCATAAATTTTGTATTTATGTGAAGCGTGTATTTCAAGTTTCACTGCTAATTTCATGAATGTGTTGGTATTTTGGTGCAGTATTGTTGCTGTTTGTTTACGAACGAAAGCAAATGAACACGGATTCGATGTTTACTCGGGCTCGCAAGAGACTTGAATTTAGAGTGTTATGAATAAATTTATAATCTTATAAGAGCATGAATTAAGTCTCACATGTATGTATGGATATTTTGATTTTTTTAACATTATGTTAAAATGGATGCATGAATGAATAGAACTCATGGCTTAGTTTCATTTTGCAAATGCATGTTTGTTTTGGTACTTCCTTATTTACTAAAGGTAAGAAAATATGCAAACATTCTAGCAACTCGTTAAAAATCAGAAGAAGAAAAATACAAAATGATGTTAGGATTATAGCATAGTTATTTCTCTATCCAGAATCCTTTATGTTTTGTGGTTGTTGTCACCTTATTTGGATGGGGATCAATAATGTGAAAAAAAAAAAACTGAATATCCTCAAAGACATAAAGTTTTTAAATTGATTTGATTGGGTGAGTATAAATTTCGTAGGTCATTCTTGGAGTTTCGATCTTGAAAAAATTCACTGCAATTCAAATATTCTGTAATTTAGCTAGTTTTTTCTTTCCAAATAACTTAATACTTGTTTCAAAAAGGAAAGTGATTGTTGATGCATATTTGACTTAAAAAAAATAAGAGAGGGGTGAATTGTGTTGATTAAAATCAAAATTATTGCGAAAATCAAAGTTTAAAATTATTTTAAAATAAATTAATAAAGAAAGAAAGAAAAAGGAAATAGATGAAAAATCAACGAAAATAAAATAAAGTAAAGGAGATAAAGAGAGAAAAAGACATCAGAGAATTATACATGTTCGAACCACTTAACTTACTTTTGTTTCTAAGAACTTTTCTTTAAAATATGATGTTATTGTCGAATTAGTTCTCCTGTGTTATATGGAGAATGTTATTGTGCATATTGTGATGATTGCATGGTGATCATTTTTGGTGAGATTGCATGTTATGGTGAATCATGCATCATGGTGTACGGGTTTCGGTCTAGTTTTAGTGTGCTCTGGTCCGACGGTATGGATTTAGGAGCAAATAGTCAATTCCAATACGGGATTAGTGAAGCGTTACTTATGGTGATAGCAATAAATTTGGTGTGATATAGTCTGATGGTGTGGATTCATGTGCGAGTAGTTGGTTCGATATGGAAATTGTTGAAGCGTTACCTATGGTGATGGTAACGATTGGTGTGTTATGGTCCTATGGTGGGGATTCAGGAGCGAGATGAACATGTGTTATCCATAATTCTATCGGATCCATTGTTGAGTCGAGGTGCTGAGTACATTTGCTTTCATTATTTTCATATGTAGTGAATGATTTTATTGATATTGGTGATTGAGAATGTTTTGGTGATGTATGCAATTGAATTGTGTTGAATAATTATTGATGTCGTTTAGGCTACCCTTGCATACTTTTGCACAATTATATATTATGAGCGTATTCTCACCCCTTTGTTATTTGTGTGGTTATGTGCTCTTTCTTGGGGTACAGACGAGTAGGTAAATGAGTAGCTGTTTAGAAGCTAAAGGATGACATTGAGGTTGTTCTTTTTTTTTTATGCACTGTTTTAGATTATGTTGCTCTGATCTGTAACACTGGGAGAGAGAACGTTTGTTTTTTTATTATTATTGGAAAAAATAGGTAAAAGTTGTTATATCTTATTCGTCAAACTTAGGTTGGTTTATATAGTGAAGATACAATTATTATAATTGATTTTCTCCTTAATGGAGAATAAAGAAAAATAAAGGTAGTATTAAAGGCAATAATAAAACCGGAAATAATATATTTTCCAACACCCCCCTTAAGTTGGTGCATAGATATCTATCATGCCCAACTTGTCTATCAAATACTCAAAAGTAGGTCTTGCCAAACTTTTGGTCAGGATATCCGGAATTTGTTGACTTGAAGTCACGAAGGATAGACATATGATTCTCGCATCTAACTTCTCCTTTATGAAGTGTCGATCAATCTCAATATGCTTGGTTCTATCATGTTGGACTGGATTATAAGCTATGTTAATAGTAGCTTTACTATCATAGTACAATTTCAATGGAAACATAATTTTCATCTTAAGTTCTTTTAGGACTCTAAGGATCCATAATCCTTCACAAATACCTTGAGACATAGCTCTAAACTCGGCCTCTGCATTACTCCTTGCTACAACTCCTTGTTTCTTGCTCCTCCATGTCACAAGATTACCCCAAACATAGGTACAATATCCAGAGGTTGATCTTCTATTTGTGACTGAACCTGCCCAATCGACATCGGTGAAGATAGACACATTTCTTTCACTAGTCTTCTTAAAAAATAATCTCTTTCCAGGATTTCCCTTCAAATATCTAAGTATCCTATAAACTGCCTCAAGATGTTCCTCGAAAGGAGAATGCACAAACTGACTTACTACACTAACTAAGAAAGCAATATTAGGTCGGGTGTGTGATAAATAAATCATATTCCGAACCAATCTCTGATATCTCCCAATATCAACAGAAACATTACCTTATCCCCAAAGTTTAGCATTAGGATCCATAGGGGTATCTGCAGGACAACATCCATTCATTCCTGTTTCTTTCAATAAGTTTATAATGTATTTCTGCTGTGAAACCACAACATCATTTTTTGACCGAGCAACCTCCATACCTAGAAAATATCTCATGAATCTCAGGTCCTTGATTTCAAAGTCTACTGTCAATTTCTCTTTTACTCTTGCCATTCCCACTGTATCATCTCCAGTAAGGACAATATCATCAACATAAACAATCAGGACAACAACTTTCCCATCGTGGGAGAATTTTGTGAACACGGCGTGGTCCGCATGTCCTTGGATGTACCCTTGTTTCTTCATGGACTGAGTGAATTTTTCAAACCAAGCTCTAGGGGTCTGCTTTAATCCATACAAAGACTTATTTAGTTTGCACACATTTGATCCAAATTTGTTTTCAAATCCAGGAGGAATGTCCATATATACTTCTTCTTCTATATCGCCATTAAGAAATGCATTCTTAACATCTAACTGATGCAAAGGCTAATCCATGTTAGCAGCGAGAGACAAAAGAATTCTGACAGTGTTCAATTTTGCAACAGGAGCAAATGTCTCTGAGTAATCTATACCATAGGTCTGAGTAAAGCCTTTAGCCACCAAGTGAGCCTTGTACCTTTAAATTGACCCATTTGAATTATACTTCACAATAAACACCCATTTGCATCCAACTATCTTCTTGTCATCTGGTAGTGATGTAACACTCCAAGTTTTGTTCTTTTCAAGAGCTTTCATCTCCTTAAGTACAGTTTCCCTCCACTTTGGAATTTCTAGAGCAACCTGTACACTTTTTGGAATTTCTAGACTAGACAATTTTGAAGTGAAGGCATACATAGATGAAGACAAATTTGAATATGATATAAAATTGGACATGAGATGTTTAGTGCAAGATCTGACATGTTTTTTAATGGCAACAGGATCATCTATATCAGGATACAAAATACGACTCTCAGAAACATAGATAAACTTACCTTTTCTTTTGTTAGGAAATTGATCATTCCCCGATTCAAATTCCTGGCAGTGTTAAGATGTGGACTGGTCCTTTCCTTTATGGTGCTTTTTCACAAAAACCTTTCCTTTCCAAGTCCTGTTTCCTAATTCAAATTTATTTTGTTGAAGTGACTCATCATTTTGTGGCATTTTAATTAGATCACCATTATCATCGTTTTTAGGATTCTAATTATTTTCTACAAGAGAAAATGTAGGCTCGGATTCACAAGGTTCCTTACTCATGACAGGAGTAGGATCAGATAAAGAATCATGGCCATTTTCTATTGGTGCAGGTGTAAAAATCTCAGAATTTTATGATACTGGCAAAGATAAGTTATTTAAAAAACTCATGTCCTCAATTTGAAATGAGTCTTCGTTTATCTCCCCCCCCCCCCCTTTTTGAAGATGAGTGTCATAAAAAAAAGGTTTATTTTCAAAGAATGTAACATCCATGGCGACAAACATTTTCTTATTTTTTGGATCAAAACATTTATATCCTTTTGGGTTGTGGAGTATCCAACAAAGACACATTTTATAGCATGTGGCTCAAGTTTTCCAACATTTTTATGTTCATGAACAAAGGTTATGCAACCAAAGATTTTTAAAGTCAAATCAGTTAAAACACGAGTAATGGGAAAACATTCTTTGAAGACATTAATAGGAGTTTGAAAATTGAGAATTTTGGAGGGTATTTTGTTAATTAAATACGCAATTGTTAAAGCAGCTTCGTCCCATAAATAATTTGGTACTTTATTTGAAAAAAGTAAAGCTCTAGCAACCTCTAGTAAATGTCTATTTTTCCTTTCGTCCACTCCATTTTGTTGAGGAGTATTAGGACATGAACTTTGATACACAATCCCACTTTTTATAAAAAAAATCACACAGGATAGTGTTAAAATATTCTTTGCCATTATCACTTCTAAAGACTTTGATATTTATTTGAAATTGGTTCTGCACCATTGAAAAAAATTATTTACAGCCTGCCAAACATTTGATTTACCCTTTAACAAGTACACCCAACATACTCTTGTATGATCATCTATAAATGTGATAAACCATTTTTTTGAGAGAGTGTACTTATACGGCTAGGGCCCTAAACATCACTGTGAATAATAGAAAAAGGTTTTAATGGTTTATAAGGTTGTATTGAAAACTGGGAGCGATGATGCTTTGCAAATTCACAGGCTTCACATTTAAACAAAGAAAAATTCTTATTGTGAAATATCTTAGGAAACAAGTGTTTTAAGTAACGAAAACTAGGATGACCCGGTCTTAAATGCGATATCATAATGTTTTCATCTTTATTATTCAAAACAGAAAAAGACTCAAAGCAGGAACTTATTGTTTTTTAAGGTAGTTGTGATGCAGATCCGGTGTCAATGTAGTAGTGTCCTCCATTCTCCTTAGCACTACTAATCATCTTCCCCGAGCTCAAATCCTGAAAGACAGTGAGATCGAAAAAAATTAGTTTGACAATTTATATCTTTAGCTAATTTACTGATGGACATTAAATTACAATATAAATTTGAAACATGAAGGACATTTTTAAGAGTTAACATTGGAGACAACACAACTAACCATTTACCTGCAATGGCTGAAAAAGAGCCATCTGTGATTTTTATTTTTTGATTACCTGCACATGGACTATATGAAGAGAACAAAGTAGATTCACCTGTCATGTGATCGGAGGCACCTGAATCTACTATCCAAGTATGACAGGGACTGACACTAAGAAATGCAGAATTACCTTTTATTGCTATAGTGCAAGAAAGGGTTGGATACTCAAGGAGTTTGTACAGTCTGTCTAGTTGCTCCGTAGTGAGTGAAAATTGAGACGAATGAGGTTGCTGCCCTTGATCAGAATTACTAGCCTGAGATGCACGACCATTTTTCTTCTTCCAGTTAGGAGGTTTGCCTTTGAGCTTCCAACAAGTTTCACGTGTATGCCATTCACGCTTGCAGTGATCACACCAAGGAACTTTGTCTGACCTTCTTTCCTCATCAAGGTTCCTAGTAGCCAGAGCTGAGCCTTCAGATTCATAATTTCGTGGTGTCTTGCCCATCATAATTCTTTATCGTGCCTCTTCCCTTCTTATTTCTGCAAAAGTTTCACGAAGAGTTGGCAATGGTACTTCTCCTAAAACTCTACCTCTTACCTCATCAAGGTCTTTATTGAGCCTAGTGAGAAACAGGAATACACAATCATTTTATTGCCTCTTGAGAAACAAAACACTATCTTATGAAGAACTCCAATTATCATCATAACAAAGATCTAACTCTTGCCACAATGTCAACAACTCGTTATAATAAGCAGTTACACTTCTGTCACCTTGTTTCGCATGCCATAACTTTGATTTTAAACCAAAAATTTGAGAGGAGTTTTGAATATCAGGGCATGTTTCCTTAACAGCTTCCCCCACATCCTTTGTGGAAGGTAAAAACATGTAAGGCTTACCTACTCTAGTTTTCGTAGAGCTACCAGCCATGCAATAATCAAGGAGTTTTCCGACTTCCATTATTTGTAACAAGGGTCTTATGTTGTCGGTTCAGCTACTACTCCTGTTAAGAAACCAAGTTTTCCTTTGCTATCCAATACCAACCGAACGGTTTGAGCCCATTCATTATGGTTATTCCCATTAATTTTAGGGATATTGACCTTGAGGGAATATGAGGAACCCTCTTGATCATTACCACCTATGTTGGAATAATTGTCACCAAAAACAATGTCGTTCCTGTTTCCATTGTTGTCGTCATTACTGTCATTGTTTATAACCACTGACGGTTCCTCTCGTATGCCATTTCTGCGGCCGACGCCAGACTCAGGTTATGGTTGTTCTCCATGGTTAGATCCAGTGTAGGCATGTGATGGGGATGACCACCTGTTGTTGTTATTCGCCATAGGAGACTAAACGGGTATGTGAATCGGGTCGGGTAAGAAAGCGAGTCGAACCAAAATATGTTGAGGAAAGCTTTATGGTAACCCCTAACCCAACAAAAATATATTGAGGAAAGATTTATGGTAACCCCTAACCCAAAAAAAATAGGTTGAAGAAAGTTTTACGGTAACCCATAACCCAGTGCTCTTAACCCAACAAAAATAGGTTGAGAAAAGTTTTACGGTAACCCCTAACTCAGTGCTCTTGATACCATATTGGAAAAAATAGGTAAAAGTTGTTATATCTTATTCGTCAGCCTTAGGCTGGTTTATATAGTGAAGATACAATTATTACAATTGATTTTCTCCTTAATGGAGAATAAAGAAAAGTAAAGGTAGTATTAAAGGCAATAATAAAACCGGAAATAACATATTTTCCAACAATTATTGTTATCATTTTTTATGTTATTGAAGGCAATTGACATAACCATGTTTATGTTATGATAGTTATTTTTATTGGATTGTTTAAATTGATTATTCCGCTGCGATGAGCTTGTGTAAAGCCGAGCATGTGATGACAGGTTTTAATTCAATGCATGTTTTATACAATCCATGTTACAGAGCAGGTTTATGTTGTGTTTTGAGTGACACACTATGTGTGAAGTTGTATATTCTTTTTATTTTGCGTTTCAGGGTTTAGGGTGTTGCATATGTGAAAGAATTCTTTAAACTTGAATTAACTTTTAATGATAGCAAATTGTGTGATCATCATCCAAATTGGTTGTGCATTGCATTACATGATATATTTGTGTTCTTACTTTGTAATTCATCCCATTCTATTGTTGCATAACCACACATATAAGCCTACATTGAAAATTTCCTTTAAAATAACAATTAAAATGCATTTTATGTCAGTATGTATCAATACATGACCCTTTGCATCGATACATGTAGCCTGTGATTAATCACAAGACAATTCTTGTTCAGTATGCATCGATACATACGAACCATGCATCAATACATGGAAAGCCAAAAACTCTGTGCATCGATACACACGACACCTGCATCGATACATGACTACTTGAGTCAGCCTGTGCATCGATACATACGCATTGAGCATCGATACATATTAGTGTAAAATTCACATGCATCGATACACACGATTCTTGCATCGATACATGATTTGTTAATTTCACCAAAAATCTATGCAACTTACAGTATGCATCGATACACCCTTGTATGTATCAATACACAGAGTTATTTTAAGTCATAACAGCAACTGTTTTTTTTAGGATATAAATACAGGTTTCAACAGCAGGTGAAAGGGACGAATTCATTGAGCAAAAAGACAATTGAACACAAGATCAAAAAAGTGTTGGAGCAATTGTCAGTGAGCACATAGAAACCTGAAAGAGACTTCATCTTCTTCATCTTCTCAATCACTTCTCTTCAAGAACAATTACACATAACAATTCTTGTTCTTTGGATTAAAGAAGTATCGAGATAACGTTCAGTGGTGTGATCAAGGATCTAGCTGTGGGTTGCAGTGGAACGATCGAGGATCTAGCTGAGTCGAAGATTGAAGGGGGTTTCTAGGAAAAACCTACTGGTTTGTCCTTCAAGAACTGGTGTGTTCTTGAGGGTTTGGGAGTCACATTTGCAGAACAGATTCAGCCGCAGCGTTGCGTTTGGAGATCGGGGGATTTCGCAAGCAGGTCGTGGAACCGGTGAATTGTTTGCAACTTTGTGCAGGAAAATCTTGATCGAGCTCAGATCAAGTGAAGGTTTATACAAGAAGAGGTTCTTGGAGTTTAGAAATTCTGTCTTTGTATCAAAACCTTGTATCAACGGATTCGGCAATAATTGATAATCAAAGTTCTCAATTTCATTTGAAATTGAGAGGGAGACGTACCCACACGCGAGGACGACGTGGGGAACTTCCTTAACAAATCTCTGCGTATCTTACTCTTACCTTAATCTTCTTTACGTTTCAATACTGTTTTGCAAATTCTGTTAGTGTGTGGTGATTGATTATATTTCTGGACAGCAGTGATAACAAAACCTTTAGTCATACACCATTGCTGTTTATCATCAAACACTCACACACCAACTGTTTGACAAAACGGTTAACCTGATTGTGTTCATTGGAAATAGTATTTGAGGATAAGCGCATTCAATCTGTTAATATTCTGTGTGCATTAATTCTGTCATTCTCATTAAAATCCAGCAACTGCACTTGCGTGTCCGGTTTTCTAGTAGCGGTTCAGAATAGACGGAAGTCGATTCGGGACCGATTTTTCCGCCATTTTTGAAAACTCTGATTAAACGTCAAATCCGTTAACTTTTTAAAGAGGTGATCTATTCACCCCCCCTCTCGATCACTAGCCACACCGTCTAACAAGTGGTATCAGAGCGCCGGTTCGCTGGTGCTCTGTGGCTGCCTGTAACAGTATGGATTCTGAACCAAAGGGGGCGTATAATAGAGCGCCTATTTTCAACGGTGAAAATTATGGCTACTGGAAAGACTGCATGCGAGTTCATATAAATTCTGTGGATAGGTTAGTATGGGCTGCCATTGAAAACGGTCCGTTTCAAATTACAATGACTAATGCGGCTGGCGCCATAGTACCTAAACCAGAAGATGATTGGAATGAGAAAGATGAGAAAAAGTGGTCGTGTGATTGGAGAGCTCGAAACATGTTAATTTCAGCACTTGGTGTTGATGAATATTATCGAGTATCACATTGCACGACTGCTAAAGAAATGTGGGACGCTTTAGAAGTTGCCCATGAGGGTACTACTGAAGTAAAACAGTCCCGCATTAACACACTCAATCAAGAATTTGAGCTCTTTCGCATGAAACAAGGAGAATCCATCTCCGACATGCAAAAGAGATTCACCCATCTAACTAACCGATTGAATGCTCTTGGAAAACCTATTTCCAATGAAATTGCTACTAATAAAATTCTCAGGTGTCTTAGCAGGGAGTGGCAACCTAAAGTTACAGCAATCAAGGAAGCCAACGATCTTACAAGACTTACGATTACAACACTGTTTGGAAAGCTGGAAGAACATCAGCAAGCTTTGGAAAGTCTTGAAAAATATGAGAATAAAAGTAAGAAGGAGAAGGAAAAGAAAAGAGACAAAGAGGGAGAGAAGAAGCCAATAGCTCTTGTGGCTTCTAGCTCTAAGTTCTCACGAAAAGAGCAAAGCGACAATGATTCAAGTAGTGACAAAGACTCGGATGATGAGGAAATGGGACTGTTTGTAAGGAGATACAATAGATTCATTCGAAAGAATGGAGTCAAGCATTCCGACAAAAATCTCATGAAGTTTCGAAGACAATCCATAAATTCGAAACAAGAAGAAAACAAGAAGAGTAGAGGAAGAGGATCATGCTTTAATTGTGGTAAATCCGGACACTTTAAAACGGAATGCCCTATGAAGTATAGTGACCAAAGAAAAGACTCACCAAAAGGTCATAGCAAGCAAAGGAGAGCGTATATTGCATGGGAAAGTGACAGTGAGTCATCAAACACACAAAGCTCAAGTGATGATGATGAAGCTGCAAATCTGTGCCTTATGGCTCACTCAAAAATTCAGTCCTACCACAAGAAGAAAAGCAATGACAAAAAGGTAAAACAAGCTTACTTCAATAACTTCTCCTCTATGTCTTTTTCGGAATTAAAAATAGCTTTTGAAAAACTGCATAACGAAGCTGTAGATGCTTTTAAACGACTTGCTTCCGACAAACATATCTTCTCTTTTTTGGAAGGTAAAGTAAACAAAGCTGAAATTGATTTAGAAGCATTGAAAACTAGCATTGCAGAAAATTCAAAAACTATTGACATTGACGGATGTAGTAGAGTTAGGTATTGTGACGCTTGTTATGTTTGGCAAAAAGAGGTAAACACTCTTAAGGACAAACTAGAGAAAGCGCTACAACCTAAAATTACTTATGCCGTTGACCCCAAGTTGTTTAAGAAGTCATTGAATCCTCCATATGCAAAATACTCTTTTATTCTAAAGGATTCAATGAACAAGAAACAACTAACACATCATCATGGTTTATGTCATTATTGTTGTCATGCTGGCCACACCATTGAGAAATGCAAATTTAGGAGATTTCTAGTCCCTAAAGGTATTTATCAATGGAAGCCAAAAGGCAACCATGTTAACACTTACCCTCTTGGACCCAATGAAAATTGAGGACCAACTTTTCTCTTTTGATGTTGTAGGATGAGTGCCTTGCCTCCGTAGATAGAAGGTGGTTTCTTGACAGCGGCTGCTCAAGGCACATGACCGGTGACATATCGCTTTTTATAGACTTCAAGGCGAAGAAAAAGGGATATGTTACTTATGGAGACAACAACAAAGGAGCTATACTCGGGAAAGGTAGTGTAGGTAATCCCTCCACCACTACTATTTCAAATGTCCATTTAGTTGAGGGACTTAAACACAACTTGTTGAGCATAAGTCAACTATGCGACATGGGCTATAAAGTTTCGTTTTCAAAAACTTGCTGCATAATTGAACATGCTGAACAAAACATTGTGTTTAAGGGTGTAAGAGTAAACAACATCTATATGCTTGACTTGTTTGATGTACCGTTAACAAATACTAAATGTCTAGTCACCTTGAATGATGATTCTTGGCTTTGGCATAGACGTTTAGCTCATGTTAACTTCGATTTGCTAAACAAGGTTGTATCTAAGGATCTAGTAGTCGGTCTACCAAAAATAAAATTTTCAAAAGACCACCTATGTGACGCGTGCCAAATGGGAAAGCAAACAAGGGTGTCTTTTAAATCTAAAAATGTAATTTCAACTTCACGACCCCTTGAGCTTCTCCATATGGACCTCTTTGGACCTTCTAGGACAAAGAGCCTAGGTGGAAACTACTATGGCTTTGTAATAGTTGATGACTACTCTAGATTCACTTGGACTATATTCCTTCATAGCAAAGATGAAACTTTTTCTGCTTTTAAAAATTTTGCAAATTTGTCCCAAAACAAAATGAATTCCAAAATAGTTACAATTCGTAGCGATCATGGTGGTGAGTTTCAAAATTATCACTTTGAGAAGTTTTGTGACAAGTATGGCATTGAGCATAACTTTTCAGCCCCTCGCACTCCACAACAAAATGGCGTTGTGGAGCGTAAAAATCGTGTTTTAGAGGAGTTGGCAAGAACAATGCTTAATGAGGGTGGATTACCAAAATACTTTTGGGCTGATGCTGTTAGCACAGCCTGTTATGTCCTAAACAGAATCTTAATTCGCCCTATTTTGAACAAAACTCCTTATGAACTTTTGAAAGGAAGAAAACCAAACTTGTCACATCTTCACGTATTCGGTTGTAAATGTTTTGTTTTGAATAACGGTAAGGAAAACATTGGGAAGTTTGATGCAAAAGCGGATGAAGGTATTTTTCTTGGTTACTCAATGTCAAGTAAAGCATATAGAGTGTATAATAAGCGTTTACTTACTGTTGAAGAGTCGGTTCATGTTTCGTTTGATGAGTCTTATCCGAAAAATGTCGGAAAAGGTATTTCTTTTGATGACGCAGGTGTATCTACAGAAGACATACTCAAGGAAGCTGTTGAGGAAATTGATCAGTCCAAAACAGCTGCCCATGAGAAGGAGGAAGATACAAGTCATGAAGAAATTGAGGAAGAAAAGACAGCTGAAGTGAATGATCTTCCAACAGCTTGGAGATCCTCAAAAGACCATCCCATCGACAACATTTTGGGAGACATTTCAAAAGGAGTAATGACCCGGTCTAAGATAAGTAACTTTTGTTCTCACTTCGCGTTTGTTTCACAAGTAGAACCTAAAAATGCCAAAGAGGCCTTGATTGATGAATTTTGGCTAATGGCCATGCAAGAAGAGCTTAATCAATTTAAAAGAAATGACGTTTGGGAATTTGTCCCTCGTCCGCGAGATCATCATATCATAGGCACTAAGTGGGTTTTTAGAAACAAGCTTGATGAAAACGGAGTGATTACTAGGAACAAGGCACGCTTAGTAGCACAAGGATATAACCAAGAGGAGGGCATAGACTATGAGGAAACTTATGCTCCAGTTGCTCGCCTCGAAGCTATACGTCTTTTGCTTGCCTATGCGTGTTCTAAGGATTTTAAGCTTTACCAAATGGACGTAAAGAGTGCCTTTCTTAATGGTGTCATAAATGAAGAAGTATATGTTTCACAACCTCCCGGTTTTGAAAATGCTGAAAATCCAGATCATGTGTACAAATTAAAAAGAGCTTTGTATGGTCTTAAACAAGCCCCTCGGGTTTGGTATGAAAGGCTTAGCAAATTCCTAATTGATCATGGATATTCAAGAGGTAAAGTGGACAATACTCTCTTTATTAAACACAAAGGGAAGCACATTCTTTTAGTTCAAGTTTATGTCGACGACATCATATTTGGTTCAACTAACATACACTTGGTCGAAGAATTTTCTAAGGTTATGCAGGGTGAATTTGAGATGAGTCTAATGGGGGAGCTAAACTACTTCCTAGGACTGCAAATAAAGCAACTTGATGAAGGTACTGCAGTATGTCAAACAAAATACTGCAGAGAACTACTCAAGCGCTTTGGAATGAATGACTCAAAATCAATCGACACTCCAATGCCTACCAACGGAAATCTAGAAAAGGATGAGCACGGTAAATGTGTAGATGTCAAAAGATTCAGAGGTATGATCGGATCTCTCTTGTATCTTTCTGCTTCTAGACCTGACATCATGTTTAGTGTTTGCATGTGTGCACGCTATCAATCAAATCCTAAAGAATCGCACCTAAAAGCGGTGAAGCGCATATTTAGATATCTTCATGGAACATCTAAATATGGGCTTTGGTATTCTAAAGGAAGTGATTGTAGCCTAGTAGGGTACTCCGATTCTGATTTTGCTGGCTGCAAATCAGATAGGAAAAGTACAAGTGGTACGTGTCACCTATTTTCAAACTCCTTGGTCAGTTGGCACAGCAAAAAGCAAGTTTCTATGGCTTTGTCAACTGCAGAGGCTGAATACGTTGCAGCCGGTAGTTGTTGCGCTCAGATTTTATGGCTTAAGCAGCAACTACAAGACTTCAACATTCAACTAAAACGTATTCCTATCAAATGTGACAACACTAGTGCCATAAACCTTACTAAAAACCCTGTTTTACACTCACGCACTAAACACATAGAGATTAGACATCATTTCCTTCGCGATCATGTTGAAAAAGAAGACGTTGTCTTTGAGCACGTTGACTCCAAAAATCAGCTTGCTGATATTTTCACTAAACCATTGGCAACGGAACCTTTCTTCAACATACGTCGTGAATTAGGAATCTTAGATCTATCTCATTTGATGTCATAAGCATGTTACATCTTAATTATATTATGCCTCACCGTGTGTGACAAGCACTGTTTTAGATGTCAATTATCCTTCACAAGATCTCTCCAACAGAGGTAATATCAAACCTTTCTACAATTTTCTTATTGATTAGTGATTGTGTTTGTTAGAACAAATATGCTTACTCTAGTTGATGTAAAGTTTGCTTGAATATACTTCCTGTCTATAATGTGTGCTCATTAACAATCTGATTTCTGAGCAAAATTATCATGACATAGTGCAACTGCATAATCATATTGCATAAAAACTCATTAAAAACCAGTTCAGCATCAGTATGTATCGACACATACGAAGCCTGCATCGATACATATGCTCTGAAATTAAATTTTTTGAAAAACTGATTCAGTATGCATCGATGCATCTATCGCATGTATCGATACACAAGGCAATTGAAAACACTAGGCATCGACGCATCCATCGCATGTATCGATACACATGACAATTTTGAAATACTTGGCATCGACGCATAACTCTCTGCATCGATACTTACTGCTGTCATCTGAATTAAATGCATTCTTTTTCTCTCTCATGCATCGACACATCAACCAATCATATCATCTCTTATCTCATTACTTCATCTCATCTGCCCTCAAAAACCCCAAAACCAGTGTCTAACCCTAATCCTTCTCATCTTCACTCTCTCACAAACTTGGTAAAACCCTAAATCTCATATCACCATGCCTCCACGCACCATTCCAGCCAGAGCCAAAGGAAAAGGAAAGGGAAAGGAAGCAGCCGGTACGTCTCAGCAACCACCAGATGTTCCTTCAAATGCCTTAGACATTCTTCATCCTGCCATTGCTGCTGAATTTGAGGAATCCTTCAAGGCCAGGTTGGTAATGAAACCTCATATCTTTGATAAAACAGATGCTGTTCATCTGCACTTAAATGAAGTAGTTGAACTGTTACATGCACAAAGACTTGGGTCCTTTCTATCCACAAAAGATGACTATCATGAGGATTTCATCCGGGCCTTTTATGCTGGTTTACAAACTGGTACAGGCTATATGTTCCGGTGTTCTATCGGAGTCAGAACATATACCTTTGAAGCCAGTAATTGGGAAACAGTGTTTCAAATGCCGCTTCCGTCGATGGCTTTCAAGTCCTGGCATGACCTGCATTTTGATCCTGAATTTGACCTGAAGGACTTTACAACTTCTATCCTAAAGATTGATAGACCGTTGAGTGAGGACGAACACGTCACGTCAGGTATGATCAAACAAACTCCGCGCATTCTGCACTGGATCATTACTCACATTCTGCGTCCAACCAACAGTGGCCACTCTCGGTTGGATAGGCCTAGCATACATCTTCTCTACATTCTGCAAAATAAGATTCACTTAAATTGGGCGAACTACTTTGTAAAACGTCTATTTTATGTGCGAGACAGCTCCAAAACTGTGGCGCTAGGGTATGCCTCTCAAGTAATGAAAATTCTCAAGTTTTGGAAAGTTACAATGCCTATTGTGCCTCTCCTATCTCCATCTGCAGCTCAAGAATTTGATTCTGCCACTCTATCGCATATGGGATATCGATGGGACAAAGACCGCAAGTGCTTCTACTTTTTTGAAAGAAAATCCAAAACCAGAATTTATAACTTTGATGTGCCTTCTGAACGCATCCATGTTGCTGAAGAACAGCCTGATGAAGAAATGCAGGATGCGCCTGAAACAGATGTGCCTCAAGCTGAGGCCAATACTGGTTGGGGTGAGTGGGTGCCACGAAGGTGGTCTCCCACTAACTACGTACCTGAACCTACAGCCCCTCCATTTGCCGGTGGTACTTCAGCCTCAACACAAAATGCGGACATCACTCACATGCTTCAACAGATGGAAATCGTCAACAAAGAACGCCATGAAGAAGCACGGTACTGGCATGTCCAACAAACTGAATGACACAACGAGCATCGGGACTGGCATGATGAGCATACACGAATGTATCACAATCAACACGCTTGGCACCAAGACTTTGTTAAATGGCATCAGGTTTTCTACAACGAAATGTCCGGCTTTATGGATGATTGTCGTGAAAACCCTGGGATTATGGACAGCTTTAGAAGCACTGAAGTTCAGAATCGATTTAGGCGATACTCCTTCATGGGCCAAAATCCAGACACAATGCCTCCTCCTCCGCCTCCGCCAAGCTACCGAGATCCTGACAGACATGATGAGGAGTCCTGTGGTGGCAACAATCCACATTAACCAATCACCCTTTCATCTCACTGCATTTCATTTCATATTGCTCATGTTTTATTTTGTTGCACATTGTATGGTTTCGCTTATGTAACTCTTAAACTTGTTCGCAGACTTAAAATGCTTTTCAATTCTGTTTACCTCTATTTGTTATTGCCCTTACTGTTTGAATGATTCTTTGTGAATGATTCTTTAACTTGCAGCTTCTTTCTTTGTGATTGATAGCCTATTATCCATTTTTGCCATGCCCTGCTTCACTTTCTGCTTGATAACTATGGTTCTTCCTCTTTTTGATGTTGACAAAGGGGGAGAAAAATGCAGATATGCACAAACTCAGGGGGAGTATCACACATCTTGCCAAGAATTTGCCATCATCAAAAAGGGGGAGTTTGTGAAAGAATTCTTTAAACTTGAATTAACTTTTAATGATAGCAAATTGTGTGATCATCATCCAAATTGGTTGTGCATTGCATTACATGATATATTTGTGTTCTTACTTTGTAATTCATCCCATTCTATTGTTGCATAACCACACATATAAGCCTACATTGAAAATTTCCTTTAAAATAACAATTAAAATGCATTTTATGTCAGTATGTATCAATACATGACCCTTTGCATCGATACATGTAGCCTGTGATTAATCACAAGACAATTCTTGTTCAGTATGCATCGATACATACGAACCATGCATCAATACATGGAAAGCCAAAAACTCTGTGCATCGATACACACGACACCTGCATCGATACATGACTACTTGAGTCAGCCTGTGCATCGATACATACGCATTGAGCATCGATACATATTAGTGTAAAATTCACATGCATCGATACACACGATTCTTGCATCGATACATGATTTGTTAATTTCACCAAAAATCTATGCAACTTACAGTATGCATCGATACACCCTTGTATGTATCAATACACAGAGTTATTTTAAGTCATAACAGCAACTGTTTTTTTTAGGATATAAATACAGGTTTCAACAGCAGGTGAAAGGGACGAATTCATTGAGCAAAAAGACAATTGAACACAAGATCAAAGAAGTGTTGGAGCAATTGTCAGTGAGCACATAGAAACCTGAAAGAGACTTCATCTTCTTCATCTTCTCAATCACTTCTCTTCAAGAACAATTACACATAACAATTCTTGTTCTTTGGATTAAAGAAGTATCGAGATAACGTTCAGTGGTGTGATCAAGGATCTAGCTGTGGGTTGCAGTGGAACGATCGAGGATCTAGCTGAGTCGAAGATTGAAGGGGGTTTCTAGGAAAAACCTATTGGTTTGTCCTTCAAGAACTGGTGTGTTCTTGAGGGTTTGGGAGTCACATTTGCAGAACAGATTCAGCCGCAGCGTTGCGTTTGGAGATCGGGGGATTTCGCAAGCAGGTCGTGGAACCGGTGAATTGTTTGCAACTTTGTGCAGGAAAATCTTGATCGAGCTCAGATCAAGTGAAGGTTTATACAAGAAGAGGTTCTTGGAGTTTAGAAATTCTGTCTTTGTATCAAAACCTTGTATCAACGGATTCGACAATAATTGATAATCAAAGTTCTCAATTTCATTTGAAATTGAGAGGGAGACGTACCCATACGCGAGGACGACGTGGGGAACTTCCTTAACAAATCTCTGCGTATCTTACTCTTACCTTAATCTTCTTTACGTTTCAATACTGTTTTGCAAATTCTGTTAGTGTGTGGTGATTGATTATATTTCTGGACAGCAGTGATAACAAAACCTTTAGTCATACACCATTGCTGTTTATCATCAAACACTCACACACCAACTGTTTGACAAAACGGTTAACCTGATTGTGTTCATTGGAAATAGTATTTGAGGATAAGCGCATTCAATCTGTTAATATTCTGTGTGCATTAATTCTGTCATTCTCATTAAAATCCAGCAACTGCACTTGCGTGTCCGGTTTTCTAGTAGCGGTTCAGAATAGACGGAAGTCGATTCGGGACCGATTTTTCCGCCATTTTTGAAAACTCTGATTAAACGTCAAATCCGTTAACTTTTTAAAGAGGTGATCTATTCACCCCCCCTCTCGATCACTAGCCACACCGTCTAACAGCATAGTGGTATCAAAGCAGGTCAGTCAATTTGGCCAGATTTTTGTAATGTTGTTTGTTCCTTAGTATGCGAAATGTGTCGATGCTCGTTTGTTTTTCTAACCGCTTTCCTGTAGGAGCGAGAATGAAATAAGTAGAGGAAAAACTTCTACTTCTCTAAGATGTTTCAGGTGTGGAGAGTTGGTCTGTCGTGTTGTTGTTTGCAAGAATGCAGGTATTTGGACAAGTCAATGTCATTTCCAGAGTTTGATGCAAGTGATGAGTTATTTGTGTCTACTAAGTAAGTGAATGAGTTCATGAAGGTTGATTCTAAAGTGTTTATGATATTAACTTCTATGAAGGATGAAAGTAAAGTTGTGATTGGTGAGTTGCCAGTGGTGGTGTGTGATTTTTTGGAGGTGTTCCCAGATGATATTAGTGATTTACTGTCGGAGCACGAGGTTGTGTTTGCTATAGACTTAGTACCTGGTACTAGTCCAGTGTCGATGGATCCTTATAGGAGGTTTGCTTTAGAGTTGAGCGAGTTAAAGAAACAGTTGGAAGAGTTGGTTGAGAAGAAGTTTATTCGACCAACCGACTATTTCATCATGGGGAGCGTCGATGTTGTTGGTAAAGAAGAAAGATGGTAGCTTGAGACCATGTGTTGGTTATCAACAAATGAATAAGGCGACTATCAAGAATAAATATCCAATTCCAAGGATTGATGATCTGATGGATCAGTTGATTGGTGCTTGCGTGTTTAGCAAGACTGATTTGCGCTTGGATTATCGTTAGATTCATGTGAAGTTAGAGGATATTTTGAAGACTGTGTTCAAAATGAGGTATGTTCATTATAAGTATTCAGTGATGTCGTTTGGTGTGTCTAATGCTCCTGCAGTGTTCATGGAGTACATGAATAGAATATTCCATCCGTATTTAGATCAGTTTGTGGTTTTGTTTATCGAAGATAAACTGATATATTAGAAGTTTGATGAAGAGTATGTGGAGCATCTGAGAGTTATGCTACAGACCTTGAAAGAGAAGAAGTTGTATGTGAAGTTGTCCACGCGCGAGTTTTGGTTGCGAGAGGCGAGCTTCTTTGGTAACGTGATTTTGAGTGGTGGATCATTGTTGATCCATCGAAAATAGATATTATGTTGCAGTGGGAGACTCTGAAGTCTGTTACAGAGATCAAAAGTTTTCTTAGTTTGCTTGGTTATTACAGGAGGTTTATTGAACGCTTTTTGAAGTTAGCAATGCCTTTAACGCAATTGACTCGGAAGGGCGGTGCTTATGTTTGAGATTTGCATTTTGAAGAGAGTTTTCAAAAACTCAAGAAGAAGTTGATGTATGCTCCAATTTTGATTTTGCAAAATCCGAATGAATATTTTTTGTGTATTGTGATGCTTCAAAGATGGGTCTAGGTGGCATATTGATGTAGAATAGTCAGGTTGTAGATTATGCTTCTAGACAATTGAAAGTTCATGAGAGGAATTATCCTACGCATGATCTAGAATTGGCAGTCGTGGTGTTTGTGTTGAAAACTTGAAGACATTACTTGTTTGGTTTTAAATTTGAAGTGTTCACTAACCACGAGAGTTTGAAGTATCTATTCGATCAGAAATAGTTGAATATGAGACAGAAGAGATGGCTTGAGTTTCTAAAAGACTATGATTTTAACTTGAGTTACCATCCGGGTAAAGCTAATATTGTAGCTGATGCGTTGAGTAGGAAGTTTTTATATATGTCGATGCTGATGGGTCAAAAGTTGGAATTGATTAAGCAATTTAGAGACACGAGTCTAGTGTGTGAAAAGACTCCTAATAGTGCAAAGTTGATTATGTTAAAGCTAATCAATGGTATCCTTGAAGAGATTATAGAATGTCAAAAAGTTGATTGGTTGACCAACTAGTGTTAATCAATCAAGGTAAGGGAGGCGACTTCAGAATTGACGAGAATGGTGAGAGAGGTTCAAAGACAAGGTATGCGTACTGGTGTCATATCCCAATTTTGTCTGGGTATTTCAAATTTATCTGATACATGTCCATTTGTCAAGTTTTATATATTTAGCCATATGCATTTTTATCATTAAATACAGTCACCATAATCATGCGTATATGCATTATAGTAAAAAAATCAACATAAAGTTAACATTTTACACGTTGAAGAAATTGACTAAAATTACATTTTTTCATTATGCATTTTGAAAAAAATAAATTCATGATCATTTGATTTATCATCAAAATATCCATTTGAATTTTATTAGTCATTTTTATGCATCATAAAATAAAAATCAATGTTTCTAAAAGGTCTAAAATATCTCTCATTTATTACATCATTATTCCATTCACATAATAAATTATTATTCCATGCATATATTACATCATTATTCACTATTTAATTAAATAAGTTTCTAGAAGACACTCACACTTTTTGCATAATTCATAAACTAATCTTTGTAGAGCCTATAAATAAACCATCAATCATTCACAAAAACTAAGTCAAAACTCTCTTCATTTTTCTCTTCATTTTCTTTCAAGTTATTTCTTTCTTTTTATTGAATAGATAGACTCTTATGCTTGTTCTTTATTTAATTCTATTGTATTTTTACTCTTTCTTTTTTATTTAGTATCTTAATCATCACCATTTTGCAAGGAAACTCAATTGATTTTAAATCAAAAGTTGAAAAGTATTCTTGAACCTCCATAAGCAAAAGTGATTTGTTGCTATTTAAATAACTCTTATGCTTGTTCTTTATTTAATTCTATTACATTTTTACCCTTACTTTATTTATTTAGTACCTTAATAATCACCATTTTGTATGGAAACTAAATTGATTTCAAAATCAAAAGTTTAAAGTGTTCTTGAACCTCCATGAACAAAAAGGGACAAATGAAAATTAATATTTGTTTTACATAAATAATATATTCAATAACTTCCCTACATCACCCCGAGCATGAATCAATAGTTCGTTTGTCATGAGAGTGTATAAAATGGTCAAATCAAGCAAATATATGTTGCTGCATTTTTGTTGATTTTCGAAAAAAAATGTTGTTTATTTTATGATTTTGAATATACCATTGTGTTTGTGAGATCGAGTAGATAATTTTTCATTATTTATTTGATTAATTCCATGAAAAGTTGAGAAAGTTATGTTATTTTTACGTTTTCGTTGGAACTCATGTTCTTCCATTTTTATTGCTATGGGAATAATGATCAAATATGATGTTGGAGAAGATAAAGTCTCCCTCACATCTTCTAATTGCTCAATGCATCCCTGTGAGTCTCCCTTCTTTGGGCCTAGAGATTTTTCTAGCTACGCCCCAAATATTTAACTTTTTTTTGTCTTGTGTATATATTTTTTATTTTTTATTTTCTTATTATTGCTTTATTTATTTATTTTTGTTCTTTCTTTTATTTCCTTTAGTTTTTTTAATCATTTTACTTCTTGCATTGATAATGTGTCCCTCCCTTTTACTATTTATTTTACCTTTTTTATTGCTTTATTTTTTAGTTTATTTTATTATATTTTTAGTTGATGTATAATTGTTAATCAAAAAAGACAAAATGACCATTAAAATTAATATTTCAAAAATACTAAGATAAAAGGTATTTGATCAACATCAAGTACATTTTTCAAAATCCCACTAAGCTTTTTTCTTTAATAAGCACCTCATATCATTTCAAACCATTTTCACTAATGTGATGAACCCTCGATCAACATCGAGTTTCTTTTCCACTTACTTGAAGTGATTAAATCTTTTTGTTAATTAAACTTCGGATGAAAAAGGGAATGAGAGACGTTCACCTCACTATCCCCCAAATGATTGAACGATTAGCACTCGCCATATTGCTCGATTTTTTATCTTCTGATTAAAACACTCTAAATAAACTTGGATAAAGGAATAGGTGGCACACACCTCATTATTCATCGAATAAGCAAGTGGGAGGCGCTCGCCTCACTACCGTGCATATTCGATTTCTGCAAAACAACCTTCAATAATAATTTGAACGAAAAGAAAATAGGAGGTGTTCGCCTTATTATTCCTCGAATAATTGAACGATTGGTGTGTGCCGTATTGCTAAAGTTTGTGTCGTTCCTTCAAAATACCAAATACATTAAACTTAATTTCTCGCCCTCGTGCGATCAACAACTTAATTGTTCTTTACAAAAGAACATTTTTAGTCCTATCTAATGCGTATACAAATTATTAAGTTTCCACACGATTGAACAAGCCAATGTTTAACCCTTAGAATGCGATTTAAACACTCGTTTATTAAAAGACACCAACAAACAGTAGTTCCCCGACCATCGAAATAAATAAAGTTCGGTGGCGACTCTGTTCGAACTATTTTTTCCGCGACCATCGCAAAGGATCGTATTTTTGGACATGCGACAATTGGATGTACCGGAACTTAAGAAAAGTATTCTTGAGGAAGGTCATGAGAGTGGTTTGATTATTCATCCCGGTGACACTAAGATGTATAAGGACTTGGGGAAGATGTTTTGATGGCCAGGAATGAAGAAGGAAGATGTTTATCATCCACAGACAGACAGTCATATGGAGATAACTATTCAATCCTTGGAGGATCTGTTGAGGGCTTATGTGCTAGAACAAAGAGGTGCTTGGGATAACTGTAACACCCCGATAATAATAAAATAATTATTTAAATTGAGTTAATAATTTATTTATTAATTTAATTAAATAATTGGAAATTTTATTATTATTATTTTTGGATTATTATTATTATTTGGAAAATATATATATGTTGGAAATAAGAGAAAGAATCCCATTTGGTAAAAAGAAAGTTTCACGTGAAAACAGAGAAAGGATCGTGAAAAAGGAAAAGGGCAGAGAAGAGGAGAAAGGAGCTGAAGAGCAAAGGTTGAAGAACGGAAAGGCTTGAAGCTCAAAGATTCGTCGGATTGTTAAGGTAAGGGGGGTTTATCGTCGATTAATGGGTATTTTGGGATAATATGTCATGGGTAGTGATAAGCCGTTAATTTGACCCTAATTGGGATTTGGAATGCTGAAAATTTGTGATGAATAGGTTGAGTGAAAACCGTAATCAAATTGATAGTTGTGTGTGTAATCAAACCGATAAATTGATGATGAATGGCGACGAGTAAGTTTGAGTGGGAAGGGTCCGGAATGGGCACATGAGATCCCTGCCCAAAGAAAACGCGTCTGGTGAACTGTCATGTTCGCCTAGCGAACATAACCTTCGCCTAGCGAAGGAACGCGCCTCAACCTCGCCCCAGCGAGATTGAGAGGTTTTGCTACTGTAATGTTCGCTGTGGACTCGCTGGAGCTTCGCCTAGCGAGTGAGTGCTAGCTGTGTTTTTTCACCAAAACAGAATGAGTTCGCTATTACCTTCGCTTTGAGCTCGCCTAGCGAATTAATTTACCAATTTCCTGGAGCTGTTTGCCTTGAGCTCGCCTAGCGAACCAGAGCTTCGCCACTGCCTCGCCTAGCGAGCAAGGCAGAAGAAGTGTTATGCATGTGTTGCTGAGGTGTTTCATACATGTGTTGAGGAAGTGTTTTATACATGTGTTGATGATGTGTTGATACATGTATTGATGATGTATGATGATATGCAAAATGTTGTGAATGTATATATATTGTGCATGTATTTGTGAATGGACTGTTGTATGGCTTAGAGTGTGAGCATACGTCCATTGTGAGTTGTTGTTGATGCTGCATTTCTAGATGATTAGTGTGCATGGCATAGCCTGTGGGGCTGTAGCTAATTCCCATTGTGAGGAATTGGTGAGTGAATCGTTGTGAATTGTTGTTGATGTTTGCATGCTAGATGATTAGCTTGCATAGTCTAGCCTTTGGGGCTGTAGCTAATTCCCATGGTGAGGAATTAGTGAGTGAGTCATTAGGTCTCAATGAGTGGGACTAGTGAGCTTAGTAGCCGTATCCGGAGGGATCGGTGAGCTTGAACTATATGTTCAAGGATAGTCGGTACCGCATGTGTAGAGTCTCATTGCATAAAAATATGTAAGGCGTATAATATGAATGGATGTGTTCCAATATTATACGTGTGTTGTGTTGTTGTTAAGTATGATTTGAGATTATACTGGTATTGTATATTGATGTTGAGTATGATGTTTAAGCCAATGAGCTATTACTGAATGTGTATTGCAATTAGGGTGATTGATGTGTTAATTACTTGGCATTACATGTTGTTTTATAATGCTTATTATATTGATTGAGGAACTCACCCTTACAACTATTTTTCAGGTAACGAGAAATGAGTTGAGTAGAAGCAAATGCTTGGAGTCTAGTGTAGTCTCCCTAGTGGGTCATGCTCTGATAGATGTAACATCGGGCGGGAACACTTTGATTATTATTGTTGTTGTGGTTGAACTAAATTACATGTGATGTTACATATTTTGCATGATTGAGTTGATCTCTATCCGCTGCGTAATTGTGCAAATACTTTATATTTAAATTAAATAAAAGAGCATGATTGTTATATTGTTTAAATGGTGTGAAATGTCTGTGTGACACCCTTGGTGCACTATTACTCTGATTATATGTTTATTATTTTAATTAATTTTGGGGTATTTTAGAAGGGTGTTACATTAGTGGTATCAGAGCATAGTCGGTCGTGTCGAGTCGTAATTATTCTGTTTCCCCTGTACGGGATAGGTGTTGTGTAACCCTATCAGTACTTATTGTTTTAGTTTGTTGGGTTTTCAGAATAGAGATGGCTGGAAGAGGCAGAGATGATGCTGCGATTGCTGAGGCTCTGGGTATGCTGGCTGGAGTACTTGGAGGGAATCCAAATGTTGTAGGAATGGGAGCTGCCCGTCAACTGAGTGAGTTCCAGAAGAACAATCCTCCAATGTTCACGGGAGCATACGATCCAGATGGCGCTCAGAAGTGGTTGAAGGAGATCGAGAGGATCTTCCGAGTAACTGAGTGTGCCGATAACCAGAAGGTCAGGTTCGGTACGCATATGCTGTCAGAGGAAGCAGATGATTGGTGGGTTGCTACCCGCACTGAGTTGGAGTCTGCTGGGAATACTGAGATCACTTGGGCTGTGTTCAGGGAAAGGTTCCTGAGAAAGTATTTTCCAGAAGATGTCAGAGGAAAGAAAGAGATAGAGTTTTTGGAATTGAAGCAGGGTAACAGGTCGGTTACTGAGTATGCTGCGAAGTTCACCGAGCTGTCAAAGTACTATACTCCCTATAATGAGGCTGCTGGAGAATTTTCGAAATGTGTGAAGTTTGAGAACGGGTTGCGTCCTGAGATCAAACAAGCTATTGGATATCAGAGGATCAGGGTGTTTTCTGACTTGGTTGACTGTTGCAGAATTTTTGAACAGGATTCCAAGGCTAGAGCAGAAAGCTATCAGCAGAGGGTTGATAGGAAGGGTAAGAATCAGATGGATCGTGGAAAACCGTATGCAGCTGGCAAAGGTTTTCAGAAGCAGAGTGGGATGAAGAGGCCTAGTGGGGGAGACTCTAGTGCTCCTGCTAAGTGTTATAGATGTGGTCGGGCTGGACATCGTGTTCATGAGTGTACCAGTGCTGAGATGAAGTGTTTCAAGTGTGGGAAAGGTGGTCACTTGGCTGCAGAGTGCCGATTGAAGACTGTAACTTGTTTCAACTGTGGAGAGTTGGGTCATATCAGTCCCCAGTGTCCGAAGCCGAAGAAGGAGAATCAGTCAGGAGGCAAGGTTTTTGCTCTATCAGGTTCTGAGACTTCTGCAGATGATCGTTTGATCAGAGGTACGTGTTATATTAATGGCTTTCCTCTCATAGCTATTATTGACACAGGTGCTACTCATTCTTTTATATCTGTGGATTGTGCTGTGAAGCTTAAGTTAGAGATATCTGAGATGCGTGGAAGTATGGTGATTGATACTCCTGCAAAGGGTTCAGTGACTACTACTTCGGTTTGTCGGAGTTGTCCTTTGAATATTTTTGGTAGAGATTTTGGGATAGACCTTGTGTGTCTTCCATTAGTGCAGATTGACGTTATCTTGGGTATGAACTGGTTGGTGTTTAACCGAGTTTATATCAACTGTTTTGATAAGACGGTGATATTTCCTGAGATTGAGGAAGGGCAGAGTCTGTTTCTATCAGCCAGGCAGGTGAATGAAGAAGTGGCAGATGGGGCAGAGTTGTTTATGCTGTTGGCAACTTTAGAGGCTAAAGATAAACTGGTGATTCGTGATCTAGCAGTGGTGTGTGACTTTCCTGATGTGTTTCCGGAAGAAGTGAATGAGTTACCGCCAGAGCGTGAAGTTGAGTTCTCGATTGAATTGGTACCTGGTACTAGACCGATATCGATGGCTCCGTACCGTATGTCTGCTGTTGAGTTAACTGAATTGAAGAGTCAGTTGGAAGATCTGTTGGATAAGAAGTTTATTCGTCCGAGTGTGTCACCGTGGGGTGCACCAGTGTTGTTGGTTAAGAAGAAAGAAGGTACTATGAGGTTGTGTGTGGACTACAGGCAACTGAATAAAGTGACGATCAAGAATCGGTATCCTTTGCCGAGGATTGATGATTTGATGGATCAGTTGGTTGGTGCGAGTGTGTTCAGCAAGATAGATTTGAGATCTGGGTATCATCAGATACGTGTGAAAACTGAGGATATTCAGAAGACTGCTTTCAGAACAAGGTATGGACATTATGAGTATTCTGTAATGCCTTTTGGTGTGACTAATGCGCCTGGAGTATTTATGGAGTACATGAATAGGATTTTCCATCCGTACTTGGATCAGTTTGTTGTGGTGTTTATCGATGACATTTTGGTGTATTCGAAATCTGAAGAAGAGCATGCTGAGCATTTGAGAGTGGTTTTAGGAGTGCTGCGAGAAAAGCAGTTATTTGCTAAACTGTCTAAGTGTGAATTTTGGTTAGAAGAAGTTAGTTTTCTTGGTCATGTGATTTCAAGAGGTGGTGTTGCTGTTGATCCTTCTAAGATAGAAGCGGTATCTAAGTGGGAAGCTCCGAAGTCTGTTGCTGAGATTCGAAGTTTCCTTGGTTTGGCTGGTTATTATAGGAAGTTCATTGAGGGATTTTCTAAGTTGGCGTTACCGTTGACGATGTTGACTAGAAAGGGGCAAGCGTTTGTTTGGGACTCAAAATGTGAAGAAGGTTTCCAAGAGTTAAAGAAAAGGTTGACTACTGCTCCTATTTTGACGTTACCGAGTTCGTCGGAACCATTTGAAGTTTACTGTGATGCTTCATTGTTGGGTTTGGGTGGTGTGTTGATGCAGAATAAGCAGGTTATAGCTTATGCTTCGAGACAGCTGAGGGTTCATGAAAGGAACTATCCGACGCACGATTTAGAGTTGGCAGCTGTAGTGTTTGTTTTGAAGTTGTGGAGGCATTACTTGTATGGATCAAGATTTGAGGTTTTCAGTGACCATAAGAGTTTAAAGTATTTGTTTGATCAGAAAGAGCTGAATATGAGACAGAGGAGATGGTTAGAGTTTCTGAAGGATTATGATTTTGGTTTGAATTACCATCCGGGTAAAGCAAATGTAGTAGCTGATGCATTGAGTCGGAAATCATTACATATGTCTATGTTAATGGTTAAGGAATTGGATTTAATTGAGCAGTTTAGAGACTTGAGTTTGGTGTGTGAGAGTACTCACAACAGTGTTAAATTGGGAATGTTGAAGTTAACGAGTGGTATTCTGGAGGAGATCAGAGAGGGTCAGAAATCCGATATGCTTTTGGTTGATAAGTTGACTTTAGTGAATCAAGGTCGAGGTGGTGAGTTCAGAGTTGATGAGAATGGTGTTTTGAAATTTGGTAGTCGGGTGTGTATTCCGAATGTTATTGAGCTTAAGAAGAGTATTCTTGAGGAGGGACATCGTAGTGGCTTAAGTATTCATCCTGGAGCTACGAAGATGTATCATGATTTGAAGAAGTTATTTTGGTGGCCGGGAATGAAAAGAGAAATTGCGAGTTTTGTTTATTCCTGTTTGACTTGTCAGAAGTCGAAGATTGAGCATCAGAAGCCGTCTGGGCTAATGCAACCGTTGGCTATTCCGGAGTGGAAGTGGGATAGTATCAGTATGGATTTTGTTTCTGGTTTGCCGAGGACAAATAAGAATTTTGAAGCTATTTGGGTGATTGTTGACAGATTGACAAAGTCGGCTCATTTCATTCCGATCAGAATGGATTATCCGTTAGAGAGATTAGCCGAGTTGTATATTGAGAAGATTGTAAGTTTGCATGGTATCCCGTCTAGTATTGTTTCGGACAGAGATCCTAGATTTACATCGAAGTTCTGGGAAGGTTTGCAGAGGGCTTTGGGAACTAAGCTGAGGTTGAGTTCTGCATATCATCCGCAGACTGATGGTCAGACTGAGAGGACGATTCAGTCACTGGAGGACCTTTTGAGGGCTTGTGTTTTGGAAAAAGGAGGCGCTTGGGATTGTTATTTGCCTTTGATTGAGTTTACCTACAACAATAGTTTTCATTCGAGCATTGGTATGGCACCGTTTGAAGCTTTGTATGGTAGGAGATGTCGGACACCTTTGTGTTGGTATGAGTCCGGTGAGAGTACTGTAGTTGGACCGGAGATTGTTCAACAAACTACGGAAAAGATTAAGATGATTCAGGAGAAGATGAGAATTGCTCAGAGTCGTCAGAAGAGTTATCATGATAAGAGGAGGAAGTCACTTGAGTTCCAAGAGGGAGATCATGTGTTTCTTCGTATTACTCCGATAACTGGTGTTGGTCGAGCTTTGAAGTCGAAGAAGTTGACACCTCGATTTATTGGTCCTTATCAGATTTTGGAGAGGATAGGGGAGGTAGCCTATCGTGTCGCTTTACCGCCGTCGCTTGCGAATTTGCATGAGGTTTTTCATGTGTCCCAGTTGAGGAGGTACATCCATGATCCGTCGCATATAGTCCAAGTAGATGATGTACAGGTGAGAGATAACCTGACTGTTGAAACATCACCTATGAGGATCGAGGATCGAGAGTTGAAGCAGTTGAGGGGTAAAGAGATTGCCTTGGTGAAGGTAGCTTGGGGAGGACCAGCAGGTGGCAACGTGACTTGGGAACTGGAAAGTAAGATGAAGGAGTCTTACCCAGAGTTGTTCGCTTGAGGTATGTTTTCGAGGACGAAAACTCTTTTAGTGGGGGAGAGTTGTAACACCCCGATAATAATAAAATAATTATTTAAATTGAGTTAATAATTTATTTATTAATTTAATTAAATAATTGGAAATTTTATTATTATTATTTTTGGATTATTATTATTATTTGGAAAATATATATATGTTGGAAATAAGAGAAAGAATCCCATTTGGTAAAAAGAAAGTTTCACGTGAAAACAGAGAAAGGATCGTGAAAAAGGAAAAGGGCAGAGAAGAGGAGAAAGGAGCTGAAGAGCAAAGGTTGAAGAACGGAAAGGCTTGAAGCTCAAAGATTCGCCGGATTGTTAAGGTAAGGGGGGTTTATCGTCGATTAATGGGTATTTTGGGATAATATGTCATGGGTAGTGATAAGCCGTTAATTTGACCCTAATTGGGATTTGGAATGCTGAAAATTTGTGATGAATAGGTTGAGTGAAAACCGTAATCAAATTGATAGTTGTGTGTGTAATCAAACCGATAAATTGATGATGAATGGCGACGAGTAAGTTTGAGTGGGAAGGGTCCGGAATGGGCACATGAGATCCCTGCCCAAAGAAAACGCGTCTGGTGAACTGTCATGTTCGCCTAGCGAACATAACCTTCGCCTAGCGAAGGAACGCGCCTCAACCTCGCCCCAGCGAGATTGAGAGGTTTTGCTACTGTAATGTTCGTTGTGGACTCGCTGGAGCTTCGCCTAGCGAGTGAGTGCTAGCTGTGTTTTTTCACCAAAACAGAATGAGTTCGCTATTACCTTCGCTTTGAGCTCGCCTAGCGAATTAATTTACCAATTTCCTGGAGCTGTTCGCCTTGAGCTCGCCTAGCGAACCAGAGCTTCGCCACTGCCTCGCCTAGCGAGCAAGGCAGAAGAAGTGTTATGCATGTGTTGCTGAGGTGTTTCATACATGTGTTGAGGAAGTGTTTTATACATGTGTTGATGATGTGTTGATACATGTATTGATGATGTATGATGATATGCAAAATGTTGTGAATGTATATATATTGTGCATGTATTTGTGAATGGACTGTTGTATGGCTTAGAGTGTGAGCATACGTCCATTGTGAGTTGTTGTTGATGCTGCATTTCTAGATGATTAGTGTGCATGGCATAGCCTGTGGGGCTGTAGCTAATTCCCATTGTGAGGAATTGGTGAGTGAATCGTTGTGAATTGTTGTTGATGTTTGCATGCTAGATGATTAGCTTGCATAGTCTAGCCTTTGGGGCTGTAGCTAATTCCCATGGTGAGGAATTAGTGAGTGAGTCATTAGGTCTCAATGAGTGGGACTAGTGAGCTTAGTAGCCGTATCCGGAGGGATCGGTGAGCTTGAACTATATGTTCAAGGATAGTCGGTACCGCATGTGTAGAGTCTCATTGCATAAAAATATGTAAGGCGTATAATATGAATGGATGTGTTCCAATATTATACGTGTGTTGTGTTGTTGTTAAGTATGATTTGAGATTATACTGGTATTGTATATTGATGTTGAGTATGATGTTTAAGCCAATGAGCTATTACTGAATGTGTATTGCAATTAGGGTGATTGATGTGTTAATTACTTGGCATTACATGTTGTTTTATAATGCTTATTATATTGATTGAGGAACTCACCCTTACAACTATTTTTCAGGTAACGAGAAATGAGTTGAGTAGAAGCAAATGCTTGGAGTCTAGTGTAGTCTCCCTAGTGGGTCATGCTCTGATAGATGTAACATCGGGCGGGAACACTTTGATTATTATTGTTGTTGTGGTTGAACTAAATTACATGTGATGTTACATATTTTGCATGATTGAGTTGATCTCTATCCGCTGCGTAATTGTGCAAATACTTTATATTTAAATTAAATAAAAGAGCATGATTGTTATATTGTTTAAATGGTGTGAAATGTTTGTGTGACACCCTTGGTGCACTATTACTCTGATTATATGTTTATTATTTTAATTAATTTTGGGGTATTTTAGAAGGGTGTTACAATAACTACTTGTCATTGATCAAGTTCATTTACAATAATAGTTTCCATTCGAGTATTGGAATGAATCCATTTGAAGCGTTGTATGATAGGAGGTGTATGACACATTTGTGTTGGTATGAATCAGGTTAGAGTGCGGTGATTGGATTTGAGATTGTGCCACAAACTTATGAGAAGATAAAAATGATCCAAGAGAAGATGAAAGCTTCACATAGTCGTCATAAGAGTTACCATGATAAGAGGAGGAGAGCACTTGAGTTCCAAGAGGGAGATCACGTGTTTTTGAGAGTTATCCCAGTGACCGGGGTTGGTTAAGCTTTGAAGTCTCGAAAACTCACGGCATATTTTGTTGGTCCATACCAGATCTTCCTTGCCACTGCCGCTTGTTAATATTCATGATGTGTTTAACGTGTCTCAATTGAGGAGATACATTCTGGATCCGTCTCTTATGATCCAAGTGGACGATGTACAAGTGAGAGAAAACCTGAATGTTGAGGCATCACCAATGCAGATAGAGAATCTGGAAGTGAAGTAGTTACATGATAAAGAGATTGCCTTGGTGAGGATAGTGCGGGGAGGACTGACAGGTGGAAGCGTGACTTGGGAGCTGGAGATTCGGATGAGAGAGTCTCATCAAAAATTTTAAGTGAGGGAGAGTTGTAACACCCTAATTTTTTATTTTTTTTATTTTATGATGCTCAATGAATTTTCATGTTTTATTATATATGAAGGTATGTGATTATTGATGAATAAGTGAAGTATTAGAATAAATGTGGATTTATTGAGTTTATCGGGATTTAAAGTAATTTTATTTGATTTAAATAATAGGATAATAATTATATGATGAGAAAATAGAAAGGGGGAGTTTTGGGTGGAATAACGGAAAACTAGAGAATGTAAGGAGAGTAGTGTAAGTTGTAAAAAATTTGGGCTTTAACGCAATTTTAAGATATTAAATAATTAGGTTATAATATATAATATTATTTATTAGAGTTTTGGAAGAAAAAAAAAGAGTACGTGAAAAATAGAATTTTGATGAAAGAGGTTAAGGCTTAGAGAAAAACTCCATTGTAAGAGCTTGAAGGTGCATTTTTGCTGAAAAAACTAATGTAGGGGGGGGGGGGGGGATTTCTCCTAACAAGGTGTATATTGCATGATTGGATAAAGGGAAATCCTTAATCCCTTTAGTTTTTTCTTTACCTTCCCTTTTTGATGAATGATGGATGAACAAGAATGATATTTTGAAATAACATGAACGATATGATGTACTATTTGATTTTCGTGCATTATTTTACTATGAGATTCATGTGTTCATGTTTGTGAGGTTTGTATGTGTGTGTGATGAATTTGATGAATAAAATATGCAAATCCATGATCAAACGAGTGAAATTGCATGTTATTTGGTGTATATGATGTGGTAATAGTAGATAATTTGTGTATAATGTTAGATTTTTGAAAGTTGTTATAATATGTTAGAGCATGTTTGGATGGGGTGTATAGTATTAGATTTTTGAAAAAAAATGTTATAATATGTTAGGGCATGTTTGGATAGGATTTTGAAAGGGATTTAGATGGAAGAAACTCAGTATTTTCGTCATGGGTTAGCTTAAAAATTAAGTTTTTTTTTTGTTTTTCAGGGTGGATAATCGATTAGTGCTGGATGGTAGGATATTTTTTTGAAGTAAAACTAAAAATGACATAACTTTAGTCCTATAAGCCCAAATGAGGTGTCTTTCGAAGTGTTGGAAATCTAACACACAAAGCTATATTATGGTAGTGTCTTATGAGATGAATTAACATGTTTGAATGATTGATTGATATATTATTAAATGTATGAATAGTTTTGTCGTTCCAATTTTTGGTGTTGTGCTGTGTTTAGGCGATTGCTTGGCCATTACTTGGCAACATATGATGATTGTTTATGATGTTATTATTGAATTAGTTATCTTGTGTTGTATGGAGAATGTTGTTGTGCATATTGGTGATGATTTTATGGTGGTTATTTTTTGTGAGATTGCATGTTATGGTGAATCATGCATCATGGTGTACGGGCTTTGGTCCAATTTTGGTATGCTTTGGTCCGATGGGATGGATTCATGAGTAGGTAGTTAATTCCAATGAAGGATTAGTGATATATTGCTTATGGTGATAGCAACGAATTTTGGTGTGCTCTGGTTCGATGGTCTGGATTCAGGAGCAAGTAGTCAGTTCCATATGGAAATTGGTGAAACGTTACCTATAGTGATGGTAATGATTGGTGTACTCTGGGTCGTATGATGGGGATTCAAGAGCGAGATGAACATGTATTATCTATAATGGCACCACATGCATTGTTGAGTCGAGGTGTAAAGTACATTTGCATTCATTTTTTTTTTTGCATATGTAGTGAATGATTTCGTTGATATTGGTGATTGAGAATGCTTTGGTGATGCATGTGATTGAATTGTGTTGAATAATTGTTGATGTCGTTTAAGCTACCCTTGCATACTTTTGCACCATTATATATTATGAACGTATTCTCGCTTCTTTTTTGTTTGTGTGGTTTTGTGCTCCTTATTGGGGTACATATGAGCATGTAAATGAGTAGCTACTTAGAAGCTGAAGGATGGCGTTGAGGTTGTTGTTCTTTATTTTCCGTTTTATGCACTATTTTAGATTTCGTTGCTCTGATCTGTATGGCGAACATTTGTTTTTTTATTATTGTTATCATTTGCAATATTGTCGAGGGCAATTTCCATAACCATGTTTATATTATGATACTGATTTGTTTGTTGGATTATTTAAATTGATTATTCTATTGCGATGAATCTATGTAAAGGTGAGCATGTGATGACAAATTTTAATTTAATGCATGTTTTACATAACCTGTGTTACAAAGTAGGTTTATGTTGGGTTTTGAGTGCCAACTTATGTGTGTAGTTGTTGTATATTCTCTTTATTTCACATTTCGGGGTTTAGGGTGTTACATGACACCTTATAGAACCATGTCATGTAGCCATCTGCATATGCCCAATATACAAGAGCTAGTGCTTTGCGATACTTATCTGGTACTAGATGACTCTCAAAATTATAAAGTATCTCATCTTGATATTTATGGTGGACCGTGGGAGGAGCAGACTCTAATGGGTGTCTCAGAATAATATGCTAATTGTTAAACTGACACATCACTCACTCAGGCAGATAAGGATACATCAATCCTGACACACATGATCGGCGTAATTTGGGACACATAGTTGAGCCTAATTTTGCCAGAGTTGTTTTCAGCCATTGCAGATGTGATAAAACCAGACAATCACATCACAAATTCAACAAAATTGCAGCCATACACAAATCCGAAGATATATCTTCGAAAATAATATAGAGAAAATCTAGATACATCCAAATAAAGCTGTGATTTTGCATAAATGGCAAAAACGTCATTGCAGTCCTAAAATCGAAAAAACTTGCGATGCATGTCCATTTAGGATACCTGTTTCGATTGCACGCTACCTATTGTAACTTAAACAAATTATTTTCCCAAAAAAAAATCATTCAAAACACGAAAAATGAATAATTTTTTGAAAAACTTACCAAATCTAAGTTGTGGAAGAGAAGCTTGAATGTAGTGAGAAACTTTAGCGCAAATGAAGTACAATGCATACGAGAAGCTTAATTGGTTGAGAAGCTTAGATTTGTTAGGAAGAACACCATTTAGTTTTTTTTGTTGAGTTTTTTACGAGTTTTGAGACAAATGAAGGAGGAAAACGAAAGGTTATGGTGCAACTTAATGTATTAAATGCGTCCGAAGATGCATCTATGTACCCATTGAACTTTTGAATTAATGGTGTTCACAAAGATGCATATTCGTAATCACTTCATACACATACGAAGATACATATTTGAATTAATTTTTGGCAAAACAAGAGCTTCTCATCAATTTGCGATAATGAGTGTGAAAAATGTGTGTTCGAAGATGCATCTTCGAATATTAAAGATAATTGTGATTTTTCACGACGGGGGGACATCCTTAAGAGTGAAAAGAGCAATTCATTCGTATTGTTTGGGTATTGAGTCGTTGGACTTGATATTTAGATGTAGTCTGAATGAAATCTCTGGAATTCATAATATTTTTTTTTTATAAAACTAGTAAAAGACCTGTGCGTCTGCACAAGTTACTGAATTTATAACTTAAATAATTTGATATAAATGTCAATGCATATTGTGGAAAGACAAGAATTTAATTTGTGTTTAGATGCTTGTTGTTGGTCAAAATTTTGGTTAAGCATATAAATTAATGTGCAGTTTTGTCTTAAGCATACAATATAATAAAAATTAATGTATAGGACAAACATTCAATGATTAACCTGATAAAGTTATCGTCAAAGGCCAAGAAGTAATTCTAATGTTAAAACACTTTTTGCAATAACATTTGTTGTCTGTTTTTCTGAAACACATGTAGTATTAAGATATTATGTTTTATATAATTACATTTATCATTCTCACTTATAATTATGTTTATCCTTTAAATATGTGGAGGGGATTTTTATGATTGGTTATGCGTCACACAAATAGAAATAGACCAATATCTTACCGAATGACAAATTATTATACCATCGATCCTTCAAAATATATTGTTCCAAATCAAAATCTAGGCTTCACTGTACCGGCTAGTAAGTGAGACATCTAGCTCTATGTTCAACATGATAAAGTTCATGAACCAAATTACCTAAACCATGTAAACCAAACTACCTAGACAAATTGCCTAGAATATCAAAAAAAAAAAACTTGTAAGAGTATTAAATAAAGTAGCTGGACATAAAAATGAAGGTTCATTGAGCCAAGGAAAAATCAAATACTTGACATAAAAGAATTTTTAGACTTTAAATAGTTACAATTTTTTAAATTAAAAAATTGTCTAAAAAACGAGCTTAAATTTAATTTAATTTAATAATGATCTAGTATCGTTTTTGATCATTTGGGATGGCATGGTTTATGCGTGACAGTCGGTGCGATGGGAACGTTTTCCTGTGTAAGTGTAACGGTCTAGTTGCCCTCAAGGCAGTGGGCGCCGAAATGCAAAAATTCGAAATAAGCAAATCAGATAAGAAAGAACTCACTACAAACACGTCCACCTAAAACTCCACCGAATAAAATATCTAGCGGACTCAAATTAAACTAAAAAAGTCTCAAATCCTTCATCACTTACCTAAAGGGTCCCACTCTAAAACAAAATTAAATATAAGCCGTTCATCACATCAAGATCCACGCGTCATAATCTAGAAGAAAAGTACCACTCCGTGATTAAAATCCGAATACCGAAATGAAAAGAAGCATAGAGAGGCTCTCCCATTTGAATTCCAAAACAACGTAATCTGAATTTCCGATAACAGATTGCGAAAATTTGAGAGCGTTTTCGAAGATGAAGACGGAAAACCGATCCAAAGAAGAAACTGCGACTTATCAAGAATGGTTCAATTTAGCAGATTCAGGTAACTATGGTTCACTCTTTCGTTTCACTCATGCATACACTTTCTAATTCGATTCGTTTCGTTTTGTTTCGTTATATGTTAGATGGAGATGGACGCATCAGTGGAAACGAAGCTACGAAGTTCTTCGCACTCTCCAACTTATCTCGTTCACAACTCAAGCAGCTTTGGGCTCTTTCTGATACCAAACGTCAAGGTTTTTTAGGTTTTACAGAGTTTCTTACTGCGATGCAGGTTTCTACAATTTTAACCTATGTTCATCAATTTATGGATTTTGATTCTGTTTCGATAATGAATATTTTGATTCTATTTAATTTTATCATGAACAGTTGGTTTCTCTTGCACAAGCAGGATATGAACTTAATTCGGATTTACTAAAGATTCAATGTAAGTGTGCTTTCATGGTGAAGATTGAATTTCTAATTTCAATTTCTGATCGAGCATCGAGTTTAGAATGTGTTGCCATTTCTGTGTTATTTATTTATTTATTTATTTATTATTTTGTTTCAATGAAACTGATTAGTTCGTTTTTATTGATTGTAGTGGATAAGGAAAATGTTAAACCACCTGTGATTGAAGGATTAGATACTTTAGTGGCAGTAAGTAGTGTTTTTCTATCACATTTGTGCTTGATTACTAAGATAATGATTTTCTCCCTTATTGTATTTTGTACAGCAAACTAAGAGTTTGACAATAACTGCACAGCCGGAAGTGAATGGTTAGATATGTAACTTATTCTTTTTATAATTTTCATGACCCTTGATGCTTTTGTTAATGTTTGAGATTTGATTTGATTATTTTTTTTATTGATATTGATAATATGTAGTGAGTGCCCAGCCTCAACCATTTTTAGCTAACTCATGGTTCACTTCAAAATCAAGATCTTCAAAGAAAGTGAGTCTAGTTATACGTTCTCAGATTTAGAAAACGTAGTTGATTTTGATGAAATTCATAATTCTATATGGTGGTTTGATTTCCATCTTGTTCAATTAGTTGTTGGCGCTGACTATACATTATCTTAATAGAAGATGAATTCTCTATTTCTTTTTAATTTTTATTTGGAGATCTTTATGTAATTGAGAGATCCTTGAAGCATGTTGTGCTCACTTTCATAATTACCTAAAGGAGTTGAAGTAAAATATATAGTTTACACTCATTGATTACATAAGTGCAGTTTCCTCTTTGTTGTTTTTCTGGGTGAAGAGGATATGGCGGTTAGATTAGAAATAAGGGAAAGTAGACCACATCCACCTTACTTTTTCCTCGGTAAATACTTTTATTATTGATTTTTTTTGTTTCAAATACGGTTGGAAAGTGTTGTCAATCCGGTACACACCTCACCTCTATTAGGAATGTAGTATTTCGTCTCATGTAGCTCCGTTCCTCATCCATGTCCATTCATTACTTTGATGAGATGAATCATGTGTACGAACCAATATTTGAACCAACATATGGTGATTCAACATTAAAACCATTCAGAATGTGCTTCTGTGATTGATTATATCAAATACTAAGATCTACTTCATATATTCTTAATATTAATTTGTTGTATATATTCTAAACACAATAGTTTGCTTTTTCTTAGTTACCTCCCAATGCAGTTACATCAATAGTGGATGGCTTGAAGAAATTGTATATTGAAAGACTAAAGCCCTTGGAAGCCACTTATAGATATGATGATTTTGCATCTCCGTTGTTGGTAAGTGGCATTTGCACCCAATTTATAAGTCAAACATGTCAAATTTTGCCAATTTCATGTGTGAGCATGTTACATGCTCTACTTAACACTTCTTATCCATGTAAATATGATGATGTTAACTGTAAGAATGTATTGATTTCTTCCTTTCAGACTAACAGTGATTTTGATGCTAAACCCATGGTCATGCTTCTTGGTCAATACTCTACGGGGAAAACAACATTTATAAAACATTTGTTAAAATGTGACTATCCAGGTTGGTTGAATTGTGGTTGATCCAGCAGCTACATCGTTGTATTTAATTCTTTAGAAAAAAAAATTGATGACCGAGGGACATAACTAGTTAACTAATATACTGATCCTATATGTTCTCTTCTAACCCGCTCTTTGGACAGGAGCACACATCGGACCAGAGCCTACAACCGATAGATTTGTTGCTGTCATGGTACGGAAAGTTTTTGTTCCTGTATTGCCTGTGGAAATCAATTGTTTTTGTTCTTGTTATTGTTAGAATACTTATCTTCTATAGTTTGTTTTGTTTTGTTTGTGTTATTAGAGCTTGCTTCAAAACTAACAATCTTTTGTTATTTATAGTCCGGCCCTGATGAGAGGAGTATTCCTGGAAACACTATAGCTGTTGATGCTGATATGCCTTTTGGTGGCCTGACAACTTTTGGAGGTTCATTCTTATCGAAGTTCCAATGTTCTCGAATGCCACATCCAGTGAGTTCTATTTATGTGTTCCAAGTCAAATGACTTTGTCAATAGTTGTACTTGAAATTGAATTAATTTTTTTTCTTTTTTAGCTGCTGGATGAAATAACAATTGTGGACACTCCTGGTGTCCTATCTGGAGAGAAACAAAGGACACAAAGAAGCTATGATTTCACTGGTGTTGTATCTTGGTTTGCTGCCAAATGCGATGTCATTCTTCTTCTATTTGACCCGCATAAACTTGACATCAGTGATGAGTTAAAACGTGTAATTTCTTCATTACATGGCAATGAGGACAAGATTCGCGTGGTTTTGAATAAGTCAGATCAAGTTGATACTCAACAAGTAAGACACATTAAACAAGATTGAACCAATTTATTTTATTTACACACTGTTTTATTCAATGGTGTGCTATTTTTTATTTAAGTCACGTGTAACTGTAATATTTTAGCTTATGAGAGTTTATGGAGCGTTGATGTGGTCACTAGGGAAGGTTCTGACTACTACTCCGGAAGTTCCACGTGTATACATTGGGTAGGTTTGTTATCTTTCAAATATGTCTTTTGAACCACTTCTTTCCGAACAAATTAGAAGTTAACCATTATTTTACCATCTTGTGATTTGAAAATTTAAATAATGATGGCTTGTGATTTGAAAATTTAAATAATGATGGCACGTAGTTGGATTTTCTTTATTTGGAGTTTTAGTTTTTAAAGTAATTGTTTATTTTAAAAAATTTATTCCTGAAATTTTTACTTTTAATGAGATTTACGTTTACATTATTACTTTATTTCTCCAATTAATGTGATATTCTTTGGCTCTTAGTATATTCTATTATTGATTTGATTTTTGCAGGTCGTTTAATGATAAGCCTATAGCTGAAGGATTTGTTGGTCCACTAGGAAAAAATCTCTTTGAGAAGGAACAGAACGATTTGTTAGCAGATTTGCTCGATATCCCAAAGAAGACGTGCGATCGTAGGGTAGGTTGCTAATTTCATTTTATTTAGGTGACTTGGTGCAAATTGAATTGTATTTAGATGACAAAGCAAATTGAATTGCATTTAGTTAACAAAAAATGAATTATTTATATTTAACATTTCAAAGATTTGTTGTCATTTTACCTGGTGCAGATCAATGAATTTGTGAAACGAGCTAGATCGGTCAAAATTCATGCATATATAATTAGCCATCTTAAAAAAGAGATGCCAGCAATAATGGGCAAAGCCAAGGCTCAACAAAAACTTATTGATAATCTCGATAGTGAATTTGCAAAGGTTTCTCCTCCACCTTCACTTTTTATCTACTTTGTTTGTTGCTTAATTTCTCAAGTACTTTTCATTTATGTTTTACAAAACAGGTTCAAAGGGAGTACCATCTACCCGCTGGTGACTTTCCCAGTGTTGAACACTTCAAAGAAGTTTTGAGTAGTTATAGCATCGACAAGTTTGAGAAACTTAAGCCAAAAATGATCCAGGCCATAGATGACATGCTTGGATATGAAATTCCAGAGCTTTTAAAGAAATTCAGAAATCCTTATGATTAAAATGAAAAATGTTTTGATCTATCATCATATATGTTTGATAAGTGTAAGACTTTGATATTTGAATTAATCATTAAATAATTGTAGATGGTTTCATTTTCATTGATTAATATTCAAATTATTTTAGTTTGATATAACATTTGAGGGTTTCTTAACCCACAATATATCTTTCTATTACATCGAGCGAATTTTCATTAAATACTCTCTGATTTTGAAAATATATATTCGAAAATACCTCAACACACACTCAAGTGAGACTATTTAGATTGATGCCCTATTACTTTGTTTATTTTATTTTGAAAATGCATCTTCGAAATATTTTAAGAAATACCTTATATATTTGCTAGTTCAGTAGAATTTTTGAAAATGTATCTCTGAAAATATCATATAGTTACATTCACATTGGCACATTATTATTTTGTTTATTTTATTCTAGAAATATATATCCGGAATATTTTAAGAAATATCTTATATATTTATCAGTTTAGTAGAATTTTTGGAGATGTATCTCCGGAAATATCCTATAGTTACATTTTCGTAAGCCAGAGACATTAGTAACGATCCAAAAAAAAAAAAAAAATCAAATTAAAATCAAGATTCATAAAATAAAATTAGGATTACATAGATGAGTTCAATATAAAATGCAACATTACACATAGTGTATGACTTGAGCGGAACTTTTGTTTTGAAACGGAAAAATGCATTTCACATAGCCCTTACATCCGCTCGCGTCTTGAGCTTAAATTTGCTAAACTCAATCTTTCCTCCGTTGTCAATCGACGGTGAACGGTACTCGAGTTTCACAATCTTCCGATTGTCTCCGTAAGGTAGGATATAATAGATTTCGTCTTTGATATCATCGAGGGAGGTGAAGTCGTTGAGCTTGAACGTGTGCCTGGGGGCTCCGTTGGAGAAGGAGACATTTGCGACATACCAGTCAATGTTTAGTTGCGATATTTGAGACATTTTCAGTTTGTGTGTAATATAACATAAGAACATATTAATTTATAGAAGACATATATCAGTATGGACCACTCAATGACTATCATGTTGATTTTGGAGATATATCTTCGGAACCGCACCCTATTATCTTATTCCGGAGAAACATCTCTGGAACTTCTACTGAACTAGTTCTAGGATGAAACCTATAACAGAATCTGTTTTTTCATTTATAAAAAACACGAATGTTGTTATGGAGAAGATAAAAGGTGCATTAAGACAAAATATGAACAAATAGTGAATATATAACACTTCATTTATTTTTAGACACAATTACATACACTTATTTGTACGGTAAAACAAGAAATTAAAACGAATCGAAACATATGTCGCTGACTAAATCTATTGGCGTTACTCCCTTGAACTTTTGTGCATTTGATTCTCTTTCAATATTGCTCAATTTCTCGAACTCTGGCATCATTTCTGTAAAATGATCCGGTCAAGTATCAACTTTTGTTGTTGAATGAGCCGTCTACTCCGTTGAAGCAAGTGGTATAGGGCATCCTGATTTCAAGTAAACTTGAACAAAATGATTTGATTTTGAAAGCCATCCAATACACATAATACGATAATTTGGATTTTGAGGTGGGGCGGTGCGCAGTGGGAAAAAGGTTTCTGAAAAACCGTATTGTGTCAGATCAATACACACTATGTCATACACACATGCTATTAGGTGACCCATGTCAGGGAAGCACATCCATTTTGCCTCCGGTGTCGAACTGCTAAGGTAAGGAACAAGAGACTCATAAACATTGTTGAAGTATTATTTCTTTCCGTACAATCGTGTGTATGACTTTTTATACATCTTCAACGCTTGGATAAATTTATGGCGGACAAGTGTATGACTATATTCTCCTTTATCGAGTAAAGTTGAAACGGATCGGTAACCGCAATTACCGTCCTCCTCAACATTGACGATTTGCTCGATATATTTGTGCATAAAAATCGACATCTCGTCAATGAATGGAATCTCCGGTGGAAGTGGCGTCAGAGGTGGTTTGCTAATGCGAGCGCATTTGACAACACTTTTTTTGAGATTTTGGAGTCGGTGAGTCGGGAAAAACTTTGTCAACATGTTCAAAATATGAACGAGATTGTGTAGTCAAATTGTCATTCAGTGTAGGCTTCATTTTCTTTGGAGCACCTTTTGTTTTTACGGATTGAGAGGGCGGTTTCATGTCGGTGGTTTCTGGATAGGCAATGTTCCTCAATTGTTCTTGATGTGGACTTTCATGTTGCCAATGGCTTTCAAAATCTCTCTTGTATTACTTCCCATTCGATAAAAATAGAGATATTTGATTTATCTTCATTCATACATCTATTATCATCAAACCTAAGTCTCTTTCAATGAGTACAAAAGAGACAATATGTTTTCACAAGTTTCACCTTTTTAGCAATAACACAAGTACATGAGAGACAATATGTTTTCACAATTGTGCATCCACACTTTGCGCTATCGGAGCCTACATTATCAGCTCGTTTAGCCTTGTGAAAAATATAGTTTAAACCCTCTCGAGAAATGTTACTAACCAACTGAGAATATAGAGTGTTATCTTTAAATATGTGTTTCAAAACTGTGATGCTCCGACCAAATGTTATTTGTATCTCATTATGTTGGTTTTGAATCATGTGGTTCACGGGGTCCCAGACTCTAGATAAATCCCCCTTACTATTTCCCAACTAATTTTTCAAAGTAGCATGAGAAGACTCAACTCTGTTAGTTGTCGTATTTCTAAGGCGTCTAACATTATTAGTCTACGCACAAACTATCTTCTCCTTCACCTGGTCAAGAATTGTGCTTTCAACATATTTCAACAAATTTGGATTCTTTTCACACACTTTCCTGAAATAAATAATAGAATTGACATATAATTCTTTTGTGGAAGAATTTATTATACGATTCTATGCATCCATTACTTTTTCCACTACCACACCCGCCTTCACCATTTTTCCATCTCCGGACTCTATATGTTTCGTCCCTACCGCGGGTTTAACCCGACTTCTCACATTCTTTGTTATGTGATACCTACAAAGTAATGCATAAGAAGAAGTAAATACCTTTTCAACCGAATTCATTAATGCGGTATCACGGTCGGTAACAATCTCTTTAGGCATCTCACCTTGTACCTTCAACAGTTTCCAACACACATCTAATGCCCAAGTAAAATTGTCCTCTTTTTGACACCCAAGAAATGCAAAACCAGCAGAATATGTCTTCTCAGTTGAGGTCACACCAACCATCTCCAGTAATGGAAGTTTATACTTGTTGGTCTTGTAGGTTGAATCAAGTATGATCACTGTAGGAAATGTGTTGAACAACTTTGTGGAATCATGATGAGTCCAAAAAATATCTCTAACAGTAACTCCATCATCGCACGTTCGATACCTAAACATGTAACTGTTATCATCCAACAATTTCAAGAGTTGTTGCATCTCAGTTTTATCCCCTCTATGTGCCTTGTTAGTGAGGTACCAAATATTATACACTTGCTTGATATTTGATATATTTTATGGTCTTCTTCGTGTCAAGTATATTTTTCAGTTGAACAAGATTCAAGGTCATGTCAGCAACACATTTCTTCTCTTCCGGCTTTAGCCGACAGACACTAGGATGACCGACTAATTTTAAACACAAATCATGGTTATGCAAATCACATATCACATTAAATCTCTAATTTTTACTTGCCAACATGTACCACAAACCTTAAACAGACAATCACATTTTCTTGTATCAGTGTTGTCTCTTTTAAAATTTCGGAGATGAGTTCTATATTTCCCGCTTCTTTTGCAAATCACTGTCACAAAGGTGTATCTTCTATATGAACCATTATCAGAAATTCCGATAACCATACTAAAACCAAGTTTATAGGCCTCCTTACGAATCCATTGAAGCATTTAATCAAGAGATTCAAACTATTGCTTGTTTTTAAAGTCGTTGCAAATATCTACCGCCTTCACAACAACACCTTGAACATTCAGAGAAACAACCACACATTGGACATTCGGAGAAACAACTTGTTTTGAGAAAACATTGGGGTGCACCCTATCTAATGAAAACAGTTAAAACCATAACAGAACATAAGCACTACAATTGTTGTAGAATGACTTCAAAAATAAACATAGACAAATTCCGGAAATGCATCTCCGGACAAGTTCATATACGTTTCGGAGATACATTTTTTGACACGACGTAACTTTTTTTTAGTAAAAATGGAAGATTAATGTGAGCAATATAGAGGGGAGAGAATAATCTTTACTTGAAATTATATCTTCTTTTGCTCCATATGATGTGATGAGCCAAAATAATGGAGATTTGGAGTGAAAAAATTGATTGAGAATGAAGGATTTTTAAGGTGAAGGGTGTAACACCTGAGGCCAGAGAGGATAGAGAGTGGTTACATGTTACACCCGAGGGAGAGGGAGTGGTTGTCGGTGCACGAGGCATGACAATGAGACACTCCTAGCAGCTTCTAGGAAAAAACGGAGTTCACATCAGAATGAGAGGGATCCTGACGCAGTGCAAGTATAAGACTGCATGGTTGAAGGAAGACTTATAAGGATTAAATGGTACTACCTATACAAACAAGATGCATCTTATTTTCGGTAGCCCGTTCCATGAGAACTCCATAGTTAAATGTGCTTGATTTGGAGCAATTTTGGGATGGGTAATCTTCTGAGAAGTTTCTCAAAAAGCGTGTGAGTGAGGAAAAACATGCTGAAAAGACCCGTGTTAGTTTGTCAGGTCAGTCGATAATCTTGAAAGCAGTCTGGGGCATTACAAATGGTATCAGAGTCAGACCTCTCCCAGTACGATGTGGTTCGGGGACGAACCAAGTGGAAGCTGGTGGGCATGTAACACCCGAGGCCAGAGAGGACAGAGAATGGTTACATGCCACACCCGAGGACGAGGAAGTGGTTGTTGGTGCACGAGGCATGACAATGAAACAGTCCTAGAAGCTTTTAGGGAAAAACTAAATTGACATCGGAATGAGAGGGATCATGAGGTTGTGCATGCATGAGACTACATGATTGAAGGAAGGCTTGTAAGGATTAATTTATATTACCTATACAAACAAGATGCATATTCTTTTCGGTAGCCCGTTCCATAAGAACTGCATAGTTAAACGTGCTTGACTTGGAGCAATTTTGGGATGGATGACCTTCTGGGAAGTTTCTCGGAAAGCGTGTGAGTGAGGATAAAACATGATGAAAAGACCCGTGTTAGTTTGTGGGAGTCAGTCGATAATCTTGAAAGCAGTCTGGGGCATTACAAAGGGTTTGGTTGAAAACCAACCATGTCAATTGTGATGTGCTGCCCATAATTTTGGAGATGCATCTCCGAAATATCTATTGAACTTTTAAATAATTAAGGTCTATTTTAAAATATTCTAGAGATACATCTCTGGAATAAAATTACCCAACATATAGGGCGTCTCTCAGAATGGCCTTATTTGAGTGTGTAAGAGGTGTGTCCGGAGATGCATCTTCGAAAACGGAGGGCATTTGTGAAAAGTCATGTGGTGCAATAGAAAGATTTAATATACTTTAAGAAATTCTCCAACATGTGAAGAAAAGGAAAGTTACTATACTCTGTGTGGGACAACCATGTGGGTACTTGGTGAATATGTGGTTGATACAAATATATGAAATTTAAATTTTGTAGAAAGTGAGAAGTGATGTGATTTTAAAGATTTTTTTTACTTCAATAATGTTTTTTTTACTGTAAAATAAATCAAAGTAATAAATTATTTTATATATTAAAATGTAATTGTAGTTTTTGTCTAACAAATAAAGGAGGAAAATGAGAAACTGTAATGAATTTATATTAATGAGCTCGAGTTATGAATAGTTTGACATATATGAATAGTTTGTAGAAAGTCAATTTTACCATTTTGAAACCTAATATCATTTCTTGTGTGCCAAGTTTTCCAAAGAATTATTATGTTGAGAGTCATGATCAAACTCTGAATTTGAGAGCTTCAACTTCTACCAACAAGTTTGAATTAGCTTTCATAACTCGTTCTATCAATATTCATGTCAAACAATCACTCAATCTAATGTCAGAAAAGTAAAGTTAACATACATATAAGAAATAAGTGGTTCGCAACTTCCACATCATGATTAGAGAGAGAGAGAGAGAGAGAGAGAGAGAGAGAGAGAGAGAGAGAGAGAGAGAGAGAGAGAGCACATTGAAACCATATGAATTCCAATGCAAATATTCTTATCTCCTGTTGCAATAACATTACATATTGGTTTCCAAGTCACTAATGACTTATCAGGTGGTATATAGGGATGCCAAATGAATTTTGTCCAAGAAGCCTCAATGTGATCCCTTACGATACAATTCTAGGCAATTTTAAAAGATAGATCACCATTTACAGATCCAGTCCAAATGAGTTTACCAAAACTAGTATTATGAAATGACAAGTTACTCTTCAAAATGTCTTCAACAATTTGAGGAGGAAAACTGGATAAGCCATCAGGAATGTTCTAATTTATGTCTTGAATCATTGATATGATTTTAATAGTTTTCATAAATTGAATATCCACTGGAAATTCTAGGTGCAAATCTTTAATTTTGTATCTCAATCAATTGTCAACCCAAAAAAACATATATATAACCTGATCCAAGATCATCATTATAACCTGCATCGTTAATAAAACTTTGTATCTTGTTAACTTCATTAGTAGCTTCACCGACTTTAAGAGAATATTGTCAAATGTCTCTTTATTTCTTTTCTTAATGATAGGTTTAAGTGATATCAACTTAGCAAATAAAACAAACATATGGAAACCAACCACCCCAGTATTCAAATAATTATGAATCTTTTATTTGCATCTATATTCTAGAGTTCGAAGCTTCAAAAATTTGAATGGCCTAGCCGAATCAAACCTACCTTTGTCACAATGGAGAAAAATATGGTGATGGTATATGTTCCAATCATCTAGCCAATTCTGATTACAAATGGCTCGTCAAGCCAGACATAAGAGTAAGTACCACCTTTCCTCCCATTGGTCCAAATGTACCATTACTTTCAAGATGTATAAGCTCATTTTCATTTGTCCAACTAAGAAACTCATAAATAGAAGTTTTGTTGGAGGGCATCTACCAATTTTTTCAAGGGAACCAATAACGACATATAAATTACTTAGCATGAAACAAGGGTCAGGATTGGCCTGTTGAAGATTGGTAAGTTCATTCCATATCTGTCTTCGAATTATATGAGAGTTACTTGCATATATATTAACAATGAAGAATTTAGTTTGATCCACTTCTATGATTTTTTTTACATGTTCTTCAAATAAACATAACACAATGAGATTCATATCTATTGCATAAAAAGCCCATAGATTTGAATCATGTTTTTGTCTAAAATTTAATGCAAATCTCTTAAGTCTAATTTGTTTAAGACACTTAGTAGGGAAATGAATATATGGAATTATTAGTTCAACAATCAAAAGCAAGTCAGGCTTTTGTTGATCATGGAGATTTTTAATAACTAGCCTACTATCAAGGTTTCCTACTCCTCTATAACTAACCGGTATTGTGTTTACTCGACATGGCTCGGGTGTTAGTTTTCATTCTTGGCTGAGTAAGTTTATGCCTTCTCCTACCATTTTTCTTGACCATAGTAAATTCTTCCTGATGTGGCTTAGGAAAGTTATCTTTATCACCCTAAAGGTTATTATCTTCTCCAAATTTAAACCATCATATGGATCTCTCACTAAATGCTTACCACTATTTTCCATAACCACATGATCAAGATCAGATTGCTCTCTTTTATCACCAGTTATCTCTTTCTCAACCACCAAATTCCGGTTCAAATCAATAGCAGTCTCTACTGCTATTTCTTCTTCGTTCAAAGAGCTTGTTTCTTATAAGTCATCTTTCTCTATGTCATTATAAAGAGTATGATTCCATGTCTTATTCAAATCTATAGAGTTATCATTCACTATTACATTTACAGACTTATCATTCTCTATAACTTTCACACTGACATTAACTAGTATAGTCTTTCTGGACTTTTTAGGCGTGTATCTTGTAGATTATTTAATCAGTGGCTTCTCAACCTTCTTGCCTTTCAACTTCCCAAAATTTTAAATATTATGAACAATACACAAACATAGTGATCACAAAAAAGAGGAAAGCTATCATATTTTGATCTCGTTCCACCCAAATACGATCATGGACATTATCTGACATGTTAAGGTCTATTTGCACATGTGTTAAGTGCTCCAGAGTTCTTTTTCTTGTAAGTTCATCAATTGATAAAGGAGTTCTACCACTATAATCAATTGCAAATAAAGTAGTTGGTTCCCAACACTCTAATGGAAAATGATACATCATCAACCATACTTGAGCATGTGTAATCTTCAAATTTGCAGATCTAAAATATGGCGTCGATGCAGACAATTGTAAGAGCAAGGTCTTAACATTCCACGTCCCTAAACTCTAAATTTTGTTGCGATCCTCCCTTGATTTTAGTGAAATTCAAAATATCCATGTTCTAAAGGAGTTAAATCTCAACTAGTAATTGGACTACATAATTTCACGAGTTATTACATAATTTTGATGCCTCTGATGTCATGTTACCTTTACTAGTGAGGAATCTCCCATGTAAATTATTCCTGCAGCATTCAAGTACTACATTGTAAGCCCCTTCAAGTTTCTTGATTGAGAGATAATTACCTATGAGGCAAGACTTAACAATACTATAAATTAGTATGTCCCACGCATTTTGAAGAGTTTGTGCAAATGATTTATTTTGTGCTCGAGATTGGGATATAGATGTAGGAGTTATTTGAGGAATAAGAGCCGACCATGGAAAGTTTCCATGCTAATGGCCTACCCAAAAGGAGCCTGTGCCGATTAGGTTTCCTTTTAAACCCTAGCAGAGTATCCTTAAAATACCTAGTGTCATTTGAAAATGATATATCTTTCCTCAAACCTTGTTTTGACGATTCAAATGGTGAAAGTGTAACATTGTATCTTATGAAACTTGTGCCCAAAAATCAACTCCATTCAACAGTTAACAAATTCATAATCGTTATTTTAAAAAAAAAGATTATAGTAAAACGAGAATCCCTAACCTTATATATATATATATATATATATATATATATATATATATATATATATATATATATATATATATATATATATATATATATATATATATATAATGTAACTTTTTTATATAAAACAAAATTAATAAATTTGTTCAAGATAACGTTGAACACAATGGAAGGATTTAGTCATATTTTTAAGTTACAAATGTTACTTTGAAATAAAACAATTATCATTTAAAAACTGTTATGTATATTTATATATCTCAGAAGACAAAATATTAAGGTTACGCAAATCGGATTGGACCAGTCGATTCAACCGGTTAAATCGGAAACCAGATCTATATCCGATCTATTAAATTCGTATAATCGATCTGTCAAAGAACCAGGACAAAAATAAAAAAATCGGATGAAAATCGAAAAAATCAGTCAAAACCGGGGATTTTTCAAATCACATAGATTGAACCGGATTTTAGTTTTTTTCAGCTTCTTTTAAAAATTTATTTAAAAGTAAAATATAATAAAAAGTGAAAAAATATATCAATTTAGTACTATTAAATAAGATGAGCCTCATAATCGAAGGCATCTCTCTGATCCCTTCAAATTTTTATTTTTTTAATAAAAAATAGATAGTTCTATTTATAAATAACACTCTTCACTTTACTTTCTAATATTTTTTTAAAACTTTACAAAAGTTCATATACGAAGATTTGTCACGTTTCACAGATAACACGTCATTTAGGAATAAACACTTTATTAATTTTAAGATAAAAAATATGAAAGATAATTAAAATTATTTAATTTAAAATAGAATAATTAATTTCACAAATGTAGTAAAATATAAGGATCAAAATTATAATGAATTAAATAAAATATCATAACTTAAGCTATATAAAATATTCTTTTTACCATTTAAAAAATGATAAAAATAACTACAACACTATTATTTTAGGAATTTAAATTCAATATTTGACACAGTAAAATAGTTACAATTGTAAGGCATGACATTGCATATTTTTATATTTGATACTTTTGGTGATAATATCATGAATTATAAATATCCTTTTAAGATGAAACTCATTTTATATAAAAGATAAAATGTTGTCTATAACTCTTATGAATACTATAAAGTTAAATAAAATTGTTTTAATTGCAATAATATTGCTCAAAGTTAACTAATTAGTTCAATTTTACTATTGAAGTCCTATATTAAAAAATACATTTTCTTACACTTTTTTCTCCTATATATATAGAGTGGACTAGCACACATGTAAGACATTGTTGAGCTTTGACAAAAAATTTATATAAGAAAATTGATAAATGGGTTAGTGTAAATTATATGGCCTTTAGTTAAAATTTGAGTTGTTTTAAATATTTATTTGTATTTTAGTTAGACCGAGTTAGACCGAGTTAGATTTATTAAATTGAACTTTGTTTGTGATCTTTAAACGAGTCTAATTCAAATTAGAAAAAAAATTATAATCGAATTTTAAATTAAACCAAATTTTATCTCATCGATTTGAATTAAGTTAAATTCAATTCGACTCATTTTCAATCTTAGTTTGATTAGATTCTCATGATCCATTCTCGTGAATATATTTTTATATAAAAGTTGCAAAATGCTAATCTTCATCTCCAATTTTCTTAAGTATAGTTTGAACCTTTAAAAGTTGCATGCTTAACCATGTTGTCACGATTTTTTGAATTAAAACAATAGAGGTAGACAATTCTCCTTATTCTATTGTGTATTCGCAAGCATATTTTTCCGGGATTTAATTAAGTTCTTCATAGTTATTCTCTTGAACTTTGATCTTAGGATCAAAGTGAAGTTGATCAATTGAAATTTTACTTCAATAGTTAAAGAGTTTATTTTTGAACAAAGTCAACATAAAAATACGAAAAGATCATAATTTAAGAAAGTGTGCCGGGAGTAGGTTTCATCTATTAATCATCTAAAGCAATATATTCATCAATTCTACGGTTTTAAGTTTCCTAAGTATAAATCTATCTATCGCACATGGAATATTTTAGTTCCTAACAAGCGACGCGAGGTCTATTGAATATATTTTAATTTCTCACTTCTTATTCAGTTGACCAATTATAATATAATAGTATATAGTGATCGTAAATTTAACCATTCTTAAAAATTAGCTATTACAAATTAAGTTATTAACAACCTATTATATAGAAAATTCATTCCTTGATTTTTCTATATCAAATAATCAATTTTAGAGTTTATTCTAAAAAACATTAATAACTAAAATAATAACATCGATATACTAGAAATAATATTTAATTTAACCGTCAAATAGAAGATTTTATAATATAATCATAATTAACTACACATAATCCCAACACATAAATTTTATCTACTCGCGGCGTTGGCGGGACCAGGGTTTGTTATGAACAAATGCAAGACGACCCTTAGTTCAAAGACTCCAAATTAAAGAGCGTTATTTTGTTTTAAAATAAATAAAATATATATTTAATTATATATTAAATAAATTATAAAATAAAAAATAAATATGAATTTGTCAATGGCATAATGGAAGTAGAGGAGATTTGAAACATGTTAGTAAAGATTATGTGTTCAATCCTCTTGAATTCATTTTTTCTAATTACAGTTGCATCTATTTTTTCTGATTATTATTGCAGTCATTTTTTCTATGTTGCGGCCATCTTTTCTATTCTAATTACTCTTGCATGGTTTTTTATATTATGATAAATATTAATCATTTAAACTATTTAAAGATGAATATAAAATACAAAAATTAAATAAAATTGAAGATTTAATGTTTTTTCTTTTATTTTTTAATTATTGTTTCTTTCTTTTTTGTAATTGTTAATTTTTAATTTTTAATTTTAATTTTTTAATAATCTTCTGAAGACACTAAAATATAAATACTTAGTTGATGAATTTGTTTCAAAATAATATTTCGAGAAAGATTCTAAGTAATTAAAAAATTTAAGTTGTAAGAATTTTTCTTTATAGTGTACACGATACTTTGAATTTTTTTTGCTTGATTTGGTTAATATATAATTATATATATTTTTTATATTATTTTAATTATCAAAATTATATTTATTTTTAATTTAGGCATTTTAAAATTAGAATAGGGTTTTTTTTATATTGATTGGACCGGTTCTGGATAGTGACACGTGTGATTATATTTATTTTTTATTTTTTAAAATTATCATCATCGTTGATGTGTTGGTATCGTGTACGATGTTAAAGGCGCGCATACCGTTGAAGCTCTTGCTGATTTTGTAAATATGGAATGAGGTATTTATGTGAACGTATAAAAGATTCTTGTATTCTTTTTCAAGAATATTTAGTATAAGGTCGTTCTTTCTTTGTTATTAAGAAATGTTACAAAATATGATAATTTTCATTTGTGACCAACTATATAAAGGTCGATCATAATATTGTTTTATTATTTATTTAGACTTATGTAAAGGTTGTTGTGGTATTTAGGTCGGAGAAGGAAGTAATTATAACTAATATCGATACTGACAAATACAAAGATTTGGTAGAGAGATGAGTGCAGTAAAATCTTTTTATATGGCAAATTCAAGAATGTTTTTTTAAATTATATATTTTTATTAATGGTCCATTTTTATTATTTGCCATGGGCCTTTAAAAAGTCAAGACCGACCCTGACAAGGTCGCAACTTATATAAAATTGGTAGCATGTGCCCCATTTCCCAACATACAATTTTTTTCATATACAAACCTTTGAGTTTCCTCCGCACATCCGCTGCAGTTTTCTTATTTGAAACTTGTCTCAGAACCTTATCACCAAGGCTCAAGATGATTACACTGTGGAATTTCTCCACCATCATCATCTTTTCCTTATTCGTTAGGGTAACGTCTGTTCTTTTTGATCCCTTCAACGTTTCTAACAAATCTTGTTGAACAAGAAGAACTCGCATCTTCAAGTGCCATGATCCGAAATCATTAACACCGATGAATTTCTCAATATCATACTTCATTGACGACATCTTGATACACACTCAACGCACCAGTTTGTTGTGACAATCATCGTAACAAGAGCGAAGAAATATTGAGAAAGAGAAGTTTTCTTGAACAAACACAAGAAAACGATTCATTTATGGAGAGAGAGAGAGAGAGAAGATTGGTTAAAAAATATTTTTTCTATTCACTTTCTTAATTAGGGTTAAAAGATTACAAGTGAACAACAACGTAACCTTCTCTCTAACAAACTAGAGTACATCCTATATATAGACTCATAATTTATGTATGTCATATATGGTGATAACGCTCATACATGACATACATAACTATTATATTACAAAGTACATAACTAACTTAAAACATTGCATGATAGATCAGACTTCAACTATAACATGCACCTTTTCGACTATTGCATGCTAGATCAGACTTCGACTATAGCATGCCACAACCCAATCAAACCAAGAGGCTACCCATGTTAAGATTATAGTTCGATCCAAAATATCACAGAAAGAAACTATGGTGTTTCCTTATCAACCTCAACTAGTATTTAGATAAGTTGAGCTCACCCAAATTTAACCTTATCCAATCATACTTATTGATAACTATCTCTATCTCTTTAGCAAGATAATATGGACAAATTATTAATTTGTGGAGATAAAATGAAACTTGGTTTATATAATCTCCTTGTAGTAACTTGCTCTTATACAACGCTTAACTCTGACACCTGGTGAACCAATAAATTTAATAAAACTTTGAAGTCTTTTGATGATAGTTTTTCGAGACCAATTGTTGATGTTTCTATTAAGGGACAATAATCATATAGAATGGTCTAAAAGAGGAGGGGGGGGGGGGTTGAATAGAAAGTTCCCCTAAAATCCTTTTCGAAAATATTTTATTTTAAAATCAAAATTTTATAAGCAGAAGCGCAGTTTACAAACAAAATCAAAAGATATAGGAGTTTTATAAAAATAAGATTGAATGGATTTTACAGTTAACTCAAATTATCAAAACTTACAACAACTAAGACAAATGAAGTTGCTTAAACAAGAAATGCAACAATTAACATAACTCAATTTACACAGAAGGCTCAATTAAATTTTATTAATCAAACAATCAATCTAAGAATTTATACAATCATAATCGTCATAAAGATAATTTCAATTATTAGATCAATCACACACTTGCGCTTACACAATAAATCACTATAAGCATATAAAAGCTATCAACATGTAGTTCTAGGAAGCAATAAAACCTAATCTTGAAAATCTGAACTGAAATGTAAAAATATAGGTAGAGAGATATTGTACACCAACATTATACTTGTTCAGCGCATTCACATTTGCCTTCACTTTGCGCGTAGTCCACTCTTCAATGGAGAACCATTGAAATTTTGTTAGGTCTTCCATTATTTTGCAAATTAATATACAAGAGTTTTTAGTATAATGGATAATCAAGACAATGCTTAACACTTCAAGACAAATTTATTAAGTCAACACAAGTCTAAATTTGGATTACCCTTCTATTGAGGCAAAACACTCAAAACTGACAAATTCACAAGATCATCATTGGTTTTGACCCAATTTTCTTGCTAGACCCAAAGCAGTCTTCACTCAACCATACCAGAAGTCTATTTTCCGACCCTTTGTTCTACTAAAGGAGCTTGAAAACTCCCAACTTCATTATGTAACAACCTTCACTTGGTTCTACCGATGTCTTCAATGGAGGAGAAAATAATCTTTCTATTTCCTGCTGGAAGTCAACCTTCAAGCACCATAATTATAATATCAAATCTTCAATCTAATACACATAAAAAGCTTCAAAAAACATTAAAATCGCTAATGTACATTGCATCTACCACTCACACTCAATATTTAGAGTTGACCACCATAAAAATGGGGTTTCTTGGCTCAATGTTAACGATGATTATGATCTAAAGAATCTCACATAACTCCTAAACATGCATACCTCAATCAACACACTATGAAGTTTTTCTATAGGCTTGACTTAAGAAAGAAGACATGGAAGAAGAGCACTCATGGCTTTTCTCGATATGTGAAAGTATGGTTTCTGATTCTTTTCAATATTGTTGAACAATAACAATTTCAAAAACTCATTTTTTTATGTATGGAGAGTGACAGAAAAATTAAATATATAGGGGTTAGAGGTAAGGCAAAAAATAAGTGAGAAAATGAGTAGTTGATTTGAGTCAAATCATACAATTATATTTTGAATCAGTTGAAAGAATGACATAAATCAAGGTAATAAACTTTGGAAATAACATGTTTGATTTGAACCACTGGATTGAATCATGTGATTCAAATCAAGAAAATACTTGATTTGAATCACACAACCATAAGTGATTTTTAAAATAATTCAACTGATCATGATTTGAATCAGGATTCACATCAAGGAGGTCTTTTATTCGACTCAGACACAACCTAGATTTAAATCATCGTAATAATGTCAAATTCCCAAAATTCCCAAGAATAAACAAAATCCATAATTTGAATTAAGCTTCAAAAACACATTGTTTTAAGCTTTCTAACTTGTGATTCAAGGCACATATGTTTTTGACTTTGACCAATCTTCTCAAGCTAAAAAACAAAGTAATGGATTCAATCTAATTGAATGTAATGAGTAGATCAAGCTACAATACTATAATGAGTGGTCAAAATTAAATTACACAAAATGATAATCGAAAATGCGACAAATCATCAAAATACACCGATGAAATTCATTGTTATTGATAGAATAATTTCAATTTTTTCTTTGTCGATGGAAGATCCCAGTGCTAAAAGATCAAGTGCACATTTTGAGAAAATCATGAAATTCCAAAAATATTTCAATTTTTTATATGACTATAGAAATATTACAAGTGTTTTACATTTAGATGCTAAAGCATGGCACAATAAACTTCAAATTAGGAAACAAAATTTTATATTATTACAACAATACTTACCAGAAGCTTTGAATCAAGGTGAATTTGAATTTTGCCGCCCAAAGTTTACTCATTTACCCAATGACCCTTTTAGAATAGGAACACCTATATCAATGTCAGAATGGTCCATGCCTCTTAAGTTAGATTTAATTATTAAAAAACTTAAAGCATAAAAAGTTATTGCCATTCCTTATCGCCTTTCAACTTTTCCTCTAATTTGAACAAGAAAATTTCGTCAAACCTAATTCACCCCATCTTAGGTTACACACTCAATACTTACATACTTACATGGGTTACCCCAGGGACATTACTCTTTAGGATGAAACTTTCTATAAACGCTTGAAACTCCTCATGGACACTCGTTTACTAATGGATGTTCGTACTAGGGAAGATAGGAAGACTAATTTTGGTAAATCTCAAAAGCTCTTGGCTTCTTTGCCTTTAACTTGTTTACTTATAATGTATTTATTTTGCTAATGATTTCGTGCAGATTCAAGGAAGGGTGAGGAAGTGCTTTGTCTTTTACAGTGGGGAATCCGACTAGGGTGAAAAGTAACGTCCTCTTCAACTACTTCAGAGCCTTCCATGGATGTTGCTACTTTGAATGCTCCTTAGTGGCCGCGCGCATCGGGTGCTCCGACCCTCATGCCATTGAGAGAGTCAGGTCCACACTATTTTAAGGAATGCCAAGTTCCTCATTCAAAGGAGGATTGCTCATACTTAGCCAACATGTTCGAGCATGCCCTAAAGGAAGACTTGGCAAATCTAACGCGTTAAACTCGACGCACATCTGTTGCTTTAGTCACTAGCGGAGTCGGTCAATAGGACGCTATTTGGCCTTACCACGAACGCAAAGAGAAACCATGACTTGAGAAAAATTATCGTAGCCTGACGCTTCCACGTGATATGTACATACAAGAAATATATACATCTTCCACTTTTCTTACAAGGATAGGTGATGCTTTACGCCCCTTAATCTCACTGGATCTCTTACTGACCATGTGACTATTTAGGGGAGAGGTGTAGCGAGGAAGGACAAGTCTCTTGCTTGTGCCCAGGCTACTTTGACGTCTACTCAAGCGTCTCTTTCGGCGGCTCAAAGAGATCTAGAGTCTCTGCATCGTGAGAATGCTTCCTTGGCTCAATGTTTAACTGGTTGTTCTATTGCCAGTGTTTGATCTGTTTCATAGTCTTTAGAGAACACCTTGTAGCAAATGAAGCATTTTCACCATCCTCAGGGTATTTTGAGGGAACAAGTTCGACAGAATCACAAGCTCAAAGGTGAGAATGTCGTTTCGCTTACGGGGATAACCTTCCTTCCATTTTTGTCACATCTTGTGTGTAAAGTATATCTGTAATAGAGAAATATATACGTTTTTTGTTTTTACCTGTATTTAGAGAGAACAGGTTCGGCCGAATCACATGCTCAAAGATGGGAAAGTCGTTTCGATTATGGGGCTAACCTTCCTTTTATTTTTTGTCATATCTTGTGTGTAAAGTATATCTATAATGGAGAAATATATATGTTTTTTTTACCTGTTTGAGGTATGTTTGTATGATCCTGAATAACAATGTAAACTAATCATCGAAACCAAACAAAACCAAATCAAATTGTAAGTTCGGTTCGGTTCAATTTTTGAAAAACACAGCCGAACCAAACCAAATCGATATAGATATTATCGGTTTGAGCAATTTTTTAAATAAAAAATAGTTTAAATTGAACTGATTACACTCTTACTTGCACATATATTACCTTTAAATTGAATAATTATTTCTCTTAAAATCAATCCAAAAACATTTCATCATAATAATAAAACATTATTTGTCAAAAGTTATTACAATAATGTTTTTTATAAAAAGAATAAGAGGGAACATTCAACATTATTATTCTCAATGTCTCATAAAAAATATCTTATTTAAATTATGTATGATTTTAAAAAAAATTATTAAATATCCTAATGATAAATTTAATAATATCATTTATTAAAATATTTTTATTAATTGTAATTATAAAATTATTGAATAAAATAAAAATTAATTAATAAAAATATAGCATAGAAAAAGAATAATAAATATTATAAAAAAAACAATTATTTTGAAATAAAAAAATTACATATGATTGTGGAGAGAGTAACTATTACCGTATTTAGGAGATAAGGTGCAGAAAGTAAAGCAAGAAAAGATATAAAGTTTGTTTAAAAAGAATAAAAGGGAAAACAAAAAGATACATAAATAAAAAGGGTAAGAATGTAAAAATAATCAGAGCAGAGTGGGGACAGAAAAAACAAGAACAACAAATTTTGATTTACCCATCTCACCCCCAACTAGCACAACACCGTTTTATAAATAGTTTGTCAAAGCCGGGACATATATGTCATTTCAAGAAAACTGATTCCCATTTCTATAATTCCGTTGAACCTTCCTCACTTAGTAGTGCTTCTTACCTTCACTCACTCACACACACTCACTCGCATCAAAAACAGTGTAACAGTAACTACAAAAAGCGAAGAAGAAAAACAAGAGTTTCCGACTCTCTGAAAGCTTCTCGCTTTCTCAATGGGGACTCGAATCCCTTCGCATCAGTTAAGCAGTGGACTCTATGTTTCGGGTCGACCCGAACAGCCGAAGGAGCGGTTACCGACAATGTCGTCGCGCTCTGTTCCGTACACCGGCGGTGACCCCAAGAAATCCGGCGAGCTTGGTAAAATGCTTGATATTCCTGGATTGGATCCTAAATCTTCTCATCCGTCTTCTTCCTCTCAACATAACAGTGGTCAGGCGAGATCCAGACCGAACTCGGGTCCAATTGGAAGGAATAGCGGTTCGGGTCAAATTGGAAGGAATAGCGGTTCCGGTAATATGTCAAGGAAATCAACTGGCTCCGGTCCTATAGCGTTGCAGCCGACTGGGTTAATCACGTCGGGACCAGTGGGATCCGGTCCGATTAATGTGAGTAGGCGGTCGGGTCAGCTGGAGCAACCCGGTTCGGTTGGAGCAGGGAAAGCGGTTTATGGTTCGGCGGTGACGAGTTTGGGCGATGAAGTGAAAGTTGGGTTTAGGGTTTCGAGGTCGGTGGTGTGGATTTTTATGGTGGTGGTTGCAATGTGTTTGCTTGTTGGAGTGTTTTTGATGGTGGCTGTGAAGAAACCGGTGATCTTGTTTGCACTTGGAGGGATTATTGTGCCGGTTGTTGTTTTGATTACTTGGAATTGTGTTTGGGGAAGAAAAGGGCTTTTAGGGTTTGTTAAAAGGTATCCTGATGCTGAACTTAGAGGTGCCACTGATGGACAGTATGTTAAGGTTACTGGGGTAATTTTCTTTCTCAATCTTTTCTCTTTTGCAGAGTCATAATATTAATAATTTATGGTATCTCATTTTTATGATTATTTATTTAGTTGTGTTTAGTTCACATTGTTTAATTTTGATTCTGATCACGCTTTCTTTTCTCTATGTTATTTGTTTTATTGGATTTGGATTAGGAGAGTGTGTGGAGAGGTTTGTTTGTTTATTATATTCAAATAGTTTATTATTTTATTGTTAGGTATGAGATTTTCTTGGTATGGATTTGATACTTACTATATATGATAGGGAATGAATTTGGCTTGATGTTTGATTGAGACTTTTCTTTTGTAGTTGACCTATATATTGATGGCTCTATCTAGGTAGGGGTTGCTGGAATGTCCAATATCAGTATTTAAGCTACTGAATTTTGCTTTTTGTAAAAGAACATAGCCAGTAAATGATGTTTATAATGTATAGATAGGTTCTACTATTGGTATTACCTAATGATTAGCAGGGGCGAAAATCATGGCTAGAAAGGTTGGAGTTAACTTGCATTTTGGGGAATGTTTTTCTTATTCTACTTAAAGTGGTGATTATGGTGACCACTTGAATTAGGCGTGTAGATGATGTTAAGGAATAATAATGATGTCTGATGTGCATTTATGTGGTCAATTAACTTAATAAGGATCAGATATTTGCTTCTCTAAGAATGTCTGAATTAGGAAGCTTTTTGCTTTGTTATTAAAAATGCATGCCATGTCATATCAGAAGATAGGTAGATTATGTGGTAAAGAGAGCAGATCAGATGGAGAAGAGTCAAACTAGAGGTAGAGGAAGACCTAAAAAAACTATAAGAGAAGTTATCAAGAAAGATTTGAGATTAATGATTTGGATAGAACATTATGACAAAAGTTGATCATGTAGGCCAGATGGAGAGGAGTCAAACTAGAGGTAGAGGAAGATCTAAAAAAACTATAAGAGAAGTTATCTAGAAAGATTTGAGATTAATGATTTGGATAGAACATTATGACAAAAGTTGATCATGTAGACCAGATGGAGAGGAGTCAAACTAGAGGTAGAGGAAGACCTAAAAAAACTATAAGAGAAGTTATCAAGAAAGATTTGAGATTAATGATTTGGATAGAACATTATGACAAAAGTTGATCATGTAGACGACCCCATTTAGCGGGTTAAAGCTTGGTTGTTGTTGTACCAAAAAAGCATACCATGTGAAAAAATTTGTGTTTTAAAAATGGATATTTAGTTATTAACATTGGCTTTTTGGGTTCTGCTGTTGTGATATTTTTGGGAAGTTCACATTGCTATAGAATTGCATAGCATTTATGAAATCTTTTTTTGAATCACTCTTCACACCTAATATTTTCATGTGGCCGTTTAAGTAGCAGGCTGCAGGAAAAAAAACTTTTGCTAGACATTATGGATATATCATGCTAGTAAGGTTGTTATATTCTTAGTTATTTTTGTCTATGAATCACATACACGAAAATTGAACATGACAGTGGTAATAATTTAAGAAAATTAATTAATTGAATGCAATGACATGATTTGTTGTGTCGGACACCGGACACGCTTTCTATTAGAGGTGTCAATGCTTCAGATTTTTATCATATTTCCTTCCGAATAGGGTATACTCATACTCTTAATTCTATGAAACATATGGTCATTTTCCATACATCTCCCTAATAACTAATCTTTTATAGTCTTATATGGCACTGTTTCCTTATTGATATAGTTTTGTTTTTGGAAATTATAAGTGGTACTAATAGTCATTTTACAACCGTCCCCAAAGGGATTTGAAATTCTTCCATTAAGATTATACAAGGTCAGACTCCTTACTGTTAAGCTGACACCTTATTATTATAGTTCTGGAGTGATATGAGTGAGAAATAGAGTTTAGTAGCCTTGCCTGGAGGGGAAGAACTTGGCATGACTCCATTGTATATTTTTATACTTACTTTTTTTCCCTTTTGTAGGTTGTAACTTGTGGCAGTATTCCTTTGGAGTCATCTTATCAAAGAGTATCTAGATGTGTGTATGTCTCCACAGAATTATATGAATATAAAGGATGGGGTGGGAAATCAGCGAATCCTAAACATCGATGTCTTACTTGGGGTTCTAGATACTCTGAGGTTAGTTTACTTTATTTATGATTTATGTGTACTGACACGGGAGGATTATACTCAGTTTGATAAGAGTCCGGCGTCACGGACACAAATAAACCTTTGTTAATTCGAATGACATATAGAATGACTAGATGCTTAAGGAATAATAGTTAAATTTAGGCAAGAGTTGTTGATATATAATGACACCGCCGTATGTTCACTATTTAAACAGAAGATATTTCTACACATCCATATTAAATATTATGACACCAAAGCCAAATGAAACTGAAATTGTTGATTCCATAAAATAGGATTAGCAAAAAGAGTACTGCAGATGCTCACTTAAAAGCAAAATAGCTTATTTCAACCAATCTTAAAGAGCACACTGATCACAGGCTTTCAGCAGGATCAAGCCCAACTGTCCATCACTAGTGCTGCCCAGTGGCAGCTGCACCGATCCACGTAAGATGTGAAAGCCATAAACGCAAGGACTAAATAAACTAATTAACATGCATATCTTTAAATGGATTGTATTGTCAGGAGGACAAATACCCAAAACATTAGATTATTGTTATACGCATGGTCATCAGTATCTTACAATATAGTATGTACGTCGTATCTCCTATCTCGATTTGATGCAAAATTCAACCCAGTTGATATGAATTTCTAGTGTCTATTTTGGACATGAATCTCATCTTGAATCCTGATTCATTATTATGAATCTTGATTCTCTATGATGAATGATGGATCTCAATTCATTCTAATGAATCACTATCTAAACTTAGTGTAGTCAGCTTCTTTTTGTTCTCAACTCTGTATGGCCACTTTTCTTGTCATTTGATTTATGACATGAATTGTTGAGGCTCATATATGATATATCAGCATATAATTTTATTTCATTTGTTTTTACTTATAAGTGTCCTGTTTTTTAATGGTAATGTATCTTACTGTTCTTACGATTCATAATAAAGTTCAACGCATGATTCAGAAATTGGTCTTTTGATTCAAGATTTGAATCTCAAATTGATACTATCTTCAATGCACAGTTCAAAGATATTTGGGTGCAAGTATTTTCTTGTGTGTATGCCTGTTTTAAGAGTCAATAAACTCCAAATACAAAAACTTCTGTGGTTGGTTGGTTCTGTCTTGTTTCTTGATTAATGTATGGTGTGTTTGCCTCACTTACGCGGCATAATGACAATAATTTTATAATTTTCTATGAGCAGAAATACGTAGCAGACTTCTATATATCAGACTTCCAGACCGGGTTAAGAGCATTAGTGAAAGCAGGCTATGGTGCCAAAGTTGCTCCTTTCGTGGAACCCACTACTGTTGTTGATGTTACAAAGGAGAACAGAGAGTTATCTCCAAACTTCTTAGGCTGGCTCGCAGACCGCAAACTCTCTACTGATGACCGAATAATGCGCCTCAAGGAAGGGTACGGTCTCTCATTATTCTACGGATTACTGTCCGAGTTAAGTTTGATAGGAACTGAAAATCTCTGAATAATATTTATCCAACAAAAAAGGGGCTCTTTGCCTTACACCAAAGGAAAACATATATTAAGTAATAAAAAGATGAAAAGAAAGATATCTAGATACTGCAATAGGGAGAGTGAAATTTACCATTTTCCTCATGCTCCTAGGTATTTTCTTACAGTTTTGCTTCTATTTGGGAAATGTACAGGTACATCAAAGAAGGCAGCACAGTAAGTGTGATGGGAATAGTCCGTCGACACGAGAATGTGCTCATGATTGTTCCTCCAACAGAGCCTGCCTCAACTGGTTGTCAATGGAGCCGCTGCCTTTTGCCAACCAACGTTGAAGGTCTTATCATGACATGTGAGGACAACCAAAATGCCGATGTCATTGCTGTTTAGTGTAATCTTCCCTCGCTTTCTGTTCCTCGGAAATAGATGTCACAATACTGAGTTGGCACAAACCGATGGGGAAATCCTATGCTACGGAATAAGTATTATTTCCTTTCCACATGCACGTTTTCCGAAGAAGATCCATAGCAGATTACTAATATTTTCCTAATAATCAGAATACCACCTCATTGATATGACATGAGATTTGGATTTGCTGCGGTCAACAATCTACGCATTCACACAGTTAGCTCGTTGATGGCCTTTGGATTGAGATCGGACAATTTAAATTCAAGATCGGTATTTTAGTTTTTTCAAATTAAAATATAAATTTAAATGTGAACTAACTCCGGTGTCAATCCAACTATCACCAACATACTGACTGCGTGAAGCGTTGCATAACTTACCACAAAAATTCAAACCCATATTATGTGAGGATTCATCAAGGCCAAACTAAAAACAGTTTGGGAATATGATATCAATGTTTCCACGAAGTTGAGCATTGTTATTTTTCTATTTATTTTATGTACATATAGCTAGAGGAGCCCAAAGGGGTTCATAGTAGTTGCTTTATTATGTTTGAGCTGATTTCTAGAAGGATTGTAGTTTTGTTGACAAATATTAATTGTCAATGCTTGGTTAAGTTTTATTCTTAAGTTGATATTATTTTGTTATGCCACTGTTACTAGTTGTAAAAATTGAAAACTATCAATGTTAGCACGATAAAGCTGTGTAAATGTTGGCTTAAATTAAGTTGTTGTTCTTTTGTGCGTTGCCAAACATGGAGGTAATGAGTTTTCTTGTGTTGGATACAAATTATTGATAAGTTGGATGATTTAATTGCAGTGTTTTAGTTCAAGATCTTTCTAGAATCTCCAAATAATTTGGAGATCTCTAGGAATTAGATGTATTTTTTAGGATTAAATATGTTTCTTCTAGTCCTTGTTTAGGGGTGTTTTTAACTTTAGTCTTTCTCACAAATCCTTCATTTTACTTCAGAGACCTTCGAATTCTAATCTGCATTTGCACTCCAATTTCCTAAATCACAACTCGCTATTTATACAAGGATAATTCTACCCAACATTTTGAGGTGGGATTTGCCCTTTATACTGTGATTGCATCATGTTTTATGCGTTTTCAGTGTCTTTGTAATTTGGTTTCATTGATTTGCTCCTTTTAAATGTTGTATTGATAATCTTTATCATTGTTATCGCTAGCTTAGTATGAAGTTGAAACAAATTTTTTTGGCATTCTTAAAAAGAAACATTTAGGTATGTTTGATTTGCTTTTGTAAAATTGTTTTGTAATTTTTAAAATTTGAAAATAAATAAAATTGTTTGGTAGCTTGAGTTTACTTGTAAACTATTTTCTATTTAAGAATTTTAAAAAATAAAAAATAAAAATAGGTTTTAAAGGTTTTGGTTTTTAGAAGTCATGTCGAGCATTTGTATTTAGTTTTGTTATCTTTCTACTTTTGATTATTTATTAATTTTCTTTGAAACATGTTAAGAATTTTTGCCAATTTATTTGAAATGTTTGAAAATAATAATCCTAACAAGTATTGTAGTATAGAAGTGTAAGTGCAGTTTTATCGCCTTCACACACACACTGATTGTGCTTTTTAAAGACCGTTCAATAGTTTCATTAACTTTGAGGATGATTTATTTAGGTGTTTGGTTTGTTTATAAATACTGAAAGTAAATAACATAAAATAAAATGAAACTTAGGTGTTTAACCGTTTAGAAAATTTGCTGCAATTAGATTTTATTGACCTATTCTCATGTAGTGCACTTGATCACTAATATGCAATTTTAATCGGCTATTAATATTACCGTCAGAAACTCTCATTGCAACTCATGTTTATATCAACAATATGAGTTTAGTCATATTATCTAATAGACAACCTCTCATCCTATTAACCAATATGATAACACTACGTTTTAACAATTAATACAAATACCGGACCTAAATCTATGTCTAGAATTTAACATATCCAATAGATGAAAAACTTGAATCTATTAATGACCAGTACCTTTCGAATATTAGGTCATATCATGAAAACATGTTTAAGGTAGCTAATCCAAAATAAGCAGTAAAAACAATTAATTTATAAATGTTAAAGCATGAGAAGAATTACATAGAGCGTCATGACCGGGATCAAAATATGAGTAATATGACTACAACTAAGCCCAACAAAAGAGAAAATTAACTATACTTATGTCATACCCCAATTTGTCCATAATTCAATAAATAAATGCATTCATCGTGACATTTGTATCATCTGCATATCATAACATGCATTTCTTTCAGCACAACGCTTAAAAAGTCTATAAGAATAAAATTCCGGTTTTACAGACATATAGGTTGAATCGATTCTCAAATGTGCGTAAATTTAACGGATAAAAAATTTCAAGATCGGGCCTGCAGCTGTCAGTTTTATTGATCTACAGTTCGCGTAGTTCAACCTGATGTGCTCGTTCTATTTTTTTTGTTTCAATTTGCGTTCGCATTTTGATTAGCCTAAGTCTTTTCAACCAGACACTTTTTACTACAAAATTTGATTTTTATCTGTCTATTTTCCAGAACTTTATTTCACGTAGATAATTTTAATGCATTCATTTTATTTTTTTCACGCAGTTTCGCGCCCGATTGTTATTCATTTCAATTTATTTTATTATTTTTATTTTTTATAAAAATATTGAGAAAAAAGTAAATAGAGACAAATGCATAGTCATTTGATTTTTATTTCTCTATTAATTTTTTTACCATTTAACTTTAAAAAAGCTCATTTCTTGTCCCTTAAGTCATCTAAGGGGATCTTGTTGGCTTTTTGAATTAAAAGAAAACCCTAGAATTATTTACTATATAGACTTTCAATGCTATTAACCAAAGGAGGAAGACTGATAATCAATCCATGAGTCAAGTGGTGCTTCCCCATACACACTCAGTCTCTCTCATTTTTAAAAGTGGAGAAAAGAAGAAGAGAACAAAAAGAGATTTAATTTTCTTCTGGGAGTGCAACATGTTCATCATTTTTCCTCCACCAATAACTTGCATTTCCTTTTCCCTTTTGGCTCTGTCTCATACGTAAACACAAACTCATCATTTCTACTGCAACAACATTAAACCACCCTCGTCCATGATAACCTTCATCTTATTTCCTTCTTGATGTAAGTCACATAACATCTTCATCCTTCATGTTCATGTAACCCCACCTACAACATACAAAAGCTACCATGTAAAAAAATCATTTCTCTTCCTCCCTCATAACGTTCATCCCCATCATCTTCAAAAACCTATGGCTAATAAATTACTCCCAAGATGGTTAATCAAGAGAACACAGTTTCAAGACGTCGGGGCAGGCCGGTTTGAGATATTCAAACGATGAGACTACTCCATAACTTGTAACTGGGGCAGTTGGTGCAAATATTCAGTATATTGGGGCAGAAGCAGGCTCCCTCCATGTTTCAGATCAAGGCCAGAGGTGTAACAACAATTTTCATCTCGAAGTAGGTGTCAGAGAATCACGTCTGAATGACCTTATCCTAGCCCAAAATTCCCACCACCCTTTATGTGAGAATCTGGATTAACCATTGCATAAATCATCATCATGCATAAACCACGTCGTTTCACTCATGCATATCATTCATAAAGCATAACATGAAACCGTGCAAACAAAAAAGCCAGAAATCCAACTCTGATGACTAACCCAAACCCTAACCTTAGCTTGGCTTTCATCGCATTACATCCATTCCAACGAGATTTTTTTTGGATACGTTAGTATTTAATCCTCTTCTACCTTGAATACGTGAAAAGCTTCCGCAATTCTTGTATTCAGGTTCAAGAAGATTAAATAGGGGCAGCTGTTGTACCCCAAAATTTGCCCTCCCCCTTTCTTCACATCTCCATCGAACCATCTAACTAGAATTCAATTGCATACATTAATAACTCATGCATAAACATCATTCATTACTATAGATTTCAAGTGGTTGGCTTGTAGGGCTTTGGTTTGTTGGTACAATAACTGGAAATGCTTGGTTTGGACTTGCACCAAGGCACAAAGGCCTCCAAAACCCTAATCTCAGGTGATCTCAGTGTGTCGCACTCAGCATCCGGTACTTGATCCATCCATTTTGTCCCATTGGTGCTCGAGTCTTTTGGTCATAATCCAAGTCCTTGGTCTCATAACTTCCATCCACTTTCATTCATTCACTTGACCATTGTCATACCACTATTGCTTGGTCCATAGGTTCCCGTCTCTCGCTTCCATGTGTCAGTTTTAGATCTTGAGTTTGGGTTTATGGTCAGGTTCATGTATTAAGTCGATTCGTTTTCATTAAATTGACCATTTCCTTTCATTTCCATCCCTAAAATATGCATTACATACAAAAAAAAAATGCAAAAAAGGTGTAATACATTGCAAAAACTCATTTTTGGGTGTTTTTACTCTATGAGTCGACTCATGACTCGGCTCAAAACCCCCGGGTTCGAACAGGTCGACCCTCCGGTCGACTCAATTCTGGGAAACTTGAGTGAGTCGACTCACTCACTCTTCACGTCGACTCATTCACCTTTTTCTTTGAACCTTGTTCCCTCGGGTCGGAACAGGTCGACCCCTAGGTCGGAACAGGTCGACCCCCAGGTCGACTCAATTCTGGGGAATCCAAGTTGAGTCGACTCATTCATGCCTTGTGTCGACTCATTTCCAGTTTTCCTTTGATTCATTTCGTCGCGGGTCCGGACAGGTCGACTCAACCCTGGGAAAAATTCTGTTTGAGTCGACTCATTCCCTGTTTGAGTCGATTCATAGCTTATTTTGTAGGATTTTGCACTACTAATGTGAGAAGGGAACTTTTGGGTTGAAGCATAATCCTTCATCATTGAAGTTAGCTATGGCTTGTCGTCCAAGACAAGTATGCACAATTGCATGAGCACCGGGAGAACCGTGAGCATTCAACAACACTCCAAGGTTCATTACTTCATCAAGCTTTAACCATATGCATTGTGAACACAATAATTCTACAACAAACCAAGTGCAGCCAATTCCCAAACACTTGAACCTGCACAAACACAACATAACCCAAAATCACTCTTGCACAACATAACCATACAATGAGTAACCCACAGCTGCAAGTTACCTTGCACCTAAGCAAATAGATATCAGGTCATTAACCAACAATAAAGCCTAATTTCATTCAAGTTTTAACCTGCAATAACCAATCATAAACAATCACTTGAATACATTCCACTAAATTAACCAATTAACTAACTTCCAACTCAGTGAGTTAACCACCTAAACTCACTGAGTTCATCCCAACTAACTCCAGACCTCATTTAACTAACTCCAAGCCTAACTCCAAGCCATATTGATTCCAAGCCTAATCACTATAAATTTACATCTTCACCATCATTTCAGGGCCCTCACCTTTTCTACAAAAATCACCTTCAACTTTATGCATTCATCTTCTCCAATTCCGTTCCCTACACTAAAGCTCAAATCACCATTGGAGTAAGCTTCACATTGAAGTTTGTTATCAATTAAGCTAAATCTCTTGCACTCAATAATCATACCTACATTCACATGATCAACATTAACAACAATAATTCAATTCAGAATTTTTCATAGTTGATTCTTGAAGAGGAGGAGTTCGTAGTAGAAGGAGAAGATTAAAGGTTCAAAGTAGCATAATCTCTGGTTTTCTCTTCTTCATCTTCATCATTTCCAAATTGCAACAAATTCCAAGACAATCCTCCGTCTTGTGGGTTGGTGAATGTTCATCTTTCATCTGTGCTTGTTTGTTGGATTTTTTATACCATATTGTAGCTTGTGTAGTGGAGAATCAAAACCCTAAGGTTTGATGGTTTGATTCTCCTCCACCTCCATTTAATTGCAGATTTTCGTACTTAGGGTTCTTGACCTTATTGGCTCAATTTCCAGAATTAATTAATTTGTGGTTAGAATGATTGAGGGATTAGGACAGAAGAGGTTGAGAGGAGTGAGAAATTGATGCTTTTTCTTGATTCCGGCCGGCTCCGCCGCCTCCGGTGCGGTGGTGCCGGAACTTCGGTGGTGTTTTTGTTTTGACATGAAAATTGGAAAATGATGTGTAGAGATGAGAGAGTGAGTGCTGATTTTTCTACATGTCTCTTTGCAATTTTTGTTGGGCTTAGCCATTAAGCCCAATACTCTGCTTTCTACACCCATGTTTTGCTTGGCAGCATAGTTGTTGAATCCAATTACATTTTTAGTATTTGGGCTTATCCTGTTAAGCCCAAAGCCCCTGTTGCTGAATTTTGCATTCTTTATTCAGGGCCTGCACCCCCTTGGCCCAACACGTTAATTACCATTTCAATTACCTTCAATCCTAAGTTTGCTTTGTGTTGGTAATTTTACTAATTGTCTTGTTAACATTTTAATTAGGTCCAATTAGGCTTTGGACTTTAATTATAATTAATTAGAGTTTTGTATAGTTTTCTAATTAGACTTTGATTAAGTTTGGGTTCATAATTGGATAAATTTGTCAAAAGACCATTTTACCCTTTAGGAGTAATTTTAGACATTTCACTCATATAATCACATGCTCCCTTAGGAATAGAATTTGACTTATAATTTTAATCCAAAAGTCTTAACCATGACATTCTCCCTTAAGATTGCTAACATAGAATTTGCAATTAACCATGACATGATCCCTTAGGATTAACTTATAATTATTTCTAACCATTAGATTAGGTGTTAACCTAGTTTTCAAACCAAAATAAATCCATGATTAAATTGATCAAAAGAAATTTTGATTAATTAAATCTTTGAACTTGTATAATCCCACAGTCTAATTTGAGTGACCAAAAGACACTTGGTCACTTAATAAGACTTTTCTTATAAGCTGTGGAACCCGAGGCCTCAAGTCAAGATCTTCAATCAAGGCATCCTCATTCATACCAAGCAGTGGATAATACAAGCATATCAAAAGTGGTATCTTCAAGAACTTGTCAAATCAAAGTTAGAAGCGTGTGGCATGAGCCTTAAGCAACAGAGAAGGAATGAGACTGAAGTATTCCTACCCCCATTCTGAGTATCTTCGGGTATGGGACGAATGACCCATCGCTCATCGTATTCACCTCTATTCATAGACTCTAGCATAATTCTAATTGTATGATTGACAAGTCTCTCTCCACTACAAAGCAAGGCAACAAGAAAGGACTACATCAACAACTTATCAATCATGAATCAAGTTGTACGACACGAGCCTTAAGCAATAAAGAAGGAGTGAGACTGGAGAATTCCTACCCCCATTCTGAGTATCTTTGGGTATGGGACGAATGACCCAACGCTCATCGTATTCACCTCTATTCATAGACTTTAGCGCAACTCAAATCGAACGATTGATAAGGTCTTCATCCACACAAGAGACAACGGAAATTATTCTCTCTCTGTTCATATCACCTCAATTCCGATCAGTCAATCCTCATCCATTCCACGCAAGGGTCACATGCCCATTTCTCAATCATTAGCTTCAGGCATTGCCTATCAGTTCAGACTATGGCTTACTTTATTGCTTTCCCTCAAGGTGCAGACCTTGACAACATTCTAGCCCATGGAGTTCGGACTTTGGCTTGATCCTTTGCCTCAAGGTGCAAACCTTGGCAAATCCCTTCAGCCCATGGAGTTTAGACTCTGGATTTATTCTTTGCCCATAAGATACATATCTTGGCATTCTTGCCTTATGGAGTTCGGACTCTGGCTAAACCTCGTTTGTCTTTGTGATTGATCACCATCTTTGGTTAATACCGCATCCTTGCTTGTTAAGCAATCTACCTTACCTCTGGGAAATCATATCGAGTCTCTCCTCGCTTTTAGCCCCAGTGGGCTGAACTACGAAAGCTCTGATTTCCTTATTGCACTATAAGGATACATAGGCAGGAGAACCCAGTTTCTTCGCGAGCTACCCTATTTATCAATCATCATTCTCCATTCATTCAATTTATACCATCTTTTTGAGATCAATCATATTTCTTCTTGGACTCCTTGTCTATCCTTTTAGGATGTCTTAACGACAGTCCACCTCATTAATCGAGAGTTGTTTGGGCTACAACCTCAAACACTTAATCCAGTCTTTCTTTTTGGCTTTACCTTATAGTGGCGGCTTGCTAGTCCATGTATTGGTAAATGCCTACCTTGCTCTTCGATTCAGAGACTATATCCTTCCTGGATCCAAGATACCATCCTCTGATCTCGAACTATTCGTTTCCCCAGCAAGTGATACTATTCCTTGTACTACAGTACTACAATCATCCCTTGAATTGGTGTTTGTCTTGTGAGCACCCGTTGCTTAGACAAATGTCCTTTCTCCCTTTATTATCGTGGTTCCGAACTATGATTGCTTTGAATTTCTCATTGCACAATGAGAATACGTAGGCACGAGGATGTGAATCCTTGGTGAGCATACTCCTAATTATTCCTCCTTCGCCTTAGGGCATCACTCATATCTGTCGCATCCGCGAAAAACAACCGGCGGGCTAAAACAAAACACAAACAGAGCCGCCACCATGCGTTATTTATCCCAAAAGAGGGAAAGGAAACGCTCAGAGTAAACCTGGGAAAAAGCATGATCTCGCGACCAAAGAGATGGGATCGGGAGTCGGTTACGCAAGGGGAAGGTATTAGCACCCCTCACGTCCGTCGTACTCGACGGGATCCACGCTCAAAGATAGAAAAAGGTTGCTAAAACAAACATCACACACAAGAAACACAGGTGGGAAAAAGGGGAAGAGGGCTCGCTAGGACATCGCGTCCTATGCCTACGTATCTCGTCTGGAACGAGAATCAGAGCTGCCGTAGTTCGGCTCACGCACGCCGAACAAGACACACACACAAAAAGGCAAACATGGAACCCGAACGCCAATAGCTGGACTTACATCGGCTTCCGAACCAAACAAACACACTCAGGATACGGACAGCCAATCGCTGGACTTACATCCATATCCTGACACACAAAAGGGAACAAACAATAAGCAAACACACAAAAAGAAAAAAAAAAGTGTTAACAAAAAGGGTGCCCGGAGAGATCTCGTGCGACCTCCTGCCTACGTACCTCATCTGGTATGAGGATCAGGGCAACGTAGTTCCCCTAAACAGGGGAGAAACTATCTCCTAACCAGAAACAAAGGGAGACGCATTACTAGAGAGCCGGACTCGAGCCTAGGTGTTATCATGCATCATTGCCCTATGTTATGGTTCTCTATCTACTTGCACAACAACAAGCTAATCCTAACCAGGAAAAACAAGCATGCAAGCATAAACAAAACAAAGCAAACATTCACATTTATCACACACTATATCCAGTCAGAAGTGGGCTCAAACAATGGGTCAGACTGCCAAGGCAAGTCATCTGTACAAGGGTAGTGTTAGCTCTTAACCCTGACATTGAGAGTCAGGGTGAAGCCAGATGAAAGGTGAGTGAAGATTAGACTTCACAGCTCTTATCCCTGACTAGGGAGAGCTTCAGACAAAGGAGTGTGGGTTCAGAAAGTGGGAACCCTTCTACACTCAAGACACTGACTCAACTGTACAACAGTACAAGATCTTGGGTTAATGTCCCAATGCATCAACACAGTGGTGTGAGCAGAGGGACGACTCAACAAGAATAGCAGGGGATGGATTGCACATCCCTTGGGTTCTGCCAATTGCCTTAATCAAGGTCTTTACCTGCTTGGGGACAAAGTTAAACAATCACAAACATCGCCTCTTAAGGAGGACTTCAGACAGTTGCCTGGCCAAGTAACAGGCCAGGTCTTCCAGACTACATGGAGACAAGAGAGTATACCTCAATTGGTTTACACAACCAAGCACAGCAAGCAAGTTCTCAAGGAACTATTAGCAACTAATGTACCTGAAATCAATCAAATACAATCAGTATACCAGACAAAAAGCCAAAACAAACAGATAAGAACCAACAGTTAATCTGTACAAGCAATGCCATGTGCAAAGCACAACCAACTCATTTGAGTCAAGCATCCTACAAAACACACAAGTTAGTTTACAATCAAGCAACCAAACTCAATTTAATCAACTTGCATTTTTCTCCTTAAGGCATTTGCATCTCAACCTGAAAATCCAAACCAAACATGAGAAACAAGACCACTAGGCCAAGCCTAGGGTCCAAAGGAGATGAAAAAATCAAAACAGCAAGTGAAAATTATCTAAAACCACAATCAAACAATTTAGAAACAAACGCAATTGGTCCCATGCTCATATCCATCACCATTATCATTTCATGCACAAAATAGCACCAAATATGCAATTTGCAACCTCAAAGGACCAAACAGAATGATCTCAATCAAATCAACATCAAAACATTTCAATAAATTCCACAAAAATTCAAGTCTAAACAGAACATATTCAATGAATAGCATATCAAATTTCAGCTCATTTGGATTAAGGGAAGTAGGTCAATGAAAATCATAAAGTTCATACAAGTTCAAACAAGCCAACACAAGGCATCAACACAAGCATCAACTTCCAAAAATCATACAACAGTGACAATACATGATAAATGAATGGGATCAAAACCACAATGACCTATAATGTGTCTAGAATTCACATGTCAAATTTCACATCCATCCAATTAACCATGAGAATTTCACAAATCAAATGCCAACATGTGTCACAAAAAATCACCAAATGACCAAACAGAAGAGAAAATTCCAATCAAATAGGAAATGTAAGCAATAAATCCATAAAAATTCACATGTTATCTCAACATACATATGCTCATTCATACAAAAATTTGGCTCAATTCAACATCCCTAAGCAAGGAAAATAAAATCATGAAGTTTATCAAGCATGGTGTGACACAAATTGTCACACCTCTAATCAAAAATCCATATCTCCTCAACCAGGGATCCAAAAATTACAAACTACATACCAAATACACCAGCAAAGAGTCAAGAATAAGCACAAAAAATTTCATCAATTTCTTTGGAAGCATCATCATTTCATGAGTGATATGGCAAGGCATGTACAAATTGCATACATCCAAACAATCCCTAAGCATTTTATTTTTCCACATGTGCACAAAAATCATAAAAATCACCATTAAAAACTACACATCATAAAGAGAATCATGCAAAAACCTCACAAAATTTGGACAAGAAATGAATTAGATATGAATTTTCTAAGTTCATGCATCAAAATGAAATGAAATTGAAAAAAAGAAAATGAAATAAAATGATTTTTAATGGAATAATGGCATTTTTGTAATTATCCTTCAGCAAGGCAAAACGCGGCCGTTTCCATTAATTCGTTGGCACGCTCTCATTGGCTAGGAAACGACGGTAAACACACTTCAAACAAAGGCCAAGGCAGACACGGATCAAACGAGCAATTGGAAGTGTTCTTCATCAAGAACAACCAGAAATTTCCAGAAAATGCAGATGAGCATTTCTCAACCAAATGCAACAAATCATATATCACTGTGTTCGTCTTTCAACCTAGATCATGGATATGGCAATCATTTTACCTAACTCTCAACACATCAACCGGATCGAGCGAAATAAGGTATGCACATCAAACTTCTAATCGAGATATCTCTCTCTACACTCAACCAAATCCAGAAACACAAGTTGCATGATAATCTACATTGAAAGATCTACACAAACCACATCTCAATTCACGCAATTAAGAATTTCGAGTTCTAACCTTATGGATATGGCAGATGATGAATTTGGATGTTTCAAAGGCTAAAACACCAAAACAGATGGAGCTTGATGCTTAAGAAAGTGATTGGAATGAATGCCTTAGCTCAGTTGTGCTTCAGATCGAAGATTCTTCAATTTGCCATGGAAGAGTGAAGTTGCAACAGTTGCGAATCTTGAAGCTATTGGCCTTGATTTGATGAAACAATTGTGCACCAACACTTGTAGAATGTGGATCAAACAAGAACCATTGCAATTGATGAAGAATTGGATGAGAAATGATGAAAAATGTTGGAAAAAGTTTGAGAGAATTTGGTGAAAATTGGAGGGAAATTCTGTATGATCTTGAAGAATGTGAAGTGATTATGATTTTCTGTTATGCTTAACACTTTATACCAATGCCTAATCCATCTCTTAATCACAATTAGCAAAATTGGATTGGATTAGTGTAATGCATTTTCAAGTGAAAGTCCAAAATAGCCTTTGCCAAATTAAGCAATGTAACAGTAAATGACAGTTGGAGCAAGTTCTAAATGCTATTTGGGATGTGTATGAATAGGCCTTGTATGCAAAAACCAAGTAATTCTCAAAATCACCATTTCATGCTAAAAATGCAAATGAATTCACTTGAAAAATGCCATTTTGCCATGATGATTTTTGATGAAATGTAATAATGCACCATGAAAGTTCATATGAAATGTGGTTTGCTCAAAGAAAAATCAACCAATTTGGCCATTCCATGTGAAAGTTATGCCACTTTGAATTTAGGCATTTTTGGAAAATGATTTGATCATATCTTGCCAACCATTATTGAGAAATTCATGTTCTTGGACTTTTTGGAAAGGTGAGAGCAAGATCTACAACTTTCATGTTGAACAAAATTTCATTTGAAGCATTTTTGGACATGTAATTTTGAGGTGAAAAACTTTCCATTTTTGGAAACTTTCATTACAAGTCACTTTCCATTTTTGGAAAGTTTTCTCCTGACTTTATTTTCTTCATTCTTGATGTTTGAAATGTCAAATGAAACTTGTTTCAACATGAATGAAGTGTATCCAACCCTCTCCCACCTCCAAATCCATAAAATCAAGCATAGTTGACCACAATTGACTTTTCTGATTGATAGATGAATTTGGCTATGCACTGATCCACTTGAGCCTCAAACTCCTGATGAAATGGCTCAAGGATGAAACCCTAGCTTCCATAAGCTCAAAATAATCACATGATGATCCTCATATCCATTGTAGACCCCATCTCCTTGCCATGCCCTAATTGGCCCACTACAATTGATTACGGTTGACTAGTGGTCAAAACCCTAATCTCCAGGCATCTGATCAATCTCTTGAATCTCTGGGATGACAACAAAACCATGATGATGATGATGTATCATTTCAACCAAGATCAAGCTCAATCTCCTTGAGAAATCATGAAACCCTAATTTGTACCACCACCCTCAGATGGTTAGTGACCAATCCATAAACCCTCAGGCTTGAATCTCAACCTCTTATCTTCTGACCAAGACCTAGGAGGATGACTTGCTCAATGTAGCCACATGATATGCGATGCAATGTCTAATGACCTACAAAATGATATGCCATATGCTAAGCTAGTCCCAAGAGAGGAGGGCAAATTTTGAGGTGTTACAGCTGCCCCTATTCAATCCACTGTGAACCTGTCGATATGAATAGCCTCGGCTTTCAGATGATCAGGATGAAGAGTGATTGAATACCAAGAACAGACGAACAATTTGCACTCTGATGGGAAAATAATTAACAATGCCTGTCAGAATCGGCAAAGAAACAATCTCCTGAAACAAAAATCCACCTGGAACGGAGAAAGTCGGCCTGAATACCGAAACAAAATGTATGGATCATCAGTAACACAGAGATAGCCATGGCCTGAATGCCACATCCGCTGGGGATTATTATCTTTTCTTTTTTATGCTTTTCTTGAACCCCGAAATTTTCTTTCGCGCAAATGATCCCAGATCACTGCATCTGATCCCCGACATCTTGTTTGCCAAAATAATGAACCCCATTCTCCGTTTGAACCCCAGTCGCCTGACGATAACTCGTGATCGCCATTGTGAACCCCATTCCCCAGAAAACACCTCGTGTCTCCTTTTCTCCGTTTGAACCCCGCTCTCCAGAAAATGCCTCAACATTTCCCTTTCTCCATTTGAACCCCGCTCTCCAGAAAATGCCTCAACATTTCCCTTTCTCCATTTGAACCCCGATATCTCATCTCTCGTGATAATTCCGCTGGCAACATCGGAAATAACACCAAACACCACTCTGAGGGCGACATATCAGAGGGTATACCTTCACAAAAGGAAGGTAACATGTGCATCTCTCCCTCAGAAGACACCCATAACGACCTCCACTGGCCTCCGCCAAAGTCTTAGGTGACACATGAACAGAAGATAATCCTAAGGACCTCATCCTGGATACAATCTTCAACTCCACTCTCCATTTGGACCCCGATCTCCAGAAAATGCCTCAACATTTCCTTTTCTCCGTTTGAACCCCGTTCTCCAGAAAATGCCTCAACATTTCCCTTTCTCCGGTTGAACCCCGATAGTCGCGCTGATCGCGTAACATCCTTTGATTTCATTTCCATCTCCGTCCGACGAAAAAAATTCCTCCAGTATCGCACTACTGGGGAATATTGCTGATCTGACATCACGATGCTGAACTCCTCAGAGTAACATCTTCACCATCCGGCAAAACCAAACTTCAAGCAGTAACCACGGCTTGAGTCGCGCTGATCGCGTAATATTTCCATCTCTGTCCGACGGAAAAGTTTCTCCAGTATCGCACTACTGGGGAATACCTTTGATACAATCACCACGATGTTAAACTCCTCAGAGTAACATCTACCAACTGCTGTCTCGCACGACAGAAACTTCCTCCAGTATCGTACTACTGGGGAACACCTTTGAGTAAAACCATGAGGCTAAACTCCTTGGAGTAACCTCTTCACCTTTTGGGCCAAATCACCTCTCAACCAGTAACCACGGTTTGAGACTAGCTTATGCCTGTAATGATGAATGACTTTTTCTGCGTAATGCTCCATAATTATGGAAATGCTACGCGATTTATTTTTTCCATGCAACATGCTATGCTTATTCTACATGATGAATGCATAAAAAGTGTCCCCCTCAAGGGACTCTTCTGGGGAGCTCGAGACACTCTGCTGAGGAACTCGCCAATACTCCGATCTCCACCCTGTTGGGGAACAACACTGCTGCTGGGAAAAGGCAACCCTTGCTGGGGAAGAACCTTCCTTTGCACCCAATCCACTCGGGAAACTGCTGGGGATAACCACCAACACTCCGTGGGGATACAATAGTCTTTGACTTGCTGGGGATATAAATCCCGACTCTGCTTCGGGGAACCCTCACAGATACCTCCACTGGGAAACAGCCACCTTCTGGCCTGGCGACTGGGGAAACATCGATCTGACACCCGCTGGGGATAACCATCCGGACCCTACTGGGGAAGCCACAGACCTTGGATCTGCCGTGAAATTAGTCCTCACGACTCTGCTTGGAGATATACATCCCGACTCGTCTGGACCTTTTCTGCTCCATCATCTTGTATTCCAAGTCGCGCCGCGCTCGACGGAGAGCGAACTCCTGGGACTTATACAGACTTTTCAATTTTCAGACTTTGAAGAGTCTTCTTGATTAATTCCAAGGATCGTCGTACGTCTCTCGCCGTCTTTTCCATCGTTCTTCTGTTCATTCGTCCCTGATCGGACTCCATGGGGATTTGTTTTGTCAACAGCTTCCACATCACACCCTGCAAGTGAGTGAAAAGATCTAACAGTTCCTGCAAAACAGATCGTTAGATAACACCGTGCCCCAGGCGTGTCAAGATTTCAACACTTGGGTCACTCAACTTCCCGAATAAGATTTCAAGTTTCAATCTTATAAGCATGCATTGGAAGGGACCTGTTTGTCTTAAAATGCAAGATTCTTTATCAAAATAATCGGATGTTTTTGCAATCAAAGCGGTAATGAAAAACAAAAACAAAATTATTTGACTGAATATGCATTTTATTGATTGAAAAAATGTGTGGGGCTCAAATTGAGCAATACAAAGGAAGCAATTCCTGAAAAGAGGTAATTGCGCACAAAAGGAAAAATCTATCCTAATGGCAATGTGAAACCCGTGATCTCATCGAGTTCCAACTCGGTTACACCCCATATGTCCTCAGACTCTCCATGCTTTCGGCCTTCTGAACAAGACGATTCCGACTGATCCCTACCGGGTATTATCCATGTGCCTTAACCAAAGCGCAAACGATCATGCTAGACGCAGTTGTTCGTTTCAATCCCTCTTTTGCCTGGACCGCCCTTTTAGGTTTTCAGTCCACCGGGATACCCTTTTTTGCCCAAGTCGCCTTTTCAGGTTTTCGACTTGCCGGGTGTACATTTTTTCATTTTATCCCTAATTTTTGCCCGAACCTTTCTTTCTGTTTTTTGGTTCGCCGGGATGCCCATTTTTGCCTGGACTATTTTATTCTTTTCGTCCAACGGGTCTCTTTATACGAAGTATTTTTTAACTGCGTCCGCATTCACAGGGGATGGAAAATCTTCGCCATCCATGGTCATTAGCAACAAGGCTCCGCCAGAGAAAACCTTCTTGACCACGAATGGACCTTCATAATTGGGTGTCCATTTGCCCCTTCGATCGTTTTGAGGAGGAAGAATCCTTTTCAGCACCATATCACCTACGTGATATACCCGAGGTCGTACCTTTCTGTCAAAAGCACGCTTCATTCGTTGCTGGTATAACTGCCCATGACAGATGGCTGCCAACCTCTTTTCCTCAATCAGGCTCAACTCTTCGTACCGGGTCCTTACCCATTCAGCCTCTTGCAACTTTCACGTCCATCAGGACTCTCAAAGAGGGAATCTGAACCTCAACCGGTAGCACAACTTCCATTCCATATACCAATGAGAAAGGAGTTGCCCCAGTAGATGTACGCACCGACGTTCGATACCCATGCAATGCAAACGGCAACATCTCATGCCAATCTTTATAAGTTACCACCATTTTCTACACAATCTTCTTTATATTCTTATTGGCTGCCTCAACCGCCCTATTCATCTTTGGACGATAGGGAGAAGAATTGTGATGCTCAATCTTGAATTCCCGGCACAGTTCTGCCATCATCTTGTTATTCAAATTAGAACCATTATCAGTAATGATTCTCTCGGGAACCCCATATCTGCAAATGATGTCTCTCTTGAGAAATCTGGCAACGACCTGCTTCGTCACGTTCGTATAAGAGGCTGCTTCTACCCACTTGGTGAAGTAATCAATAGCCACCAATATGAACCGATGCCCATTCGAAGCCGTAGGCTCAATCTTTCCGATCATATCAATGCCCCACATAACAAACGGCCATGGAGACGACATTAAACTCAACGGATTTGGAGGCACGTGCACCTTATCAGCATAAATCTGGCATTTATGACACTTCCGCACGAAATTGAAACATTGAGCCTCCATTGTCATCCAATAATAGCCTGCCCTCAGCAGCTTTTTCACCATTGCATTCCCACTGGCATGGGTACCGAACGATCCCTCATGAACCTCTTTCATCAATTGGCTTGCTTCTCTATCATCGACACATCTGAGCAAGACCCAATCAAAATTCCTCTTATACAGAACCCCATCCTTATTCAGGTAAAACACCATGGCCAACCTCCGCAGAGTCTTTCGGTCCCTCTTAGATGCTCCCTCAGGATACTCTTGAGTCTCTAGATAGCGCTTGATATCATAATACCACGGCTTCTCATCATCAGACGCTGTATCAACAGCAAACACATAAGTCGGTCTATCCAGACGACCTACTTCAACACTGGGGAACTGATTCCACCACTGCACCTTGATCAAGGCAGCCAAAGTAGCCAAAGCATCTGCCAAAGGATTCTCCTCTCTAGGCACATGATGCAACTTCACCTTGGTGAAAAACGTCAACAATCTCCTCGTATAATCCCGGTATGGAACTAAATGAGATTGATGCGTATACCATTTTCCGTTAACTTGATTCACAACCAGAGCTGAATCTCCATATATGACAAGGTTCTTGATCCTCAAATCAATCGCCTCTTCAATACCCAATATGCAAGCTTCATATTCAGCCACGTTGTTGGTGCACTCAAATGTTAGCCGGGCAGCAAAAGGAATGTGGGATCCTTTCGGCGTAACCAAAACAGCACCAACACCGCTTCCATTCACGTTAACGGCCCCATCAAACATCAGAATCCATTCGGATTCAGGGTCAGGCCCCTCCTCCGGGATCGGTTCCTCACAATATTTCGATTTGAGAAACATGATGTCCTCATCAGGGAATTCAAACTTCATCGGTTGATAATCATCAATAGGTTGCTGGGCGAGGTAATCAGACAATACACTCCCCTTGATCGCTTTCTGAGAGGTATATTGTATATCATATTCTGTCAAAATCATTTGCCACCTCGCAACCCGTCCGGTCAATGCTGGCTTTTCAAAAATGTACTTGATTGGATCCATCTTAGAAATCAATAAAGTGGTATGAACCAGCATGTACTGCCTTAGTCGGCGAGCAGCCCAGACCAAAGCACAACAAGTTTTCTCGAGCAGTGAATATCTTGTTTCACAGTCGGTAAACTTTTTGCTAAGGTAGTATATGGCATGCTCTTTTCGACCAGACTCGTCATGCTGCCCCAATACACACCCCATAGACCCCTCGAGGACTGTCAGGTACAGAATTAACGGTCTCCCCTCCACAGGAGGCATCAGAATCGGAGGCTCCTGCAAATACTCTTTTATTTTTTCAAATGCCGCTTGGCAATCATTATTCCACCTGACCGTTTGATCTTTTCTCAACAATTTGAATATTGGTTCACACGTGGCTGTTAGGTGAGATATGAACCGTGAAATGTAGTTCAATCTACCTAAGAAACCACGAACCTCTTTCTCTGTCCTCGGTTCAGGCATTTCTCTTATCGCTTTTACTTTAGCAGGATCAACCTCGATTCCTTTCTCGCTTACAATAAACCCCAGCAATTTGCCGGACCGCACTCCGAACGTGCACTTGTTCGGATTCAACCTCAGTCTGAACTGTCTCAGCCGGTCGAACAACTTGGCCAGATCTACCAAATGCCCCTCTTCTGTTTGGGACTTTGCTATCATGTCATCAATATAGCATTCAATTTCATGATGAATCATATCATGAAACAAAGTCACCATGGCCCTCTGATAAGTAGCACCGGCGTTCTTGAGACCGAATGGCATCACCTTATAACAAAAAGTGCCCCACGGTGTGATGAACGTTGTTTTCTCCATATCATCTGGCGACATTTTGATTTGATTATAGCCAGAAAAGCCATCCATGAAGGAAAACACCGAGAATTAAGCTGTATTATCTACCAACACATCAATGTGAGGTAGCGGGAAATCATCCTTCGGGCTAGCTCTATTCAGATCTCGGTAGTCCACACACATTCTCACCTTGCCATCTTTCTTCGGGACTGGCACGATATTTGCGACCCATGGCGGATAATTAGTGACAGCAAGGAAACCAGCATCCCACTGCTTCTGCACCTCTTCTTTAATTTTCATCGCCATGTCAGGTCGCGTTCTGCGCAACTTCTGCTTCACTGGAGGACAATCTGCTCTCAACGGTAGCTTGTGCACAACGATATCGGTATCCAACCCTGGCATATCTTGATAAGACCAGGCAAAGATATCGACATACTCTTTCAACAACACTACCAATCTGCTCTTGACACTTTCCTCCAAAGCAGCCCCGATTTTCACTTCTTTCTTGACCTCGTCGGTACCCAGATTCACAACCTCAATCTGCTCTTCGTGCGGCTGAATCACCTTCTCCTCTTGTTTCAACAACCTGGCTAATTCCCCTGGCAGTTCACAATCTTCTTCGTCTTCTTCCTCAGCAAGATAGATTGGATTGTCGAAGTCATATGAGGGTGTAACAGGATTGTTATCAATGAGACCCGGAGAAGAATCGCATCTGCATGAATGTTGATTCATGCATTGCTTAGAACCGGAACGAGTCAAATCAAAAGGAAAATGAAAACATTGCCATTTTTATTTTGTTGTATTTTTTTAAACTGTGAAAATAAATGAAAAACAGGGAACACCGCTTTTAATTGAAAAACATCCTTTTATTGATGATGCAAAATTTGCAAATTTTAAACATGAGGTGGCCCTTACAATGAACCATTACGTGTCGGGCAACACGTAAGGCTTTCATGCAAATAAAATCAAAACAGGAAAAATATTACTCTTCCAGCAGAGTGACCCGGATGATCTTTTCAGCCTTCCAGTTCTGGATTCCCATCCCTGGTGCGCACGACTTTATCCACCGGTCAATGTCGCAGTCGCTATCAGTTTCATCACCCATCATGCAGATGTGATCCAGATCCAGCATTCCGGCACTAGTGAAGGTTACTGACGTACGACGTCCTCTGCCTTGTCCTGAGCCTCGGCCCGGCTGGTAACCCACTCCGAAGCGGTCTTTCTTTGCAGAGACATCCATCATCCTGCCCCAACCAGGAGCCTCTCCATTCTTCACCACCTCAGCGGCCTGCTTGTACGAAGCAATGGACGGTTTTTCCTTCTCCTTTGCAAACAGAGCATTCTCCACCTTAACGGTTTCAAACGCTTGACTCGGGGTCTCCCAGATTTCGCCGTCCATTTCAACGTACTTGAATGAGGACAGGTGGCTGACAAAGATGTCCTCTTCTCCACACACAGTGACAACCTGTCCTTCCCAGATGTATTTCAACTTTTGGTGCAAAGTCGAGGTCACTGCCCCAGCAGCATGGATCCACGGCCTACCCAACAGGCAACTGTATGCCGGCTGGATATCCATGACGTAGAAAGTCGACTTGAACACCTCTGGGCCTATCTTCACAGGAAGCTCAACCTCTCCGAACACGACCCGCTTCGACCCATCAAATGTTCGCACAATCAAATCAGTCGGAGTTAAAATCAGCCCATCACAATTCAGCTTAGCCAAAGCCTTCTTTGGCAACACATTCAATGAGGAGCCGGTATCAACCAGCACATGCGAAAGCACGGCTCCTTTACACTCCATCGCGATGTGTAATGCCCGATTGTGATTTCTCCCATCCACCGTCAGATCCATGTCTGTAAAACCCAGCCCGTGGCTGGCATGAACGTTAGACACGACCGTCTCCAACTGGTTAATTGTTATCTCTTGAGGAACATAGACTTTCTTCAAGATTTTCAACAGAGCCTCTCTATGCCCCTCAGAGCTTAACAGCAACGACAGAATGGATATTTTGGAGGGAGTTTGCTGCAGATGGTCCACCAACTTGTACTCAGACTTCTTGATGATTCTCAAGAATTCCTCTGCATCATCATCAAGTTTCTCTTCCGACCCTACCGGCGCCGGTGTCACCACTGGAGTATTATCACCAACCACTGCTTTCCCTTTTGCCCTGGCTAAAGCCTCGGCCTTTTCTTTTTTCTCTTTCTCTCCTTCTCCTCCCCTCAACGCATCTGGAGCAAACAATCTTCCACTACGAGTGAAACCGCTGGTACCGGCATTATCCACCTTTGACACGGTGGTTTCACTTGCAGTCTGGTCTTCCACCTTCTCTCCGTTACAGTAGACCTCTCCACCATAATGCCAAGGCACGGCATCATCTTTGTCATACGGAATTGGTCCAGGTACCGTGATGGTAACTAGAGCCGCTTCAGCTAGATTTGACAAATCCACCGGGTCAAAATAAATTGTTATGGTGGAGACCTCATCTTTTCCCACATCAACCTTCTCAATCAAAATACTCCCCTCGTCCATCAGACCCTGAACAGTCTTCCTCAACAATTCACACCCGTTCTGAACAGTAGTGCATTCAGCACAATCAATACCACAGCCCGGATAGACCCCATTCAACATCAACTGCCTCTTAACCTCAGCCAGAGGAGTCCTTAACTGATCAACAGTAGACAGCCCAACCCTAATCTCCTCAGAAATAGCATTCACCCCCCTTTGACCATGCGCAGGCATGGGATTAGCATTGACGTAGGGAGATGGTGCGAAGTTGATAGCTTTCGAATCCACCAAGTCTTGAACTACGTGCTTAAAAGCTTTGCAATTCTCTACATTATGTCCGGGAGCACCCGAATGGAATTCGTATTTTGCATTTTCATCATAATTGGCTGGCCTCTGATCAGGTCTCAAAGGTGCCAAAGTTCGGAGTTGTACCAGCCCCAAATCTTGCAATTTCTTCAGCAAAAAAGAGTAAGTCACCGGTGGCCTGTCAAACTGCCTGTCATTCATTCGGCCCCTGACCTGGTACCCGGCCCTCTGAGGCCCCTACTGAAACGGTTGTCTCTGTTGTCGAGGTTGTTGTTGTTGCTGTGGTGCAGGCTGATTGTCAGCAGGAATGGTTACCGCAGCAGTGTGCTGGAAGTAACGATCCCTACTGGGTCCTCTCTGTGCATAGACCGCACTGGTATCTCCCTCCTTCTTCCTCTGACCATTCCCAAAAGGCTTTTTCGACCCTGAAGAAGAAGCGTTACCCTGAATCTTCCCGAGCTTCAACCAGCTCTCAATTCTCTCCCCGGCCACGACTATATCCGAAAAGTTGGTCACCGGACAACCGACCATCCTCTCAGCATAAGCCCCTTGCAGGGTCCCCATAAAGAGATCAGACATCTCCCTGTCAACTAGAGGAGGTTGCACTCTGGCAGCTAACTCCCTCCACCTTTGGGCGTATTCTTTAAACCCTTCATTGTTCTTCTGAGACATACCCTACAGTTGGGTACGACTCGGAGCCATATCAGCATTGAACTGATACTGTTTGAAGAATGCGTCCCCCAGATCTTGCCAGTTCTTGATATCTGAGGACTTGAGCTTGGTGTACCACTCCAGTGAGCCTCCGGACAGGCTGTCCTGGAAGAAATACATCCACAGCTTTTGGTCCATAGTGTATGCTGAGATCTTACGAACAAACGCTTGCAGATGTGTTTCGGGGCAGGAACTCCCATTATAACGATCAAACGCGGGCGCTTTGAACTTTTGCGGGATCACAATCCCCTCCACTAGCCCCATGTTTGACATATTGACCACCCCATGAGTGGCATAACTCTCCAAGGCCCTGATTTTCTCAGCCAGCAGCTGAATCTCTTTGTTTTATGGTGGAGCACCGTACTGACCAAACGATTCATTGTGCATCGAGAACTGATCGGCCTCTCTATCTTCCTCTCTGTCGTCATCAACACCGAAGAAAGGAGGGAACAAACTGTCTTTCAAGTTCTGACCCGGTTGACCACCCGCATCACCAAAACCGGCAGCGTTATTCACCATACCCACGGTTGCTCTCTTGCCACCGTCTCGAGAACCACCCAGCCCCTGGTTGGAGACACCATCCAGGTTCACACCACTGTTTGCCGCAGAAGCCTGCTCGAGCTTCTCAACTTTGTCAGCTAGAGCCTTTTGACCAACTGCAAAACCTTGCATGATGTTGATCAGCTCGTTCATCTTGTCTTTCAGCTCAAGGATATCTGTGTTAGGGAGATCCATTAATCGAGGAGTATTGCGTCTCGTGAAGTATCTGTGAGGACGAGTTGAGTGCAAAGGTACAACTCTGCGAGCACGAGCAATGATTCCTGAAACAATCAAGCACGTTAGAACTGATACCTGCAAAATAAAACACAAGTTATTATGATCATGCATGAATGCAGTGTTTATCCACATGAGGAACACTTTATTTCTCGATCCTGGCTTCATCGAGACAAATAATAATCCGGCAGCAATATTCTGACATTCAGCATTTGATTTCATCATACAGGTCAGAAATATATGATTTAGCAAAATACCCCCAACCATGTGTGTGCTTGTGTGAGTGCATACGGGAAAGCAAATAAAGCTCGAAGATCAATCACGGAATGAAAATAACCATCACATAGCAAAATTGCACAAGAAGTGCCATAGTCATACATCAAGTCAGATACAAATCTCCAAAATCGGGAAAGAAATACAAGCAAAAGAATTCCGTCAACAAGCCTGACGGTAATCCACACAAATGATAAAGCTAGCCTGATGAGGGTCCCACAGATGGCCCTATATCATCAACCATCTTCACAAACTCTGCGGCGAACCTGAGCTCTGTATTCTCCTGCTGTAATCTCCCCACCTCCTTCTGGTGAATCTTCATCTGCCTGAAGTAATGATCTCTCTCAGCAATGTAGTGATCTCTTTTGGCAATGCAATGATCTCTCTCAGCAATGATCTTCACATTCTCTGATTCCTTGGTCTTCAGCTTGGCTTCCCACTCAGCAATGAGAACTCGGACTCTGTCGTCCCTCTGATCTCTCACGAGAATTTGCCTCCTCTTCTCATCTTCAATGACCTTTGCAGCTCTGGCTAGCTTCTCTTTCGTGATGTCGTGCTCCCTTGTGGATGACGCTAAGGCTTGGCTGATCTTTCCATAATAGGCAGTATCCATCTCAAAGCGCTTTGCTTCCAAGGCATGTCGCTTGTCTTGATCTTCCATCTTCACTCTGATCTCCTGGTTGGCCGTCTGAATCCGAGCAACACTCATCTCCAATTCAACTTTCTCCGCTAGCAACTGATCTCTGGCTCTCTTCATCTCGAGGAATTCTTCCATACTGACAGAAGAACGCGGACCCTCAATCAAAGGACACCCAAGATCACCTCCCGGAAATGGTAGATGTGTAATCTCAATTCTCTTCCGAAGCCAATCATCGAATAGAGGAAAATACCGGCTGTTGACTTTGCCATAAGGAACCTTGCCATTTCTCTGAATATCGCGCCACTCATCTAAAACTTGCCTCAGCTTGGCCTGGTTGCCATCAATCGGGAAGTAAGAAGACTCCTGAATCTCTCGCTCGAGAGGAGGACCCTCTACAGCAAACCCCATCTGTCTCCTGAGAAGCGTCGGGTTGTAATTGACGCAACCCTGAACTCCTACAAGAGGCACATTGGGAAGACTCCCGCAACTGTATATAAAATCCCGTCCAGCCATACCATTATGAGTCCAAGCAATGTCAGCAGCCCGCAAACCCATCAACCTGAAGGACCACTTGACAGTAGGATCAAGATGAGCAAAAGCACCTCGAGAAGGCAAATACCCCATAAACCACCTGAATAGTAACTGAGCACAACACCGGATCAAACCCCCTCGTCGCTTCTCGTTCCTGTTATGAACTGAGTAATAGACATCTCCGATCAGAGTAGGAATAGGGTTCCTCTGTATGAACAATCGGATGGCATTATGGTCAACAAAGTTCTTCTGATTAGGAAACAGAATGACACCATAAATGCTCGCAGCAATCAAAGCACAAACCGTCTTCCAATTACCCGCAGCAGCATATTCCTTGGCTCTAGCCTCCAAGAAACTCAAATGAAAACCAGGTAATTTTCCTTTCTCCTTCAAACCCTCTCTGATCACTTCCGGACTCAAATAAAGAGCACGGGAAATCCCAAGGACATCAGGCTCTACCCTAGTAGCATGGAAAGGAATCTGATCGCGGATCTGAACACCCAGAATGCTAGCATAATCCTCCATCAGAGGTCCCAACAAATAATCTGGAAACACAAAACATCTCAGCCCCGGGTCATAGAACTGGAGAAGTGTATGAATGGCGCTTCTGTCGGTTTCAGTGAGTCTGAAAACCATCTTCAGAATACCACCGTATGCCTCTCTGAACATCCCCACATGGTCGGGTGTAATCAATGCTATCATATCCTTCAACACACCAATTTCTGGGTCGAAGAAACTGTAGGCAACATCATGCTTCAAACCGGTCCTCATGTCTGAGCAAAAAGTCTCTCGACCAGGATCTCGATCAAAAATGTCCCTGCATATGGATAAACATGTGTTAGATGCAGGTAAATGCAAAATGTGATGATGCTGATGAATGAATGCAATGTGTAACACCCTTCTAAATACCCCAAAATATTTAGTTAAAATAATAACATATCAATCAGAGTAATTATGCCCCGAAGGGTGTCACACAATCATTTCACAACATTTATCAAAACATCCTGTCATGCTCATTTATTAAATCAAAATAAGACTCTTTTGCATAATTCGCAGCGGGTACAAAACATCGACATTCAAATCATGTACTACATTACATGTAAAGTTGAATCAACAACTAAATTAAAACATAGTCAAACATTCCCTCCCGATGTTACATCTACCAGAGCATGACCCACTAAGGACGACACTAGACTCCATAGCACTAGCTTCTACTCAACTCACTGCTCGTTACCTGAAAAATAGATGTAAGGGTGAGTTCCTCAATCAATATAATAAGCATTATAGAACAACATGTAATGCTAAGTAAATAACACATCAATTCACCCTAATCAGACTACGCACTCAGCAACGGCAATATCCGTTCAAACATCATATTCAACAGTAATATATATAGCATATGTTTAATCTCAACCATACTCAACATCAACAACACAACACATAACACAAATATAATACTGGAATACATCCATTCATATTATATGCCATACATTCATTATGAAATGAGACTCCACACATGCGGTACCGACTATTCTTGAACATATAGTTCAAGCTCACCGATCAAATCCAGATACGGCTACTAAGCTCACTAGTCTCACTCATTTGAGATCTAATGACTCACTCACCAATTCCTCACCATGGGAATTAGCTACAGCCCCGAAGGCTAGACTATGCACACTAATCATCTAGCATGCAAACATCAACAACAAACCCACCATGGTTCACTCACTAATTCCTCACCATGGGAATTAGCTACAGCCCCAAAGGCTAGAATAAGCATGCTAATCACCTAGCAATGCAACAACAACAACAACAATTCAAGAATAGACATAAGCTCACACTCTAAGCCATAAAACAGTCTATTCACAAATGCATACATAACTGATACATTCACAGCATCATGCTTATCATCACACATCATTAATACATTTTATCACAAAAGCAGATCACATCATGCCACATAATCAAATACAGTATTAGCACATTCTACTAATACCTATACTACTCAAAACAACGGGAAATGATCCCTGCTACATCATACATCAGCTAAGTACATCACTCAGCCTAAACAACCAAAAACTGCACAACAACAGCACAGAAAAATCACAATTCTGCCCATACGCGTATTGCCTATGCCCATACGCGTATTGCCCACGCCTGACCAAATCCATACGCGTAATGCCCACGCCCATACGCGTATGCTACGCGTATCACATTCCCATACGCGTACCAACAGAGACCAAAACACGTTCAAAACATCATCTTCCTCATCCATACGCGTATTGCCTAGTGCCATACGCGTACCAGCCATCTCATACGCGTATTGCCTAGTGCCATACGCATATGACCAGAAACCAGAACTCTCAGATCTGTAATGGCTTTCTCTGCTACGAGATCTATCCAATTTACCCTTCCACAGTCCAAATTTCACACAATATTACACATAACATCTAACACGAATCATACATTTTCGACTTCACAAATTGTTAACCTTTCTACCTCTAATTCCTACGAATTTCTCATCAATCATCACCCAAATTCGTTCATCAATAAGTCACAAGTTCATCACATATATCATTCAATCAGAGGCAATTTCAATGGTTTCTCACTACCCATCACATACTATCCCATAATACCCGTTAATCGATGATAAACCCCCCTTACCTGAGTTAATCCGTCACTTCCGTTAGCTTCAAGCTTTTCCTCTTCTTTTGCTCTGCCTCTTTGCCTTTTTCCACTTTCAGCCGCTTCTCTGTTCCTTTTCACGTGAAAACCCTTTTTACCACAAATGGGACTTTTTATTATTCCAACTTATTTTATTCCAATAAAATAATAATCCAATAATGATTATTCCAAAATAATAATGATAATCCAACTTCCAATTATTCAATTAAATTAATAAATAAAATATTAATTTAAATTAAATAATTATCTTATTTTAATTGGGGTGTTACAACTCTCCCCCACTAAAAGAGTTTTCGTCCTCGAAAACATACCTCAAGCGAACAACTCCGGATAAGACTCCTTCATCTGGCTCTCAAGTTCCCAAGTCACATTGCCACCTGCTGGTCCTCCCCAAGCTACCTTCACCAAGGCAATCTCTTTACCCCGCAACTGCTTCAACTCTCGATCCTCGATCTTCGTAGGTGATGTTTCAACAGTCAGGTTATCTCTCACCTGTACATCATCTACTTGGACTACATGCGACGGATCATGAATGTACCTCCTCAACTGAGACACATGAAAAACCTCATGCAAATTCGCAAGCGATGGCGGTAAAGCGATACGATAGGCTACCTCTCCTATCCTCTCCAAAATCTGATAAGGACCAATAAATCGAGGTGTCAACTTCTTTGACTTCAAAGCTCGACCAACACCAGTTATCGGAGTAACACGAAGAAACACATGATCTCCCTCTTGGAACTCAAGTGACTTCCTCCTCTTGTCATGATAACTCTTCTGACGACTCTGAGCAATTCTCATCTTCTCCTGAATCATCTTAATCTTTTCCGTAGTTTGTTGAACAATCTCCGGTCCAACCACAGCACTCTCACCGGACTCATACCAACATAACGGTGTCCGACATCTCCTACCATACAAAGCTTCAAACGGTGCCATACCAATGCTCGAATGAAAACTATTGTTGTAGGTAAACTCAATCAAAGGTAAGTAACAATCCCAAGCACCTCCTTTTTCCAAAACACAAGCTCTCAAAAGATCCTCTAATGACTGAATCGTCCTCTCAGTCTGACCATCAGTCTGCGGATGATATGCAGAACTCAATCTCAGCTTAGTTCCCAAAGCCCTCTGCAAACCTTCCCAGAACTTCGATGTAAATCTAGGATCTCTGTCCGAAACAATACTAGACGGAATACCATGCAAACTTACAATCTTCTCAATATACAACTCGGCTAATCTCTCTAACGGATAATCCATTCTGATCGGAATGAAATGAGCCGACTTCGTCAATCTATCAACAATTATCCATATAGCCTCAAAATTCTTACTTGTCCTCGGCAAACCAGAAACAAAATCCATACTGATACTATCCCACTTCCACTCTGGAATAGCCAACGGTTGCATTAGCCCAGACGGCTTCTGATGCTCAATCTTTGACTTCTGACAAGTCAAACAGGAATAAACAAAACTCGCAATTTCTTTCTTCATTCCCGGCCACCAAAATAACTTTTTCAAATCATGATACATCTTCGTAGCTCCAGGATGAATACTCAAACCACTACGATGTCCTTCTTCAAGAATGCTCTTCTTAAGCTCAGTAACATCCGGAATACACACCCGATTACCAAATCTCAAAACACCATTCTCATCAACTCTGAATTCACCACCTTGACCTTGATTCACTAGAGTCAGCTTATCAACCACAAGCATATCGGATTTCTGACCCTCTCTGATCTCATCCAAAATATCATTCGTTAACTTCAACATCCCCAATTTAACACTATTGTGAGTACTCTCACACACCAAACTCAAGTCTCTAAACTGCTCAATCAAATCCAATTCCCTAACCATAAACATAGACATATGCAATGATTTCCCACTCAATGCATCAGCCACTACATTTGCTTTACCCGGATGGTAATTCAAACCAAAGTCATAATCCTTCAGAAATTCTAACCATCTCCTCTGTCTCATATTCAGCTCTTTTTGATCAAACAAATACTTTAAACTCTTATGGTCACTGAAAACCTCAAATCTTGACCCATACAAATAGTGCCTCCACAACTTCAGAACAAACACCACAGCTGCCAACTCTAAATCGTGCGTCGGATAGTTCCTCTCATGAACTCTCAGTTGTCTCGAAGCATAAGCTATAACCTGCTTATTCTGCATCAACACACCACCTAAACCCAACAATGAAGCATCACAGTAAACCTCAAACAGTTCCGACGGACTCGGTAATATCAGAATAGGAGCAGTAGTTAACCTTCTCTTTAACTCTTGGAAACCTTCTTCACATTTTGAGTCCCAAACAAACGCTTGCCCCTTTCTAGTCAACATCGTCAACGGTAACGCCAACTTAGAAAATCCCTCAATGAACTTCCTATAATAACCTGCAAGTCCAAGAAAACTCCTTATCTCAGAAACAGACTTCGGAGCTTCCCACTTAGATACCGCTTCTATCTTAGAAGGATCAACAGCAACACCACCTCTTGAAATCACATGACCAAGAAAACTAACCTCTTCTAACCAAAATTCACATTTAGAGAGTTTAGCAAATAACTTCTTTTCTCGGAGAACTTCTAAAACCACTCTCAAATGCTCAGCATGCTCTTCTTCAGATTTCGAATACACCAAAATGTCATCAATAAACACTACCACAAACTTGTCTAGGTACGGATGGAAAATCCTATTCATATACTCCATAAATACTCCAGGCGCATTAGTCACACCAAAAGGCATTACAGAATACTCATAATGTCCATACCTTGTTCTGAAAGCAGTCTTCTGAATATCCTCAGTTTTCACACGTATCTGATGATACCCAGATCTCAAATCTATCTTGCTGAACACACTCGCACCAACCAACTGATCCATCAAATCATCAATCCTCGGCAAAGGATACCGATTCTTGATCGTCACTTTATTCAATTGCCTGTAGTCCACACACAACCTCATAGTACCTTCTTTCTTCTTAACCAACAATACTGGTGCACCCCACGGTGACACACTCGGACGAATAAATCTCTTATCCAACAGATCTTCCAACTGACTCTTCAATTCAGCTAACTCAACAGCAGACATACGGTACGGAGCCATCGATATCGGTCTAGTACCAGGTACCAAATCAATCGAGAACTCAACTTCACGCTCTGGAGGCAATTCATTCACTTCTTCAGGAAACACATCAGGAAAATCACACACCACAGCCAGATCACAAATCACCAGTTTATCTTTAGCTTCCAAAGTCGCTAACAGCATAAATAACTCTGCCCCATCTGCTACTTCCTCATTCACCTGCCTCGCTGATAGAAACAAATCCTTTCCTTCTTCAATCTCAGGGAATATCACAGTCTTATCAAAACAGTTGATAGAAACTCGGTTAAACACCAACCAGTTCATTCCCAAGATAACATCAATCTGCACTAGTGGAAGACACACAAGGTCTATCCCAAAGTCTCTACCAAAAATACTCAAAGGACAACTCAAGCACACTGAAGTAGTAGTCACTGAACCCTTTGCAGGAGTATCAATCACCATACTACCATACATCTCAGATATCTCTAACTTAAGTTTCACAGCACAATCCAAAGATATAAAGGAATGAGTAGCACCTGTGTCAATAATAGCTACAAGAGGAAAGCCATTAATATAACACGTACCTCGGATCAAACGATCATCTGCAGAAGTCTCAGAACCCGATAAAGCAAAGACCTTGCCTCCTGACTGATTCTCTTTCTTCGGCTTAGGACACTGTGGACTGATATGACCCACTTCTCCACAGTTGAAACAAGTCACAGTCTTCAACCGACACTCTGCAGCCAAATGACCACCTTTTCCACACTTGAAACACTTCATCTCAGCATTGGTACACTCATGAACACGATGTCCAGCCCGACCACATCTGTAACACTTAACAGGAGCACTAGAGTCTCCCCCACTAGGCCTCTTCATCCCACTCTGCCGCTGGAAACCTTTGCCAGCTGCATACGGTTTTCCACGATCAATCTGATTCTTACCTTTCCTATCAACCCTTTGCTGATAGCTCTCTGCTCTAGCCTTGGAATCCTGTTCGAAAATCCTGCAACAGTCAACCAAATCAGAAAACACCCTGATCCGCTGATATCCAATCGCCTGCTTGATCTCGGGACGCAACCCGTTCTCAAACTTCACACATTTGGAAAATTCCCCAGTAGCCTCACTATAGGGAGTATAATACTTTGACAGCTCTGTGAACTTAGCAGCATACTCAGTAACAGACCGGTTACCCTGCTTCAATTCCAAGAATTCTATTTCTTTCTTTCCTCTGACATCCTCTGGAAAGTACTTCCTCAGAAATCTCTCTCTGAACACTGCCCAAGTAATCTCAGCATTTCCAGCAGATTCCAACTCAGTGCGGGTAGCAACCCACCAATCATCAGCTTCCTCTGACAGCATATGCGTACCGAACCTGACCTTCTGGTTATCGGCACACTCAGTTACTCGGAAGATTCTCTCGATCTCCTTCAACCACTTCTGAGCGCCATCTGGATCGTATGCTCCCTTAAACATTGGAGGATTGTTCTTCTGGAACTCACTCAGTTGACGAGCAGCTCCCATTCCCACAACATTCGGATTTCCTCCAAGTACTCCAGCTAGCATACCCAGAGCCTCAGCAATTGCAGCATCATCTCTACCTCTTCCAGCCATCTCTATTCTGAAAACCCAAACAAACTAAAACAATGAGTACTGATAGGTTACACAACACCTATACCATACAGGGGAAACAGAATAATTACGACTCGACTCGACCGACTATGCTCTGATACCACTAATGTAACACCCTTCTAAATACCCCAAAATATTTAGTTAAAATAATAACATATCAATCAGAGTAATTATGCCCTGAAGGGTGTCACACAATCATTTCACAACATTTATCAAAACATCCTGTCATGCTCATTTATTAAATCAAAATAAGACTCTTTTGCATAATTCGCAGCGGGTACAAAACATCGACATTCAAATCATGTACTACATTACATGTAAAGTTGAATCAACAACTAAATTAAAACATAGTCAAACATTCCCTCCCGATGTTACATCTACCAGAGCATGACCCACTAAGGACGACACTAGACTCCATAGCACTAGCTTCTACTCAACTCACTGCTCGTTACCTGAAAAATAGATGTAAGGGTGAGTTCCTCAATCAATATAATAAGCATTATAGAACAACATGTAATGCTAAGTAAATAACACATCAATTCACCCTAATCAGACTACGCACTCAGCAACGGCAATATCCGTTCAAACATCATATTCAACAGTAATATATATAGCATATGTATAATCTCAACCATACTCAACATCAACAACACAACACATAACACACATATAATACTGGAATACATCCATTCATATTATATGCCATACATTCATTATGAAATGAGACTCCACACATGCGGTACCGACTATTCTTGAACATATAGTTCAAGCTCACCGATCAAATCCAGATACGGCTACTAAGCTCACTAGTCTCACTCATTTGAGATCTAATGACTCACTCACCAATTCCTCACCATGGGAATTAGCTACAGCCCCGAAGGCTAGACTATGCACACTAATCATCTAGCATGCAAACATCAACAACAAACCCACCATGGTTCACTCACTAATTCCTCACCATGGGAATTAGCTACAGCCCCAAAGGCTAGAATAAGCATGCTAATCACCTAGCAATGCAACAACAACAGCAACAATTCAAGAATAGACATAAGCTCACACTCTAAGCCATAAAACAGTCTATTCACAAATGCATACATAACTGATACATTCACAGCATCATGCTTATCATCACACATCATTAATACATTTTATCACAAAAGCAGATCACATCATGCCACATAATCAAATACAGTATTAGCACATTCTACTAATACCTATACTACTCAAAACAACGGGAAATGATCCCTGCTACATCATACATCAGCTAAGTACATCACTCAGCCTAAACAACCAAAAACTGCACAACAACAGCACAGAAAAATCACAATTCTGCCCATACGCGTATTGCCTATGCCCATACGCGTATTGCCCACGCTTGACCAAATCCATACGCGTAATGCCCACGCCCATACGCGTATGCTACGCGTATCACATTCCCATACGCGTACCAACAGAGACCAAAACACGTTCAAAACATCATCTTCCTCATCCATACGCGTATTGCCTAGTGCCATACGCGTACCAGCCATCTCATACGCGTATTGCCTAGTGCCATACGCGTATGACCAGAAACCAGAACTCTCAGATCTGTAATGGCTTTCTCTGCTACGAGATCTATCCAATTTACCCTTCCACAGTCCAAATTTCACACAATATTACACATAACATCTAACACGAATCATACATTTTCGACTTCACAAATTGTTAACCTTTCTACCTCTAATTCCTACGAATTTCTCATCAATTATCACCCAAATTCGTTCATCAATAAGTCACAAGTTCATCACATATATCATTCAATCAGAGGCAATTTCAATGGTTTCTCACTACCCATCACATACTATCCCATAATACCCGTTAATCGATGATAAACCCCCCTTACCTGAGTTAATCCGGCACTTCCGTTAGCTTCAAGCTTTTCCTCTTCTTTTGCTCTGCCTCTTTGCCTTTTTCCACTTTCAGCCGCTTCTCTGTTCCTTTTCACGTGAAAACCCTTTTTACCACAAATGGGACTTTTTATTATTCCAACTTATTTTATTCCAATAAAATAATAATCCAATAATGATTATTCCAAAATAATAATGATAATCCAACTTCCAATTATTCAATTAAATTAATAAATAAAATATTAATTTAAATTAAATAATTATCTTATTTTAATTGGGGTGTTACACAATGCACTGCCATCCTCCGAGCCATCTGATCATCTGTTGCACTGAATCACAGCCCTGACTTCTGAACCGATCACAACCATCTGAGGGAATATGTAACCACAAATCCAACTCAAGGGTTCCGAAATAAACGGAAGATACATCATCATCACCATCACCAAACAATCTCTGAGCAGATCACCATAACCATCTGAATCGGCCCGGGGAATCCTGAAATAAACGGATCCCCACTGATAAATAACTCGGACAACACTCCGGCGTCTCAGCAATAAATGGCCATAAATCCGACTTATAAATAGGACTCTGATCCACGGAACCAAAAGTCACCATCTGAGTCACCATCTGAACATGCATCTGTAAGAATCACCCTCCCCTCACAGGTAAATTCTAATCAGGTCATCCTAAGGCGGATAATAGTCTCGACAATCGGGCAAAGATACTCAATGGGTTTGCCCTTTCGGGTGTGCCATTGTAGCTCCCTTAAGATCGTCTAAACCAAAGATCCGGGAAATGATCGGTCACCAGAGTCAATAGTTCAGATGAAGTGACTCAACCAGAGTGAAGTACCCCACAAAGGAAGAGCATTATCAAATGAACCTCGTCCGGCTTGTGGTACATCACATTGCCCAACACATGTTAACCTAACATGAAAGAGGCAACATGAGACCACACTAATCCTAGGTGTATACTCGGGCCTGGGTTTTAGCCCCACTCAGAACACCCACCCCAAACAAGGAACCACCTGCACAGAAGACGGCAACATGATAGTATGATGCATGCAAATATTTATGCAAATATATACACAGTCAGAATAATAAATGCAATAAATAAAGCAACACAAGAAACCTAAACTATCCTAGAACGCTAGGAGAGACTCGCTTAGGGAAGATGGACCAGCACAGGTCAACATCTATACATAATCCCCAGCAGAGTCGCCAGCTGTCGCATCCGCGAAAAACAACCGGCGGGCTAAAACAAAACACAAACAGAGCCGCCACCGTGCGTTATTTATCCCAAAAGAGGGAAAGGAAACGCTCAGAGTAAACCTGGGAAAAAGCATGGTCTCGCGACCAAAGAGATGGGATCGGGAGTCGGTTACGCAAGGGGAAGGTATTAGCACCCCTCACGTCCGTCGTACTCGACGGGATCCACGCTCAAAGATAGAAAAAGGTTGCTAAAACAAACATCACACACACAAGAAACACAGGTGGGAAAAAGGGGAAGAGGGCTCGCTAGGACATCGCGTCCTATGCCTACGTATCTCGTCTGGAACGAGAATCAGAGCTGCCGTAGTTCGGCTCACGCACGCTGAACAAGACACACACACAAAAAGGCAAACATGGAACCCGAACGCCAATAGCTGGACTTACATCGGCTTCCGAACCAAACAAACACACTCAGGATAAGGACAGCCAATCGCTGGGCTTACATCCATATCCTGACACACAAAAGGGAACAAACAATAAGCAAACACACAAAAAGAAAAAAAAAGTGTTAACAAAAAGGGTGCCCGGAGAGATCTCGTGCGACCTCCTGCCTACGTACCTCATCTGGTATGAGGATCAGGGCAACGTAGTTTCCCTAAACAGGGGAGAAACTATCTCCTAACCAGAAACAAAGGGAGACGCATTACTAGGGAGCCGGACTCGAGCCTAGGTGTTATCATGCATCATTGCCCTATGTTATGGTTCTCTATCTACTTGCACAACAGCAAGCTAATCCTAACCAGGAAAAATAATCATGCAAGCATAAACAAAACAAAGCAAACATTCACATTTAGCACACACTATATCCAGTCAGAAGTGGGCTCAAACAATGGGTCAGACTGCCAAGGCAAGTCATCTGTACAAGGGTAGTGTTAGCTCTTAACCCTGACATTGAGAGTCAGGGTGAAGCCATATGAAAGGTGAGTGAAGATTAGACTTCACAGCTCTTATCCCTGACCAGGGAGAGCTTCAGACAAAGGAGTGTGGGTTCAGAAAGTGGGAACCCTTCTACACTCAAGACACTGACTCAACTGTACAACAGTACAAGATCTTGGGTTAATGTCCCAATGCATCAACACAGTGGTGTGAGCAGAGGGACGACTCAACAAGAATAGCAGGGGATGGATTGCACATCCCTTGGGTTCTGCCAATTGCCTTAATCAAGGTCTTTACCTGCTTGGGGACAAAGTTAAACAATCACAAACATCGCCTCTTAAGGAGGACTTCAGACAGTTGCCTGGCCAAGTAACAGGCCAGGTCTTCCAGACTACATGGAGACAAGAGAGTATACCTCAATTGGTTTACACAACCAAGCACAGCAAACAAGTTCTCAAGGAACTATTAGCAACTAATGTACCTGAAATCAATCAAATACAATCAGTATACCAGACAAAAAGCCAAAACAAACAGATAAGAACCAACAGTTAATCTGTACAAGCAATGCCATGTGCAAAGCACAACCAACTCATTTGAGTCAAGCATCCTACAAAACACACAAGTTAGTTTACAATCAAGCAACCAAACTCAATTTAATCAACTTGCATTTTTCTCCTTAAGGCATTTGCATCTCAACCTGAAAATCCAAACCAAACATGAGAAACAAGACCACTAGGCCAAGCCTAGGGTCCAAAGGAGATGAAAAAATCAAAACAGCAAGTGAAAATTATCCAAAACCACAATCAAACACTTTAGAAACAAATGCAATTGGTCCCATGCTCATATCCATCACCATTATCATTTCATGCACAAAATAGCACCAAACATGCAATTTGCAACCTCAAAGGACCAAACAGAATGATCTCAATCAAATCAACATCAAAACATTTCAATAAATTCCACAAAAATTCAAGTCTAAACAGAACATATTCAATGAATAGAATATCAAATTTCAGCTCATTTGGATTAAGGGAAGTAGGTCAATGAAAATCATAAAGTTCATACAAGTTCAAACAAGCCAACACAAGGCATCAACACAAGCATCAACTTCCAAAAATCATACAACAGTGACAATACATGATAAATGAATGGGATCAAAACCACAATGATCTATAATGTTTCTAGAATTCACATGTCAAATTTCACATCCATCCAATTAACCATGAGAATTTCACAAATCAAATGCCAACATGTGTCACAAAAAATCACCAAATGACCAAACAGAAGAGAAAATTCCAATCAAATAGGAAATGTAAGCAATAAATCTAGAAAAATTCATATGTTATCTCAACATACATATGCTCATTCATGCAAAAATTTGGCTCAATTCAACATCCCTAAGCAAGGCAAATAAAATCATGAAGTTTATCAAGCATGGTGTGACACAAATTGTCACACCTCTAATCAAAAATCCATATCTCCTCAACCAGGGATCCAAAAATTACAAACTACATACCAAAATCACCAGCAAAGAGTCAAGAATAAGCACAAAATATTTCATCAATTTCTTTGGAAGCATCATCATTTCATGAGTGATATGGCAAGGCATGTACAAATTGCATACATCCAAACAATCCCTAAGCATTTTATTTTTCCACACGTGCACAAAAATCATAAAAATCACCATTAAAAACTACACATTATAAGGAGAATCATGCAGAAACCTCACAAAATTTGGACAAGAAATGAATTAGATATGGATTTTCTAAGTTCGTGCATCAAAATGAAATGAAAATGAAAAAAAGAAAATGAAATAAAATGATTTTTAATGGAATAATGGCATTTTTGTAATTATCCTTCAGCAAGGCAAAACGCGGCCGTTTCCATTAATTCGTTGGCACGCTCTCATTGGCTAGGAAACGACGGTAAACACACTTCAAACAAAGGCCAAGGCAGACACGGATCAAACGAGCAATTGGAAGTGTTCTTCATCAAGAACAACCAGAAATTTCCAGAAAATGCAGATGAGCATTTCTCAACCAAATGCAACAAATCATATATCACTGTGTTCGTCTTTCAACCTAGATCATGGATATGGCAATCATTTTACCTAACTCTCAACACATCAACCGGATCGAGCGAAATAAGGTATGCACATCAAACTTATAATCGAGATATCTCTCTCTACACTCAACCAAATCCAGAACCACAAGTTGCATGATAATCTACATTGAAAGATCTACACAAACCACATCTCAATTCACGCAATTAAGAATTTCGAGTTCTAACCTTATGGATATGGCAGATGATGAATTTGGACGTTTCAAAGGCTAAAACACCAAAACAGATGGAGCTTGATGCTTAAGAAAGTGATTGGAATGAACGCCTTAGCTCAGTTGTGCTTCAGATCGAAGATTCTTCAATTTGCCATGGAAGAGTGAAGTTGCAACAGTTGCGAATCTTGAAGCTATTGGCCTTGATTTGATGAAACAATTGTGCACCAACACTTGTAGAATGTGGATCAAACAAGAACCATTGCAATTGATGAAGAATTGGATGAGAAATGATGAAAAATGTTGGAAAAAGTTTGAGAGAATTTGGTGAAAATTGGAGGGAAATTCTGTATGATCTTGAAGAATGTGAAGTGATTATGATTTTCTGTTATGCTTAACACTTTATACCAATGCCTAATCCATCTCTTAATCACAATTAGCAAAATTGGATTGGATTAGTGTAATGCATTTTCAAGTGAAAGTCCAAAATAGCCTTTGCCAAATTAAGCAATGTAACAGTAAATGACAGTTGGAGCAAGTTCTAAATGCTATTTGGGATGTGTATGAATAGGCCTTGTATGCAAAAACCAAGTAATTCTCAAAATCACCATTTCATGCTAAAAATGCAAATGAATTCACTTGAAAAATGCCATTTTGCCATGATGATTTTTGATGAAATGTAATAATGCACCATGAAAGTTCATATGAAATGTGGTTTGCTCAAAGAAAAATCAACCAATTTGGCCATTCCATGTGAAAGTTATGCCACTTTGAATTTAGGCATTTTTGGAAAATGATTTGATCATATCTTGCCAACCATTCATGAGAAATTCATGTTCTTGGACTTTTTGGAAAGGTGAGAGCAAGATCTACAACTTTCATGTTGAACAAAATTTCATTTGAAGCATTTTTGTACATGTAATTTTGAGGTGAAAAACTTTCCATTTTTGGAAACTTTCATTACAAGTCACTTTCCATTTTTGGAAAGTTTTCTCCTGACTTTATTTTCTTCATTCTTGATGTTTGAAATGTCAAATGAAACTTGTTTCAACATGAATGAAGTGTATCCAACCCTCTCCCACCTCCAAATCCATAAAATCAAGCACAGTTGACCACAGTTGACTTTTCTGATTGATAGATGAATTTGGCTATGCACTGATCCACTTGAGCCTCAAACTCCTGATGAAATGGCTCAAGGATGAAACCCTAGCTTCCATAAGCTCAAAATAATCACATGATGATCCCCATATCCATTGTAGACCCCATCTCCTTGCCATGCCCTGATTGGCCCACTGCAATTGATTAGGGTTGACCAGTGGTCAAAACCCTAATCTCCAGGCATCTGATCAATCTCTTGAATCTCTGGGATGACAACAAAACCATGATGATGATGATGTATCATTTCAACCAAGATCAAGCTCAATCTCCTTGAGAAATCATGAAACCCTAATTTGTACCACCACCCTCAGATGGTTAGTGACCAGTCCATAAACCCTCAGGCTTGAATCTCAACCTCTTATCTTCTGACCAAGACCTAGGAGGATGACTTGATCAATGTAGCCACATGATATGCGATGCAATGTCTAATGACCTACAAAATGATATGCCATATGCTAAGCTAGTCCCAAGAGAGGAGGGCAAATTTTGAGGTGTTACAATATCTTTCATAATCCATTATCTATCTTCAATCATAAATCGTTCACCTAGTGACATACCATTCCTTTGACATCAAAATACACTTTCTTTGGATATCCATATACATCCTTTTAGGACACCTAATATAGTCCGCGTTTCTACCTAGAGTTGTTTGGGCTACAACCTCAAACATTTAATTCCTTCCTTTTTTGGCTATACACCCTATAGTGGCGGCCAGCTGGTCTACATATCGGTTAAAGTTGTTTCCCTCTATGGTATAAATCTCATTTTTCTTATGGATTCCAATACCCTTTCACCTTTTGATTTCAAACAATACCTCATCAGTCACTCATTCCTAAATATTCAATTATGTGACTTTGGTCACTTCATTCCGTTCATCTCCATGATAAATCCATATTCTACCTTCCTTCACTCCATATAATATACCAATTATCTTTGAGCCAAATACACTACCTCTTTGTGCTCCTTCTTGCGTCACCTTGTGAACCAAGAGATGTTTGGGACTGTGCCCAAACACCAATTTCTTCGTCTTTTCGGCTTTACCTTATAGGGGCGACCTGCTGGTCCACGTATTGGTAATAGCCATCTTACTCTTGGGTTCATCTTTTCACCCTTGTTTGAGTTCAAAACATTATCCTTTGGTTCAGACCATACCTTGATCACACTTCTTTTCACCTCCTACCACTAGTTCGTTGAACTACGAAACTCTGAATTCCTCATTGCACCATGAGGATACGTAGGCATGAGGCCCTCAATCCTCACCGAGCACTCCATCTATTTCTTTTTCTTTTCCCCTTCTTTTGCGAGTAATCTTAGATATAACACATATCCGAGCGAGAACAATCAAAACGGTTACCATGGAGTACCATGGATGTTTGAGGTGCTAATATATTCCCCTTGCATAACTGATTTCCTTACCCAGTATATCTCTTTCCCCCGGGTTTTATTGATGCTTTCCCTTCCCTTAGGGGATAAATAAAGTCCGATGGTGACTCTCTTGTATGTTTGAGTGTGCGATACGTTCGGGTATATTTCCGCTAGCTTCAAATACTAACCTTGATTTCTTGGTGGCTGCCTCTGTCTTTCTATCATGCTCAATCAGTCTTTTCCCCTTTACTTTTCTTGGTCTTCACATAAGCTCAACCCCTGCAAGCGAAGTTCCTAGGATCCGATATTAATGGATTTGTGTAATATACTTGCAACCTGTAAAGGAAAATCATTATCATTGGGAGGAAGAGTCATACTCCTGAATTTTGTTTTAAACGTCATCCATCTCTTTTACCTATCATTCTACAAAGCGCCAAGTGTCATAATCCAAGACATCATTAAGATCCAAATAGCCTTTCTATGGAATGGGGAAGAACATAAGAAGAGAGTTATTTAGGTTTCCTATGAACCTACTTGCAAATCAAAACCTAATGGGGGTATGGGAGTAAAAGATCGTGAGACCTTCAACAAGGCTCTTTTAAGTAAGCGTGCTTGGAAAATTGTCTCGAATAAGGATTCAGTGTCATTGTGATACTCTCTTCCCTTTTCCAAATATGGTGACATAAATGGTTTGATCTTAGACACATCTTGGTATGTTAACATGCACAAATGGTCTATATGATGGAGAGAAGATATAATTTGTATGGGGTTTGTGGCAGAGACTACAATTGGTTCAGTAATTGTGTGTCTTGTAAGTTAGGTGATGGATATATCATTGATTTTTGGAGGAACAAATGGCTAGGAAATAACCTTTTGATGTCGCAATTCCCTTCACTTTATGACTAATTCCAGGTTAAAAGAATCAAGATTTGTATCTCTTGTGTTTGGAGTGATGGTATTTGGAGTTGGAACATTCTTGGAGTCCCGACAACATTACCCATTGCAGTTGCATTGGAGTGGGAGGATCTTCAATGCATCTTATCTATGGTCAATCCTTCTGTTTCTGATTCTAATGCATTTGTTTGGTGGTGAAATTCAAACAAATTTAGTGTTAAATCTGCATTCTCTATATTGCAAGCTCTATCCTCCAACAATCCGCCTATTACTCTAGATCTTTCTTCCGCCCTTAGAAAGTCATGGAAGTCAAATGTTCCCTTAAACATACAAGTGTTCAGTTGGAGGATTTTTTTCAACCGTCTCCAAACGAAAGATGAGCTTGTGAAGCATGGGATCATCTTCGGTCCTCATAACACGGTATGCCCCTTATGTTTCAGTGAAAATGAATCTCATACCCATGTATTTTTGTTATGTCCAAAGTGGGTTGGCACAAATTTTTTGATTGTATTGGTCTCGATTACTTACCTTCATGTGGTAGCATCCTTGTCCACGTGAAGGAGTTTGACAGGAAATTGAACGACAATATCAAGAAAGGCTATAGACTACTTTTTTAGTTAGCACCAATTAGGACTATTTTGTTATCTAGAAATGATATTCTATTTAATGGAGGGCAAAAAAATGTTAATGACTTAGTTTTTCTGATCAAATCTTTGTCTTGGGAATGAGCAAATGCTAGATTTAATGCGGTTTTGTTTGTGATAAGAATAATTGATTTATAAACCCATTTGCTGTGATGTTTGATGCTTTGTAATCTCTTTTGTATTAGAGTTGAGTACTCCTTATACTCCCATTAATATATCATTTACTTATAAAAAATTATTACATTCATTCGACAACATTGTCAACACTATCGTGTTTATTATTGAAAAAAATTATCACATGTAATTTTATTTATTTATTATTTTCCAATAAATCATCTTATATTATATGGATCACAATTAAATTATGATTCTCTTTTTTATATTTATAAACATTAAAACACGTAATTAATGAGCAAGAATAATTGAACACAAGTATTATTATGTTTCTTGAATTTATTATATTTTTTAATGTCTTGTAAAAGTTGTTAAATACTATAAATGTTTGTGGGACCGAGAGAATATAATAAACTTCTCTCAATTTATGATACGATTGGGATGTATGAAAAAGTTGAGTAACATTGCTAGCTCTTGTACCACTAACTAACAGCAAACAATATTCTACAGCAGCTCACCATCTACCAAACATTCATTGAGCTAAGCAAACTCATCAATCAAAGTATCCATCCATCCACCAAACAACCGGCAAGTACTATGGCATTATGTGCACCAGCAACTAGCTACTACACTCCACCTATACCACTAACAATGACTCTAGGCTTAAAAGTTAAACTACACATGCATAATTGTCGGAACCTTATTAGTAATAATTAAGATATCGAGTTTTTGCTTGAAATGCCCCATTTTTCAAAATTTAATCCCAATATACCCCCTTTTGAAAAAAAATTCCCAATCTACCCCCTTTTGTAGTTGGGCCTCGTCACTTGATCTGACGAGGGGGTGCTGAAAGATATTTTGCCTCATAGGCTCGGCAAATGGAATGACGAGAGAGTGGGCGAATTTTTTTTTCTTCAATGGCTCGTCACTTCAAGTGACGAGCATGTGCAGGCATTCCTTTTTTTTGTTTTTATTTTAAATAGTATTTAATTAATATTAATAATAATTAATTAATAGGAAGTGTAAATAGAATACTAAATTTATTAAATACTAATAATTGTTAATAATAATAATTAATATAATTATTTTTTAGACTGAATTTTTTTAATGACTGAAATTTATTAAATTTATAATTTTTTTGTCAAGTCGTTTAATGACTGAAATTTATTATTTTAGAAGTGAATAAATAAGTTATCGTAAGTTTAAATTCTCACGATTCATATGATGTTTTTGTACAACTATCAACTAAGTTGATTTAACATAATTAAAATTTTATTCTATCTTTTTACAAATAATTAGCCGGTATTCCATATTTGAATAATATTACAATTAAAACCTTTAAAAAGGATAAAATAATAATAAATATTTTATAAAAAGAAATTTTTTCATATTTAAAACTGTCTAAAAATAAATTAGGTGAATCAATAAATACTCAATTATCAACTATTAACTCCAATTAATAAAAAATATTTTTTTATAACTAAAGGAGAAAAACATGATTATCTAAATTTAATTTCGGTCTTATTTTTAACATAAAAGACAACTTTTATGGAAAATAATAATATGATTGCTAATATATTTTTAATTAAATTATTATCGGAGATGATTTTGAAATAAATACATTAAATGTGTCTAAATTTGTTGATATTTATTTATTTAAGATAAAAAAAATTATTATTTTTTGCTTATAATAAAGTTGAAGGGAATAATAATTAATGGTTATTTAAATTAAATTTAAATGTATATTATCTAAATAATCAAATTTTAATAAAAGTTAATTAATTATTTGAGCTCATTTACTCAATTAAATAAAATATAAATAATTATAAGATATAAATTTTAAAACATTGGTTGATATGCCTCCACATAAATCAAAATATCACATCTCTTAATTTTCCAAAACTTTATCTTAGAATCATTTATATTTTATTTAATCAAGCAAATGAGCTCAAATAATTAATTAGTTCTAATTATAAGCTAATTGTTTGAAGAATACAAATTTGAGTTTAAATTAAATAATCATTAATTATTATTTATTTAATTTTTCATGAAACTTTAGATTGCACTCCTTTGAAAATCAGATCATTACAATAAAAAAAATATTTCTTTTTTTTATCTTTTTTCTAATTATGATAATCCATTTTTATTTTTTCTATAAGCTACTTATTTAACTTAATTGAGTGTAAGAATCCCAAATAATCCATAATTTTCTTGTAAATCACATTATTTATTTCCTTTTTTATGATATTTTCATTAAAAATTTGATATTTGAAAGTTTTGACATATCCTAATGTTTAAAAACTATTTTAAAAGTCAAATATGCTAACATTACATCATATTCAATGAATTAAAAAAAGTTGATCTAACCTATTAAAAAACTAATACTTAAATTAACATTATAACTTATAAGAAATAAACAAATGGAAAAAAAACTAAGTTAAATACAATGTTTTAAAAGTGGGAGAAAGGGATGAATCAATGGAGTCTCTATTTTAAAGTTTAATTGACACAATCAATTAAATTTAAAAACATTTTATTAAATGATTAAATAAATACATAAATAAATTACTAATATTAAATTAAATTTTATACATAAATTATAAATTATTAATCCATTATAAATTTAATATAACAAAATCAATAAAATTAATAATACAATAATAACACAAAAACTATGTAGATTTATGTGGAGGCATATCAATCAATGTTTTTAAAACCTATATTAAAAATCAAATCTGCTAATATTTACATCATAATTCAATGGATTCAAGTTGTTCTAACTTATTAATAATACAAAAATTAAAACTATAAATAAAAAAAAGAGTTTTGATATTACAAACATTTACACAAGAATAAAAAAATTGTTGATAAAGATTAAATTTTCCTTTTGTGTTGGCCAAACATAGCACATAACATTAATTAATTATTATTAATATTAATTAAATACTATTTAAAATATTAATTAAATACTATTAATTAATTATTATTAATATTAATTAAATACTATTTAAAATAAAAACAAAAAAAAAAAGGAATGCCTGCACATGCTCGTCACTTGAAGTGACGAGCCATTGAAGAAAAAAAAATTCGCCCACTCCCTCGTCATTCCATTTGCCGAGCCCATGAGGCAAAATATCTTTCAGCACCCCCTCGTCAGATCAAGTGACGAGGCCCAACTACAAAAGGGGTAGACTGAGATTTTTTTTTCAAAAAGGGATATATTGGGATTAAATTTTGAAAAATGGGGCATTTCAAGCAAAAACTCTAAGATATCACAGTCATTTGTGATTAAAGTTTTGACCTTAGTGGTGAACAACCGGCTAATCGAATAGTAATAATTAAGACAACATTGTCATCTACAGTCACCTATAATAGCATTTAACATGGAATAAGACATTCGATTCGTTCACCCAATAAAACATGTTCTCAGCATCCCATCAACCATTACACCAAGCTCCCATCTCTTCCACTCTCGTCACTTTAACATGTGATCTATCAAATTCTTCTGAAAATGCTTCCCTAAACCATCAGAATAATATATGATCCTAAATTATTGTCCATTTCCATTTTGACATCAACGCCATGCTCAACATCTCTACATCCTTTACCTCAAAACCTCCATTCTCTTTGTTCTTGCAAACATTCTTCCAAATTACCCATTTAATGTCAATCTTCTCTTAATTTTCCAACCATAAAAAATTGCTAAGGATTCTAACCATCCCTTTCAGAACCTTCTTCGGAGCTTTGAAGGATGATAGCATATATTTCCTCTGTCCCAAAATAATTATCGCATCTTATAAAATTATTTTTTCCAAAATAAATTTCGATTTTAGTTTCCAATGCAATTTAAATATTTATCTTTCAATTATGCCCTCTAGTAAATACACTCAATTTATTATTTTTCTCGCTCTGCATTTATAATAATTTGAATACACCAATAATAAATAAGGATAGTTTGGTAAAAATATTATTCTTTCTCTTTCATTTATTATATTTCTTAATTTGTGTGAAATGACAAACTATGACAATAATTTTGGGACGAGGGGAGTAAATAGGAACATAATTAATAGAAGAGTTAATCAAAGTTAATCTCCAACCAATCGATAGAAGTTTTCATTTCCAAATAGCCAGTTTCTCTTCCGGTTTATAAATAATACCACTCAGCGAAGATACTCTCCTAGGATTGTATCCTACCAGATCACCTAGAAAGTTGAATGGAAAATGACATTTGTAGTAGAATAGAAAATGAGAGGCTGCCTCAGTCAAATGCTCACTCATATTCAATCAGTATAAGTTACTTTTGAAAAAATTAACTTAACAACACCCTCAAACTCCATAAATGTTTCCACGAACCTTCCCCAAAGATCATTGTATCGTCTGCAAATTGCAATAATCTATACTCTACATTAGAATTTAACTTGAAACCATTAAAGTTTCCAATCTTAACAACCTTGTTTATCATGCTTGCTAATCCTTCTAAGACTACTGCAAAAAGGGAAGAGGATAGTGGATCCCCTTGCCTCAATTCTCTATGACCTTTGAAGTCTTTAGTTGGGCTTTCGTTAACAAGAAACGAGAAAGAAGTTTCATAGATACACGACTTCATCTATAATCTTCATTTACTACCAAATCATAATGATCTTAACAAGTATCTCAAGAAATCACATGGCACATAATTGTAGGCCTTTCAAAGTCTATCTTTAATATTAGACACTCCTTTTTACTTCTTTTGATCAGGTCTATGATCTCATTCAATACCAACACCTCATCTAGAATTTATCTTCCCGGAATGAATGTTGTTTGAATTTTAGAAATTACTTTGCCCACCACTTTTTTAACCTTGATGCCAATATCTTGGAGACAATTTTATACAAACTACAAATTAAACAAATAGGTATGTATTCACCTAAAATCCCTTAGGTGAGGTGTTAGATGATCCTGTTTTTATGAGACTCCAAGTCACTTAGGTGAGGTTATACGTTTCGCCTGCCTGATGAGACTTTAAGTCCCTTAGAAGAGGTGTTAGATGTCCTTGGCCAGACTTTGGTCATAAGCCTCAAGCAAGACTCTTAAGTTAAGTATCTCATGCCAAACTTTAGATGATTTCCTTAGGTGATACTTTAGGTTGAACCTTGTATGATGAGACTCTAAAGTCCACTAGGTTAGGCATTAAGTGAGTCTGTTTTGATGGTACTCCAAGTCCTTCAGGAGAGATTATATGTTGAGTTTGCGTAATGAGACTCTAAGTCCCTCAGGAGAGGCATTGAGTCTCTCGTGCTAGACTTTGGTTAGAACCCATAGGCAAGACTTTTAAGTTAAGTCTATTGGGGAAGATTTTAGTCGGAACCCTCAGGAAAGACTTTTAAGTTAATTTTCTCGAGCCTGACTTTGGTCGAGTCCGTTAGGAGAGACTTTTAACTTACATCTCTCGGGTTAAACTTTGGTCGAATCTCTTAGTTGAGACTTTAGGTTGAACCTTGTTTGATGAGACTCTAAAGTCCCTCAGGTGAGGCGTTAGATGAGCCTATTTTGATGGGACTCCAAGTGCCTCAGGAGTGATTATATGTTTAGCCTACAAAATGAAAATTTAAGTCCTTCATGTGAGACATTGAGTCTCTTAGACTAGACTTCAGTTGGAACCTTCCGAAAAGACTTTAAAGTTAAGTCTCTCAGGTAAGACTTTGGTTGAGTAGTTTTTGTGAGAATTTAGGTCGAACCCTATCATATGAGACTCTAAAGTCCCCTAGGTGGGGCATTAGGTGAGCCTATTTTGATAGGACTCCAAGCCCCTCAGGAGAGACTATATGTTAAGTCTATCTAATGAAAGTCTAAGACCCTCAGTCAAGGCATTGCGTCTCTTGGGCTAGATTTGGTCGAAACCCTCAGCCAAGACTTTTAAGTTAAGCCTCTTGGGCCATATTTTCGTTGAGTCCCTTAGGTAATACTTTTAAGTTAAGTCTCTCGGGTTAGACTTTGGTCATAACCCTCAAGAAATACTTATAAGTTAAGTCTCTTGAGCCACACTTTGGTCGAGTACCTTAGGTGAGACTTTTAACTTAAGTCTCTTAGTCTAGACTTTTGTCTAGTCCCTTAAGCGAGACATTAGGATGAACTTTGTCTATCGAGACTCTAAAGTTGCATAGGCGAGGAGTTAGATGATCCAGCTTTGATGGGACCTCAAGACCTCATGGTAACACTATACACTAAGGTTTCCTGATAAGACTCTTAGTCCCTCAGACGAGGCGTTGAGTCTCTTAGGTCGGACTTCGGTCGGATCCTTAAAGCAAGCCTTTTAAGTTAAGTATCTAGGGCCAGAATTTTAGTCGAGTCTCTTAGGAGAAACTTTAGGATGAACCTTATTTGATGAGACTCTAAAGTCCCACAAGTGAGGCGTTATATGAGCCTGTATTAAAGAGAATTCAAGTCCATCATTTAAGATAATACGTTGAGCTTGCCTAATGAGACTTTAAGTCCCTTAGGCGATGTGTTGTTTCTCTTGGGAAAGACTTCGGTCGGAACCCTCACACAAGACTTTTAAGTTAAATCTCTCGAGCTATATTTTGGTCGAGTCCCTTAGGCGATACTTTTAAGTTTAGTCTCTCAGGCCAGACTTTGGTTGGAACCCTCGAGCAATACTTTTAAGTTAAGTCTCTCGGACCTGACTTTGGCCGGTCCCTTAGGGTAGAATTTTAAGTTAAGTCTCTCGAGCCAAACATTGGTGAAGTCCCTTAGGAGATACTTTAGGTTGAACCTTGAGACTCTAAAGTACCCTAGGCGAGGCATTAGATGAGTCTTTTTTATGGGACTCCAAGTGCTTCAGGAGAGATTATACATTGAGCCTACCTTATGAGACTTTAAGTCCCTTAAACGAGGCGTTGAGTCTCTCTGGCCAGACTTCACTCAGAACCCTCAAGCAATACTTTAAATTTAAGTTTTAGTGTAGCGGTAAATTCATGACCATCAAGCTATGGATAAACTTGACGTCAATAAAACCAGAGTCGCCACCGTGCTTTTATTGTTTCCAAAGGAAAAGGGAAAAGTACGAACAAAACCCGAAGATAAGAAGTTTTTCAAATCAAAACTAATAAAATGTCAGAGATTATAGGTAAGGGGGGTGGTTACACATAGGGAAGGTGTTATCATCCAAAGTGTCTTAGGTACTCCTAGGGGGCCCTTTTTATGTATGCATATGTTTTGGTATAAAAGATGTTTGAGAAAAAATAGAGTGTGTGGGTGAGAAAGGAATTCATTGATTATATTTTTGTGTTTGACAAGACCTTCGGTCTCGTGCCTACGTACCAACATAAAAATGAGGGATCAAAACCTCGTAGTTCGTGGTAAAAATTTCAAAGAAATTGGTGAAGTACTTTTAACAAAAGTTTAATAAGAAAAGGAACCAAAGGCCAAAAATTTGAATGGAATTGTTAGTTCTTTTTGTCTTTTGAAATTTAAGTCAATATGGTTAAGTTTTTTACAAGTTTGATTTAAGAAAAGAATTTCAAAAGTTCAATTGCACAAGGCCAAAGTTTCTAATCATTAAAACAATGTCTAAATTTTCATCACAAGAAAAGAAAGGTTTTTTTTAAAAAGAGGGAGAAATTTTGAAATTTAAGAAGTGGGAGGAGATGAAGAGGTTATCCTAAGCACAAATTTAAAAGTTAAGAGTTGATAAGATCTGACCAATGGGATGCGATCCAATAGACAAGAATGTTATATAGAAATCCATTTTCCTTTAGACTTTAATCAACCAATGATCAAAAAGCAATAAGCAATATCCAGACATCATAAAGATCAATGCATCAAATAAAGATGACCACATCCAAGCAAGCATTTCAATAACTAGCAATCTTCTTGTCTTCCAATGTACCAGATGAAATATTCCTTGATCAACTTAGAACAAAACATCAGACAAAGACAAATATCAAAACAACAATTAAGCTCTAAGACAAAGTAGCAGATGAATCAAGGAGATTCTCAAGTTTTGCATTAGATGAAAGTCACTTGTCAAGAATAACTCAGTCTCAGATGTTGGTATTAGCCAAGTCCTTTAGCACAGGGAATGTTGCATAATTCTAAGTCCAAAGCTCAGATCAAATCCAACAGTCCACCAAATATTTTTAGGGTTTTTGTTGTTATTAGGTGTTTTAGGGTCCTAAGACCACACAAAAAATCAAAACACACAAACAAATATATACAATCACAAGATATGGCTCAAATGAGCAAAAAGAAAAAGACTGAAACATAAACAAGTTATATGAAATGTAAATGGCAATGAATGGTAAATGACTGAAAGTTAAATTGCGTAAAGTAAATGACTTGAAAGTAAAAGCATAATGAATAAGAGTTAGTCAAATGTTAGTCAAAAGTTAGTGGTGATTTTTAATTGATTAAGTCATTCTTTGGAGAACACTCAACCATTCATTCACAAGTATCAATTCTTAAACCAAGATATCTTCCATGAGAAGGGCTCCAACTTGGATAATTCAACAAGTATGCCACTAGCTCTCATGAAAGGAAAAAAGGTCAAGTCTCCACACAATGCCATGAAGAATGGGAGACTTACAATCGCACTTACTAGAATGATATGCCTTAAGGGTCAAATTTAGCTATATGTTAAGCAATCATAATTGGACTTATGTAGAAGTCACAACTATCTAAGGTCGGACAATAAAAATATATGTGTTAATGCATGTTAGAGATTTGGTATAAAGAACCAAACTCCTAAAACATATCATACACTAAAAAAATGGGAGAGACATATCTCAATCATACTTGTATTGATTCATCCGACACAAGGTCATTGATGATTCAATTAGCCTTTAGACATTAGAGATTTCATTGGTCAAATGGGGGAAGGGAAAGAATAGGGATGAAGATGAAGAGGGGTGGGAAGATAGAAACACAAATTGATCATGAGAGGAATTTCATCAGATCAAAACCATTCATTCATTTTTGGATATCAAATGTACATTTTTTCAATCCCCTAAATCCAATGATTTTGATCCAACAAAAGTCAAATCAATCATGACCAAGGCCTAAACAGATAGTCAAACTTCACAAGACCATCAAAATAGCTCAACATAATTTTTAAATATTTAATCAATTAAAAATGAATTAAAATATATTTTAATTTGGTCAAAACCTAAAATCCCTTCAAGACACTAAATAAATAGCCAAGGGATTTATCCTAGGTCAAACAAGGTCAAAGGACCTTAGAAATTTTTTTTCACTATTTTTAAAAAGTCAGAAGTATTTTTAAACAATTAAAAATATGCACAAAAATAATTAATTCATGGAAAATACCAAAATTAATCCAAAAAAAATATTTTAATTTAAAATATGTAAGAGAAAAATATTTAAAGATTTTTGGTGAAAGTCCCATATTTTTTGGATTAAAAATGAAATTTCTATGAATTAAATAAAATAAGTGGATTAAATGGAAATTCAAAAAATACAAAAAAACAAGGGCCATCAGATCTCCCTCATTAATTGAGGTGGTAGATCTTATGGCCACGCGTGTGCTATCCACCATAGACCAAAGTCAAAACGCTGCAAATGTGGTAATCAGAATGGATGCTCGGGATTAAAACATGGGAATCATATCAGATGGCTTGGACCTTGCCAACGCACCACCGGAGCCCTAGCTCCGATCATCTTCTCCGGTGGACCTCATCAGACTGGTCCATCCTCAACCAAATGAAAAATGAAAAGTGAGTACATGTATTTGAAGGAAAAATGCTCAGGAGCACGAACCTGACCTCCATTTCTTCCAATTCCAAGTATATAGAAAGATACATGGATTTGAAATTTGAGGTTCATGATCTGAGTTGCTTCGATTTGACCTCAAAACAACTTAATATTGTTGCCTACATTGGTAGGACCTCAGCCAACCAAAATCAAAGAGACTGGTGAAGAATTGAGAGAGAATCGAAGGCTCAAAGTATCTAAAAAATCACCTTCGGGTAGCTTCAAATTGGCTTGGTCTCGATCTGAATTTGCTTGATTCTTCCTCCTCTTGCTTGCAATGGTCAATTGAGATGAGAAAGGCTATGAATCCTTGGAGTTTGAACTTCAAAACAGAAGTTGAAATTCAAACTCAACTTCAAAGAAATTTTCAAGGAATTCTATGGTGTGAGGTTCTGAGATATCTTGGCAAAGCTTGGGCAAGGTGTGTGTGTGTCATTCTTGAGGCAATGCACTTGTTTATATAGCCAATTGAATTCAGTTTTTCACCCCTTTGAATTTTTGACAAAATTAGAAACCATAGTGCATGGATGCATGAGCAATGATTTGGGCCTAAAGAATGATGCAATCCAAATTCAATTCGTGCATAATGAGTACTAAGGTGATCACATGGAAGCATGCAAAGGGAAATGATCATTTGAATCTAAATCTTGCCAAAACAAACCCAACAAAGTAGCTATACGTAAATCCCTCAAATCTTGTCCAAATGAAGTGATCTTGGACTTTTTGGAAAGGTGAGATCAAGGGGAACAACTTTCACGTTGAACACTTTTATATTTGAAGCTTGGATCATGATGAATTTTGATGTAGAAGTTTGAGAAATCAAACATAATTGAAAATTTTCTAAGTACCAAGTCAAGTATCCACTTCTTCCACTTTGAATAACTTTTGCTATGAGTTTCAAATGGAAAAAGTTCCTTCATTAAAGCTGTAGCTCTTTCAATCATCTTAAATTTGGTCACAAATGTTACCTCATTTGGTCACAAAAGTTTGAGAAGGCATCTTGAAATTGATCATGAAACTTGGATGGCCTTCATCTCATACAAACTGAGCAAGTTATGGTCCTTGGAAGTTGACCTCTTAACTAGGGAACATACAAAATGACCTATAATCTTTCACCATAAAAAATGACTTTCCAAGCAAAACTAGCTCTTGACCTCAACATGAAATTTCTTTAGAATGTCATAAGGAGTAACTTTTTACTTTGAATCATTTTCATATAACAAAAATTGTAGGAAATAAGGTCTAGGGAACCCTAGTTTTGACCAGTTGACTTTCTCTGGTCAACCACCTTGAACCAACTTGAAAACTTGAAGTTCTATTGATATTTGAGACTCGTGGAGGATCATATATGTATAAGATGATGTAATATGAAGTATATCTTTAAATATTTGATCAAATGATGAAGAAACTTGCTGAGGAAGTCACACAAGATACCCAAATGAATTAGGGTTTCCAAGGCAACCTAGCTTCAAACTCTTGATGATTTCTTGATCAAAATGATAAGTAAAGATTATGGGGACCCATATATGATGTCTATAACCAATGTGAACCATCCCTTGATTAATCTCCTTGTACTAAGTGTCTTAAACCCTAGATATGAGCTTGATGAGGCATTGCTGGAAGCATACACTACCTACAAAAGAAACAAAGCTATACATAGACATATTTTTGGTATTATGGTTAGTACACAAAGAAAAACAAAGTATGATACAATCAAATATGCTTGGTGACCTCTCCCAATGCAAACTCAATGAATGAGGGGTATGGAGGATGCTAAGGTGTGATCCCAAAGTCAATGCATATGATGAGATAGCATGAGGATCTTAGGGTCAAAATTGGGGTCTTACAGCTACCCTTATTTAAGGAAATTCTAACTGAGGATGTGAAGGTTAAAATCTTCGTATCGACTCAGTAGAATGGACTTAAATAATAACATCTAGAAACAAATTTTGGTCCCTAAGAGACCTCATGATGCATATGATATGTATGTAAAGATAATCTTTGTGGGGGATATATTGCCACAAAGGAAAAGAAATCCGGAGATACTGAAAGTGCTCAGGAGCACAACATATTTCGTAAGGAAAGATCACTGAGGAGACATAGACTCTAGGGGATAAAAGGTTATGCATAGGCCAGGCTACGACTTCAAAACTGCTAGAGACACGAGGGATTTCCACGAAAATAAATCAATGGAAAGACTCAGTTGGGGAAATAAGGAAATGTGCAGGGAAAATAGGTAGATCAGAACAAAGCCTAAATACTCAAACCAAATAGGAAATGGTGATTCCGCTGAGGAAATACGCATTCAAACTCAATTGGGGAAGAATGAACTTCAACATAGGAGTACAAGAGATATATTATCTATTACAGGTTACTGGGTAGAAAGACAATACACTCTGAAAGAGGGACATCTGTTACCGGTTAGGGTAAACACATCAAGGAAGACTCGCTGAGGAAAAAGAGGTGTAGCCATTACCGGTTACTGGGTAAGAATAACCAACTGGGGAGAGAAATCAAATAGGATTTATAACTACCTTTTTACTGGGTAAAAAACCAACAGAGAGAGTACATTTCACTGGTTATGGTGAACATATCAAGGATAAACTCGAAGGAAGAATATTCATCATCGGTTAGGATGAACATATCAAGGATCAACCACCTGGGGATAGAGGAAGAATATTCGTTATCGGTTAGGGTAAACATATCAAGGATAGACTACCGGGGGGAAAAGGAACTATATCTACAAGTTACTGGGCAGAATACCAAAGAGAGAGTATCTGTCACTGGTTAAAGTGAACATATCAAGGATAAACTCAGCAGGCGAAAGTAGGAATTACAACTACCAGTTACTGAAACATAAAAAAGTTATATAAAATGTAAATGGAAATAAATGAAAAATGACTAAAAGTTAAATTACATAAAGTAAATGACTTGAAAGTAAAAGCATAATGAATAAGAGTTAGTCAAATGTTAGTCAAAAGTTAGTGGTGTTAGAGGTGAGTTTTAATTGATTAAGTCATTCTTTGGAAAACACTCAACAATTCATTCACAAGTATGAATCCTTAAACGAAGACATCTTCCATGAGAAGGGCTCCAACTTGGATAATTCAACAAGTATGCCACTAGCTCTCTTGAAAGAAAAAAAGGTCAAGTCTCCACACAATGCCATGAAGAATGAGAGACTTACAATCTCATTTACTAGAATGTTATGCCTTGGGGGTCAAATTTAGCTTTATGTTAAGCAATCGTAATTGGACTTATGTAGAAGTCACAACTATCTGAGGTCGGGCAATAAAAGTATAGGTGTTAATGCATGTTAGAAATTTGGTACAAGGAACCAAACTCCTAAAGCATACCACACACTAAAAAAATAGGAGAGACATATCTCTATCATACTTGTATTGATTCATCTGACACAAGGTCATTGATGAATCAATTAGCTATTAGAAATTAAAGATTTCATGGGTCAAATGGGGGAATGGGAAAGAATAGGGATGAAGATGAAAAGGGGGAAAGATAGAAACACAAATTGATCATGAGAGGAATTTCATCAGATCAAAACCATTCATTCATTTTGGAAGATAAAATATATATTTCATCAATCCCCTAAATCCAATGGTTTTGATCCAACAAAAGTCAAATCAATCATGAACAATGTCCAAACAGAAAGTCAAACTTCACAAGACTATCAAAAGAGCTCAGCATAGTTTTTAAACATTTAATCAATTAAAAATCACATTAAAAATGAATTAAAATACATTTTAATTTGGTCAAAACCTAAAATCCCTTCAAAACACCAAATAAATGGCCAACGATATTATCCTAGGTCAAAGGACCTTATCCAAAAAAATTCACTATTTTTAAAAATTCAGAAGTATTTTTAAAGAATTAAAAATATGCACAAAAACAATTAATTCATGGAAAATACCAAAATTAATCCAAAAAAAATTTTAATTCAGAATATGGAAGAGAAAAATATTTAAAGATTTTTGTTAAAAGTTCCATATTTTTTGGATTAAAAATAAAGTTTCTATGAATAAAATAAAATAAGTGGATTAAATAGAAATTCAAAATATACAAAAAAAACAAGGGCCATCAGATCTCCCTCATTGATTGAGGTGGCAGATCTGATGGCGACGTGCGCGCTATCTACCATAGACCAAAGTCAAAGTGCTACAAACGTGGTAATCAAAATGGGTGCTTAGTGTAATACCTCAAAATTTGCCCCCTCGAAAAAAAAACGATTTTTTTTAAATAAATAAATAAATAAATAAAATATAACAGAAAAATCTTGGACTTGGACCTCTCTCTTTTGAGCCCACAAAATCACAAAAATCAGGTTATAAATTCTAGACTTCCATCTCCCAAAAAAACCCTGGGGAAAAAGATAGTGAGAGAAGAGCTAACAGAGTTCAGAGCAACCTCCAGAGACTGAAGGGAACTCATCTGCAAAGAACCAATTCCCTCTCATATAAACCCTAAGATTGTTCTGCAAACCCAACCGGGCAATTCAATTTCATTCGATCTCTCCAATCAGGTTTGCCCTATTTCCACTACTTTATACTTTCAACCTGAAATTTTTGATACCCTTTTGATGCATGTGTTTGACAAGAGGTTTAGACCTCCTACACTTGGTTGTTTTTTGTGAATTTTAATGGCATGATTCATGTGGTTACATTTTGATTTGGGGCAACTCTTGATTGCACCCCATATTGTTTCTCTAACCTGTTTGTTGAGTTTTTGTGAGGGCTCACATGACTCCTGAAAGGATAGCTTGCTTGGCATTCCACTTTATTTGTGGGATACCATTTGAAGGTTTATTCCAATTACCTGTATTGACTTACTTTCTTTGATGGTGCCAGCTTGAGAGATCTCTGGGTTTCTTATTACTTTAGTTGCTGTTACTCCGGATCTTTATCCGTGTCGTAGATCTCTTGATCCTTTATCTTTCCCGCATTTTACCGCTTTCTTAGCTGGAAGACCTCAATAGGAGGCAATGTTTTCTTTTGTTTGTTTACTTTTGTGCCCAAAGACCTCCAAGAAGAGGCATCAGTGCTAAAGACCTCCATGAAGAGGCAATTGGAGGATAAAAGGGATTAGTAATCAATCCCCCGTTATTCAGTGTGTCGTTCTTTAAGATCACACTATGTGTCGATGCTTCAGAACAAAAGCCCAAGATCTTTTGCTCGGTCAGTCAGTGGAGAGGGTTCCACCTTTCTGAATCCCCACTTTTTGTCATGATCTCACCCTGGCCAGAGTTAAGAGCTATGAGGTCTTATCCTCATTACCCTTTTGATCTGCTCACCCTGACGGTCAATGCCAGTGGTTAAGAGCCCATTTGATTACCTATTCCATGGCTTGTTTGTCGAGGTTGATATGACCCCTCTTGACTAAAGCCCTACCCATGTATGTTTGAGCCCCCTTGTTGGCGTGTTTATTTTATGAATGTTTGTTTTGTATGGTGTGATCGTCTCCCTATAGGATTGCTAGGCTTTGTATAGTCTCTCATTTGCACGTCAATTAAGGTAGCATTGTTCCTTCGTCTAGGACTTCCTTTTTGCATGAGCATTCCTAAAACACAACAAACTCATTGATTTTTCTTCTCCTAAGAACACGTTAACTCCTTCTGCTACAGGCGAGTAAGTCTCCAAAGGTCGAGCATCCAGTAGATTGGGTAGTAACGTTGTTCATCCAAAAACACAACCCTTAACCCGTAGGTAGCCGAACTACGGCTTGCTCTGATTCTCATTCCAGATGAGATACGTAGGCATAAGACGCGATGTCTTAGCGAGCACACTCCTCTTTAACCCATAGGTAGCCGAGCTACGAAGACTCTGATTCTCATATTCAAATAAGATACATATGCAGTGGATGCGACATCCGTGCGAGTCATTTTCTTTTGACCCCTCTTTTAGTAAATAGTACATTAGATAAACCCACACCCTTTAGACAAGAACAACAAGCGTGGATCCCGTAGAGTACTACGGATGCGTAGGGGTGCTAATACCTTCCCTTCGCATAATCGGCTCCCGAACCCGAGATTTGGTTGCGAGACCTTGTCTTTTACTTTCCTTTTTCCAGGTTTATTTCGAGCGTTTCCTTTCCCTCCTTTGGGATAAATAACGCGCGGTGGCGACTCTTTTGTCATTTCTTTCTCGCCGGTTGTTTTTTCGCATCTCCTTTTTCAGGTTGCGACAGCTGGCGACTCTGCTGGGGATTCATTTTCCCTAGTGGGCCTTTCCTAGCGTTTGTTTGTTTATTGTCTATTGTGTGTTATTTATTTATTGTTTTGCAGACTTATCTGCTTGCATTGCATCCTATGTGCGCTTTACTGTCTCATGCATACTGTGCTGGTTGAGTATCTGTTTCACTGTTGGGTGGGAGTCACAAGAGGTAAAAGGCCCAATACACAGGCTATGAGTGAACTTTAGGACATCTAGGAATAGAGTGATTCATGGGAAGCGGGTGGTATGATGTCACTTAGCGGAACATGGTATCACGAGCAGTTCAGATTCTGATGGGGTATTATCGTTGCACACACCTGGTGCGCATATGATGATATTCTTGAAAGGATTGTTTATCCTGCGTTTCTCTTGACCTTACCCTGACCTAGATTATGCCCGTGAGTGGGGCGGGAATGAATCATTTACAGGTACTGATGGTGACTTGTTCTGATGGTGACCGTGTCCTGTTGGTGACTTTTCTTTGGTTCTTGTTGGTGACTGTTGGTTCTGAAGTATGGGTTCTAAGTTGATAACTGCGTTCTATGGTTCCCGGTTCCGAATTCATGCTGAAGTTCCGATCCTGTGCCTCTTGCTACAGCAATCCTGATTGACATACCACTGCATTGCATTCACATCATTTTGCATTCATATCATTCAACACATGTTTATCTATTCCCAGGGGTTTATATCTTCTTCTTGATTCTAGTCGGGGTTTTCTTACACTGTTTATCTATTGAGAGACTGGAATCAAGGGGTTAGAATACCTTTTGAAATCGATAAACATGTCATCGCATTCGCATGTCCATCAGCATGTCTTGCATAACAGGTACCGCCGCAGTGTTCTCAGTTTGTTTGGTGTTCCACTAGCAGGATAGCTGACTCAGGCATTCACCGGTACGGTACCCGCAGAAATCAACAGAGAGTAATGGAAAGCCTACAAGCAGAGTTCGCCGAGATGAAGATCCGCATGAACCAATTCATAGATGTAGTTCAAGGGGTGGCTCAGGGACAGCAAGAGCTCAGGCAGATGATACAGAGGAATCCCGCCACTACTCAACCAGAGATGTTGACTGATTCTCCAGCTGGAGAGGTTAACGGACCCAGTGGACCGGGGCCTACCCCAATCCTACATGTCACCTCCGGTCAACAACCCGTCCATGATGACCAGGAGGATCAGTTCCCCTTGCTTCAGGAAGACTTTGGAATGAGTCATGGTATGGACCCTATGTTTCGGAGACTGGAAGAGAGGTTGAAGGCAGTGGAAGGACATAATCCTCTGGGAGTAGACGTTGCTGACTTGGGATTGGTCCCAGGCGTGAGGGTGCCACCGAAATTCAAGGTCCCAGTATTTGATAAATACAGTGGCAACTCTTGCCCGAAGACCCATGTGCAAGCCTACTTTCGAAAGATGGTTGCATACTCCGACGATGAAAAGTTGCTTATGTACTTTTTCCAGAATAGCCTAGCTGGGGGATCCTTGGAATGGTATATGAGGCTGGACAGAGCCCACATCCGCTGCTGGAGGGATTTGGCTGAGGCTTTCGTGAAGCAGTATCAGTATAATGAAGACATGGCTCCGGACAGAACTCAACTTCAGAATCTGTCTCTTAAAAGCAATGAGTGCTTCAGGGAATACGCTCAACGCTGGAGAGAGACAACTTCCCGTGTTCAACCTCCTATGTTGGAGAAGGAAATGGCTAACATGTTCATGAATACTCTGCCCGGACCTTACTTGGAGCGCCTGGTGGGTTGCAATACCTCCAACTTTGCTGATGTAGTCTCTACTGGAGAGAGGGTGGAGAATTACCTGAAGACATACAAGATCTAGAGTGATCTTCATCGGGGGTGAAGAAGTCGTTCATTCAGGGGTAGAAGAGGAGAGAAGGGGATGCAAGTGCCCTATCTTCTTTTCAGAACAGGGGTAACCGGAGGAATGACTTTCAGAATTATCATCAACAACCGTATGTTGCGGCTGTGACCATTCCAGCTGCAGCACCACTACAACAACAACAACCCCGACGTTAACCAGCTCAGTACCAACCACAACAACCGAGTAACAGACCCGCTTATCAACAGAGGCCAAGGACGATGGACCGGCGTTTCGACACTCTTCCAATGTCGTACGCTCAGCTACTTTCTAGTCTTCAACAACTACAACTTATGCAGTTACGCACTCTGGCTCCTCCCGTTGGTAGACTTCCGATGGGTTACGACGCCAACGCTAGGTGTAGCTTCCACTCTGGGCCACCTGGCCACAATATTGAGAACTGCAAAGCTTTTAAGCACGTAGTTCAGGACCTCATAGATTCAAAGGCCATCGACCTTGCACCGGCTCCGAATGTCGTCAACAATCCCATGCCCCAGCATGGTGGTGCAAATGTTAATATGATGGAAGGGGAAGCCAGACCCGTCAAAGATGTGTTGAAGCTGAAGACTCCGTTTTTGGATATCAAGGGATACTTGTTGAAGGCCGATATTTTCCCCGGTTGTGGGAAGGGTCGTGTAGATTATGCTACCCAGAGTATAGGTTGTTTGAAGCTACAGCAGGGTATCCAGGCCTTGCTCGACGAAGGTATCCTCCAGGCTGAAGATTTGTTTGTCCAAGAGTCCGTGGAAGGGGTTGAGGAAGAGGTGTTTGAAGATGCTACTGATGAATTCGCAGATGTTGTTCCTACTGATTCTGTAATCCATGATGGTGTATTTAATTTTTCTAATGTGGTTGATTCTGATGTAATTGAACTTGATTCCTATGTTTCGGATGTGTGTACTTCAACGCCTCAGACTCGTCAGGGGCCGATTACTTTCTCCAGTGCTGGCATCATTCAGTATGGCCAGGTCTCTGCGGTCAACGATGAAGATGGGGATAGTGATTGCGACATCGATAACTGGGTGCGTCCAAGGATCCCGGGTGAAGTCATCAACAATTGGTCTTCTAAGGAGATTGTCCAAGTCACTTTTCTGGAGGAGTAATTTTCTTTGTTTATTCATGCATGTCCAAGTCTTACGTTCCGCCCAGGGCGTAATGACTCATTGTAGGGCTCATCTATGTGGATACTTGCATTTTTTATCATAAATAAAGGACGTCTTTTTGCATTCAAATATTTCGTTCACTGTCTTTCTATTTCTGCAGTTTTCAAAAATATAAAAAATATTTGGCAATGTTTTGTTTAGTTTTCACTTCTTGTTCACACTCATAAGCACATACCATCGCTCATGCAGATGCACGTCACCGGATCCTATTGATAACGGTTCTGCTATGGCTCGCTTCGACTTTGAAAATCCAATCTTTCAAGCTGAAGAAGAGGGTGATGAAGACTGTGAACTCCCGGAAGAACTTACCAGGTTATTAAAACAGGAGGAAAGGGTCATTCAACCACATCAAGAGTCTGTTGAAGTGATTAATCTTGACACCGAGGACGCCAAGAGAGAAATCAAGATAGGGGTTGCTTTGGAAGATAATGTAAAGAAAGGACTGATTGAATTGCTGCAAGAGTATGTTGACATCTTTGCTTGGTCTTATCAGGATATGCCCGGGCTTGACACAGACATTGTGGTACACCGTTTGCCTCTCAAAGAGGATTGTCCTCCGGTCAAGAAGAAGCTCAGAAGAACAAGACCAGAGATGGCTGTCAAGATAAAGGAAGAAGTGCGAAAACAGTTGGATGCAGGGTTTCTAGCAGTTACCAATTATCCGCCATGGGTTACAAACATCGTTCCAGTACCTAAGAAGGATGGAAAGGTACGGGTGTGTGTCGACTACCGGAATCTGAACAGAGCTAGTCCTAAAGATGATTTCCCATTACCTCACATCGACGTTTTGGTGGATAACACAGCTCAGTTCTCGGTATTCTCCTTCATGGATGGCTTTTCTGGCTATAATCAAATTAAGATGGAACCAGAAGACATGGAAAAGACAACATTCATAACCCCATGGGGCACCTTCTGCTACAAGGTGATGCCGTTTGGTCTGAAAAATGCCAGAGCAACATATCAACGAGCGATGGTAACTCTTTTCCATGATATGATTCATCATGAAATCGAGGTTTATGTTGATGATATGATTGCCAAATCTCATACGGAAGAAGAACATTTGGCGAATCTGCAGAAATTGTTTGAGCGTTTGAGAAAATTCAAGCTGAGGCTTAATCCGAACAGGTGTACTTTCGGGGTGAGATCTGGAAAATTACTGGGTTTTATTGTTAGTGAAAAAGGGATTGAGGTGGATCCGGCCAAAGTGAAAGCGATACAGGAAATGCCTTAGCCAAGAACAGAAAAACAAGTTCGTGGTTTCTTAGGAAGGTTGAACTACATTGCAAGGTTCGTCTCTCACCTGACAGCCACGTGTGAGCCAATATTCAAGTTGTTAAGAAAAGATCAGGCTATCGGGTGGAATGAAGATTGTCAAAAGGCTTTCGAGAAAATAAAAGAGTATTTGCAGAATCCTCCTATCCTTGTGCCTCCGGTCCCAGGGAGACCGCTGATTATGTATTTGACAGCACTAGACAATTCCATGGGTTGTGTTCTCGGTCAACACGACGAGACAGGTAGGAAAGAGCATGCCATCTACTACCTGAGTAAGAAATTCACAGATTGCGAGTCGAGATACTCGATGCTTGAAAAGACATGTTATGCACTTGCATGGGCTGCTAAGCGTTTGAGACAATACATGCTGTCTCACACAACCTTATGGATCCCCAAGATGGATCCAGTCAAGTATATATTTGAGAAGCCAGCTCTCACCGGAAGGGTTGCTCATTGGAAAATGGTACTGACAGAGTACGACATCCAGTATACATCCCAGAAAGCCATCAAGGGGAGTATTCTGTCAGACTATCTTGCTCAACAGCCGGTTGAAGATTATGAGCCGATGAAGTTTGATTTTCCAGATGAAGACATCATGTTCCTCAAGATGAAAGACTGTGAAGAGCCAGTTGTTGAGGAGGGACCTGATCCAGATGAAAAGTGGACTTTAACGTTTGATGGGGTTGTCAATGCCAGAGGAAGTGGAATTGGTGTTGTCATTACTACTCCGAAAGGTGCCCACATGCCTTTCACCGCTCGTCTGACTTTTGAGTGCACCAATAATGAAGCTGAGTATGAAGCCTATATCTTGGGTATTGAGCAAGCCATTGATTTGAGAATCAAGACTCTAGACATCTTCGGAGATTCAGCTCTAGTGATCAATCAAGTGAATGGTGATTGGAATACTCTCTAGCCCAATCTGGTCCCTTATAGAGATTACACGAGAAGATTGTTGACTTTCTTCACAACAGTGAAGTTGTATCATATACCTCGTGACGAGAACCAGATGGCAGATGCTCTTCCTACTCTATCCTCCATGATCAACGTGATTCGGTGGAACCATGCTCCCAGGATCAATGTGATGCGCCTCGATAGGGCCACGTATGTGTTTGCTGCTGAACTGGTAGTTGACGACAAGCCCTGGTATCACGACATCAAGTGCTTTCTGAAGAATCAAGAGTACCCTGCAGGGGCATCCAACAATGATAGAAAGACTTTGAGAAGATTGGCAGGCAGTTTTTTCTTGAACAAAGACGATGTGCTGTATAAGAGGAACTTCGACATGGTTTTGCTCAGATGCGTGGATAGACACGAAGCAGACATGTTAATGCAGGAAGTTCATGAAGGCTCCTTCGGTACTCATGCCGGTGGACATGCAATGGCTAAGAAATTTTTAAGAGTAGGTTATTACTGGATGACCATGGAATCTGATTGTTTCAAATATGCTCGGAAGTGTCATAAATGCCAGATTTATGCTGATAAGGTACATGTGCCGCCAAATCCTTTGAATGTGATGTCTTCACCGTGGCCTTTTGCTATGTGGGGCATTGATATGATTGGAAAGATTGAGCCGACTTCCTCCAATGGGCATCGTTTCATCCTTGTTGCCATAGACTATTTCACCAAGTGGGTCGAAGCAACATCGTTCGCGAATGTCACCAGACATGTGGTTGCCCGATTCATTAAGAAAGAAATCATTTGTCGTTATGGGATTCCCGAAAGAATCATTACTGATAATGGTTCTAATCTCAATAACAAAATGATGAAGGAGTTGTGCCAGAACTTCAACATTCAACATCACAATTCCTCCCCTTATCGCCCTAAGATGAACGGTGCTTTTGAGGCGGCAAATAAGAACATAAAGAAGATTGTGCAGAAGATGGTCGTCACGTACAGAGATTGGCATGAGATGCTACTCCTCGCCTTGCATGGGTACCGTACTTCAGTACGTACGTCGACCGGGGCAACCCCTTACTCCCTGGTGTAGGTGTAGCGGTGTATTCGTCACTATATGATCTATCGATTAAATCATAAGCAAAGTATACAATAAACATAGAGTCGCCACCGCACTTTTATTTATCCAAGGGACTGGCTAAAAAGCGAACAAAAGCCTAAGAAGTTTTACACGTAGAAAACCAATGAAAAGATCAGAGATCGGGGTAAGGGGTAAATTACGCAATGGGAAGGTGTTAGGCACCCATCACGTCCTAGGTACTCCTAGGGAACCTTTTTCACACTTGTTGTATAAGAAAAATATTTATTTGTTTTTGACATATTGTGCAAACATGAGTGGGATGATGAGAAAAGAATGTACATGTTAATTATTTTTGTGTTCGAACGGATGAACCCGTTGCCTACGTACCTTCCATCAAAGGTAAGGATCAAAACGCCGTAGTTCGGCTAAAAACTTCCAAAAGTTAGTGGATTCAATTTTAAAACAAGAGCACTAAGGCTTTTCATTACCAATGGGAGAAAACTCAACCTGAATCAACAGTCCACCATGCGAGGACAGCTTCGACGTACTAGAGGGGTTAGCCCTGTTTTCAGTACGGAAGTCTTACGATCGACTCACTAAGGATAAGGTAAGGTTTACATCAACCACTATGGTAATTGAAACCTACGGCTAATGTATGAAAAACATATTAACAATGGACAAAGCCACAAAATCATTTGAATGGGTGAAGTTAATTGATTGGGAGTATTTACAAAGTATGGTCAAAGTATGATTAAAGTCAATTCAAAATGAAGTATTAACAAAAGTGAAGTTTGAAAAATCATGGACTTAAGGTCCAAGTTTCTAATTTGGAAAGAAGTGAGAATGTTTGCACAACATGTATATACAAGTTGGAAAAGTCAACAATGTGAAAAGGGATTTGAAACAAAAGGTATGGATGATGGTGGAGTGTAAAACTTCCTAGAGGTTCACCTCTTGAAATCATATAGAAGATGATTCAAGTGTGTCCTTTGGAATGAGGAACAATGCAAGTTAGTAAAAATGAAAGACACGGTAATACCGGATGCCACTCAATGGTCTTACTCCAATCTCACACAAAAGCGGATACCGGATACCAATAAATGGATTTACACCAATCTCCTAAAATGAATACTGATACCGGATGCCAATAAATGGTCTTACTCCGATCTCACACAAAGCAAAAACAAAAACAAAACATGGAAGTCAACTGCCAATCTATCTGGACTTAGGTTAACCTCCACATATGATCATAGGAACACAAATGCCAAATTACCTGGGCTTACAATGAATCCTCACATACAACAACAAGCTCAATCAAAGAGCAAAGAGGATATGAGTGACCAATGAAGTGGTCTTACACTCTATCCCTTCCATGTCATAGGAACAACAGCCAATCAATATGGACTTACAATTGTCCTCAATGGGAAAACATCAATGTCACAAGGACAAATGAAATGATCATGCACTAATGGCAAACAATGATGATGAATGCACAATGGCAATCAAGGATGGTAAATGCACAACGGCAAATCAAGTAATCATGTATAAATGAATCAAGTAATTAATCACATAAATTCAAGTAGCACACACTATAACCATTCAATTAGGCTCAATCAAAAGGGTGAGGCATTAAAGCCAACTGGAATAGGGTTAAAGTTGCTCTTAACCTTGCCATTGAGGGGCTAAGGTGAAGCAGATGAAAGGACATGAGGGATGTGCCTCATTACTCTTATCTCTGGTCAGAGAGAGTATTGAATATCAGAAGGTGTGGGAGTTCAGAAAGATGGAACTCTCTCCACATTTTAGACTCGATAGATCTTGGGTTTGGATCCCAATGCTACAACCATGGAATGGGAGCAAGGAGAAGACTCACAGAATAGTGGGAGATAGGCTACATATCTCTTATATCCACCAATTGCCTTTAAAAGGGCTTTACCTGCTTGGGGACAATCATAAACAATCACAAACATTGCCTCTTAAGGAGGACTTCAGACAGTTGCCTGGCTAAATAACAAGCCAGGTCTTCCAGACTACATGAAGAAGAAGGTGTTATACCTCAATGCAAATTGCTATTAAGCAAAGCAAAGCAAGTTCTTAAGAGAACTGAGCAACTAAGGGTACCTGAAATCAATCAAATATAATCAGCATCCCAACATAAACAAAACAACAACATAAGAATCAATCAACAATCAAACAATAATATGCATAGCACAAAGCCCAAGTGAACCAAGCACCCTACAACACAAACACATTAGTTCACAATAGTCAAATGAAACAATTCAATTATGAATCAACCTCCTTAAGGCATTAGCTTCTTAACCTGAAAAGTCAAAGTCAAACTCAAACATGAGTAACAAGACCACTAGGACAAGCCTAGGGTCCAAAGGATGGAAAAAATGTAAAACAGCAAGTGGATCATGATCAAAGTCAAGATAATTCAAATAAGAAGAGATCCCAATTGGTCTCATATCCAAACTATGCACTAATTCCATTTTATGCACAAATTAAGACAAAGTGAGCAAAGTTGAATCACATATGAACAACCAGAATGACTTCAGTCAAATAAATATCAAAACAGCTCAATAAATTCCATAAAAATTCCACCTCAAACAGAACATATTCAAGGAGCTACATGTCAATTTTCATGCAATTTGGACAAAAGGAACCATGGGAATTAAATCAACATGTCAAGGCATGCAAAAACACAACCAAATTAGGTCACCAAAATGTACACCAACTTCAATCAATGGTAAAACAGTGATATCACATGGGAAATGAATGGGACCAAAGCCAAATTAAAGCTATACATGTTAGGAAGCACTCCACCAAATTTCATATTCATGGGATAAGGGATGAGCATTTAACAAGTCATGTAAGTTTACTACTCAATCAAAACCCTAAAAATGCTAAACAGCAATCAAAAATCCAAATCAATTAGAAAATGGATCAATTAAATCCACAAAAAATCAGGGTGAAACCTAACATATAAAAGATATCTCATGCAAAAAATCAGAGCCATAGGCCTAATGAAAGCATAGAAAATAAATCATGAACTCAGCATAGCATAGTGTGACACATATTGTCACACTCAAAAAGAATATGTCATATCTATCAAACCAGAGATCCAAAAATTACAAACTATATACCAAAATCTCCAGGAATGAGTCAAGAATCATCATATGAAATTTCATTAAATTTGGAGTAAGCATGATTATTTGGTGATTAAAATGGTAAAACATATGAAAATAGCACACATGACAAGAATCAATAAGCCATTCTAAAATTCTACCAGGCACAACTTACACTACTATGCCCAAAAAATTCTAGAGAAAAATTGGGATCCAACAAAAAAACTCCCATCTAATTTGGATTAATATTGGATTTTATATGATTTTTAGAAGATTTGTTAATGATTGAAATAATTATTTAAGGATTTAATGAATTAATTTAAATACGAGTGGCATTTCCATAATTCTCTAGCCAAGGCCAAAACGACAGTGTAGCATTTTAATGTGTTGTCAGCGCGTGATTGGACGAATTTGGTGGGAAACAGGTTTTCAAATTGGCACAATACAGAAGCAGATCAAAACGCGAAGATTTTCCAGAATTGCTTCGTGTTCGTCCGTGTTCGTCGTCTTCATCACCTTCAGATGCGGTTACGAGCAATCGTGCACCAAAACACGCAAACGACATACCGATCTCTCCGTCTCTCAGTGTAGATTACGAATATGTCCACGAAAATGTCTAAAGATTATCACACACAAAGATCCGATCGAAAGAAGTTTTGATGCATAAACTTAGATCTACAATATCTTGATGCATAGTGGATGAAATTGCGTGGTTCAAACGCCAAAATGATCTATGTTCAACGCACTACAAGACGCATACAACAATTGCAACAATTAGAAGGTTCGAAAATCTCACCTTCTTGGAGTACAGTGTGGAATCTTTGCTTGTTTTGATCCAATTCTCGAAAACAGATGGAGTGTAATGATTATGAAGATGAATGATGATGATTTCGCAGCTCAACAGGTCTTGATCATGAAGAATTTTCCACTTGCCATTGATGAGTGAAGCTTTCAACAGTTGAGTTTTGGATCGGTTTTTACTTCAATTCTTGAAAACAGAACTCAAAGATTACCCGCACATGAAGAATCAATAGAGAAAAAGCACAAGCAATGATGAAATTCTTGAAAAATTGATGAAAAGTGTTTATGAAAAAAAATGGAGAAAGTGAGAGAATTTGTGATTTTTTGGCTTTGATCTGAAAATTGTGATTATTCTCCTGTGATTCTGTTAGCATTAAGGCTTTATACCAATGTGTTAATCCACCCTTAATCATGATTAGCCAATTTTTGATGATTAGTGAAATATGCTTCTTTGTGCCATTTGGCCTTTTTGCCCTTGAATGATTAGAACCAATGTAACAGTGATTTATCACTTTGAACAAGTCACAAATTGCATTTAGAAGCTATTGGAATTGGTCCCATGTCGAAATTCCATGTACTTTGAGTTTTGGACCATTTTGCCCTTGCATTTTAATTGGTTCACTTAAAAAATGACCTTTTTATGTGAAGGCTTTTGGAAAAATGTGATGATGGATTATGAAAGTACACATCAAATGTGGTTTGCTCAAAGAAGAACCATCCAATTTGGCCATTCCATGTGAAAGTTATGCCACTTTGAATTTAGGCATTTTTTGAAAATGATTTGACCATAACTTGCCAACCATAAATGGGAATTGAGTGTTCTTGGACTTTTTGGAATGATGAGATCAAGATCTTCAACTTTCATGTTGGACAAAATTTGATTTGAAGCTTGTATGATGAAGTATCTTTGGGGAGAAAAACTTTCCATTTTTGACAAGTGAGAATTACAGGTCATTTCCATTTTGGGAAACTTTTTGTCTGACTTCAAATCCTTCGATGATGATCTTTGAAATGCCAAATGAGGCTCATATAGACATGAATGAGACTTTTCCAACCATCTCACACCTTCCAATTCCCGATTAAATGCATAGTTGACCATAGTTGACCACAGTTGACTTTTCTAGGGTTTTGGATGACTGGGCCATGTTCTGATGAATTCCAAGCCTCTTTCAATTGAGATCTTAATCCAAAATGATATCACAAGTTATATGAACTCTTGATGAATGATCATGGTGCTCAAATTCTTCAAGAATGGTCACCATCTATTGCTCAAGGCCTGATTTGACTGTTTTGACCTAGCTAGCTTCATCTGCAAGCAACAAGGTTAGATGACAATATTTTTGTACTTTTGGTTAGTAAACATATGAAAAGCAAAGATATACAAATGCAATACATGTTTGGTGATCAAGAACCACACTCACAAAATGACCCACCCACTAGGAGGGAAGCTAGGGTATGCAATGATCCTTGAGGCCATGATATGAGATGTTATGGGCCATGAGGGATCTTAGGGACAAAATTGGGGTCTTACAGATGCCCCTATTTAAGGTCATTCTAGCGGGAGAAGTGAAGTTTAGAAATCTTCATCTCGACGCGGTAGAATGGGCTTAAATAATAGTAATGAGACAAATTTTGGTCCCTAAGAGACCTCATGATGCAGATGTATGCATGCAGAAGACATAAACTCTGTGGAGAATATGATTCGCACAGAAGAAAAGACGATCCATCGGAGTAATTTGCTCACCAGGAACAGAGACTCTAACAAGACTCTTATGGGGATAATAAAGAAAAAGAATGCGTGAGCAGGACACGACTTCAAGTTGGGGAAACAAAACTGACACAACGTGAACAAAACACGACTTTGATTAGGATAACAGAAAACAAACTGGAGACCTCACTGGGGAAGTAAAGGACTCAAGCCGGGGAAAAGAGCAATTCCAAAGGAAAACAAAATCGCTGGAAAGACTCAAGCTGACTCGCGAAATGCATGTACTGGGGAGAACACCAATACAGCAACACACAAATAGAAACACAATTCCGCTGGGGAAATCTAGAAAAAACCTTCCAGGGGAAACCAAAGGATGAGATGTCACCGGTATAAGGGTAACAAACTCAGGAAGAATGAATATCTAAGACCGGTATAAGGGTGATAGATATCAATCAATCCAAACATCTGAGAAAGACTTGAAAAAGGTACATAAACTCAGGGAAATCTGACTCCACAGGGGACCAAAGTCATAATAGGGAGTAGACAGGACGGAAACACCAGGGATACCGAGGTATATAATAGGTGACCGACCGAAACGTGAATTGGTATATATGCCAAAACACTCATCATCCAAAAGGAGGGCTTGAAAAAGCAAATCAAACTTACAGGGTGGACATTCGAATCCACTACGGGAAGACGAATCTTACTCAACTGGGGACACAAACCCAAAGAGTGCACGAGATACAATATCCATTACCGTCAAAACGTGGATAAGAATACTCGCATGAGATATATTATCTATTACCGGCAAACCGTAGATAATAAACTCGCATGGTAAGAAACACCAGGGATACCGAAGTATATAATAGGTAATCTACCGAAAATGTGAATTGGTATATATGCCAAAACACACATCCGAAACACAAACTGGTTAAAGGATGGATATTCGACTCTACAAAGAATACGAATCTTGCTCAGTTGGGGAAAATCAACAAAGGATTCCAACTAAAGAGCGCATGAGAAATATTATTCATTACCGGCAGACCGTGAATAATATACTCGAAAGGAAAAGACACCAGAGATACCAAAGTATATAATAGGTGACTAACCAAAAAGAGAGACAATCGATACCAAGCATCCGGGTAAACGAGAGACAACTCAAAAGGATAAATTGCAAGCATCCGACAATTATCCAACAACAGAGAACATTCGACTCCGCAGAGGGAAATAACGAATCTTACTCGACTAGGGAAACACAAAAGGTTTCAACTGAAGAGTGCATGAGATATATTATTCATTACCGGCAGACTGTGAATAATATACTCGCATGGAAGATTATCCACAACCGGTTATTGGGTTAACAAAGGATAAATCGACCGAAAAGAAAGGCATCGGGATACCAAACTAGGTATATAAAGATGACCAATCAAAGGGAGCAACTATCATTACCAAGCAAACGGGTAAATGAAAGACGATCCGCTGAGGATAAATTGCAAGCATCCGGCAATTATCCACAGGGACTAGCTAGGGATACATTGATAAACAACCAATGATCCGGGGAACAAATCACTAGCAAACGGTGAAAAGACCCACTGGCGACTTCAAAAGGAATAACATTGCAAGCATACGACAATGATCCAGAAGACTTGCTGAGGATAAATTGCTAGCATCCGGCAATTGTCCAAAAGCAAAGAGGTAATATCAACATCGAACAACGAATGAAGATAACCGCAAAGAGTAACCATCATCAGTTAGGATGAGCAACAAGGTTAACTCTGCAAAGGGGAGAAATTAGGGTTTACAACTACCGAATACGGGGTAGAATACCAAAATCTGGCTGAGGAAACAAGAGGTTAACACTACCGACTACTGGGTAGAACCAAAGACTCAGCTGGGATAAAATTGCAAGCAACCGGCAATTATCCACCTGTACCACAAGGTACAAAACTCCGATGGGGAGAACAAAATCACAACATGGGATTTACAACTACCGAATACGGGGTAGAAGACCACAAACTCCACTGGGGATAGAGTGAATGAAGGCCAAATACTGAGCACTTATTCAACTTATACCACAGGAAAACGCAAACTTTGTTGGGGATAAAAATCACAACAACAGAAAAATCCACCATCAACCAGAACGAACCACAAAGGTTACCTCTGATAGGGGAACAGGAGATAGGACTTACGACTACCGAATACGGGGTAGAAGCCATACTCTGGTGGGAATAACCACAAATTAGGGTTTACCTCTACCGAATACGGGGTAGATAACCAAAAACTCTGCGTGGGGATAGAATAAATCACGAATCCGCACGAGAAACCAAAAAGGGTTTATAACAAACCACAAACTCTGTTGGAGAGTAAGAAAATAGGATTCACGACTACCCACAACTAGGCCGAAAACCAACAACTCTTGCCGAGGAATAAAAGGTATATAACCACCAATTCCGTCAAAAGGGCAAGGACAATAGGACTTACAACTACCGGTATAAAGGTAGAAGCCAATCGACTCTGGCTGAGGAATAAAAGGTATATAACCACAAATTCCGCCAAGAGGAAAAGAGGAACAATAGGACTTACAACTACCGGTATCAGGGTAGAGGCCCGAAAACTCCGCTGGGGAACAACCCACTGGGAAGCACAAGACATTGACAAAACGCCAATTCGGGAATATTCCGAAAAGACAGACTGAATCAAGACACGTCCTATGAGGATATAACTCGATAGGAGCATCCATCCCAATATATATGTTGGGAGGAAACGGAAGAAACCGTCATCCACGAGGAAGTATCTCGGTGGGGAACTGCAGAAGGAAAGACAGACTTTTTCTGCTTATGGGGCTGACTCTATATTGAGAGATTTAAAACCCGACATCCGCTTGGGGAGATCCCTTAGAGAGATCTATGAAACCCATAGCAGGAGACAAACAAACAAGAGATATATGGCAAACAATGCAACATGATTATCTGAATGTTTCATGAATATGCATGAATATGCGTGTTTTATGTTTGATGAATGCTGACAAAACAGACATATCTAACACAACAGTCCAGGAATCAAACGTCCGGTACTATACTTCCAGGGGAAAAACCAGCTGGAAAGCCAATCTGCGGAGATTTAACATGCTATAAAGCAAAGATCTGCGGGTACTGCTGGGGAGCAGCGGATCAGAGATATCAGGATACACCAAATCTCTGAGTAATGAATCAGCGAAAGTCCCATTTAGGGCACAGAAAGTCACAACGGGCGAAACAGCCCCCAAGACGAATCTGTTGGGAACAAGAGAAAATCTCAAAAAAAAATCTGCAGGGGATCTCAGCATCAACTGAGAAACAAAAATCATAGCAACTCCAAACAAATTCGGGGAACAACCCACTGCAGGAGAATGAACATCATCCGAGTAGAACATAACTGCATAAGCAACTCTACTGGGGAAAACCGTCAGCTACCCTCTTGGGGAACAACCCACTGAAGGAGAAAGCACCACACAAGTAGATTCTGCAACAAACCACTCTACTTGGGGAGAAAATGCCTATGAAGGATCACATCAGTAGATTCTGCAATACAAGCCACTCTACTGAGGATCAAAGCAATCAGGAAATCAATCCAATCTCTGGATGACGGAGCCATCAACCAACCATACTGGGGATTGAAGATTCAACAGGCAATATTGCCACAACAACCATTCTGCAGACAATGTCGAGGAGAGATGGATGAAAGATACTGGGATATTCACCCAATCAACCGCTGAGTAGGAAAATAAATCCTGTTCTGCTGAGGAGGACCAACACTCTGATAGAGAGAAATCAACAACTCTACCGGCAACTGCACTGGAGAGGGTAACAATGACCTGCTAGCGACCACGATGGGGATATCAATAACCACTCTACACGCGACCGTGCTGAGGATGGATAAAGTACGGGGATAGCAACCCACCGACTGAATCTTCCAGAAATAATATCCATGATGGAGAGAAACTGCTGCTGGAGAAAACTGAGTCTTCAACAACACTCTGCTTGCGATTATGCTGGGGAACAACCCCACCAACAACTCTGCTTGAGGAACAACCCCAACAAAGATCTGGAGAAAGGGATACAACCAAACCATGGATATGAACAAAAGTCTTACCTGTTAGGAATCATACCACCCTTGGGAGAGCACTGAGACATCCTCAGGTATCCTTTCAACATTGTGAATATTCACTTTGTTTAAAACAACAATTTTGAAAAATTTGATTTGTTTAAAACAATGATATTTTATCAATTAAAACATGCAAAACATTTGTTCAATTGAAACAAACAAGAGTGCAAATAATTGGATGAAAAGCTCAAATTTATTTGATGGAATGGTAGCCTGCAAATGGCAAGACTCCATAGATCTGTACAAAGTTGAAATCAGTGATATATATTGGAAGAGGGCTACATTGAACATAATGATCCTTTCTCTACCAATTTGAATCTCGATGTATCCGAAGCTTCAGTTGACGACGAATCGAGAATCCTCTGACGAAAAGACAGCTGGTGAACAGAAAGTCTTGTCAGGATGCAGTTACTTGCCAAATCCCTAATTTTGCTTGATTGCCCCAGGGTGAGGTACTCAATCTAGCGGGATGCAAATATATATCTTTCGAGTCTCTAATTTTTGCCTGGATTACCTTTGCGGGTTCTCCACCGAGACGCTCATTTCTGCCTAAGCCGCCCTTTCGGGTTTTCAACTTAGCGAGCTATTCTGTTTTTCATTTGCATATACTTTTTTTTTAGGCAAGGTATTTCTTGACTGCATCTGAATTCACAGGACGATTGAAATCCTCCTCATCCATTGTTGTAAGCATCAAAGCACCGCCTGAAAAGGCTCTCTTAACAACATATGGACCCTCGTAGTTTGGAGTCCACTTGCCCCTGGAATCGGGCACGAAAGACAAAACTTTCTTGAGCACGAGGTCACCTTCTCGGAACACACGAGGCTTGACCTTCTTATCGAATGCTTTCTTCATTCTCTGCTGATATAACTGACCATGACACATGGCAGTTAATCGCTTCTCTTCGATCAAATTCAACTGGTCGTAACGACTCTGAATCCATTCAGCATCAGTCAACTTGGGACTTGAGGGTATACTTTTTCTTTTTTTTTTTTAAAAGATTTGAAAAAAATTTCCTGATTTTTGATTTTTCTTATTCTTTTTCACCCTCTCCCTTTTTTTTACATTACATTTGTAATGCCCCAGTTTGACTGTTTTGCCGATCCTTATGATACAGCTGAATGAGCTTACTTTGTGCTCAAGAAGTCGGGTAATCTCGTCAGGAATCCCCTTCAACATCATCTTCCTCTGCTCCGAATACAAAGAATTCAAGATTGGGAGATGGCGTTGGATCATTATGTTCAATGGGTTTAGAAATCCCTGCATAATGATTCTGGATAATGAAAGCTTTTTGGATTTAAACAAGCAAATCATTTATGCAGATGAAAAAGTTGTTTTATTGTTTTTCAGGGTTTTTTGTGATCACTGATTTCATGCAAAAAAAGCAAAAAGTGAAAACAAATGGAAAAACAAATGTTTGACAATGCATTAATTGAATGAAAACATCATTGTTTTAAATGTTGCCAACAATGTCACCACTTCTCCTTTTGGCATGGGAGAAGGGTTTCAAACAAAGTGAACAATTACTCTGATCTATGGATGACTGTAGGAACATCTACAGCGACCCAATTGTGGCAGACACCACCAGGTATGATGAAATTGTTCAGATCTTCTGCATCCTCTTCCAAGATAGCAGCAACTTCTTCAGGTTGATCAGCATGGATGAATCCTCCACTTGTGAATAGACCTTGCTCATTATATGCCCCAGAACAGTAGCCAATGTCAGCCCGGGATTGGTTAACCAGGAATAAATCCATCAACAGTACTTAGTCTGGCAAAATCCTCCTTGAGTTCACAATTCTCTTGTTCAGGATGATCCATAAATCTGGAAGAGTTGGCTCTGGGATAGTACCGGCGAGGTGCGTCTTCAAAATAAATGAAGATCGCAGGGTCAGACCACAGGACGGGAGACCGGAATGAAACACCCGCTTATGCAAATGATGCATGAAGTGTTTATGCATATGCTTGTTTTTTATTTCAAAGAAACTCAAGGGTTTTATTTGCAAACTTTGAAATATTAACATTTTGATCATATATGAGAATATCTCATCAGATATATCAGGTGAAAAAAAAATTCCGGTTTTTTCATGTTTGAAATTTTTTGCAAATAAACTCCTTTGAGTTCCTTGAAAATTTTCTTTTTATCTGATGATATGGATGCAGATGAATGCATGAATGCAACAATCACACTCAAGGATCAAGCAAGGCACACCAAACAAAGGTCATGGGAAAGCTCATTGTATCCCTAATATCAATCATCCATTTTGGTGGATTTAGGTTTTCACCTTATCAACACCCAAGTTCCATTGATATTAACGGTACGTGAACCGGCTCTGACATCCTTAATATCAATCATCCATTTTGGCGGATTATGGTTTACACCTTATCGACGCCCAAGTTCCATTGATATTAAGGTTGTCTGAATGACTCAACCATGAATCACGGGTTTGCTGAGAGTCACGAGCATGGAGTTTCAGTTAAGAACCACCCAAAGGGAGTGTACTAGGGTTTATACCTGCCAGACATGTTCTATCAGAGGTTCCCATAATCATCGTCCCATCTCTCGAATATTATCGGAGGAACGAATACTCGTATTCCAAAAATATTCTCAAGAGAGACTCTTATGAGTGTAGTATCGCGTAACAATCGCATCAGATCTTACATCTGAACGACTTCCGCACTACGTCCTAAAAATAGGCCGAGATGGGTTTGGTAAACTAAGGTCCTTGGCTTCTAAGGCACATGATTGAAGGAATAATGCCTAACCACAAATAACTTGTGTGACATTATTAATCCAACATGACCTCCACCAAGTGAATGGACTCGCAAGTCAACTGGCTAAGGAATACTCCACACCAATCGACAAGACTATGCCATTCTCCTATCCTAGAGTGCACTCGAGTTCGGGTACAGAACTCATCTCACAGAGATCACCAAAGCAAACAGCAATTGTATATCAAGCAATTCAAACATTACAATCAATACAGTTATCCCAAATTGTACAAAAATATGTCAAATAACACATAACAATATATCATACAACAAAGGTGAAAAGTAGGCAATACCACCAAGGAACATCCCCAGCAGAGTCGCCACTTTTCTGTAGCGGTGTATTCGTCACTATATGATCTATCGATTAAATCATAAGCAAAGTATACAATAAACATAGAGTCGCCACCGCACTTTTATTTATCCAAGGGACTGGCTAAAAAGCGAACAAAAGCCTAAGAAGTTTTACACGTAGAAAACCAATGAAAAGATCAGAGATCGGGGTAAGGGGTAAATTACGCAATGGGAAGGTGTTAGGCACCCATCACGTCCTAGGTACTCCTAGGGAACCTTTTTCACACTTGTTGTATAAGAAAAATATTTATTTGTTTTTGACATATTGTGCAAACATGAGTGGGATGATGAGAAAAGAATGTACATGTTAATTATTTTTGTGTTCGAACGGATGAACCCGTTGCCTACGTACCTTCCATCAAAGGTAAGGATCAAAACGCCGTAGTTCGGCTAAAAACTTCCAAAAGTTAGTGGATTCAATTTTAAAACAAGAGCACTAAGGCTTTTCATTACCAATGGGAGAAAACTCAACCTGAATCAACAGTCCACCATGCGAGGACAGCTTCGACGTACTAGAGGGGTTAGCCCTGTTTTCAGTACGGAAGTCTTACGATCGACTCACTAAGGATAAGGTAAGGTTTACATCAACCACTATGGTAATTGAAACCTACGGCTAATGTATGAAAAACATATTAACAATGGACAAAGCCACAAAATCATTTGAATGGGTGAAGTTAATTGATTGGGAGTATTTACAAAGTATGGTCAAAGTATGATTAAAGTCAATTCAAAATGAAGTATTAACAAAAGTGAAGTTTGAAAAATCATGGACTTAAGGTCCAAGTTTCTAATTTGGAAAGAAGTGAGAATGTTTGCACAACATGTATATACAAGTTGGAAAAGTCAACAATGTGAAAAGGGATTTGAAACAAAAGGTATGGATGATGGTGGAGTGTAAAACTTCCTAGAGGTTCACCTCTTGAAATCATATAGAAGATGATTCAAGTGTGTCCTTTGGAATGAGGAACAATGCAAGTTAGTAAAAATGAAAGACACGGTAATACCGGATGCCACTCAATGGTCTTACTCCAATCTCACACAAAAGCGGATACCGGATACCAATAAATGGATTTACACCAATCTCCTAAAATGAATACTGATACCGGATGCCAATAAATGGTCTTACTCCGATCTCACACAAAGCAAAAACAAAAACAAAACATGGAAGTCAACTGCCAATCTATCTGGACTTAGGTTAACCTCCACATATGATCATAGGAACACAAATGCCAAATTACCTGGGCTTACAATGAATCCTCACATACAACAACAAGCTCAATCAAAGAGCAAAGAGGATATGAGTGACCAATGAAGTGGTCTTACACTCTATCCCTTCCATGTCATAGGAACAACAGCCAATCAATATGGACTTACAATTGTCCTCAATGGGAAAACATCAATGTCACAAGGACAAATGAAATGATCATGCACTAATGGCAAACAATGATGATGAATGCACAATGGCAATCAAGGATGGTAAATGCACAACGGCAAATCAAGTAATCATGTATAAATGAATCAAGTAATTAATCACATAAATTCAAGTAGCACACACTATAACCATTCAATTAGGCTCAATCAAAAGGGTGAGGCATTAAAGCCAACTGGAATAGGGTTAAAGTTGCTCTTAACCTTGCCATTGAGGGGCTAAGGTGAAGCAGATGAAAGGACATGAGGGATGTGCCTCATTACTCTTATCTCTGGTCAGAGAGAGTATTGAATATCAGAAGGTGTGGGAGTTCAGAAAGATGGAACTCTCTCCACATTTTAGACTCGATAGATCTTGGGTTTGGATCCCAATGCTACAACCATGGAATGGGAGCAAGGAGAAGACTCACAGAATAGTGGGAGATAGGCTACATATCTCTTATATCCACCAATTGCCTTTAAAAGGGCTTTACCTGCTTGGGGACAATCATAAACAATCACAAACATTGCCTCTTAAGGAGGACTTCAGACAGTTGCCTGGCTAAATAACAAGCCAGGTCTTCCAGACTACATGAAGAAGAAGGTGTTATACCTCAATGCAAATTGCTATTAAGCAAAGCAAAGCAAGTTCTTAAGAGAACTGAGCAACTAAGGGTACCTGAAATCAATCAAATATAATCAGCATCCCAACATAAACAAAACAACAACATAAGAATCAATCAACAATCAAACAATAATATGCATAGCACAAAGCCCAAGTGAACCAAGCACCCTACAACACAAACACATTAGTTCACAATAGTCAAATGAAACAATTCAATTATGAATCAACCTCCTTAAGGCATTAGCTTCTTAACCTGAAAAGTCAAAGTCAAACTCAAACATGAGTAACAAGACCACTAGGACAAGCCTAGGGTCCAAAGGATGGAAAAAATGTAAAACAGCAAGTGGATCATGATCAAAGTCAAGATAATTCAAATAAGAAGAGATCCCAATTGGTCTCATATCCAAACTATGCACTAATTCCATTTTATGCACAAATTAAGACAAAGTGAGCAAAGTTGAATCACATATGAACAACCAGAATGACTTCAGTCAAATAAATATCAAAACAGCTCAATAAATTCCATAAAAATTCCACCTCAAACAGAACATATTCAAGGAGCTACATGTCAATTTTCATGCAATTTGGACAAAAGGAACCATGGGAATTAAATCAACATGTCAAGGCATGCAAAAACACAACCAAATTAGGTCACCAAAATGTACACCAACTTCAATCAATGGTAAAACAGTGATATCACATGGGAAATGAATGGGACCAAAGCCAAATTAAAGCTATACATGTTAGGAAGCACTCCACCAAATTTCATATTCATGGGATAAGGGATGAGCATTTAACAAGTCATGTAAGTTTACTACTCAATCAAAACCCTAAAAATGCTAAACAGCAATCAAAAATCCAAATCAATTAGAAAATGGATCAATTAAATCCACAAAAAATCAGGGTGAAACCTAACATATAAAAGATATCTCATGCAAAAAATCAGAGCCATAGGCCTAATGAAAGCATAGAAAATAAATCATGAACTCAGCATAGCATAGTGTGACACATATTGTCACACTCAAAAAGAATATGTCATATCTATCAAACCAGAGATCCAAAAATTACAAACTATATACCAAAATCTCCAGGAATGAGTCAAGAATCATCATATGAAATTTCATTAAATTTGGAGTAAGCATGATTATTTGGTGATTAAAATGGTAAAACATATGAAAATAGCACACATGACAAGAATCAATAAGCCATTCTAAAATTCTACCAGGCACAACTTACACTACTATGCCCAAAAAATTCTAGAGAAAAATTGGGATCCAACAAAAAAACTCCCATCTAATTTGGATTAATATTGGATTTTATATGATTTTTAGAAGATTTGTTAATGATTGAAATAATTATTTAAGGATTTAATGAATTAATTTAAATACGAGTGGCATTTCCATAATTCTCTAGCCAAGGCCAAAACGACAGTGTAGCATTTTAATGTGTTGTCAGCGCGTGATTGGACGAATTTGGTGGGAAACAGGTTTTCAAATTGGCACAATACAGAAGCAGATCAAAACGCGAAGATTTTCCAGAATTGCTTCGTGTTCGTCCGTGTTCGTCGTCTTCATCACCTTCAGATGCGGTTACGAGCAATCGTGCACCAAAACACGCAAACGACATACCGATCTCTCCGTCTCTCAGTGTAGATTACGAATATGTCCACGAAAATGTCTAAAGATTATCACACACAAAGATCCGATCGAAAGAAGTTTTGATGCATAAACTTAGATCTACAATATCTTGATGCATAGTGGATGAAATTGCGTGGTTCAAACGCCAAAATGATCTATGTTCAACGCACTACAAGACGCATACAACAATTGCAACAATTAGAAGGTTCGAAAATCTCACCTTCTTGGAGTACAGTGTGGAATCTTTGCTTGTTTTGATCCAATTCTCGAAAACAGAAGGAGTGTAATGATTATGAAGATGAATGATGATGATTTCGCAGCTCAACAGGTCTTGATCATGAAGAATTTTCCACTTGCCATTAATGAGTGAAGCTTTCAACAGTTGAGTTTTGGATCGGTTTTTACTTCAATTCTTGAAAACAGAACTCAAAGATTACCCGCACATGAAGAATCAATAGAGAAAAAGCACAAGCAATGATGAAATTCTTGAAAAATTGATGAAAAGTGTTTATGAAAAAAAATGGAGAAAGTGAGAGAATTTGTGATTTTTTGGCTTTGATCTGAAAATTGTGATTATTCTCCTGTGATTCTGTTAGCATTAAGGCTTTATACCAATGTGTTAATCCACCCTTAATCATGATTAGCCAATTTTTGATGATTAGTGAAATATGCTTCTTTGTGCCATTTGGCCTTTTTGCCCTTGAATGATTAGAACCAATGTAACAGTGATTTATCACTTTGAACGAGTCAAAATTGCATTTAGAAGCTATTGGAATTGGTCCCATGTCGAAATTCCATGTACTTTGAGTTTTGGACCATTTTGCCCTTGCATTTTAATTGGTTCACTTAAAAAATGACCTTTTTATGTGAAGGCTTTTGGCAAAATGTGATGATGGATTATGAAAGTACACATCAAATGTGGTTTGCTCAAAGAAGAACCATCCAATTTGGCCATTCCATGTGAAAGTTATGCCACTTTGAATTTAGGCATTTTTTGAAAATGATTTGACCATAACTTGCCAACCATAAATGGGAATTGAGTGTTCTTGGACTTTTTGGAATGATGAGATCAAGATCTTCAACTTTCATGTTGGACAAAATTTGATTTGAAGCTTTTATGATGAAGTAATTTTGGGGAGAAAAACTTTCCATTTTTGGCAGGTGAGAATTACAATTCCCGATTAAATGCATAGTTGACCATAGTTGACCACAGTTGACTTTTCTAGGGTTTTGGATGACTAGGCCATGTTCTGATGAATTCCAAGCCTCTTTCAATTGAGATCTTAATCCAAAATGATATCACAAGTTATATGAACTCTTGATGAATGATCATGGTGCTCAAATTCTTCAAGAATGGTCACCATCTATTGCTCAAGGCCTGATTTGACTGTTTTGACCTAGCTAGCTTCATCTGCAAACAACAAGGTTAGATGACAATATTTTTGTACTTTTGGTTAGTAAACATATGAAAAGCAAAGATATACAAATGCAATACATGTTTGGTGATCAAGAACCACACTCACAAAATGACCCACCCACTAGGAGGGAAGCTAGGGTATGCAATGATCCTTGAGGCCATGATATGAGATGTTATGGGCCATGAGGGATCTTAGGGACAAAATTGGGGTCTTACAGTAGGGTATGGAAGCAGTCCTACATGTTGAAGTGGAGATTCCTTCTCTAAGAGTCCTGTTGGATGTCAAGTTAGACGAAGCTGAATGGATTCAGACAAGGTTCAATGAGTTGAGTCTTATCGAAGAGAAGCGAATGGCAGCCATTTGTCATGGGCAGTTGTATCAGAGTCGAATGAAGAGAGCCTTTGATCAGAAAGTGCGTCCTCGGTGTTTCTAAGTTGGAGATTTGGTGTTGAAAAGGATCCTTCCTCCTCAGACAGATCACAGGGGCAAGTGGACTCTTAACTATGATGGACCGTATATTGTCACCAAGGTTTTTGATGGTGGGGCCTTAATGCTTGCAACTATGGATGGTGAAAACTTCACTTCCCCTGTGAACTCAGACGCAGTTAAAAAATACTTCGCATAAAATAGACCCGCTGAACAGTAAAAAGAATAGTCCAGGCAAAAATGGGCATCCTGACGAACCAAGAAAATGAAAAGGTTCGGGCAAAAATTAGGGATTAAAAATGAAAAGATCGTACACCCGATAAGTTGAAAACCTGAAAAGGCAACTTAGGCAAAAATGGGTATCCCGGTGGATTGAAAACCCGAAAAGGGCGATCCAGGCAAAAGTTAGGGATTAAACGAATGACTGCGTTATGAGTAGTTCTGAATCTCATCTCGTGTCAATGACTGGAAACTTTTGAAGGATATGAAACAGTCCAATCACTCTTTTCAAAAAGCTGATCATCTGGAGGATCTTGAAGACGAGCAAGTCATAGCAGAATTGGAACCCGATAGAAATCCATTTCACATTGCCATTAGATTAATTTCTGTTTTTATCTTTTGTGCGATTACCTCTTTCCAGGGATTACTTCCTGATGTAAATGCCTATTCAGAGGCCATTCAATCAATAAAACCATGTTATTCATTACATCTCTGTTTTCATTTTCATTTTACTGTTTTGTTTGCAAAAATGACGTCCGAATTTTTGATAAACATTGCATCATGAAACATAAGAGCTTTACAACTACATGCTTAATAAACATTTAAAATTGCTGTAAATTTTAAGTGCTTGGGATCTTCTATTCAGAACAGGTACACTCGGGGCATTTCCTTAAGGTACCCAGCAGATGATCGCGGATGTTTTCCCCCAACAGTCGAAGTTGGTATCTTATCCCTGCAGAGCTGATCAGAGCATTGGGTTCTTCGATCCCCAACTGGCTCTCACTGCTGTACTTCCCCAAGCATTTGTTTCAGATTATACACTCCCCAGTAGAGTTGACAGTGCCAGACTATATATCCCTAGCGGAGTTGACAGTGCCAGACTGTATCTTCCCAGCAGAAGCAGCTGCTCCTCAGAGTTCGATGCCAGATCGATGATCTCGACACCAGATCCATGGTCTCTTTCCTTGAAGCAGAACCTCGGTACCGTGTCGGTGTTTGCTTCCCCTGCTAAGTCGTCTCTCTCGCAGATTATGGTTGCCAGAACCACTATCGCTTTCCCCAACAGTAGGTTTTCAATGTTGTTCTCTCCCCAGTCAGAGTCTCGGTATTTCGTCATTGCTAGAACACCGTGTGGCGGGTCATTTCCCCACAGAGTTCTTTGCGCTGTGCATCTCCAACAGCCTTGCCAGGATCCAGAAGATGGTGATCATTTCCCCAGCAGAATTCCTTGCCTCGGCTTGGCATTCTATCCAGCATGTTGCATCCCTGCATGTAGAATCATATTGCATTACATAGCATTTCCATTTTCATGGAGCATTACGCCATTGAAAAATTCAAACATACGCATGTGAAGCATAAAACATTCTCGGTATCCCAAGTGATAAGCCAGAAGTTGTTTCTAATACTCAGACTGAAGATTGTTCATGACTTACCTTTATTATCCCCAGCAAGTGTCATTGGCCCATGCGCCACCTCTATTATCTTTCCCTATTTCTGCCGATGCTGACAGGCATGAAGTTTTTCCGGTATTCAGACCGAAGTGGCATTCAGGCCAATTTTCCGATGTTCAGATCGAAGAAGTTTCCAACATTCAGGTCGATGCAACTTGCGGCATTCAGGCCAGTTTTCCGATGTTCAGATCGAAGAAGTTTCCGACGTTCAGGTCGATGCAACTTGTGGCATTCAGGCCAATTTTCCGATATTTAGATCGAAGTGGCATTCAAGCCAATTTTCCGATATTCAGATCGAAGTGGCATTCAGGCCAATTTTCCGATATTCAAATCGAATTGGCATTCAGGCCAATTTTCCGATATTCAAATCGAATTGGCACTCAGGCCAGTTTTCCGATGTTCAGATCGAAGAAGTTTCCGACATTCAGGTCGACGCAACTTGTGGCATTCAGGCCAGCCTCTCGGTGTTCAGACCGATATTAATAATCTCATATCTTCCGATGTTCAGATCGAAGTCATTTCCAGTATTCAGACTGGTGAGCGGCATTCAGGCCATGGTTATTTCTATGAAACCATTTATTTTGGTATCCAGGTTAACATTCTTTTTCGGTATTCAGACTGACTCTCACCGTACCAGACAGATTCTTCTTTCAAGACCACCTCTTTGCCGATTCTGACAGGCATTGTTACTTCACTTCACTTCAGTGCAAATTTTCGGGCTTTTATTGTATTCAATCCCTTGACACCTCGAAAGTGCGAAAGTCGCTGCTATCTTCTTTTTGGGTCTCCAGTTGATTAAATAGGGGCAGCTGTAATACCTCAAAATTTGCCCCTTCGGAAAAAAAAAACGAAAAAAAAACGAAAAAAAATAAAAAACGAAATAAAATAAATAAATAAATAAATAAAATATAACAGAAAAATCTTGGACTTGGACCTCTCTCTTTTGAGCCCACAAAGTCACAAAAATCAGGTTATAAATTCTAGACTTCCATCTCCCAAAAAAACCCTGGGGAAAAAGATAGTGAGAGAAGAGCTAACAAGTTCAGAGCAACCTCCAGAGACTGAAGGGAACTCATTTGCAAAGAACCAATTCCCTCTCATATAAACCCTAAGATTATTCTGCAAACCCAACCGGGCAATTCAATTTCATTCGATCTCTCCAATCAGGTTTGCCCTATTTCCACTACTTTATACTTTCAACCTGAAATTTTTGATACCCTTTTGATGCATGTGTTTGACAAGAGGTTTAGACCTCCTACACTTGGTTGCTTTTTGTGAATTTTAATGGCATGATTCATGTGGTTACATTTTGATTTGGGGCAACTCTTGATTGCACCCCATATTGTTTCTCTAACCTGTTTGTTGAGCTTTTGTGAGGGCTCACATGACTCCTGAAAGGATATCTTGCTTGGCATTCCACTTTATTTGTGGGATACCATTTGAAGGTTTATTCCGATTACCTGTATTGACTTGCTTTCTTTGATGGTGCCAGCTTGAGAGATTTATGGGTTTCTTATTACTTTAGTTGTTGTTACTCCGGATCTTTATCCGTGTGGTAGATCTCTTGATCCTTTATCTTTCCCGCATTTTACCGCTTTCTTAGCTGGAAGACCTCAATAGGAGGCAATGTTTTCTTTTGTTTGTTTACTTTTGTGCCCAAAGACCTCCAAGAAGAGGCATCAGTGCTAAAGACCTCCTTGAATAGGCAATTGACGGATAAAAGGGATTTGTAATCAATCCCCCGTTATTCAATGTGTCGTTCTTTAAGATCACACTACGTGTCGATGCTTCAGAACAAAAGCCCAAGATCTTTTGTCCGGTCAGTCAGTGGAGAGGGTTCCACCTTTCTGAATCCCCACTTTTTGTCATGAGCTCACCCTGACCAGGGTTAAGAGTTATGAGGTCTTATCCTCATTACCCTTTTGATCTGCTCACCCTGACGGTCAATGTCAGTGGTTAAGAGCCCATTTGATTACCTATTCCATGGCTTGTTTGTCGAGGTTGATATGACCCCTCTTGACTAAAGCCCTACCATGTATGTTTGAGCCCCCTTGTTGGCGTGTTTATTTTATGCATGTTTTTTTTTGTATGGTGTGATCGTCTCCCTATAGGATTGCTAGGCTTCGTATAGTCTCTCGTTTGCATGACAATTAAGGTAGCACTGTTCCTTCGTCTAGGACTTCCTTTTTGGAAGAGCATTCCTAAAACACAACAAACTCATTGATTTTTCTTCTCCTAAGAACACGTTAACTCCTTCTACTACAGGCGAGTAAGTCTCCAAAGGTCGAGCATCCGGTAGATTGCGTAGTAACGTCGTTCATCCAAAAACACAACCCTTAACCCGTAGGTAGCCGAACTACAGCTTGCTCTGATTCTCATTCCAGATGAGATACGTAGGCATAAGACGTGATGTCTTCGTGAGCACACTCATCTTTAACCCATAGGTAGCCGAGCTACGAAGACTCTGATTCTCATATTCAGATGAGATACGTATGCAGTGGATGCGACATCCGTGCGAGTCATTTTCTTTTGACCCCTCTTTTAGTAAATAGTACATTAGATAAACCCACACCCTTTAGACAAGAACAACAAGCGTGGATCCCGTAGAGTACTACGGATGCGTAGGGGTGTTAATACCTTCCCTTCGCATAATCGGCTCCCGAACCCGAGATTTGGTTGCGAGACCTTGTCTTTTCCTTTCCTTTTTCCAGGTTTACTTTGAGCGTTTCCTTTCCCTCCTTTGGGATAAATAACGCGCGGTGGCGACTCTTCTGTCATTTCTTTCTCGCCGGTTGTTTTTTCGCATCTCCTTTTTCAGGTTGCGACACTTAGGATTAAAACATGGGAACCAGGTCAGATGGCTTGGACCTTGCCAACACACCACCAGAGCCCTAGCTCTGGTCATCTTCTCCGGTGGACCTCACCGGACTAGTCCACCCTCAACCAAATTAAAAATGAAAAGTGAGTACATGTTTTTGAAGGAAAAATGCTCAGGAGCACGAACCTGGCCTCCATTTCTTCCAATTCCAAGTATATAGAAAGATACATGGATTTGAAATTTGAGGTCCATGATCTGAGTTGCTTCGATTTGACCTCAAAACAACTCAATCGTGTTGCCTACATTGGTAGGACTTCATCCAACCAAAAATCAAAGAGAATGGTGAAGAATTTAGAGAATCGAAGGCTCAAAGTTTTAGAAAAATCACCTTCGGGTAGCTTCAAATTGGCTTGATCTCGATCTGAATTTACTTGATTCTTCCTCCACTTGCTTGCAATGATCAATTGAGATGAGAAAGGCTATGAACCCTTGGAATTTGAACTTCAAAACAGAAGGTGAAATTCAAACTCGATTTTAAAGAAATCTTCAAGGAATTCTATGGTGTGAGGTTCTGAGATCTCTTGGCAAAGCTTGGGAAAGGTGATTGCGTCATTCTTGAGGCAATGCACTAGTTTATATAGCCAATTGAATTCAGTTTTGCACCCCTTTGAATTTTTGACAAAATTAGAAACCATAGTGCATCGATGCATGGGCAATGATTTGGGCCTAAAGAATGATGTAATCCAACTTCAACCCCTGCATAATGAGTACTGAGGTCATCACATGGAAGCATGCAAAGGGAAATGATCATTTGAATCCAAATCTTGCCAAAATAAACCCAACAAAGTAGCTATGTGAAAGTCCCTCAAATCTTGTCCAAATGAAGTGATCTTGAACTTTTTGGAAAGGTGAGATCAAGGGGAACAACTTTAATGTTGAACACTTTTCCATTTGAAGCTTGGATCATGATGAATTTTGATGTGGAAGTTTGAGAAATCAAACATAATTGAAATATTTCTAAGTACCAAGTCAAATATCCACTTCTTCCACTTTGAAAAACTTTTTCTATGAGCTTCAAATGGAAAAAGTTCCTTCATAAAAGTTGTATATATTTCAATTCTATTAAATTTGGTCACAAATTTGACCTCATTTGGATTTTTCATGAAGGAGTTATTCATTTTAGAAGTTGAGGAAAATTTCTTGTTCAATGGTAATGGTCCAAAATGACCTATAATGTTTCCTCTTGGAACATGCCTTTTCAAGTTGATTTAGACATTTATCAAAGAATAAAATTTAGAGAGGACATATTGAAATTGATCATGAAACTTGGATGGCCTTAATCTAATAAAAATTGAGCAAGTTATGGTTCTTGGAAGTTGACCTCTTAACTAGGGCACAAACAAATTGACCTATAATCTTTCACCATAAAAAATGACTTTCCAAGAAAAACTAGATCTTGACCTCAACATGAAAGTTATTTGGAATGTAATAAGGAGTAATTTGTATCTTGGAAAAAATTTCATATGACAAAAGTTGTAGGAGATGGGGTCTAGCGAACCCCTGTTTTGACTAGTTGACTTTCTCTGGTCAACCACCTTGAACCAACTTGCAAACTTGAAGTTCTCTTAATCTCTGAGAATCATGGAGGATCATATATGTATAATATGATTTAATATGAAATATACCTTAAAATATTTGATCAAATGATAAAGAAAGTTGCTGAGAAAGTTACACAAGACACCCAGATGAATTAGAGTTTCTAAGGTAACCTAGCTTCAAACTCTTGATGATTTCTTGATTAAAATGATAAGTGAAGATTATGGGGACCCATATATGATGTCTAGAACAAATGTAAACCATCCCTTGATTAATCTCCTTGTACCGAGGGTCTTAAACCCTATATATGAGCTTGATGAGGCATTGGTGGAAGCACACACTACCTACAAAAGAAATAATGCTATACATAGACATATTTTTGGTATTTTGATTAATAAACAAAGAAAAAAAAGTATGATACAATCAAATATGCTTGATGACCTCTCCCAACGCAAACCCAATGAATGAGGGGTAAGGAGGATGCCAAGGTGTGATCCCAAAGCCAATGCATATGATGAGATAGCATGAGGGATCTTACGACCAAAATTGGGGTCTTACACTTAGACCATACATTGGTCGAGTCCATTAGGCGTGAATTTTAAGTAAATTTTATTGGGTCAAATTTTGGTTGGAACCCTCAGGAAATACTTTTAAGTTAAGTCTATTTGGCCAGTCTTTGTTCGAGTCCCTTAGGAAAGTATTTTAAGTTAAGTCTCTCAGACCAGACTTTGGTTGAGTCCCTTAGGAAATTATTTAGGCTGAACCTTGTCTGATGAGACTATAAAGTCCCCTAAGTGATGCATTAGATGATTCTGTTTTGATGGGACTCAAAGTGCTTTAAGAGAGGTTATACGTTAAGCCTACTTAATGAGACTTTAAGTCCCTTATGGAAGGCGTTGGGTATCCCAGACCAGAACTCAAATGAAACCCTCAGGAAAGACTTTAAGTTAAGTCTCTTGGCAAGACTTTGGTCGAGTCCCTAAGGCAAGACTTTAGGTTGAACCTTGTTTGATGAGAATCTAAATCCCCTTATATGAGGTGTTATGTGAGCCTATTTTTATGGGAATCCAAGTTCCTCAAGAGAGATTATACATTGAGCTAGGATGATGAGACTCTAAGTTCCTCAAGCGAGGCGTTGAGTCTCTCAGGACAGACTTCTGTCGAAACCCTTAGGCAATACTTTTAAGTTAAGTCTCTCTGGTCAGAATTTGGTTGAGTCCTTTAGGCGAGACTTTTAAGTTAAGTCTCTCATAACATACTTTGGTTGGGACCCTCAAATAATACTTTTAAGTTAAATCTTTTGGATCAGACTTTGGTCAAGTCACTTAGACAAGACCTCTAATTTAAGTCTCTTGGGAAATATTTTGGTCGGGTTCCTTAGGCAATATTTTAGGTTGAACCTTGTATGATAAGACTCTAAAGTCCCCTAGGCGTGGCGTTAGATGATATTATTTTGATGGGACCCTAAATCCCTTCTGCTTCATTATACGTTGAGTCTCTCGGGCCAGGCTTCGGTCGGAACCCTTAGGCAATACTTTTAAGTTAGATATATCAGGCCAGACTTAAGTAGCTTCCTTTAGGTTCTGCTTTAGGATGAAACTTATCTGATGTTTGTGGGGCTTCTCATATCAATTACAATCTTACACTTATCTGGGTTTGCTTCAATGTCCCTCTTTATTAACATGACACCAAGGAACTTTCATGCTCTCACCCTGATGAAACACTTGGAGGGATTTGGGAAGATGTTGTATTTCCCGACTGATTTTAGGACGTCCTTTAAGTTTGTTGCATGACTGTGCCCTTTTGCAGTATTCCTTATCATGTTATCGATGTAGAGTTCCAATTTTTGCCCTATCTGGTGGAGAATACGGAGTCCATGAGTTGCTACTAGATGATGCCTACATTCTTGAGGTCGAAGGGCATCATTGTAATAGTAGTTGTTGTGGTTTGACATGAACGCCATCTTGGATGTGTCACGAGGATCCATCTTAATTTAGTTGTACCTCAAATATGCATCCATAAAGCTTAATATGTGGTAGGTCGAGGACCCATCAATCAAGCAATTAATATCCAATAGGAGATAACGGTCCTTTGGATATTCCGTATTGAGGTCAGTAAAGTCTACACACAAATGCCACTTGTTCGATGCTTTCTTCACTAGCACTACATTGGCTAACTAGATTGGGTATTTTTTTCTCTGATGAAACCACTGCTTGCTAGCTTATTTTCCTCCTCATCAATGGCGGCTCTCTTTTCCTCGCCAACTTTCTGCTTTCTTTATGACACTGGTCTTATCGAGGGGTTGAAGGCGAAGCGATGGAACAACACTCTAGGATTTATCCCCGACATGTCGGATGAACCCAGGAAAATAAGTCGACATTTCTAATGAGTTGGTAAACTATTTCTTTCTCTTTTTATTCATAAATAAATGTGCTTATCTTCTTCACTTGGTAAGTCAAAGGGCCTACTTGAACCGCCTTCAGATCCTCAATGGGGTCCTAAATTGCAGTGTATGTGTCTTGTTCTTCAAGAAATAGGGCAGCCTCATTGGTGAGATCCTCCATCCCCATCGCCAGGCTACTCTAATAATATTTTTGGGTGCTTTCCTATTCTCCTTGAACCGTCCCGACTTTCCTACTGGGTAGCGGGTATTTTAGGACCAAGTACTTAGTGGATATAATATCCCCTAACGATTTGATGGTCGGCCTACCAAGGATGGTGTTATATGGTGATAGAGTGTCCACTATAAGGTATTTTTCTCTCATGTTGCATATTGTATCTAAGGTTGTGTGACCCCTTACCTGCACTTGCTCGCCTGAAAAACCTACTAGCAAATCCTGGAACGCCTTAATCTTGTCGAAGTTGAGCTAGATTTTCTAGAGGGTGTTTCAAAATAAGACGTTGGTTGAGCTTCCCATGTCTATCAAGACTTGCTTGATATACTAGTTTTCATGTTGCACAGTTATGACCATGGGGTCATTGTCGAAAGGATGGCTATGATGGAATCACTACTAGAGAAAGTGATGTTGACCCATGTTCCTCTCTACTTGGCTTTGGAGAGTCCACGGGATATTATGTCCGCAATTAGCACCTATCTGGTGTATTTCTTCCTAGAGGAGTTGTAACTTCCTCCGTTGGTGAAACCTATGGCCATGGTACTAACCACAAAGTTTGGATCTTTCTTGGCCATTTTCAGGAGAAGGTGGCAAAAATCACAGTGATGATGGAAAGTGTGGCCCATGTTAGTTTTACTGGGACCCCACAATAGGCACCGTTGTACTTATTAAAAATTACAAATGTGTGGAACCTTTATGACGGTAGTGGTGGCCATAAGCTATACAAAATTGGGTGGTTTTAGGACTTGCTCATAGTGGTGAGAAACCATGTTCAGTGGTGTTTTTGGCTATGGATAAAGAAAGTTCATGTGAGGTGAGAAGCTTTGTAGTTTTTGGGTGTTTCACATGTATATTTGATTTGTTTCTCTGTTCCTCAGGTTGATGTATTTAACCTATGGGCCTGAATTCTAGGTTTTCTTGGGAATTTCCACCGACAACCTAGAAATGGCAGTGGACCGTTGAATCCTTGTTTCCTAAGGAGGCGTGGGTTATACCCTTGATTCCTCTTCTACACTTTCTTTGATCAAGACACGTCTTTTCCCGCCTTTTCCCATATTAGGCGAGCACAGGTGTTGTGGGTAGTGTCATCCCTCTTACGGGCGATAGGATTCCATCACCCCTTGTAGGCGATACGATATCCTCACCATTTGTGGACCCTTCTCAAATATATCACTATAATAATCAATAAAATGGCTTCAAGTAACAAAAATAATAATAGGAGAAAATGCAAAGAAACTATTTACCCAATTCGATCAATCGATCTAAGTTTGGTAGAGATAGCAATTATCTTATTCATTATACTTGAATCGTTGTTACAAGAGATTACATAATGAATTACATGAAAATAACATTTGGAATTCTCAAACTAAACAATATTTTATACTTAAGTGTTTCCCAATCTCTCCAACTCCTAACATAAGATTTATACAAACTCAAGGTGTTTAAAGTGTTTCAGAAATCCCTTTGATAATCCAAAAGGCTTTCAAACCCCCGAGAATATAATCTTAGGAATTTCTGTCATTTGCTTCTCACTAGGATTGCTATATTTTTTGTTACCAATAAAAATGTAAGAGAGACATATTTTTAACTGTCAAAACCTCAACGGATCCTAGACATGACCCAATAACGAACAAATCCACAAAAAAACTCAAAAAGCTGACAATACCAAATAATGTTTTTATCTCTTTCTTACTTTAAGTTCTAAGGCATATTACATCAATTCGAATTATGTTTGTTGATTATTTGAATCATCATTTATCATAACTTCTTTTTGGTCTTAGGTCATAATGATTTGAATCTCATTATATAATAATTCAAATTAATATCAAATATTATTGTACATGCTAAAAGTAAAGAGGCATGTCACCCTTATGCTGGTAGGGGTGGCCAGAGGCTTTTAGAGATTGTGGTGGTTTTATGGCAACTTTACAGTGGTGAGAGACCCTATTTTTGAATGTTTTCTATAAGGTGAGAGCAAACTCACGTGGAGTGAGAAGCTTTGTATTTGGTGTATTTCATGGTGAATTTCTCCTCATCTCTAAGGATGAGATATTTATAGAGGCTTATGGGACTAAATTTAAGGTTTATTCAGAATTGCAATCACCCACCTATTAATGGTAGTGGACCTTTAAATTCCTATTTCCTATGAAGACACGAGTTTTTCCGTTGACTCTTTTTCTATATAAGACATGCCATTTCCCATGTTTCCCTATGTTGGGAGAGTGAAAAATCTCTCTCTCTCTCTCTCTCTCTCTCTCTCTCCCCTTGAACAACGACTTTTCTAGCCTTGTTAATTAAGCTAATTTGCTAATGCATGTCATTCTCTCCTTAAACAAGGTTTAGGTTAGATCAACACCGCTAATTATCTCACATTCAATCTATCTAACATGCTAATTTTGCTTCGATAATTATGGTTGTTACACACTTCGTCTTCTTCGAAAAGCGGGTTGCATATCTTTGTCATTTGGTGAGCCAAATGACCTATCTTAACCTCTTTCAGATCCTCTATGGTTGTGAATCTCTCGTTCTCCACACCCAGTATGAGGTCTCAACTCGTGGTGTCTATGTCATGTGCTTCAGAAAATAGGGCAGCCTCGTTAGCGATATCCTCCTTACCCATCTTTAGGCTACTTCTTTAACATTGTTGGGCGATTTCCTGGTCCTCTCAAACTTCCCTGACTCGCCCACTATGATGTTGGAACTCACCCTTATCTTGTAGGTCGCTTCTAGGGTTATAAGACCCCTTATTTGCACTTGTTTCCATGACAAGCCTTCTAGTGAACCCTAGAACACAATAATGATGCGAAGATCGAGCTGGAACTTCTGGAAGATGCTCTAGAATAGGATGTCAATCAAGTTTTCCAGGTCTATTAAGACTCACTTGATACCCCAGTTACCGTATTGCACAATGATGAGTATACTGGTAGGGGTGGGTGAAGGTTTTTAGAGATTGTGGTGGTTTTAGGGCAAGCTCAATGTGGTGAGAGACCAAGTTTTGGGGTGATTTCTGTGAGGTGAAAGCAAGCTCATATGGAATGAGAAGCTTTCTATTTGATGTATTTCGTGGTGAATTCAGAATATATCTCCTCATCCCTAAGGATGAGTTATTTATATAGGCTTGTGAGCCTGAATTTAGGGTTTCTTAGGAATTGCAACCGCCCACCTAATAATAGTAATGGACATTTGAATCCATATTTTCTATGGAGAAGTAGGTTATTCTCTTGACTCTTTTTCTAGACTATCGTTGACTTAACTTGTCATTTTTCACGTTTTCCTATATTAGATAAGTGGGAATGTCACAGCGAGATTATCTCCCTCATAAACGGTAGGATTCTATTGCCCCTTCTTAGCGGCATGATGTCACGACGAGATTATCTCCCTCATAAACGGTAGGATTCTATTGCCCCTTGTTAGCAGCATGATCTTCTTGCCCCTAATAGATCCTTCAAAATTATATCACTACAATTATAAATACATATGTCTTAGTGATTCAAAACATGCTATATGATGAAACGAATTATGGAGCAAAAATTGTCCCACGTGTATATATAATTAGAATCACATTTAGAAAAGATTCATATGGCCCTCGAAATGTTAACTCGCAAAAACTGTATTTCGAGAATCCTTAAAATACATGTGATTGAAATTATATGATTTTTATACCAATAGTCCCATTTGCTATTCTAAAAAAAACAATGACTATTTGACATGGAGGTATATATACTTCTACATGCGCAAAACTTAAGGTGGCAACACTTTTTTGTATTTCACCCATTTTTTGAGTTAGACATTAAATTACTAACTTTGTAGATCCATCCGATTCAACCACATTAGAGATTCACAACATCACATTGTTAACTTTATAGGTCCATTCGATTCATGAGTCTAATATCACAATTCACATATAACTCGGTTCCGATTCAGAATAATTTCATTGAACTAACAGTATGAAATAACTTAAAAAATATATATTTAAATACCATTTATATTTTTACAATAAAGATCACAAAAGTAAAATTAAGAGAAAAAAATGATAAACCCTAAATTTTAAGTTACTTAACTTTCTTATCAAAATAAATTATAAACTATAAAAACTATAAGATCATGAAAAATATGACATATAACAAACATGTGTTTCATAAGCTCGCAAGAAAGTGGTGTCAAAGAGACCCTAAAATTTTCCTTGCAAGTACTATGGAATAGTTACATTGAAACATCCTACAATTTAAGGAAAGTGGATGGAATTGCAACACTTGACCCAATGAACACTATTTCTGCATATTGAATACTTCCATTGAACAATGATTCAATGCATATCTAAAATAACAAATTTAAATTGTTTTCTTCCTATTTTCTTATAGACTAAAAACAAGTTAGTTACCCAAAATCAAGAAACAAATCTTACATAATTTCTAAAAAAATTCTAAAAAAGCTCAAAATCAAGATGATGTCATTGAAGCAAAAAGAAAACATAAACCAGAGCACTGGTATGATATGTTAAACAACAAAATCTAATCCATTCATCACAAAACCAAATAAACATTTTTTTAACATTACATAGTGATGATTAATATACAAGAAGATTTTAACAACAAAAGAAAAAACATATGCTAGACCTACCTTAATTTCTTCAAATTTTCTTCATTATTTTTTCTCTTGCAAATTCATTCACTATCCCCAAACACCCCAAATCCTTTCTCCAATGAAACTCATAAATTTTCTCACCGACCCTTTCTCTTCATATTCATCACCACCAACAACAACAACCACCCTTTCACCACTTTCACTACCACCACAACCGCTACTAATAACACTATTACTACTATCCCCCACCGATTCCATCTGAGTCGACTCGTTCACCAAAGACCGATTCAACACACCGGAATGAGTATGACCATAGCGCTTATTCCCAAACCCTTTCTTGTTTCTCTTCTCTTTCTTTCCTTTCCCTTTCTTCTCACCTTTATTACTCTGAGCCAGCCACTCCTCAAAAGCATCGATGATTTCATGTATGAGTTCACGATTCGGCGACTCGTCCCATCTGACCCAGTAACTCGTGTAGCATCGGAAACAACTACAGTTGAAGAGAGTAACATGATCGGTGTTCCTAACGGTGCTCCGTTTTGGGTTGCCGGTAGGGGTTGCAGCGGATGAACAGTAGATGAGGTAAGCCAAGACTTCTCTGTCTTCGGTTGAGAGAGCAGCTGCTAGGGTGAGGATGGTTGCCGGAAGGAAGGAAAGTTGGTCGGTGATAACCGGTGGGGTTGGATGAACCGTCGCTTTATGGTAGAGCTTCTTCATGGTTGAACAAAAAGATGAAAAAAGTAAAGCTAGAGAGAGAAAGATAAAGTGTTTTTTGATATTCTTTTTTTCTTAGCAAACACCGAACAGAGAGAGAGAGGGTTTGGTTTTTGAAGTTTGAAGGGTTGATATTGGAGTTGTTGGCGTAGTTTTTGGGGTAGGGGGTGATAGGGTGTGACGCGGGACATGGTGATATGATGTATCAGTTGTGTAGACTTGATTGATATTGGGGGGACTCTTAGGGTGGGTCCCATGTGTATGATTTGTCCTTGTCGTCTCTTCTGGGTCTGTTTTTGAATCCTTCTTTATTTATACGGATATAAAGATTATATTTACTGTGTCCCCTTGTGTCAGAAAAAAAGAGTTATGCAGCATAACTTATAAATAAAGATAAGTTATTGTCAATTCTTTTTGGGTGGAAGCAGTTTCAGTATCCTGTTTGGAAAGTAAACTAAAAAGCAATCATACATCTACTATCTTCTACTAGTACTATTTAAATAACAAAATAAACATCTATTCTTCCCTTTATCTCCTTTACAAAATTGTATATATTAATGTATTTTATGCGCTTAAGTGTAATTTCAACTACATCCTTTCATTTTAGTATTTCTATTAAATTTAGCCTATCATTTTACGTTTTCCATACCAATTTTATGTTTCCCTAATATCTATCTTATAATGGCTAATTTTTGGAACACATAATTGTATCTCTTAATAAAATTTTGGAATAATGTCATACTCTTAGTTTTCCATGCTCTAACTCTTACTCTCATGATCAACTTGATATCATCTCCTTCACATTTATAGTCAAATATTCTTATTAAATAATCTAATATTTCAGCCCTAATTATTCCTCTCTCGTAGAATTCTTTGGGTAGTCATCTCCGATGACACACCGATGACGAGATACTTACCTAGTTTCGTCGTTTTATCTCCCTCCCGATTCAGACTCTTCTTCTTCCATAAAAATACCATCCACCATAAAAATAATATATCATCATAATTACGTATTACCCATAACTTAAACAATTTATAGGAGATTGATGTGTTATAGTTGTCATGGATTGATGTAAACAATGATTGAATATGTATTTTTTTTTCTAGAACTCGGTTTGAAAAGCAATTGAAATTTAATTGAGAGAGGATATAGGCTTTTTTAGGAACACATTTTGAGTGAAAGCAAATCTGATATTGCTTGGATATAATGTTATGGTAGATATTGTTGGATATGACTTAACTTTTGACTGATTAAATCTTTTGATCATTGTGTTGTCTACAAATTAAGATGTCCATAGCAGGAAAAAAAACTGATGAGAGAAAGATGGTTTTGGCAGAAAAACATAAGGCATGAATTTCATTTTTCTTCTACAAGAATGATGGTTTAGACAGAGAATGTGAGTTTTTTTTTTTTTCTGGAACTTAGTTTGAGAAACTATTGGATTTAAGTTAAGAGAGGATTTCAATTTTTTTTTAGGAATACTTTGACTGAAGGGGGAGGCGCTTTTTAAAAAGTGGTTTATGAGTTTAGCAACACAAACAATCTTTTTTTATAAAAAAAAACCAAAAATGGAATCAAAGAGAAGAGGACATAGGACCTGCTTAACTTTTGACTGATTAAATCTTTTGAGCATTGTGTTAGCTACATATAAATTTTTTAAATCCCTATAATATATTTATTTACTATCAGTGCGAAGGGTATATCACTAATTTATTATTTCATTTACTTTTTCTATTAAAATATATTTTTTCGACGGATCGATACTATTTAATTTGTATATCTTTTATATAAATTTTTTAATTATCACTGTATTATATTTATTTATTATTTATAACGATATTGTCCAACTCATGCAAACGCATGGGTAGATAACTAATTTATTATTTCATTTATCTTTTCTACTAAAATATACATTTACGATGGGTCAAAACCACTTACTTTATATGTCTTTTATAAACATTTCTTAACCATCACCATATTATATTTATTTACTATTTATAACGATATTTTATATTTCATGACCCGTGTGAACGCACGAGCAGACGACTACTTTATTATTTTATTTTATTTTTCTACTAAAATATATATTTTCCACGGCACAAGACTACTTAAGTTGTATATCTTTTATATACATTTCTTAACCATCACCATACTATATTTATTTACTATTTATAACGATATTGCGTGACATGTGCGAATACCCGAGTATATGACTATTTAATTATTTCATTTATTTTTCTAATGAAATATACACTCTGCTGGACCGAGACTACCTAAGTTGTATATATTTTATATACATTTCTTAACCATCACTATACTATATTAAATTACTATTTATAACGATATTGTACGACTCGTGTGAATGCCCGAGTAGATAATTACTCAATTTTTTCATTTATATTTTCTAGTAAAATATACATTTTCGACGGGTCGAGACTACTTAATTTGTATATCTTTGATATAAATTTCTTAATCATCACTATACTATATTTATTTACTATTTATAACGACATTGAGCGACCCATGTGAACACACGGGTAAATGACTACTTTATCATTTCATTTATTTTTCTACTAAAATATACATTTCTAACAGGCCGCAACTACTTAATTTGTATATCTTTGATATAAATTTCTTAATCATCGCTATACTATATTTATTTACTATTTATATCGACATTGTGCGACCCGTGCGAATGCACGGGTAAATGTCGGGGTCAAGTCTCTCTCTCTCTCTCTCTCTCTCTCTCTCTCTCTCTCTCTCTATATATATATATATATATATATATAATATATATATATATATATATATATATATATATATATATATATATATATATATATATATATATATATATATATATATATATATATATATATATATATTTCCGATTGGTCCATAGCATCAATTGTGGTTATATGTCAATCAATTGGTTCACTTGAAAAATTGAAATCTTTTCTAAGTTGTGAAATCATGCACATATGATAATATAATGTTCATACATGTCACTAAATTGTATCAAAACCAAGTTTAGACATGTTTCATAGTGAAAAACAATTTTTTGTATGGTTGAAATGCATGAATGATGTTTGAGCACGTAAGATGTGTATATGAACTGAATTGCATATACATCTGTTTATGATCCATTATCGTAGATATTCAAATCTTGATATAAACTTGAAACTTGAATCAATATTCTAATTCTTTGATCTTTCTTCTTAAGAAAACCTTTTGTCTTCATCAAAACCATACTATAATTGATGATTAACATCTTATTCATAATTTCCCCCTTTTTGTTGATGACAAAATATATTGATGGGAAGTTTGTGTTTGATGCTTGATGTTTCCCCCTATCTTGTATATCTCCCTTATCTTTCATATATCCCCCTTTATTTTGCTATATATGATATGATGTCTTTGGTATTCTGAAAAAATAACAAAAACAACTCATCTATTCTCCCCCTTTTTAACATTATCAAAAAGAAAAAAATAAATCTGAAGGAGTATAATATATAAGGGAAATGATATTAAGATATAAGTGTTCTTGCTAAAAAACACTAAAAGGTTGACCGTAATTTGAGGCTAATTCATGGTGTAACTTAGCTCTTAGGCCATATTTTCTTGTTTTTCTGCCAGGTAGGCCGTAATTTGAGGCCATGCATCCGACTCGATTGTATCATTGGCCCTTTTGGCCATTTCATTTTATAACTTGGCCTCTTGGTCCATTTTTCTTTGATTTTTTGCCACATAGGTCGTAATCTTAGTCCAAGCACTCGACTCATACATAGTAAGCATTGTCTTGGCCTTAAATTGTTGGGGTTATCGCATCCTCCTCAAAGGGATATTCTCCATAGACTTATCTCTCCCACATGAAACCATGGGTTGGGTGGAGTCTCACTAAATGAAACACATTTTCCTGAGGCCTAAAACCCTAGTCCATTGGTGGGCATGGGGCTATGTTTGTCAGGTTCTTATTGAAAGTCCTCCTACTAACATGGTTTACTCCTTCCATGTAGTAGCTTTGGTCTACCTCCACGTTCTATATGATGTCGTCTTCTCTCCATATTGATATTCTTTGGTGGAGAGATGAGGGGACAACACCAACACCATATATCTATTCCCTTCCTAGTAGTAATTTATAATCAGCTTTGGATGGGACTGTAACACCCGATGTCGGAGAGCCCGAAGAGTGGTTACATGTTACATCCGAGGGCGATGGAGTGGTTGTCGATGCATGATGCATGACAATGAGACACTCCTAGCAGCTTCGAGGGGAAAACCGAATTCACATCGGAATGAGAGGGATCCTGAGGCTATGCAGGTATGGGACTGCATGGTTGAATGAAGGCTTATATGGATTAATTGGTACTACCTATACCAACAAGATGCATCTTCTTTTCGGTAGCCTGACCAATAAGAACTCCATAGTTAAGCGTGCTTGACTTGGAGTAGTATTGGGATGGGTGACCTTCTGGGAAGTTTCCCGGGAAGCGTGTGAGTGAGGATAAAACATGTTGAAAAGACTCGTGTTGGTTTGTGGGGTCAGTCGGTAATCATGAAAGTAGTTTGGGGTGTTACAAATGGTATCAGAGCCAAACCTCTCCCAGTACGATGTGGTTCGGAGACGAACCAAGCGGAAGTTGGTGGGCATGTAACACCCGATGTCGGAGAGCCCGAAGAGTGGTTACATGTAACATCCGAGGGCGATGGAGTGGTTGTCGATGCATGATGCATGACAATGAGACACTCCTAGCAGCTTCGAGGGGAAAACCGAATTCACATCAGAATGAGAGGGATCCTGAGGCTATGCAGGTATGGGACTGCATGGTTGAATGAAGGCTTATAAGGATTAATTGGTACTACCTATACCAACAAGATGCATCTTCTTTTCGGTAGCCTGGCCAATAAGAACTCCATAGTTAAGCGTGCTTGACTTGGAGTAGTATTGGGATGGGTGACCTTCTGAGAAGTTTCCCGGGAAGCGTGTGAGTGAGGATAAAACATGTTGAAAAAACCCGTGTTGGTTTGTGGGGTCAGTCGGTAATCCTGAAAGTAGTTTGGGGTGTTACAGGGACAATCATGAACAGGGTTGGTCAAACTGTGATTCTGACAACCAAATCCATCTAGAATGCCCCCAGGGAGTGGCTAGTCTTGCCTTCATAATTGGAAAGTACCATATCATGAGGCCTTAGGTCGGTGTTGAATTTTCCTATCTTTTTCAGCAGGGAAAATGGCATCAGGTTAATTGTTGCGCCACTATAAACCAGGACATTGTTGACACCATAATTGCCAACTTTTTCTTTGATGAAGAGTGGTTTTAAATGGCTCTTCATACCTAGATCTGTTTTTTCAAAAACGGGATTTTGTTTTTGATACATATGTTGTTCATCATATAATAACATAACGACTTGTGTTAAACCATCTCCTCTGCAGAATTTTTTTCATATGCATCTGTCACTTTAGTCACCATGTTATATTTGAATGGTAACACGTATACCACGTTACAAAGCACATCAGAGTCGCCCCCAGATTCTGAGAAATTATCTACTATCATCTCCTTGTCTTCATCTTTCCTTTCCTTTTTATCAGAAGGTAATAATGGGTTCACGTTCTCCTTTATTGACCTCTTCGCCAGTTCGACCTTGGGTTCGATAGGTGAAGGTGGGTTTACCCTTTCCTTTGTTGGCATTCTAGCCACTTCGACTTTAGATTCGACAAGTGAAGGTGGGGGAAGAACTCTTTTTTGGCTGGCCTTTTGGACACCTTGTTATCCAAATCTGGATTTTGTTGTTACCATAATATTGCATTTCTCAGAACACTTTCTTTTGGCATTGACAATTGCGCCATTATGTTCGGTCATGGAGTTTTTTCCCTTATAATTGGGATTGTAAGGATGGTTATTGGTGGCCTGAGGGCTACTTTGGCTGTTCCATGTCGTGTTTAGAGTCAACACCTCTCCATTATTATTATGGGTGTTTGTTCTATTGTGGAGGTGTATCCACTTCCCCACTAGCGCCTTGATAGGAAAAATAACAAGTGTATTATTTTTCCTTTATAGTAATAATGAGGAAAGTTCCCCGAATGTCGATTTCAAGGACTACTCATAAATATTTAGTTCTAATTGTTGTTGAAATAAACAAAAACTTGTGTTAGGGGTTTTTGATTCAAATATATAAAAATAATTGCAAATAAAGTAGATAGTGCGGGAAAGGGTTTTAAAGATAGAGTAATATGCTAGGGAATGTGCGTGATTTCTCCCTAAAACAACTATGAGTCATTATTGCAACAACAAATATCAGTTAATTAATACTAGTTCTTAAGGATATTTTATCTCAATACCTTGGTGAGAAAACCTTTAATCATTCAACCTTAATCTCTATGTTCATAGAAATTTACCGGTGAAATTAAGCATTATCATATCGAGAACAATTTGGTTCCTACAGAGCATCCCTAGTCCTAGGTAATATCTACTGTAGAATAATCTCAAGAAAGCATTATAAAAGGCAGTCCAACCTAATCGATAATCATATAACAATATCAATTGTTCCGAAAGAGAAAGTATTAAGCACATCACAAGATTAAAGTAATTATGAAAAACAATATTGTCATTGCAAGTATAAATTCAAAGTCATTACAAATTCAAATCAGGGACCCCCCTAGCATTGGGGGTTTAGCTACTAATAATATTTAAGGAAATCAAAATATAAAATAGAGACATTACAAGTATTCATATGATATTTGATCTTCAATTGCTTCCTGTCATACCCCAAAATTTGCCCGTTGGTATTACAAAGCATTTTCCAAGACCCTCTGACTTGATCTGCAAGGCACTGATATCAAATGGACAAAAGCCCAGCTCACAACAGGCCCAATCCACAGGCGGCCCAAAATAACTGGCTCGCTAGGCGAGCAGCTCCTTCGCCTAGCGAACATTGCCTCATGCCACTCGCCCAGCGAAGAGTTGGACCCAGGAAAAAGCCCAGACCTAGTTTGCTCGCTAGGCGAGCAATTCCTTCGCCTAGCGAAGCTCGCGAAAATTGGAAGTTTTGGACCTCATTTTAAGCCCATTAGGTCACCACCACTACCACTATAAATACCAGCTCCTCTGCCACGAAAAAGGACACACACAGACAGACAGACGGACGGAAAACGGAGGAAGAGGGACGAAAACCCTGGCACAGAAACCCTGGAGGCTATTTTAAAAAGTTCCGAGTGCAGAAACCCTGAAGGCCGCTTCTCCGCTCCGAAGCTACCGCCGCCCAAATCAATCCGGCTTCCAAGCAACCAGTCCCTTTCAATATCGCAATTGCACACAGGTTTGCGTATCATCGTTGTTTTACGTTTACAATTGATATTCTTTACATACATGATGCATTCTGATTAAAGCTTTGATATGTAATTCGATTTCGTATGTGAATCTAAGTATGAACATCCTGTATAATTGCCTATGCTATGCCTGTGATCAAATGCCATAAGAGTGCAGGTTTTCGGAAGTCATGCTGCTGTCAAATTCCAAACCCGTGGCCGCTCGCCAGCTCATCGCTAGGCGAGCCTGCAGCGAGCATTCGCTGAGCCTTCGCTAGGCGAAGCAGAGGCGAACGGGACAGGGGCTGCTTTGTCTCTTTGTTGCCCATTTTATGTTTATCTAATCATAATTCTGCATTATTTGGCTTAACTTCCTGATTGTTATATTTATTTATGGGGCAATTTCCAATTGTATTTTGCCTCAATGCTCTAATCCGTGTGTTGCATGATGTAAAGGCTAGCATACTTCCAAAGAAATAACCGGCTAGGCATGCCGCTTTAGGTGTGGACATTCTTGAGGAGATGGCTTTTGGATGACCTAAGTTTAATATGGAGATTCATCTTGAATCACCAAGCTTGATTTTTAATGTATTGATTTCATTGATTTCCGGTGGACCTAATTACCTAACTGATTACGGCTATTTAATTAATTGTTAAAATCCGGACTTTAAATAAATGATATCGGACCTCTCTTTATTACCCCACGATTACGTAATACGGTCATGTCCCGCGAATATGGGGATATCCTTAGCAAAGACCCTTCGGTTAAATCATCATAGTCCCTCGGATGTTGCCTTCGGAAATACGACTTTGTCCCTCGATGACCCTTCGGTGTAGCCTACGGTTAAATGATGATAGTCCCTTCGAATGCTAAGGTATCCTCACAACTGTTGCCTTCAATGACCAATCGACGACCCTACGATGACCCCTCTACATCCCCAGGATAAAACTACTTACTTCTCAATAGTAAGGACAGTTTTACCCTCATAAGGATGGGAAATGCCCGGAAAGACCTCGGACAGGTATAACCTTAATTGCTCAGTCATAACAAAAAAATGCTTTTCACACCTCACACCTTTCAAACATCCTTTTTAGAAAATCACCACTTAGCATACATCCGTACTAGGATCATTGCCGAGTTATATTTTTCTAAACTACTCTCAAAAAACCATACGAGATAACCACTTTGTATACATTCATGCAAGAATCATTACAAAGTTAAATTCTCGTTTTCAAAACCTTTTTATACACTTTTCAACCACCTTTTTCAAACTAGGAAACATAAATGATTGAGCAATTAAGAGCCCATGGATAACCATGGATACAAAGGGTGCTAATACCTTCCCTTTGTATAAAGTACCTCCCGAACCTAAGAATTTAAAATTAAGGTCTTTCCTGTTCTTTTCCACCTTTCCTTATGGGATAAGAGAAAAGTCGGTGGCGACTCTTGCTAACCGCGACATTGCGATTACAAATCCAATAAAGTCCAGTTCACCGTATGACAGAACTGGCGACTCTGCTGGGGATTTTTAAAGAGAGGTCCATCTTAAAAAAAAATCATTTATGTTTTAAATTGTTCCTTCGTTTAAGGGATTGTTTGAGTGAAAGATCCTACCCCCGGATCTAGTGTACCTTAGGTAAGTAGCAATAGATCATCGCGACTATCCGGCGTATACTGGAATGGTTAAAATGATGGCTACGGTTAATGTGACACTTTGGTTGTCCTGATGTTCCTCATGTTACTTGAGGAAAAATTTGGCTTCCGCGTGGTGTCATCAAAGCATTAACCAGACCTTTAGAACCCTAATTGACTCATCCTAGCCATTAGAAAGTAGCGAGATAACTGGCTTCGGTTCCGACTGAGGTTGGTTGATACTCGATACTACACTCTTTGAGATTGGACTTTAGGGAAGCTTCGGTCAACCACGTGGCGTTGCACTGAAGTGGACTTAAAGAAAGGTCGATGATCTGAGATCCTTCTAGAACCCGGTTACTATTCTAGGACAGGTTGAACCAACCAAACTTCAGTGGGGAGGGTACTTACCTATGGAACTCATGCAAGCCTTAAAACCTAGGAATAATTGTTGTGTGACATGCTTGTGCTTGCATAACATCATGACATCATAACATTGTACTAACCATTTCAAGGACTTAGGGATTTAACTTTGCTCTGTTTTCTGTAAATAAAAAAAATAATAATAAAAAAAAAAAACAAAAAAAAAAACAAAAAAAAAGTTTCCCTTTTCGGTAGTTTATGCAAAGTTAAATTCCAAAAGGCCTTGAAAACATTTCATGCATTGCATAGCATAACATTGCATAACAGGTACTCTAAAGGGATCAAGGTTCTCACGGTTTTCCTCCAAACAGAAAAATGGACCTCGAACAAATTGTCAGAGATCTCCAGGCTCAGAATGCTCAACTCCAGAAGATGATCTTGAACTTATCCAGGGGGCAGGAGGAACTGAAGGCTCTTTTGCTCGAGAAAAAGAAAGACCAGAAACCTGTGAGGCACGTTAACCCGGGAAGGAGGCAGTTTACGAAGATCAATATGACTTTAGCACAGGCACTGCAGGGTATGCTAAAAGCAAATTTAATTACCCTCAGAGATCCTCCGGCAAAACCCAACACTACTTCTCCTCGTTATAATCCCAATGCCAGGTGTGCATATCACTCCGATAGCCCCGGGCATGATGCAAACGATTGTTGGTCGTTGAAGAACAAAATTCAGGATATGATTGACGCCGGAGAATTTGAATTTGATCCGCCTGAGACTCCTAATGTCATCACTGCCCCTCTGCCTAATCATGACGAGACTGTCAATGCTGTGGAAGATACTGATAACGATTATGACTTGGATAGCTGGATTTTCCCAACAATTGGTGACGGACTCAATAATGGGAAGGCTGAAGACATTATCCCGATTTCCTTTAGTCAGGAGTAATTGTTATTGCTATTTTTGTGGTTCCAAGCATTGTGTCTATACCCGGGGCATAATAGCTAATTTTAAGGGTTTTGTCATTTTCATAAGCATATTCATATTCAATAAATCAATGGACTTTTTGCATTCAAATATTGCGCTCTTTATCTTTCCTGTCATTTTTTTCAAACAAGCTATGTTTTCTTGCACACACTCACGTAACAAATCGCGTATCCATATTCACTCTGGATCCTGTTGATAATAGTTCTGCTACTGTTCATTATGACTTTGAAAATCCGATCTACCAAGCCGAGGATGGAAGTGAGGAAGATTGTGAAGTCCCTGGAGAACTTGCCAGACTGGTACTACAAGAAGAAAAGACCACACAGTCGCATGAGGAATCAATTGAAATTGTAAATCTGGGTACTGAAATAGACAAGAAAGAAGTCAGAGGTTTCTTGGGGCACTCGGATTACATTGCCCGATTCATCCCGCACTTGACTGCTACTTGCAAACCCCTCTTCAAATTGCTAAAAAAAAAAATCAAGAGATGGTATGGAGTGATGAATGGCAAAATCAAGAAATATCTCCAAGAACCTCCAATTCTAATGCTACCAGTTGAAGGATGACCTCTAACTATGTATTTGACCGTGTTAGAAAATTCAATAGGGTGTGCTGGGGCAACATGACGAGTCTGGTCGAAAAGAGCATGTCATACACTGCCTTAGCAAAAGGTACCGACTGTGAAACAAGATACTCACAGCTCGAGAAAGCTTGCTGCGCTTTGGCCTGGGCTGCTCGCCGACTAAGACAGTATATGTTGAATCATACCACTTTATTGATTTCTAAGATGGATCTTATCAAATATACATTCGAGAAACCTGCTGTCTCCCGAAAGAGTTATCACTGATAATGGTACTAAACTGAACTCTGCATGCAGTTCAAAATAAAACACCATAACTCTTCTCCGTACTGGTCAAAAACGAACGACGCCGTGGAGGCTGCTAACAATATCAAGAATATAACAGTAACATACAAAGACTGGTAGGAGATGTTACCTTTTGCTCTTCATGGGTACCACACTTCGACAGGGGCAACCCCTTTCTCTTTAGTCTATGGAATGGAAGCCGTTTTACCAGTGGAAGTTCAGATCCCCTCTTTAAGAATTATGAAAGATGCAGGCTTAGATGAGGATGAATGGATTCAGACTCGACTCGATCAGATAAATTTGATTGATGAGAAGAGACTTGCGGCTGTTTGTCATGGGCAGGTATATCTGAAGCACATGACCCAAGCATTTAGCAAAAAGGTCAAGAGACAGGTGTACCAACTTGGCGCCTTGATGATCAAGCGTATCATCCTACCACAAGGTGATCCCAGGGGCAAATGGACTCCCACATACGAAGGGCCATTTGTAGTTAAGAAGGTATTCTCTGGTGGAGCCATGATGCTTGCTACAATGGACGGCGAAGAGTTCCCGCATCCTGTGAACGCTGACATAGTTAAAAAAAATACTACGCATAAAAGAGACCCGCTAGGTCGACGTACCTTGGCAAAAGTAAGGGCATCCCGGCGAACCAAAAGGGTTCGGGCAAAAATTAGGGATAAACATATAAAAACGTACACCCGGCAAGTCGAAAACCTGAAAAGGCGGTCCAGGCAAAAATTAGGGAAAGCGTATGACTATGCCCCGTTCTCTGTCAGCTTCGCCCAAGTGCAAGGGACCGAACAAGCCAATCACTTCTATCCGACAGCAGGAGATGAGATGCTTGAAGACATAATGACGGTAGTGGATTTAAAATCAACAGGACTTTTCCTGCATAGCTTTTTCTTTGTTTTCTCGGCAATTTCCTCTTACTAGGATTTCTGTCTCCTTGTACACGATTTGCCTGTTCCTGGGCCCTCTTTCAAAATCAATACAATTTCATTTCCAAAAAGACGCTTTTGTTTCACCTTTTCTGTTTTGTTTGCGTAAACGTCCATTGATTTAACTTGAATTGATATATGCATTTGAATATGATCAATGTTTATCAAAATACATGCATAAAATAACAATGACAATTACTAAAGGACTTCAGGATCGAGGAGAAGGTCTAACCAGGCTTTCCAATGAATCTGTTGCTAATTCTATTCCTCGGCTAAGCCAGTTATTCCCCAGAAGAAATGGACATCACTAGACGAATTGGTCATCTCTTCTATCCCCAGCCAGGCTCTGTCGAATGTTTCTAACATCAGACAGAAATCAAATACCCCAGCCGAGACCGGGTCATCAATACCAATGTCTCCGACCAGCAGACTGAGACTTATCTCCCCAGTAGAGTTCCCTGGAAGAACGTTTCGGACGCATAGTGCACTCATTGCATCATTTCACATCACATACCTACATACAATTTTCATTCCGCATCATATACATTACATCATTTCATAACATATACATGCATACAAAGCTCGCATTCATTCCAGACGCATAATTCACTCATTACATCACTTCACAGCACATGCATGCATACAACATTTGCATCTCATGCATCATGACATGGCATGAAGCTAACTTCATTTTTCAGGTTAATTATCCTCTTGATACAACCAACACAAAGGTCCATTCAGACGGACATCTTTATCAATTACATTCAAGATTCAACTATATCCCTCAGATACTGCCTAGCATATGGTACATTCCGAGGTGTAGTCTAGCGTACGACTACTTTCTTCTTCAGATACATCTTCCAGATCTGCTCCATGTCAACATCCATTCTGACATCCTCCCAACGATGGCATCTATAAGCCCATCCCAAATATTCATTGCAAATACAACATATACCAATACTATCAGATATAGCCTAGCATACGGTTCATTCTGATTCAGCTCAACATATAACTCCTTCCACTCAGATACGATCTAACGGACGATCCATTCTGATCTTCAACTACTCCAACACGGTCTAATGTACGACCCAGTTGGACCTTCACTTCTCAGGTACTGCCTAGTATATGGTCCATCCTGATTCATCTCAACACATGACTCCTTCAAATCTTCAAATACCACTCAAATACAGTCTAATGTACGACCAAGTTAGACCAGATTCTGCTCAGTGACAGTCTAATGTACGACCAAGTTAGACCGTCAAGTCCTCGGATTCTGCCCAGATACAGTCTAATGTACGACCAAGTTAGACCCTCATCCCTTGCTCAGGTGCTACCTTCGGACAGGTACATTCCTGAATGGTAGTCTAGTATACGGCTACTCCCTTTCTCAGGTGATACCTTCGGACAGGTACATTCCTGAATGGTAGTCTAGTATACGGCTACTCCCTTTCTCAGGTGCTACCTTCGGACAGGTACATTCCTGAATGGTAGTCTAGTATACGGCTACTCCCTTTCTCAGGTGCTACCTTCGGACAGGTACATTCCTGAATGGTAGTCTAGTATACGGCTACTCCCTTTCTCAGGTGCTACCTTCGGACAGGTACATTCCTGAATGGTAGTCTAGTATACGGCTACTCCCTTGCTCAGGTGCTACCTTCGGACAGGTACATTCCTGAATGGTAGTCTAGTATACGGCTACTCCTTTTCTCAGGTGCTACCTTCGGATAGGTACATTCCTGAATGGTAGTCTAGTATACGGCTACTCCCTTTCTCAGGTGCTACCTTCGGACAGGTACATTCCTGAATGGTAGTCTAGTATACGGCTACTCCCTTTCTCAGGTGCTACCTTCGGACAGGTACATTCCTGAATGGTAGTCTAGTATACGGCTACTCCCTTTCTCAGGTGCTACCTTCGGACAGGTACATTCCTGAATAGTAGTCTAGTATACGACTACTCCCTTACTCAGATGCTACCTTCGGACAAGTACATTTCTGAATGGTAGTCTAGTATACGGCTACTCCCTTTCTCAGGTGCTACCTTCGGACAGGTACATTCCTGAATGGTAGTCTAGTATACGGCTACTCCCTTGCTCAGGTGCTACCTTCGGACAGGTACATTCCTGAATGGTAGTCTGGTATACGGCTACTCCCTTGCTCAGGTGCTACCTTCGGACAGGTACATTCCTGAATGGTAGTCTGGTATACGGCTACTCCCTTGCTCAGGTGCTACCTTCGGACAGGTACATTCCTGAACGGTAGTCTGGTATACGGCTACTCCCTTGCTCAGGTGCTACCTTCGGACAGGTACATTCCTGAATGGTAGTCTAGTATACGACTACTCCCTTTTCAGCAAATTCAGCCTAACTGACGGCTCATTCTGCTCAGATATGGTTTAATGTACGACCAAGTTAGACCTTCATCCCCTCAGATGCTACCTTCGGACGGGTACATTTCTGAATGGTAGTCTAGTATACGACTACTCCCTTTTCAGCAGCTTCAGCCTAACGTACGGCTCATTCTGCAACTCAGATACGATCTAGCGTACGATCCATTCTGATCTTTCATCCCCAGCAAAGTCATCCGCCTAATGAATAACTCACTCTGGTATTCAGACACGGTCTAATATACGATCCATTCTGATCCCTTATCCCCAGCAGTATATAACATACTCTGACTCCCCAACGAAGTCAACAGCAGGATAGATGATTCACTATACGGTCTGATGTACGACCCGGTGTGACACCCATGTCTCCAGATATCGTCTAACGTACGACGCAATCTGGTAATCTCCTCATCAAGTTTCCCGGATGGCATCTCTAAGCCCATCTCCATCAAGACTAGCTCCTAATGGACAAGCGCAAATTTTTGGGGCATTCTAGTGTTCAATAATCTTTCACCTCCAGATCACGAACAGCACATACCATTCTATTCTCTCGGTTCAAGAATATTGAACAGGGGCAGCTGTCATACCCCAAAATTTGCCCGTTGGTATTACAAAGCATTTTCCAAGACCCTCTGACTTGATCTGCAAGGCACTGATATCAAATGGACAAAAGCCTAGCTCATAACAGGCCCAATCCACAGGCGGCCCAAAATAACTGGCTCGCTAGGCAAGCAGCTCCTTCGCCTAGCGAACATTGCCTCATGCCACTCGCCCAGCGAAGAGTTGGACCCAGGAAAAAGCCCAGACCTAGTTTGCTCGCTAGGCGAGCAATTCCTTCGCCTAGCGAAGCTCGCGAAAATTGGAAGTTTTGGACCTCATTTTAAGCCCATTAGGTCACCACCACTACCACTATAAATACCAGCTCCTCTGCCACGAAAAAGGACACACACAGACAGACAGACGGACGGAAAACGGAGGAAGAGGGACGAAAACCCTGGCACAGAAACCCTGGAGGCTATTTTAAAAAGTTCCGAGTGCAGAAACCCTGAAGGCCGCTTCTCCGCTCCGAAGCTACCGCCGCCCAAATCAATCCGGCTTCCAAGCAACCAGTCCCTTTCAATATCGCAATTGCACACAGGTTTGCGTATCATCGTTGTTTTACGTTTACAATTGATATTCTTTACATACATGATGCATTCTGATTAAAGCTTTGATATGTAATTCGATTTCGTATGTGAATCTAAGTATGAACATCCTGTATAATTGCCTATGCTATGCCTGTGATCAAATGCCATAAGAGTGCAGGTTTTCGGAAGTCATGCTGCTGTCAAATTCCAAACCCGTGGCCGCTCGCCAGCTCATCGCTAGGCGAGCCTGCAGCGAGCATTCGCTGAGCCTTCGCTAGGCGAAGCAGAGGCGAACGGGACAGGGGCTGCTTTGTCTCTTTGTTGCCCATTTTATGTTTATCTAATCATGATTCTGCATTATTTGGCTTAACTTCCTGATTGTTATATTTATTTATGGGGCAATTTCCAATTGTATTTTGCCTCAATGCTCTAATCCGTGTGTTGCATGATGTAAAGGCTAGCATACTTCCAAAGAAATAACCGGCTAGGCATGCCGCTTTAGGTGTGGACATTCTTGAGGAGATGGCTTTTGGATGACCTAAGTTTAATATGGAGATTCATCTTGAATCACCAAGCTTGATTTTTAATGTATTGATTTCATTGATTTCCGGTGGACCTAATTACCTAACTGATTACGGCTATTTAATTAATTGTTAAAATCCGGACTTTAAATAAATGATATCGGACCTCTCTTTATTACCCCACGATTACGTAATACGGTCATGTCCCGCGAATATGGGGATATCCTTAGCAAAGACCCTTCGGTTAAATCATCATAGTCCCTCGGATGTTGCCTTCGGAAATACGACTTTGTCCCTCGATGACCCTTCGGTGTAGCCTACGGTTAAATGATGATAGTCCCTTCGAATGCTAAGGTATCCTCACAACTGTTGCCTTCAATGACCAATCGACGACCCTACGATGACCCCTCTACATCCCCAGGATAAAACTACTTACTTCTCAATAGTAAGGACAGTTTTACCCTCATAAGGATGGGAAATGCCCGGAAAGACCTCGGACAGGTATAACCTTAATTGCTCAGTCATAACAAAAAAATGCTTTTCACACCTCACACCTTTCAAACATCCTTTTTAGAAAATCACCACTTAGCATACATCCGTACTAGGATCATTGCCGAGTTATATTTTTCTAAACTACTCTCAAAAAACCATACGAGATAACCACTTTGTATACATTCATGCAAGAATCATTACAAAGTTAAATTCTCGTTTTCAAAACCTTTTTATACACTTTTCAACCACCTTTTTCAAACTAGGAAACATAAATGATTGAGCAATTAAGAGCCCATGGATAACCATGGATACAAAGGGTGCTAATACCTTCCCTTTGTATAAAGTACCTCCCGAACCTAAGAATTTAAAATTAAGGTCTTTCCTGTTCTTTTCCACCTTTCCTTATGGGATAAGAGAAAAGTCGGTGGCGACTCTTGCTAACCGCGACATTGCGATTACAAATCCAATAAAGTCCAGTTCACCGTATGACACTTCCGCTTATGGAAGTCTCATTTCTCCCAGAACCTTGATTTCTCGAATTCTGAATCGTGTCAATTCTTGCTTCCCAAAAGTGTCCCTTCTTGTTTGAAAACTCTCTTTTTTGTAGAAAAATCTTCTCTATCCTCAAATAGAGCCACAAAAGTGCATCACGTCCACTTTCCAAATGACCAAAATGCATCTCACTTAAGAATAACAAAAGAAAAGATAAAATTGGACTTTTTCCACGCATGCCTGCTACGGCCTGTAACCGGTGCTAGGGTGGCTGTAGCATGCTAGTGTTTTTTGTGGTCTTATCCACCTCCCCTATTCTGAGTCACTATTGCATCAACAAATATCAATTACCATCAATTCTCAATGGTATTTTCTCCCAAGTCCTTTGTGAGAAAACTTTTAATCATTCTACCCTAATTTCTATGTCCATAGGCAATTAGGGTGAAGTTAAGCTTTATTATATCAAGAATGCTCTGATTCATACAGGGTATCCCTAGTTCTATGTGATATCTACTGCAGAGTAATCTAATGAAAACCTTACCAATGACGGTCCAGCCTAATCGATAACCACACAACAATCTCGATTGGTCCGAAAGAGAAAGCATTAAGCACATCAAAAGATTACCGTAAAAACAATATTATAAATGCAATCGTAAACTCATAGTCATTACAATTCTAAATCAGGGACACCCCCTAACATTGGGAGGTTTAGCTACTCATATTGTTCAAAACAAATTCAAGATAAAAAAAAATACACATTACAAGTAATTGGATGACGTGGATCTTCAATCGCTTCCGCTCATGAAAACCTTCCGCTCTCCGAATTCCTTGATCTTTGTAATCTTTGCTTGTTTGACAAAATTGTGTTCACCTCGTTCCAAGATCCCCTTTTCTCTTGTAGAAACTCTCCTAATATAGTGAAAATCCCTTGGTAGAAGGTGGAAATCTCCAAAACGTCCTTTCAGCTCAAGCCTGGTGAAAAAGCCCAAAAACTGGAAAATTAACGCTTTGGGCTGACATTGCCGGCCGTGTGAGTTCTCTGCCTTGTTATTTCCTTGCTAACATGCCCCAGGTGACCTGACACAGCCGTGTCAGGCTCACACGGGTGGCCGTGTTAGGCCACTGTTTTGGGCATTTCTTGTACTTTCTTGGCCTTCCTCCTGACACGGCTCGTGTCAGGTGACAAGGTCCGTGTCAGGTGACACGGCCCGTGTCAGGCGACACGGATGACCGTGGCAGGCCTCATGAACAGGGAAATCTTATTTTTTCAAACGCCAGAACTTTTCACTTTCTTGCATTGAGTCCATTGGATCTTCTCCGTGGACCTGGAGGGCATAAACATGACAACCGAAGCATAAAATCACGAAAACACAAAATAAAACCGACAAGTAATAAAATTGCTTAAATAACTTACGAGAATGAAAATTAACTTTAAAGGTACCATAATGCATACATAGTATCTCAAAATCCTTGGTTTCTTGTCGGATAAGCAACTAATACGTAGTGAAAATGGTGACCGATCACTCGTTTTTCTTATTCTTTTCGCACTCACCTTATTTTCAGTTTCTTATGGGGCTACCCCAAACTTAGAATTAAACACAGCTTAAGGAATACAACAATTTCTCTGAACAGGGCAAGGAAGTGTTTGGGCCACGAGTTAAATTAATGTGGTGATATATACAAACAAAGGTATAGTGGCTCAAATTGGTGAACAAAGGGTAATAATTGATAGGGTTGGATTGAAAGGCTCATGGTTAAAATAAAAAACTTGCCTCGGTGTGTGTACTAATCCAGTGAAATTCGAAGAGAACTTATGCAAACTATGAATAATAGAGACATACCTGAATTATCTCTCATGATGAATCTTATGTTTGGCCTTTTATTCTAACCATGTTTGGTAAAGCTAACAAGATCCTTAATACCTCTAGTGTGATGCAGCTTCCTTCTTAAGTTGGGATGTATGGGGTTCCTCTTTTGGTCGAGCTCAAGAAAGTTGCGTCCGGTCGTCTTCAATAGTATCAACATTTTTTAGGGTAATTCCTCGACAGTAACCAATCAACTATTATTACTAACCTTCGTCACTTATTCAAACACTGAAATCCAGCAACTGTATTACTTGAAACACTTATTCAAAATAAACAATCAAAATAGTAAAAAGAAACTAGTAAACCTCCCCTAAACCTGAACTAAACATTGGCCTCAATGTCTGAGAACATGAGAGAGAGAGAGAGGGTGACTTACAGTGCCCTTATTGAAGAGGTGGAGGAAAGTGCAAAATCAATTGTTGCATCATGGATTGCATATCCTCCAACATGGATCCTTGTCGAATTTGCTCAACTCATTGTCGTGTTTGCTCGGCTCTTAAGTCTCCGAGCTCTGCTTGCATCCATATCTAATGGTCCTGGTTCATAGATTTAAAACTGCATTGGAAGATGCTTAATTGGTTGATATCTTCATGAGCACACTCCAAGGTTTGTACTACGAGAAGATGGTTGGTAGCTCGTCGTCCAACTTTGTCGACATAGTAACCATTGGAGAATGCATTGAGAATGGGCTGAAAACCGAGAAGATCGCTAATGTTGATAGCCAGACAGTGGTCAATAAATCATAGGGTTCTGCTAAGAAGAAAGGGGCTGAGGCAAGTGTTGTGATAGAAAATGTCTACCCTTAAGTCCAGGCACCTATGTATCCTATGCCATGCTACATGTATCCATGCATTGTCGCTTCTCAATATCAGCAACCTACATACCAACCTCAATATCAGCAACCTCCACATGCTCTAGTTTCTCAGAATTAGCAACCTCTGCAAGATAACATAAACCAGAGTCAAGGCCAGTGCAGGCGGTTTGATAGAAAGTGTCCTCATCGTGACCCGATCCCTGTGTCATATGCTCAATTACTCCCATATCTTGTTCAACAAGGGGCAATCCTGCCAAAGGAGATTCCGCCTGCCACGTTCCCGTATCATCAAAGTACAATCCTAATGCTTCTTGCGCATTCCGTGTCGGATACATATGGCATTCTACAGAAGATTGTTTGGTCCCCAAGGCCAGAGTACAAGAGTTAATTAACCAGAAGGTTTTGTCATTCTCTGAGGCGGGATCCAATGTCATAACCAACCTGTTGCCAGACCATAGTGGTCAGATAATGAATGCAATTAGTGGTGAAGATTGCTCAGATTCAGTTGTTTCTTTAGAGGAGTATCAAGGGTAGCAATATCATATTGATTCAATCATGTCTCATTTGTAATTTTCTCTTGTTTGTTAATTGATGTTCATTTGTAAAACTTGTCTGGTTTTCAGATGATAATAATGATGAAATAAACGTGCATGTTTTGCTTAAATTCATTCGTATTCACTCATATTTTATTTTATCAGTATCAAATTGTTTGTCAAATAAAATCAAACGAGAATTATGCCATTAAAAGTATGCAAGATTGTTGCTTGTATGCTTTTGAATAAGACTGCGTTGATGATGTAAGGCATTGTTTAATCCCTAAACACCGAAGATATAAGGAAGTTAATCCCTAGTCAACCCCTTTGGGCCTTGAAGTTGGAGTTTCTTTCTTTATACACATAAAACCCCTATGCTTAACCAAGGGCAGGGTAGTCTTCAGTTAGTGTGAACTTGCATTCAAATTTCAGAAAGAGAATATCCCATCAAGTGATCAATCACATCATATCCCTCTCAAGAGGATGGAATCATAAATTCAGAATGGTTATCCCTTACCAATAAAAGGAGTGAGATAGTCACGACCCGTGCAATAAGAAAGTAGTATCATAGGATTTGCTCCAAAAGAAAGATGAAATAAAATGAAAAATAAAAAGAAAATGAAAAGCCCTCTAAGTCAAATGATGATTATCCTTAGAAAAATAATTAAGTTTTGAAAGTAAATGCATTAATTAATTTCAACTAGGTTAAAAACTAGTTACTTGAATGGTAAATAAGACAAGTAAAAATAACTTAAATGGAAAAGTAATTTATTTGCATAAGTGTAAAAGTGTTAGGCAAATACATTTTTCATTAAAACCCATTTTTCGATTGTGTATGGGTATTTTGAGTGTATATTGAAGTTTACAATGATTTTTTGCCACCCTGAATCCTAACACTAGGACTCCTATTTATAATGCCATGAGACTAACAGTCTTCCAACGTTCAAATACCTTTCTCTCTGACACATCACCTTTGCATCCTTGACTAGCCTTTGATTGTCCTCCATGCGTCCTTGACGTTTTGGATAAGACCAAAAGACAATTACTTCGGTTTGAAATTTGAATTTGCTTCTAGTCGAACTCCTTTGACTCGTCGAATCTGATGAGTGATCACACCATTTGAATATTTTACTAAGTCATATACCAAATTTTTCAATGTCAAATGTCGCTGCTTTTTCTTCCAAAATATTTGGCCAAAAGGCATTTTAACCTTGCCTTACATTTGGTTTCTCTGTCGAATTTCCTCTTTTGGAATTTCGTAGCTAATAGGGCGATATTGCACATCACCCAAAGTGGGCCTTGTAGTCACCCCTTGATCAGATCACTTGCCTATTGGATGTCACACTCGCCTGTTGGTTGCTTCACTCGACCTCTCTTGGGCTTGGGTAAAACTACTTATTGCCCACTCATGAAACATGAGAATTATCGTGTCCTTGGTCACTAACACTATCGAAGCTCAGTCAAAGGAAAAAGCCTTGTTTTTTTAAGAATATGGGAGAATAATAGTTCCACTTTTCTAATAAGGCCATAATAACCATCCATTGGTACAAGGATCTAAACCCAATAAACCTCTATAAATACCTCAACCACACGATTGAGACAAGATATATTCAATTCATTGAGAAAATCACGTAGATATAGATATTCTCACCATTTTGCATGAGCTTTCTTTAACGCCAACAACAACCCCAAAAACTCTTAGATGAACCTACACGATTATCTGTCGTCACTCATTTTACTTTTAGCAAATACGTGTGTTATGTAATTGAAGTCTTGATCTTGAGAGATTCAGTGAATCAATTTAAAAGTATATTTGTTTTCATCCCCAAATTTTTAAAATTTTTATTATTTTATTTTCAATAGGTTCCAAATATTTCAATTGCACCCCGTGAAACAAATTCTCCTAACAATATTGAACTTGGATCAAAGAAAGCATGGAAGTTTTTTTTCTTCTAATGTAGTAAAACTGAAAATCAAGTGGATAGGATCCTTTTGTAGTTTTTTTTAGGATTGTTATGACTTTACTTTTATTTTTCAATGCAATATGCTATTTTTAGTTTAACACTATTTATTATTTTATATTTTGATAAGTTTGTACTGTGTGATGAGAAAATTTAAATGTGATTGAAGGATTATTTGATTTTGTTTCATATCTATATTTATTTAATTTTAAGTATTAATTTAAGAAATTACTTTAAAATAATTATGATATTTTTAATAAATTTATCAAGAAATAAAATATTGATAAAATCTATATTAAGTAAGAAGTTGGTGTGTCACTAAAGCCTACAATGGATATATACATCTAATTGGTTTCAACATTTCTTAATCCTAAGAAAATAGTCATTGGTATAGCCAATTAATTTATTCCAACAATTCATATTTCAACCGAAAACAACCGTTATATACCAACAATTTCTATTCCTAATGTGGTTGCATAAACTCTTATTTCATCATATTCCAATGGAAAACAATCATAGGTATGGTACTACAACTTTTTCCAATAGAAAAAAAATATTGTTATAGACTATTGTTATAGTAATTTTTCGTTAATATAACAATTTAAAAAGGACGATTATACATTATCGTTGGAATAGTTTTTTTTGGACTATACCTATAGATTTTAGTTCTTTACCTGCAGATGTTTACTATCACTATATGATAGGAATGAATCGGACTTCACAGGTGATGATGGAGATGTGTTAGTTAATAAAGATAATTTTGGGCCTAAACACTGGAGAGTATATGTGAGAAAGAATAAAAAAGGCCCAATTAATTAGTATTCTCCAAATAAATAGGAGTCTCATTTAATTTGTTAGTATTTTCTAAATAAATAGGAGTCTGAGTTAGTTAGTATTTTCAAATAAATAGGAGTTAGTTTAGTATTCCCCATATAAATAGGAGTGTATGGGACAGTAGTTAGATACGCTATTATTTTCTGTTTTTCATATTAGGGTTTGGGTAGTGAGAGAATTGTGTTTCTCTAACTGAGAAGCAGTAGCTCTGGAACTTCTTTCTTGTTTTCATATTCATTAATAAAATAATTTTCTCCATTCTATTCTACCTTTCCTCTGTTCTATCAATAATTGATAGAACAGAGGAAAGGTAGAATAGAATGGAGAAAATTATTTTATTAATGAATATGAAAACAAGAAAGAAGTTCCAGAGCTACTGCTTCTAAGTTAGAGAAACACAATTCTCTCACTACCCAAACCCTAATATGAAAAACAGAAAATAATAGCGTATCTAACTACTGTCCCATACACTCCTATTTATATGGGGAATACTAAACTAACTCCTATTTATTTGAAAATACTAACTAACTAACTGAGACTCCTATTTATTTAGAAAATACTAAGAAATTAAATGAGACTCCTATTTATTTGGAGAATACTAATTAATTGGACCTTTCTTATTCTTTCTCACATATACCATCCACTGTTTAGGCCCAAAATTATCTTTGTTAACTAACACATCTCCATCATCACTTGTGGGGTCCGATCATTCCTATCATATAGTGATAGTAAACATCTGCAAGTAAAGAGCTAAAATCTATAGGTATAGCCCAAAAAAACCTATTCCAACGGTAATGTTTAATCGTCCTTTTTAAATTCTTATATTAACGGAAAATTACTATAACAATAGTCTATAACAATATTTTTTTTCTATTGGAAAAAGTTGTAGTACCATACCTATGATTGTTTTCCATTGGAATATGATGAAATAAGAGTTTATGCAATCAAATTATTGGTTATACATACAACTATTCCCGTAGGAAAAGAAATTATTAGTACCATGGATTGGAAAGAAATGTCTATGGTGTTCAACCATAAGGGCAGTATGGTGAAATTACTTGGTTAAGCTGTAGATGATACGATGGCTACATTCCAAAGCATTATCACTCTTTCTCGAATGATAGCAGGTTGTGAATGGCCTACCTTGATGGAGGTGCTAGGATCACCGGTGGCACGTGTCTCTGATCATCAGACTAAGGAGTTGGGAGGATTGTTGGATCGTTTTGTTATTGTGTTTAAAGAAATTCAGGGTCTTCCTCCGCCAAAAAACACTAGCCATTCAATTGAACTTTTACATGGTGCTGGTCCGGTAAGTGTGCAGCCTTATAGATATCCTCATTTACACAAGGATGAAATTGAAAAACAAATTCAGAGCCTAATGCAACAAGGGGTGGTAAGAAACAACACCAGCGCTTTCTCTAGTCCCGTCATTTTGGTCAAGAAGAAGGATCAATCTTGGCGGATTTGTGTATATTATCGGGCACTCAACAAGGTAACAATTCAAGACAAGTACCATATTCATGTTGTAGATGAATTGTTAGATGAGTTACATGGTTGTAGTTATTTCTCTAAGCTCGATCTTAAATCTGGTTATCATCAAATTCGTATGAAGGAAGAGGATATTCATAAAACGACTTTTCGGACTCATGAGGGTCACTATGAGTTTTTGATAATGTCGTTTGGCCTCACCAATGCTCCCGCAACCTTTCAATCGGTGATGAATGCAATTTTCAAGCCCTTTCTAAGGAAGTTTGTCCTGGTTTTTTTTATGATATCCTTGTATATAGTAGTAGTTGGGATGATCATTTGCAACACTTGGAGGTGGTTCTTAATATTCTGAAGCAGCATCAGTTTGTGGCAAACCGGAAGAAATGTACCTTCGGTCAGCACCAAGTGAAATATTTGGGCCATGTCATTTCCAAAGCAGGGGTTGTTGTTGATCCTGCCAAGGTTAGCAGTGTGTTACAATGGCCGATTCTTAAGAATGTTAAAGGAGTGCGAGGGTTTTTGGGGTTAACTGGTTATTACATAAAGTTTATAGCCAACTATGGAAAAATTGCTAAACCCTTGACAGAATTGACAAAGAAGGATGGTTTTAGCTGGAATGCGGCAGCGGCTGAAGCTTTTGAGAAATTAAAAGTAGTTGTTACAACTGCCCCAATTTTAGCCCTGCCTAATTTCAAGGTTCCATTTGAAATTGAATGTGATGCCTCAGGAAAAGGAGTTGGTGCAGTGTTGTTGCAATCAAAACATCTCATTGCATATTTTAGCAAGGCTTTTGCATCATCGAGGTTATCCAAATCTGCCTATGATAAGGAGTTAATGGATTTAGTGCTAGCTATTCAGCACTGGAGACATTATTTGTTATGAAGGAGGTTTGTGATTTATTCTGATCAAAAGAGCCTAAAACACTTGTTGCAACAACGTATTACTATGACAAATCAGCAATAATGGATGGCTAAGTTGTTGGGTTTTGACTTTGAGGTGGTGTACAAGGTGGGAGTGGAAAATAAGGTGGCTGATGCTTTATCTAGACAAACACGAGGATGCAGAGTTGCAAACTATTAAATCCTACCCTATTTGGCAGCAGAGCAGCCAACTGCAACAAGAAGTATCAAATGATCCTTTGCTTAAAAATATTGTGGAGGCTATTCAAAAAGATCCTAATGCTAAACCTGGTTTTGCTTTAAAAGGTGGCATATTATTCTACAAAAATAGGTTAGTAATACCTGCTAGCTCGCCACTTATTGAGGAGTTACTCAAAGATTTTCATTCGTCTCTGAGTGGGGGTCACTCCGGCTACCTACGCACTTATAGGAGAATGGCAGGAATTTATATTGGCAAGGGATGATGCGGAGGGTGCAAGATTTTGTGAAAGCCTGTGATACTTGTCAACGACAAAAATATGCGGCAACTACTCCTAATGGATTACTACAACCTCTTCCTATTCCGGTTTTGGTATGGAGTGAGATATCCATGGATTTCATTACTTGTTTGCCAAAAAGTAATGGATTTGAAGCTATATTGGTTGTTGTGGACCGTCTCTCCAAATACAGCCATTTCATTCCTCTTAAACATCCATTTACTGCTCGCTCAAAAGCTGCTATTTTTGTGAAGGAAGTGGTTAGATTACATGGAATTCCGGAGTCTATTCTTAGTGATCGTGACCCCTTGTTTGTGAGTATCTTTTGGAAAGAGTTGTTCAAGTTAGTTGGCACGGTGCTTAAAATATCCTCGGTATACCATCCACAAACAAATGGCCAAACAGAAGTGATTAATCGTTGCTTAGATGCCTATCTACGTTGTTTTATTGCAGATCAACCTAAGACATGGGCACACTGGATTCCGTGGGCAGAATTGTGGTACAATACCACATTCCATGTGTCTACAGGGTTCTCCCCTTTCGAGGTGGTGTATGGCAGAAAGCCTCCAGTGTTGGTGCATTTTTTAGAGGGCGAAAGTAGAAGTTGTAGTGCAGGAGTTAAGGGACAGAGATGAGGCGTTGCGTCAATTGAAAACGAATTCACTCAAAGCCAAGGAGCACATGAAATACCAAGCTGACAAGAGACGCAAGGAAGTGCAATTTGAGGTTGGTGATTGGGTTTTCCTCAAATTACGTCCTCATCGACAACACTCGGTTGTACAAAGAATCCATCAAAAACTGGCCCCTATATTTTTCGGACCTTATCAAATCATGAAGAAGATAGGACAAGTTGCTTATAAGTTAAAGTTATCACCAACATCTAAAATACATCCTACCTTTCACGTGTCGCAATTGAAGAAAGCGGAGGGAAACTATACTACTACTACTACTCAGCTACCTATCAGTTTAGAGTCAGAAAAAGGGGACATTACTTCGGCCAAGGTTTTGTCATGGAGGGATAAGTTTGATGGTGGACGGCACAAGAGAGAATGGTTAATTCAATGGGAAGGGATGGATGTTGGAGATGCTACCTGGGAAGAGGAACTGTTATTGAAGAGTCAATTCCCTGATCTGCGCCTTGAGGACAAGGCTAATGTTGTAGGTGGGGGTGATGATAGGAATGAATCGGACCCCACAAGTGATGATGGGGATGTGTTAGTTAACAAAGATAACTTTAGGCCTAAACAGTGAAGGGTATATGTGAGAAAGAATAAGAAAGGCCCAGTTAATTAGTATTCTCCAAATAAATAGGAGTCTCATTTAATTTGTTAGTATTTTCCAAATAAATAGGAGTCTCAGTTAGTTTGTTAGTATTTCCAAATAACTAGGAGTTAGTTTAGTATTCCCCATATAAATAGGAGTGTATGGGGCAGTAGCTAGGTATGCTATTATTTTCTCTTTTTCATATTAGGGTTTGGGCAGTGAGAGAATTGTTTTCTCTAACTGAGGAGCAGTAGCTCTGAAACTTCTTTTTTGTTTCATATTCATTAATAAAATAATTTTCTCCATTCTATTCTATCTTTCCTCTGTTCTATCACTATATGTCAATAGGGTGCACTTCTCAAGACCATCGACACCTTGTTATCGGCACCTTGTTAGTCGAGAATTTCTTATATGTTTTCAATGTCCTTTCATAGTGATCAATTGTTCCATTGTATGTTTCCACCTATGAGGTTTTCGAACGCCCTTAGAATCATAAAACTTCTAATTTAGTTGGTGAATGGCCTTCAAACTGTGTTGGTGTTGACAATCATCATTATTTTCAATGTGTCATGGAAAACGATATTGCTCTGATGTTGGATTTTTTTTTGCTAGGCAGTGGACACGAAGTACCATGGCAGTGGCGTCTCATCGAATGCAAAACAAATTGTGAATATCCTCTAAGGTATTCGTTTGGATGAGGGATTGGAGATCTGTTCTAATCATTCTACACCCGCTCAATACAATAGTTATTATCGAAGATCATTTGGGTCTGATCTTGCACCCGCGCCATGAAATCATGGATTGACTATTCATCACTGGTTGCCACAATTAGGACTTCATTTTAGGGATGGTCTATCAGTTCAAGTGAAAGAGGACATATCCTTCCATCATTGTAGTGGACACTGCATGGCGTTGTTTTTTTCCTATGATTCATTTAGAGAATTTTTTGGGTTTTCTTTTAAAGGAAAGGAAACCTTAGGCCCATATCTAGCGCACTATTTATTCAAGCCGACTAGTTAAAATGGATCCATATGAAGGACTCGTGCATGTAGTGAATGGAGCTGTGAACTCCTTGAATTGGTTTTCGACAGGGTGGTACATGCAAACACCCATACGCTCAAGTCAAGTCGGTGAGCAAAGAAGAAGTCAGATATATTGGATAAAAAGATGTGTCATTTTCCTTGACTTTTGAGCCTTTTATATAGATGTTCCGAGGAGGTCGGAATTATGAAATGAGTTATGACAATTGATGGCTCCCAAAATCATTGCTCGATATCGAGTATGTTGTCTCCATCTTTGTCTCGTATTGACTGTTGATGGTGCAGGTCGGTCTTTGGGGTTGAATATGATGGTCTAGATTTAAGCCTAATATAAAAAAAAAATTAATTTAAATATATCGATTTTGTACAGAATCGGGTAACAAAAAGTTGCATTAGATCGTGTCAACTTATTAGAGATACTATTTATAAAATTTAGATGATATTCTCTCTATTTCCTATTATAAACAAAAATATTTGTTCATTAATTTTGTTTATAGTAAGATTGAGAATATTCATTGTCACATGCTTTATAAAAATACTCATTGAATGCAAAGAGATTTTTCAAACATTAAAGTCCAAATATCAAATGTGTCATATTCATGACTCAACTAACAGTATAATTAATTAACTACTGTCAACGGCCTCTTGTATATTGAAAAATTATTGTAATTATTTTATCCAAATAATGGACGAAAAAAATGCTAATAAAATATGATGAAGTAGAGACCAAGGTCTTGAATATATTGATCTATGTATCAATCAAAGAAAAACTTTAAACAAGGTAGCATCTTTCTTTCGATCTTCAGGTTTTACAAAGTTTATGATTATCCCAAAGTTTGTGTTAAATTTTGTTTGAATCCTATGAAAAAAGTAAAACCCAAAATCAGACTCAAATTTTAAGACTTGATAATAATTCTAATATTTTATTTTATAATTGAAACAAAGGCAAAAGAGCAACAAAGAAACCATAGACCAAAAAGAGCCTCTTGGTCATTCCTTTCTTTTAAGACCGAAGTTTCAAACTTTTGATTAAAAGATGACCAAGTAACCAAGTTTTATAATTTATAGTAAAATATGTTGAAAGTTGTTATAAAGAAATCAATGATTTGTTGATATATATTTTAATATAGGATAGTGATTTGTTGATATATATTTTAATATAGGATAGTGAACTTCTTGAAAATTATGTTAATGACTTTGCTTGTGACTTCGTCAAAGCTTTATAGTATATTTACAAGTCTCATATTCACTTTGACTCCTCTCGCCTTATGAATTAGCAAGTGTTTTATATTTAGATATTTAGATTGGTTTATTGTGAATTTGTGTTGAATATTCAAATATTTAGGATGCTGTTTTTTACGAATGCTATTATTTTACTTCAATATGAATTTTGATTGCCTAACAAACTAAGTTAGACGACATGATGGTAGATAGAATGTGATAAAATTAAATTGAAAGAAATGAAATAAGTTTGTGCTTATTTGTTTTGATTGATTAAATCAGCATGTAATCACATATGACGAAAAAATTAAGGTTGAATATTTCGTTCATAATCAGAATTGAATATTTCAGCTTCACGAAGAAATCAGAAATGATGAGAGATGAATAACTGTTGATCTTGAACGGTGATTCCGATCTCCTTTCTTATGGTTAACACTTTAACGTCTAAGTCGGTTCAAGATTCAAGATGAGTAAAGTGAAATTGGATATAAAAAATTGTGTATCTTTTCATAGCGTGTGAAATATTTTTATATCTTGAGTCGAGTAGAGTGAGCTTTAAATGGATTGGGCATCAATCAATTGGTCCTTTTGACTGGTCTAGAACAATTTCCCCCAAGACTTTATCGGGCATCGAACGAGTCGGGGAAGCCTTTAGTATTATTGACCGACCTCCATGTCTTTAGTCTATTGTGGAATATAATTGAATCATTTGGGATCAGTTTTGAAAAGGTAATTGGGAACTTGCGCGTATAATGAAGTTCCATCATTGAGACGCTTCGTTACTCTTTCCTGACACGTACGATGACGTGACGAACTAGGGTGTAGCGCAATTCATATAGTGCTTAAGTAAACTTGAGTTTGACATGTTTCTATTAGTGGAATTCTGGTCGTTGATCTTATGGTATCTATTCATAGTTAGTTTTGGTCCTTCAAATGCCATTGCTTATAAATAGAGTGAGTTAAAGATTTGGAAGTTTTCACAACCTTTCTGCTTTTAAGCCTTCAGTTATTTTTCCAGATAAAATGCCTTTCTCCCTTTTTTCTGAGAACATCACAAGAAGTGTTTCAAATTTTTATTTAAAGCTTTCGCCTTTTACTTCTCATGTTCGTCGATCTCTTGTAACTAAGTACCCTTCTAACTCGATCTTCTCCTTCAACATTCTTTGTTTCCTTAGTTAGGATAAGTGATAAAACTGTCGATTTAGCGAGTGAGTTTGAGATGGAAACCTCATATGGGTCATCCACTGATTCTCCTCACCATTCTCTAAGTAATGATCACATGGGACCAGAAATCACATCCATATCTGACAGTTCTGACTTAGAAAGGATATCAGGGAACTCCTTTGAGGAAGACAATTCTTCTTTCGGGTTGTTACAAGACCTTATATCAACTGTCAACGGAATAACAAAATCGCACTGAGGTGTCTTACCTTACCGTAAGAGGAAATACAAGTTAATTTGTAAAGGTAGGACATTGATAGAGATTTCATTTTGACTTGCCTACAGACGCTAGGTTGTGGGCATAGTGATGCTAAGGTGCTAGAAAATTTGAATCTTCAATGTTGAACGGTCGTATCAGAGTACAACTGGGTAGATGCAAAGGTAAAAGATATGTCCCTGACTCTGAACACTGAGGGCGCCATTAGAGATTCTAACATTGTGGTCGGTGACCCTCAAAATTTCGGTCGTTCCAGTTCCTAGAAAGAATAAGATATGCCATTCTTTTAATGATTGCATGCCCATTTTATGAATGCTTATTTACAAGAGTATGGCTCTGGATGCCTTTCTGAATTTTAGGTAGTCGTCCTTGTGTTTCGAGTATAAATCTTATAAGCCTTCTCTTACCTTATTTTTTAGTCTTCCCCGCCTGAGGCGCACTTCCCCGAATAAATTTAGTAATTGGGGGATCATTCACCTTAAACCAGTCTCTCTGGGTATGACCCTTATGCTCTGGATTAGGGAAATTTCATGAGACATTTATACTAGTGAAACCCCTCACTTCTATAACTCACTCTTTTTCTTATATCCATGTCGACTCTCCTCGCTATTGTCACTTTTCGTAACCAAAACACTAGTCTAAGATCCTCTTCAGTTGAGATGTTGGATGCTATTGTACTCATTTGGGCTCTGTTTCTCCAATTGAGGTGACAATCCAGGAGGAAATATCATCTTTGTTTCAAGGACTTGGTTATGAGGAAGGGTTCGGCCTTGGTGAGGTTCCCCCTATCGAAGTGAGGAAAAAGAAAATTAATACTCAGGATATCTTAAGTGCAGTTAATCTTGAGAAGATGAGGGAAATCTTTGATGAGGTTGGAGTCTTCATATTCTTTTTTTTACATTCGTGATTGCATTTTGCATATAGCATGGACAAAGTAAGCAAGCTAAACATGTTCTACCACCTTGCATATTCCTAAGGCACTTGGGTTGTAGTGAAAATATGGGCTTCTTCTCTTGCACACACTCCTCTGAAGATTATTGCTCCTGCTCTGATCCCTTCTCCTATACTCAATCTGGATCAACTTGTGGATGCCGCGTTCATTTTGACAGTTGAGAAACTGACCTCACCTCCAATTTCGTCAATGAGGGTCTGAGATAAGGAGCAACCAACTCCTCGAGATGAGGTTTCTCCAAAACGTACTCGGGTTACTAAGGATGATGCTTCCGGGGAGGTGACTCCTTTCATAAAGATATTGGATAATATGTCTTCCTAATTTCCCAGTATTCTTGAGGTTGCTTTTGCTATTGTCTTGGCATCAGATTTATCCTTCATCCAGAATCTTCCTGGAGGGGATAAAACGGAAATGGTTTCTGAGCTTGCTCACATAATTTTCAAAGTTTCTTCTATGTTTTCTCTTGTTTCTGCTGGACAGGGTGATGTCTTGGCCCCAGGTAGTCCCTCAGATAAAGGGATGCCTGGAAAGGGAAGGTTGGGGCTATGGAGCTGAAGTGCACAAATATTTAGAAGGAGCTAGTTACGATGCAGGAGGAAGTTAAAGTGGCTAACTATTTTCAAGAGGTAATGCAAATACATGGCTCTCCTTTGTCTCTAGAGGCTCACATGACTGAATTTAAGGGTTATTTTCAAGATCAATAGAAGCGATATAATGTTGCTTCTGAGTCTGTTGAGGAGAAAGCTTACCACATGGAGGAGCACCAGAAAACCTCTGTTCAGGCGACCGGGGCCTTGAAAGATTTTCAGGATGAAGTGGCTGGTCTGAGGCAGACACTTTATGGCTCTCTTCAGAAGACAATGCATGTCATGCTTGAAGTCCATGAACGAGTTATAAAGCTGGCAAGGATGTTCTTCCCCAGTACTGTAATTTCTGCTGAGACATTGGACCATTTTAGGTCTGCTCCTGGGGTGACTCGGGGAGGTGGTCCTGATACATCGACTACAAACGCTTTGGCTTGATTTTATTTTTTATTTTTTTTATTTTTTATTTTCTGCAACGCTTCCCATGCCTTTGTGCCTTGGGTGTAATGATTTTTTATATTTAATAGTTAGTTTATATGTCTGATTATTTCTCTTTGACTTCGTTAAGGTTCAATAGTTAGCTTATCTGAGCTGATTAATTTCATCCATGGATGTTGTTTATGAACATCTTCATTTGAACCCCAACCCTGGCGTAATTGGTACTCCCGTGATGTCCTTTCTTGTGAGGATCATACCAAGTGATAATGGAAATACCGGTTTTGACCTATAATATGTCTATCAACAGGTCGAAGATCATTTGATACCCATAAAAGGTAACTCAAATTTTGAATCATGACCGATATTAACTATGAACTTGTAGTATCTTGAAGACGCCGCTTCAATGAACGTCCAGACAAATGGGGAAAAGTGAGGACGATGTTAGGTTGGATAATGGACTGTGAACCTCCGACCCAACCTTCTTGGGAATCACATTCATACCCCGGTGCAAACCTAGGTTTAGATCTACAATCTTTTCTTCTATTATTCTGGGAGGAACTCGGAGGTCTAACCCCGATGAATTATGATACAAATAGTGATACCTTGATCCGACAATGGTATATCCCCGCACTCTCCCCTGGACACTCATGATTTTAAGATCTACGGCGGTTGTGCATGTTGAAATTGGAATGGGATTGTAGATTTGCAGAATGTGTGGAAATCGAAAGAAGATTTACTCTTGATTCAATAACCTAAGGAGGTTATAACCCAGTCAATCATATATTTGGATCTGAACTATGATTATACAAATCTCGAGCTTCTGAGTTTGCACGTTTAGGTTGAAGAACAAATATGAATTCGTGGAAAGCGTATGAGTCTGAAATCTGTTCTCACAAACGGCACCACTATTTTGTTTGGGAGCCATCAATGAGCGTTCTAACTTCATGAACCATAAATGATGAGAGTTGAATAACTGTGGATCCTGAATGGTGGCTCTGATCTCCTTTCCGGTGGCACAAGTGGATCTGCATGGTTAATACTCCAACGCCTAAGTCGGTTCAAGACTCAATATGATTAAAGTGAATTTGGAGATCGTAGATTGTGTACTTCTCATAGTGTGTGATTTTTTATATATTTTGGTTCAGTAGAGTGGTCTTATGATGGATTAGGCCTCGACCAATTGGGCCTTTTGGCCGGTTCAGAATAATATATAATACTATAGCTCAAATTACAATAGTTAGGCCTAAGACTTGTTTAGAGTTTTCACATATTATGTTCCTCTTTGTCTGAATATGGTTCGTACTCAACAATCTCCACCTTAATAAATATCAAGCTCCTATGAACTCAACATTGAGAAACATGTAACAAGTCCAAGCAATGCTTGAACTTATCATCGATTGCTAACTTAATCAACATATTAGCTGCATTCTCTGAAGTATGAACCTTGTCGACATGCCCATTATGGACTAAACCTATTATTCCCGACAAATAAGTACTCCCGCTAAAGTAAGTAAAGACATACCTTGTTATAGACCTTATATCATCCATATCACCAACGTAGTCTGAATCAACTTATCCTACAAATGAAGGCCCACATTTTTTACTTCTAAACATGATACCATGATCCATTGTACCCTTAAAGTACCTTTAAAATCCATATTTTCCCAATGACGCTTTCCCGGTTTGGACATAAACTTACAAACTTGACTTACAGCTTGTGCCAAAGGAACCTTTGAAATATACATTAAACAACCAACACCACTGGCATAAGGAGCCTTTGACATGTACTCAACTTTTGCATTTTCCTTTGGACATTGATTCAATGAGAGGTTAAAGTTATTTGTCAATAGAGTACTCACATCCTCTGAATTACTCATGTCAAACTTGTTTAGAACCTTTTCAACATAGCTTTTCCGAGAGAGCCATACTTTTTTATACAATTTTCTTTATGAATTTCCATACGAAGAATCTTATTTGCACCACCTAATTCTTCCATGTCAAATTTCTTTTCCAACATCATTTCCAATTCATTACATCGTGTAAATTATTAGTGGCACTTATCATATCATTAACATGCAATAACAGAAAAATAAAATAACAATCATCAAGGCTCATAACGTAAACACAACAATCATACTCACATATTTTGTAGTCAATATGAAGTTGTATAATTACCTTATACATTAATTTAAACTATACAAAGACCTCTTCAATTTACAAACTAGTCTTCCATGTCCAGTGTCACTGATCCCTTTTGCCCGCTCCGTGTAAATTTGCTCATTTAGATTATTGTGAAAAAAATGTTGTCTTCATATCCATCTTTTCTAAATACATGTCCCAACTAGCTACTTGTCTAACATTGCCCTGATAGAAGTATGTATGAATATCCAAGAGAAAATCTCATCATAGTCAATCCCCTTATTTTGAAAGTACCCATTTGCCACAAGACGAGCTTTGAAATCTTCTCCTTCTTTTTCTATTACTGTTGGTTTTATCTTGAACACCCACTTACAACCAATGAACTTTATACCCTTAAGAAGATGAACAAGCTCTCATGTCTGATTTTTCTTCAAGGACTTCATCTCCTCCACCATTTCACTCATCCACTTATCTTACTCCTTACTAGTAAGATGGAAGGGTCTCCAAAACTAGTAAGAAGTGCATAGACTGCGAAGTCTTCATACTCGTATCTTTCTAATGGTTTTGTTGAATGGTGTAATTTGTCAACATCCACATGTATCACCTATTTGTTGTAAGTATCTTCTTCAACTGTTGACACATTTGTGGCAACCGGGTGCTTCAACATTAACGATTCACCAAAAACAACATCTATGTAATTACCGTCTTCTTTTTAATTAGATCCCATAACTAGAATCCCTTCACTTATTCTACGTAAACGAAGAAGACACATGTCTTAGACCTTGGATCAAGTTTGGATCAATCGTCACTTGATATATACACATAAACTAGACACTAAAAAATTCTTAAATTGTCCAAATCCATAGGATTACATGTCCATACTTCCTCTGCAAATTTCTCCTACAATGAAGCATGTGGTGACTCATTGGTAAGGTAGAATGCCATGCTAACTACCTCTGACCAGAATACTTTTGATAGTCCAACATTTAGCAAGAGACATATTTCCCTTTCAGTTAGAGACATATTCATTCTCTATGTCACATCATTTTTTGTGGTAACTTACCAATTGAGAAACGTGTTTGAATATTGTGGTCTTCACAAGACCTCTTGACATTAAAATTAGTGTAGTCTGTTTCATTATCTGAATGGAAATACTTGATTTTTTTGTCTATTTTATTCTCTACCTCTACCTTCCACAACTTGAATTTGGTAAAGACTTCATATTTATGGTTTAAGAAATAAATTAAATCCTTGCAAGAAAAATCATATGTGAAAGTCATAAAATACTTTGAACCACCCATGTAAACCTTTTCGGTAGCCCCCCCACAAATCATAATGCACATAGTCTAGAATTACCTTTGTTCTGTGTTTTCTGGCCTTACTTCAGTCCAAATCTTATTGTCACGGGATTATGAATGTGACAAGCTGCGTTCATTGCTTCAACCCAGAAATAGTAAGATAAGTTTTTAGCATGCAATATAACTCTAGCTGACTCTTGAAAGGTCTTGGTTTTCCTCTCAACCACTCCATTCTGTTGAGGTGTAATAGGTGTTGATAATTCATGACCAATTCCTTCAGATGAACATAGAACTTAGAGTTTTAAAACTCTCTGTCATGGTCACTTCTTATCCTCACGATCCCATCTTTTTTTCTCTTTGGAGATGCTGACATAACTCTTTGAAGACATCAAGAGTATCATATTTTTCTTTCATAAATTTGACCCAAGTATACCTTGAGAAATCATCCACACGCATAAAGACATGTATTTTCCCACCCAAACATTCAACTTGCATAAGCCCCATGAGATCCATATTAAGTAACTCTAAAAACTTGGTGGTGGCAAGACACTAGATATTCTTGTGGCACATTTTGGCCAACTTTCCTATTTAGCATTCACCATAGATTTTCCCTTCTTCGATCTTGAGTTTTATCCATCCCTTGATAACATCTTTAGATATGACCAAGTTTCTGGTGCCATAGTGTAGCGGTGTATTCGTCGCTATATGATTTATTGATTAAACCATAAGCAAAGTATACAAAGAAATCGAGTCGCCACCGCACTTTTATTTATCCTAAGGACTAGTTAAAAAGCGAACAAAAACCTAAGAAGTTTTACACATAGAAAACTAATGAAAAGATCAGAGAATCTGGGTAAGGGGTAAATTACGCAATGGGAAGGTGTTAGGCACCCATCACGTCTTAGGTACTCCTAGGGAGCCCTTTTCACACTTGTCGTATAAAAAATGTTTATTTTTTTTATGACATATTGTGCAAACATGAATGGGAAGATGAGAAAAGAATGTACAATTTTATTATTTTTGTGTTTGAACGGATGAACCCGTTGCCCACGTACCTTCCATCAAAGGTAAGGATCAAAATGTCGTAGTTCGGCTAAAAGATTTCCAAAAATTAGTGAATTCATTTTAAAACACAAGCATTAAGGTTTTTCATTACCAATGGGAGAAAACTCAACCTGAATCAACAATCCACCATGCGAGGACGGCTTCAACATACTAGTGAGGGGTTAACCCTATAATAAGTATGGAAGACTTACAATCAACTAACTAAGGACAAGGTAAGATTTACATCAACCACTATGGTAATTGAAACCTATGGCTAATGTACGAAAACATATTAACAATGGACAAAGCCACAAAACAATTGAATGGGTGAAGTTAATTGATTATGAGTATTCACAAAGTATGGTCAAGATATGATTAGGATTAATTCAAAGAAGTGTTATGAAATGGAGTTTGAAAAGTCAAGGACTTAGGTCCAGGTTTCTAATTTGAAAATACATGAAGATGTTTGCACAACAAGTCAAAGTTTTGAAGCAACATGTGAAAAGGTTTAGGACAAATAGGGTATGGAGAATGGAGTGTAAAAATTCTCAGAAAGGTTCACCTCTTGAAATCATATAGAAGATGATTCAAGTGTGTCCTTAGGAATAGGCAAATGAGCAATAACAAATAAGCAAAATAAAGCAAGGTGATACCGGAGGCCATCAATGGACTTATACCAATCTCACAACAAAGGTGGATACCGGATACCAATAAATGGATTTACACCAGTCTCCTAAAACAAACAGGGATGTCAGATGCCAATAAATGGACTTATTCCAACCTCCTAAAACAAAACAAAACCTGGATATCAAATGCCAATCTATGGGCTTACTCTAATCTCCTTAAAGCAAAACAAAACTTGGATGTCAGATGCCAATCTATCTGGACTTATACCAACCTCCAAAGGATGATCATAGGAATACAAATGCCAACAACATGGTCTTACAATTGCATCCTCACATACAACAAACAAACCAAAAGATGGATGTCAGATGCCAATCTATCTGGACTTACTCTAATCTCCAACAGATGATCATAGGAATACAAAAGCCAACAACATGGTCTTACAATTGCATCCTCACATACAACAAACAAGCAAAAGCAATGGACATAAGTGGCCAAATGAAATGGTCTTACACTCTATCCCTTCCAAATCATAGGAACAATGGCCAATGAATGGTCTTACAGTTGTCCTCAATGGGCAAACCAAAGACGGATCACAAAGATATGAAATGATGATCATGCAATAATGAACAATCAATGATGATGAGTGCACAAAGGCAAGCAAGCAAACATGTACAAATGCAACAAGCAATCAATCAAACAAAGTCATTTAGCACACACTATAACCAAGCAATTAGGCTCAATCAAAGGGTTAGACTTTAAAGTCAACTGGAATGGTAAATGGTGCTCTTAACCTTAACATTGAGAGCCAAGGTGAAGCAGATGAAAGGATATGAGGGGTGTGCCTCATTGCTCTTATCTCTGGTCAGAGAGAGCATTGAATATCAGAAGGTGTGGGAGTTCAGAAAGTTGGAACTCTCTCCACAAGTTAATGACTCGATAGATCTTGGGTCAGGATCCACAATGCTACAAACATGTAATGTGAGCAATGGGAAGACACACAGAATAGTAGGAGATAGGCTACATATCTCTTCTATCTACCAATTGCCTCATATGAGGTATTTTCCTGCTTGGGGACAAAGTTAAACAATCACAAACATTGCCTCTTAAGGAGGACTTCAGACAGTTGCCTGGCTAAGTAACAAGCCAGGTCTTCCAGACTACATGGAGACAAGAGATTCTACCTCAATGCTAATGCTATCAAGCAAAGCAATAGCAAGTTCTCAATGAATTATAGCAACTAAATGTACCTGTGGAAACATCAAACAAATTAGTATGCTATACAGACAAACAACCAACAGTTAATGCAACAGACAACCAAAATAGGCAAAGGCAAAAGCCACAAGTCAATCCCAATTGAATCAACTTCAACCTACAAAACACACATTAGTAATCAAAGCAAATATCAAATGCTCTCAAGATGAGGCATCATCAATTGTATAACTTGCATGTGCAACCTGAAACAAAACTTCAAATATGAGAAGCAAACCCTTAGGCCAAAGCCTAGGGTCCAAGATGGGGAAAAAATTTAAAACAGAACCTGAAAATCAACCAAAATCAATATTAATCAAATAAGAACAAAGTCCAATTGGTCTCACATCGAAACTATGCACCAATTCCATTTTATAAGCAAAACATGTCAAACTACGCAAGTTAAGCACTCAATGATGTAAACAGAATGAACACAAGCATATCAATACCAAAATGGCTCAATAAATTCCCAGAAAAAACATGCTTAATCAGAACACATTGAATGAGCAACATACCAAAAATCATGTCAATTGGATAAAGGGAAGAAAGTCAATTAAAATCAACAAGTCAAACCATATTCAAGCAAGCTCATACAAGGAACCAAATCATACATCAAGTTCATGCAAGCATAAAACAGCAACCAAACAAGATAAATGAATGCAATCAAAGCCATGGCAACCTTCAAGATGTCTATAATGCACATGCCAAATTTCAAGTCTATCCAATAAACACCTAGGATTTCACAAATCATATGATATCATGACTCACAAAATGTTCACAATTGGTCAAACAGAGGGAAAATTCTCAAACAAATAGAAAATACATTCAAAAATCCCAGGAAAAATCACAAGCAAACTTAACATCCATAAGTACCCACATGCAAAAATCCAGAGCAATTGGCATAGCATAAGCATGGAAAATAAAATCAAGAACATGAACAAGAAATGGTATGACATACATTATCACACCTCCAAAGATCACATCATATCTCACAATCCAGGAACTCAAAAATAGCAAACTATATACCAAAATGACCAGGAATGAGTCTAGATTATGCATGTAAAATTTAAAGAATTTCCAATTAAGCATCATGATTTCATGAAAGAAATAGCAAGCATTGTGCAAGAAATGACATGTGAAAACAAACCCTAGGCATTTATTTTTTCTACACGTGCACAAATTTATTAAAAATCATCAAAAAATAAAGGACATTATGAGGATCATGGTAGAAAAAATTGCATGTGATTTGGATTTATATTTTTTGAGTTATGATTTTTTGAAAATGGAAGAAAAATAAAAAATGCATAGAAGGAGCATGTAAACATGATATGCCTAGATGAGAAAATGCAAAAAGGAAAATATGTGGATGCTAGAAGCCGGATTCGAACTGGCGCATCATTTGAAAACTGAGCGCGCCTAATGAAACTCTGTGTTTCATTAAAGGATGTGGCGCGCTCCTATTGGTCACATGGCAAATAAACAGAAAAATCATGCAAAGCAAGGCAAGGCAAGATCTAGTGGAATTCTGGAAACGAAAATAGCAAGTTCATCATCATCTTCATGCTGTTCATAATCACCAAGAACATTTCATCACAGAAATCAACAAAAATTATATGGATCGATTCATCTCAACATGCATAACACATATCCAGCATCAATTCGTTCTAAATCTAACTACATCAGATGAATCGAGCGAAACAAGTTTCATAATCCAAACTTCAAATCAAGATATCTTGCTCAAAACTTAATGAAATTAAACGATCTAAGTTGCAGAATGCTACACATGCTGAGATCTATAAAAGCCACATCAAGATTTCAAGAATTGGAACAATTGAAATTTACCTTGATGATGATGCAGCAGCTGGATTCGAGCTTCTCGAGGCTTGGAAGATGAAAACAGATCTCCTATGATGATGCAGAAGATGAATGAAGTCAAGTATGCAGCTCAACAATGCTCAGGTTCGAAGAAATCTCAAAATGCCATGGAAGGTGCAAGGCTTCAACAGATGCGATTCTTCAACGATCTTCCAATGTTTGCTTCAACAGATGTTCAATTATACCTGCAGATGATGATCAACACAAGCACAAGCCAAAAGAATGATGAAATTCGATGGAAGAAAGTTGAAAAAGTTTGAACAAATTTGAGAGAATTTTGGTGAATTTGAGTTTGGATCTGAGAGAATGAATTGTTGATTTCGAATTTTGTTACAATTAAGGTCTTATAGTACCTGTTAATCCACTTGCTAAACATGATTAGGCCAAATGAAAATGGATTAGTGAAATGAAGCTTGTTATGCAATTTGGCAAAAATGTCCTTTTTCAAATGCAACCAATGGAACAGTGATTTTTCACTTGCAGCAAATCCAAATTTCTGTTTTAAAGCCATTTGAATTGGTTTGGCATGAAAATGATGCATGGTTTTCAAATTCACTATTTCCCTCCAAAAATTCAAAATGAATCACTTGAAAAATGGACTTTTTATGTGATGATTTTTGATGAAATGTGATGATGGATTATGATAGCTCATGTCAAATGGGATTTGCTCAAAAAAGAATCACATGAATTGGCCTTTTGGTTCAAAAGTTATGCCTCCTTGAAGTTCAACTTTTCTTGAAAATGATTTGATCATAACTTGCCAACCACACATGAGAAATGGATGTTCTTGGACATTTTGGAAAGGCAAGAGCAAGATATTCAACTTTCATGTTGGACCAAATTTGATTTGAAGCTTTCTTGATGATGTAAAGTTGAGGAGAAGAACTTTCCATTTTTGACAGTTGGAAATTACAGGTCCTTACTATTTTTGGAAACTTTTTGTCTGACCTCCAATTCCTCAATGATGATGTTTGACATGTTATATGAGGCTTGTATGGACATGAATAAGACCTCTCAAACCATTTCCCACCATCAAATCCCTGATTAAATGCATAGTTGACCACCGTTGACTTTGCTAGGGTTTTGGTTGACTGAGCCATGTTCTGATGCTTTCAAGCCTCTGCCACTTGAGATCTTGATACCAAATGATGTTACAACTCATATGAACTTCTTATGAATGATCATGGTGCCCAAATTCTTCAGAATGGCCACCATTTATTGCTCAATGGCTGATTTTGACTGATTTGACCTAATTGCTTCATCTGCAAGTAACAAGGTTAGATGACAATATTTTGTACTTTTGGTTAGTGATTGAGATAAAAGCAATGATATACATATGCAAAACATGCTTGGTGATCAAGAACCACACTCACAATGTAACCCACCCACTAAGAGGCAAGCAAGGTGCACAATGATCCTTGAGGCAATGATATGATATGATATAATGCCATGAGGGATCTTAGGGCAAAAATTTGGGTCTTACAGATGCCCCTATTTAAGGTCATTCTAGCCGGAGAATTGAAGTTTAGAAATCTTCATATCGACGCGGTAGAATGGGCTTAAATAACAGTAATGAGACAAATTTTGGTCCCTAAGAGACCTCATGATGCAGATGCATGCATGCAAAAAACACAAACTCTGTGGGGATATGGTTCACACATAAGAAAAGACGATCCATCGGAGTAATACACTCACCAGGAACAGAGACTCAAACGGGACTCTCATTGGGGATAAAATGAAAAAATGCGTGAGCAGGACACGACTTTGATTTGGGGAAAACAAAAAATCAGACTGGAGACTTTACTGGGGAAGTAAAGGACTCACACTGGGGAATCAGACGATTTCCAACGGAAACATATCCATTGGAAAGACACGAGCTGACTCAAACTATCCATAAAGGATACTTCGGATAAAAAAATCCGGACTCGGACCAGGAAAAGATCCACAAAGAACCTCCCTGCCGGGGAAAATTGCATATATTGGGGAAAATGCCAATACAGCAAAGGGTAAAAATCACAACAGGAAACTCCACTGGAGAAGTGTCTAACAAAGAGACTCTCACGGGGAAAAGCAACAAGAATGAGGTGTTACCGGTATAAGGGTAACAAACTCAGGAAGAATGAATATCTAAGACCGGTATAAGGGTGAGAGATATCAATCAACCAAACATCTGAGAAGGACCTGAAAAAAGGTACATCAACTCAGGAAAATCTGACTCCACAGGGGACCAAGGTCATAATAGGGAGCATAAAGGAAGGAACACCAGGGATACCGAGGTATATAATAGGTGACCGACCAAAACGTGAATTGGTATATACGCCAAAACACTCATCATCCGAAAGGAGGGCTGGAAAAAGCAAATCGACTTACAGGATGGACATTCGAATCCACAAAGGGAAAACGAATCCTACTCAACTGGGGACACCAACCCAAAGAGTGCATGAGATATAATATCCATTACCGTCAGAACGTGGATAGAATACTCGCATGAGATGTATTATCTATTACCGTCAGAACGTAGATAATATTCTCGCATGGTAAGAAACACCAAGGATACCGGTTACCGGGTATATAATAGGTGATCTACCGAAAACGTGAATTGGTATATATGCCAAAACACTCATCCTCCGAAACACAAGCTGGTTAAAGGATGGATATTCGATTCTACAAAGAATACGAATCTTACTCTATTGGGGAAGATCAACAAAGGATTTCAACCAAAGAGCGAAAGAGATATATTATTCATTACCGTCAGAACGTGAATAATACACTCGAAAGGAAAAGACACCAGAGATACCGGTTAGGGTATATAATAGGTGACTAACCAAAAACAGAGACAATCGATACCAAGCATCTGGGTAAACGAAAGACAACTCAAAGGATAAATTGCAAGCATCCGGCAATTATCCGAAACACAACAAATATTCGACTCCGCAAAGGGAAATAACGAATCTTACTCGACAAGGGAAACACAAAAAGCTTCAACTGAAGAGTACATGAGATATATTATCCATTACCGTCAGAACGTGGATAACACACTCGCATGGAAGATTATCCACAACCGGTTACTGGGTTAACAAAGAATAAATCGACCGAAAAGAAAGGCATCAGGATACCAAAACTAGGTATATAATGATGACCAATCAAAAGGAAGCAACAATCATTACCAAGCAAACGGGTAAATGAAAGGCGATCTGCTGAGGATGCATTGGTACAAAATCAATGATCCGGGGATGAATTGCATAAACAGCAATTATCCACAAAGACTAGCTGGGGATATATTGAGAATCAATCAATAATCCGGGGAACAAATCACTAGCAGACGGTGAAAGGACCCACTGGCGACTTCAAAGGATAAAATTGCAAGCATACGGCAATTATCCAGAAGACAACTTGCTGGGGATACAATTGCTAGCAACCGGCAATTATCCACAAGCAAAAGGAGGAATATCAACATCAAATATTGAATGAAGATAACCACAAAGAGTAACCATCATCGGTTAGGATGAACAACAAGGTTAACTCTGCAAGAGGAGAAATTAGGGTTTACGACTACCGAATACGGGGTAGAATATCAAAAACTCTGGCTGAGGAAACAAGAGGTTTAACATTACCAACTACTGGGTAGAAACCAAAAACTCAACTGGGATACAATTGCTAGCAACCGGCAATTATCCAACTGTACCACAAGGTACAAAACTCTGATGGGGGAGAACACCAAAACATGGGATTTACAACTACCGAATACGGGGTAGAAGACCACAGACTCCACTGGGGACAGGGTGAATGAAGGCCAAATATTGAGCACTTATTCAACTTATACCACCGGGAGACACCAACTCTGTTGGGGATAAAACCACAACAGCACAAAATTCCGCCAACAACTAGAACGAACCACAAAGGTTACCTCTACTAGGGGAAAGGAGATATGACTTACAACTACCAATACGGGGTAGTAGCCATACTTTGGCAGGAATACACACGAATTAGGGTTTACATCTACCGAATACTGGGTAGAAAACCAACAACTCCACGTGAGGATGGGAAAAATCACAAATACGCACGGGAAACAATAATAGGGGTTTATAACAACCCACAAACTGCTGGAGAGCAGGCAAACAGGATTTACGACTACCGACTATTGGGTAGAAAACCAAAACTCTTGCTGAGGAATAAAAGGTATATAACCACAAATTCCATCAAGAAGAAGGAACATAGGACTTACAACTACCGGTATAAGGGTAGAGGCCCGAAAAACTCCGCTGGGGAATAAAAAGAATTATTGCCGGTTACTGGGCAGTTCATTCATTTATTCCACAGGGAAGTACAAGAACAGTTGACAAAACGCCGATTCGGGATTAATCCAAAAGGATAGACTGAATCAAAACACGTCCTATGAGGATATAACTCAATAGGAAAATCCATCTCAATATATTTGTTGGGAGGAAACGGAAGAAACTGTCATCCACGAGGATAATCTCAGTGGGGAACTGCAGAAGGCAAAGACAGACGTTTTCTGCTTATGGGGCTGACTCTATATGGAGATATTAAACACCCGACATCTGCTTAAGGAGATCTATAAAGAGATCTATATCACCCATAGCAGGAGAACAACAAACAAGAGATATATGGCAAACAATGCAACATGAATATCTGAATGTTTTATGAATATGCATGAATATGCGTAATTTATGTTTGATGAATGCTGACAAAACAGACAATATCCAACACAACAGGCCCAGGAATCACACGCCCGGTACTATACTTCCAGGGGAAAACCAACTGGAAAGCCAATTTGCTGAGATCCACATGCTAAAAAGCAAAGATCTGCGGGGAGGCAAAACAGGAGATATCACAGAATCTCTGAGTGATGGATCCATAACCAACCCAACCAGGGTACAGAAAGTCACAACAGGAAAACAGCCACCAAGACCAATCTGTAGGGGAACGAGAGAATCTTGAGATTCTGCAGGGGATCCCAGTATCAACTGAGAAACAAAAGTTCACGGCACAAACAAGAACTGCCGCAAAAGCAACTCCAAACAACTCCGGTGAACAAACCCACTGTAGGAGAATCATCCAAGTAGAATCTAACTGCACAAGCAACTCTACTGGGGAAAGCTGTCAGCTATCCTTCTAGGGAACAAACCACTGAAGGAGAAAGCACCACACAAGTAGATTCTGCAACACGCCACTCTACTCGGGGAGAACATACATCTGACGGATCGCACAAATAGAATCTGCAATAAGCCACTCTACTGGGATCACAAGCAAATCAGGAAACCACTCCAATCTTTGGGATGCTAGAGCCACCAACCGACCCTACTGGGGATTGAGAGAGTTTTCAACAGGCAAAAACTGCCACAACAACCATTCTGCAGACTAAGCTTGGGAAGAATGGAAAGCAACCATGCCGAGGAGAGAAACAACAACTCCGCTGGCGACTGCACTGGGGAGAGACTACTGCTGGAGAAGAAAACGAAGTCTTCAACAACATCTCTGCTTGCGACTATACTGGGGAGAGACTACTGCTGGAGAAGAAAACGAAGTCTTCAACAACATCTCTGCTTGCGACTATACTGGGGAACAACCCCTCCAACAAACTCTGCTTGGGGAACAACCCCAACAATGAAGCAGGAGACAGAGGATACAATCAAGCCAGGAATATGAACAAACGTCTTACCTATTGGAAATCATGCCACCCTAGGGAGAGCACTGAGACATTCTTAAGTATCCTTTCGTCGTTGTGAATGTTCACTTTGTTTAAAACAATAGTTTTGAAAATTCTTTGTTTAAAACAATGATATTTTATCAATTAAAACATGCAAAACATTTGTTGAATTGAAACAAATAAGAATGCAAATAATTGGATAAAAGGCTCAAATTGATTTGATAGAATGGTAGCCTGCAAATGGCAAGACTCCATAGATCTGTACAAATTTGAAATCAGTGATATATATTGGAAGAGGGTTACATTTAACGTAATGATCCTTTCTCTACCAATTTGAATCTCGATGTATGCGAAGCTTCAGCTGACGACGAATCGAGAATCCTCTGACGAAAAGACAGTTGCGGAACAGAAAGTCTTGTCAGGATGCAGTTACTTGCCAAATCCCTAATTTTTGTCTAGATTGCCCCAGGGTGAGGTACTCAATCTAGCGAGGTGAAAATATACTTTTTTTCAAGTCTCTAATTTTTGCCTGGATCACCTTTGCGGGTTCTCCACCGAGACGCTCATTTTTGCCTAAGCCGCCCTTTCGGGTTTTCAACTTAGCGAGCTATTCTGTTTTTCATTTGCATATACTTTTTTTTTAGGCAAAGTATTTCTTGACTGCATCTGAATTCACAGGACGAGTGAAATCCTCCCCATCCATTGTTGTAAGCATCAAAGCACCGCCTGAAAAGGCTCTCTTAACAACATATGGACCCTCGTAGTTTGGAGTCCACTTGCCCCTGGAATCGGGTACGAAAGACAAGACTTTCTTGAGCACGAGGTCACCTTCTCGAAACACACGAGGCTTGACCTTCTTATCGAATGCTTTCTTCATTCTCAACTGATATAACTGACCATGGCACATGGCAGTCAATCGCTTCTCTTCAATCAAATTCAACTGATCATAACGACTCTGAATCCATTCAGCATCAGTCAACTTGGCTTCCATCAAGACTCTCATTGATGGGATCTCCACCTCTACTGGGAGAACAACTTCCATGCCGTAAACAAGAGAGAAAGGGGTTGCCCCTATTGAAGTGCGGACAGATGTACGATAACCATATAAAGCAAATGGCAGCATCTCATGCCAATCTTTGTACGTAACTGTCATCTTCTGGATAGTCTTCTTGATATTCTTGTTAGCAGCTTCAACAGCCCCATTCATCTTAGGTCTGTAGGGAGAAGAATTATGGTGTGCAATCCTGAATTCAGCGCACAACTCATCCATCATCTTATTATTCAGATTAGATCCATTATCAGTAATGATCTTTTCTGGCACACCATAACGGCAAATCAGTTGGTTCTTGATAAACTTCACAACCACCTGTCTAGTCACATTCGCATACGAAGCGACTTCAACCCATTTGGTGAAGTAGTCAATTGCTACGAGAATAAACATGTGTCCATTGGACGCCTTTGGTTCAATCATGCCGATCATGTCGATTCCCCACATAGAGAAAGGCCATGGTGACGAAATCACATTCAGAAGTGTCGGAGGAATATGAATCTTATCCGCATAAATCTGACACTTGTGGCATTTCTTCACATATTTGCAGCAGTCAGACTCCATTGTCAGCCAATAGTAGCCTGCTCTCAACATCTTTCTAGCCATGACATGTCCATTGGAATGAGTACCAAATGAACCCTCATGGACCTCAGTCATCAACAGGTTTGCTTCGTGTCTATCCACGCACCTGAGCAAAACCATATCAAAATTTCTCTTGTACAGCACTTCACCACTGAGGTAGAAACTACCTGACAACCTTCTCAAAGTTTTCCTATCTTTCACAGATGCCCCAGGCGGGTATACCTGGTTCTGGAGGAAATTCTTGATATCAAAATACCAAGGCTTGTCATCATTGACTTCTTCTACTGCAAACACGTGAGCTGGTCTATCCAAGCGCATCACGGCAATATTGGGAACTTCATTCCAATACTTCACAACAATCATTGAGGCAAGCGTAGCAAGCGCATCTGCCATCCGATTATCCTCTCGAGGAATGTGATGAAAGTCGACTTCTGTAAAGAATGTTGAAATCCTTCTCGCATAATCTCTATACGGAATGAGACTTGGCTGATTCGTCTCCCATTCACCCTTGATCTGATTAACAACCAGGGCCGAATCACCATACACATCAAGATGCTTGATTCTCAAATCAATACACTCTTCAAGTCCCATAATACAGGCCTCATACTCAGCCATATTATTCGTGCATTTGAAAGTTAGCCTTGCTGTAAGCGGAATATGTGTGCCATGAGGAGTAATGATTACTGCCCCAATTCCATTTCCGTACTGATTTACAGCGCCATCAAACACCATCGTCCATCTGGAACCAGGTTCCGGACCTTCTTCAAGTGTAGGCTCATCACAATCTTTCATTTTCAAATACAGAATCTCCTCATCAGGGAAGTCGTACTGAACAGACTGATGATCTTCAATCGGCTGGTGCGCTAAATGGTCAGCCAAGATACTACCTTTGATAGCTTTCTGAGCTGGATACTCGATATCATATTCAGATAACAACATCTGCCAACGGGCAATCCTCCCAGTTAAAGCAGGCTTCTCGAAAATATACTTGATTGGATCCATTCTGGATATCAACCAAGTTGTATGATTTATCATGTACTGGCGCAAACGCTTAGCTGCCCAAGCCAAAGCACATCATGTCTTCTCAAGCATAGAGTACCGAGACTCACAATCAGTAAACTTCTTACTGAGGTAGTAAATAGCAGATTCTTTCTTCCCTGATTCATCTTGTTGACCGAGTACACAACCCATTGAGTCTTCAAGAACAGTCAGATACATAATCAGAGGTCTTCCTTCCACGGGAGGAGACAAGATCGGAGGTTCAGACAAATACTCTTTGATACTGTCGAAAGCTTTCTGGCAATCCTTGGTCCAATCATGAGATTGATCTTTCCGAAGGAGCTTGAATATCGGCGCACATGTGGCAGTCATGTGGGATATAAATCTGGAAATATAATTCAAGCGGCCAAGAAAACCTCGGACTTGCTTCTCAGTTTTGGGTGCAGGCATCTCTTGTATTGCTTTGACCTTTGCAGGATCAACCTCAATACCTCTTTCGCTTACCACAAAACCCAACAACTTGTCAGAACGGACTCCAAATGTACATTTGTTCGGATTCAGGCGAAGTCTAAACTTCCTCAAACGCTGAAAAAGCTTCAACAAATGCTCAATATGCTCAACTTCCGTTCGGGACTTAGCAATCATATCGTCAACATAGACCTCTATCTCCTTGTGCATCATATCATGAAACAAGGTAGTCATAGCTCGTTGATACGTGGCTCCGGCGTTCTTCAAACCGAAGGGCATCACTCGATAACAGAATGTTCCCCAAGGTGTGATGAATGTTGTCTTCTCCATATCTTCGGGTGCCATTTTGATTTGATTATATCCAGAAAATCCATCCATAAAGGAAAAGACTTTGAATTTAGCTGTATTGTCTACCAACATATCAATGTGTGGTAGCGGAAAATCATCTTTGGGACTAGCTTTATTCAAATCTCTGTAATCAACGCACATACGGACTTTTCCGTCCTTCTTAGGAACAGGCACAATATTGGCCACCCATTGAGGATATGTAGAAGTCACCAGAAACCCCGCATCAATTTGCTTCTGAACTTCCTCTTTGATCTTCACTGCCATATCTGGATGAGTTCTTCTGAGCTTCTGCTTCACAGGCACGCACTCAGGCTTCAAAGGCAGGAAATGTTGCACAATATCTGTATCTAGACCCGACATGTCTTCATACGACCAAGCGAAGATGTCTGAATATTCTCGTAGCAACTCAATCAATCTCTTCTTGACAGACTCTTCAAGAAGTGCCCCAATCTTCACCATACGAACACAATCCTCAGACCCCAAGTTGACTGTTTCCAGATCTTCAAGGTGCGGCTGAATGATCTTCTTTCCGTGCTCAAGGAGACGGGTAATCTCATCAGGAATCTCTTCAACATCATCTTCCTCTGCCTCGAATACAGGGAATTCAAAATTGGGAGATGGCGTTGGATCATTATGTTCAATGGGTTTTAGAATCAACCTGCATAATGATTTTGGTTAATGAAAAACTTTAGAATTTAAACAAGCAAATCATTATGCAGATGAAAAATGTTTGCTTTTATTCTTGTTTTTATGGGTTTTTTGTGATCACTGATTTCATGCAAACGCAAAAAGTGAAAACAAATGGAAAAACAAATGTTTAACAATGCATTAATTGAATGAAAACATCATTGTATTAAATGCTGCCAACAATGTCATCACTTCTCCTTTTGGCATGGGAGAAGGGTTTTGAACAAAGTGAACAATTACTCTGATCTATGGATGACTGTAGGAACATCTACAGCAACCCAATTGTGGCAGACACCACCAGGAATGACGAAATTGCTCAGATCTTCTGCATCCTCTTCCAAGATAGCAGCAGCCTCTTCCAAGATAGCAGCAGCCTCTTCAGGTTGATCAGCATGGATGAATCCCCCACTCTTGAACAGACCTTGCTCATTAAATGCCCCAGAACCGTAGTGTTAGTTGTAAATTTACGTGTCGGGTTTTTGTTATCGTATCCACAGGGATTGTAAGATATCACCGCCGTTCGATGGTTGTATTAATCTTAGCTTAAGTAACAATAAGGTTTTGGTTGGTTGTCACGTTATCTTGCACAAAAAGGTAATAAATTGCGGTAAAAGTTATGGTTTGAATAAATGAGAAATATTGCCAAAGTTAGGGTTCGATGATCACTTTGCATGTATTTGTTCGGTCAACAATCTTATAAACTCCTTTAGATGATAAATCATTTCACAAAGTCCTCCCAATATGTTTCTCTCGAACACACATTGTGAGTTTTCCCATTTTGATCCATTGTTTCTCTCGAACACAATCTATCAAAATGACAACTTTTTGGTTCAACCTTATAGTGAACAAAATCATTCATTACTATCTCTAGCTAACAAACAAGATTGGATGAAAACCTAGGTCAAGAGTTGGTAAACATCTCTCGATCATAAACCAACACAAAGAGTTTTAAATAGAAACAAAGTTTTCATCATATATTCACCATTAAAGAGTTTACACATGAAGATCCTTACATTTACACACAAAGCTAGTAATCACCTACATCTAACCTTGACAAATAGATGACTTAGCTACTCATTTTCATGGTAGCTTGGTCGGCAATTTTCGAAAGAAGGTTGATCAACATCCAAGTCGGATAATCGATATTGGATGGGAATCCACCTTCTTTTTGTAGAAGATGGTTACAAGATGAAGAGAAATGAAATCTAGGGCATAAAAGATCCTAAGAACAATGCTGGAAAATATCTCTAAGAAAGTACAAAAGTGGAAAAATGCTGTAAAAACTAGGTATGGCACTCAAAAGTGGCACCTGCTACTTATAGAGTAGTACTGGGCTGTCATGCTCGCTAGGCGAGCAGAATGGCTCGCCTAGCGAGGGTCTAATTGTGGCACCAAAGGCACCTGTGCCCAGAGAAAACAGACTAACTCAAACTGTCATGTTCGCCTAGCGAACACACCTTCGCCTAGCGAAGGACACGCTTCAACCTTCGCCCCAGCGAGGTTGAGAGGTTTTGCTACTGGAATGCTCGCTGGGGACTCGCTAGAGCCTCGCCTAGCGAGTGAGTGCTGGCTGCGCTTTTCACCAAAACTGAACGAACTCGCTACCACCTTCGCTAGCAGCTCGCCTAGCGAATTTATTGACATTTTACTGGAGCTTTTCGCTAGCAGCTCGCCTAGCGAGCAGGCTTCGCCACTGCCTTCGCCTAGCGAGCATGCTGATGAATGCTTGTTTTCCTTGGTTCCTTTGCCAACTCTCTTGTGTCTTCATTTTCAATTAGTTCATGCCTTTTTCCTGCACAATAACACACAAATCAAAGGCACCAAGCTTGTTTATCAATGTAATGCATTTCATCAAAAACAAAGGTGATTTTGACAATTTAGCAAGGAAATAGAGTGAAAGATACCCTTAATTGATGGCTCAAATAAGCACTTTTTGGGTATCTAACAACTCTCCCCAACTAGATTCTTGCTTGTCCTCAAGCAAAGTATGCCTCTTGAAGGACAAGAGGATTCGCTTTAAGAAAATGGTTTCTCCGAAGTTGGATAAACGGCTCAAACACAAGCGAAATCAGCATATACAAGTTTCCAACGGTTCGAATAAAATAATACACAAGAACTAAAACTTAAATAGCAATGCAAAATATTTATCTATCTACAACAATACTATTCTGAATGAATCATCCTATCTCTCCTCTTCGAATAAGGAATGAAGATTTTACGCGTTTGCAACCGCGGGAATAATCTCACTCTCTAACAAACAATGAAGAAATCAAATAGATTTATACAATGTCTAACAATTATAAATGGTACTGTGGAAGCATAAAGATCACTAAGGGCTTTTCGGTTGAAGCTTGGTTAGGTTAACAAACAAGGGTCATTTCTAAGGCCATTGAAACGAAAGTGTCGATGCAAAAGAGACATTCACAGTATTATTCACACATCTCGACTTTGTTTCATTTGTTTCTTATTTGAAACCTTCACAACACATATTCCACAACTCAATTTTATTTTTCACTATTTTTCTTCCAAGCAAGCATTCATTTTCATTCTTTCTATTTTTGTTCTTTTCTTTCACATCAAATATACAAAACAGATGTTTCTTTTCTATATTTTCTATACATATATTTTTTTATGCTTGCTCGGTTTTTCTTTTCTTTTTCAAGAGTTGTGGTACTTACCGATTCTTTTTCGTTCTCCCCAACTTATTTCTTCCTCACCCTAAGTGAATGCTCTTAACTTTTTACGGCAAAAGAACAATAATCAAGATTTTCCGGGTTGTAAAAAAAAAGATTTTTGAGATCTCGCTTTATTTCAAGCCGAGATTCAACTGTTTAAGCTCAAAGGGGTTAACAAATACTCTCTCTGCTCACAGGTAAGTTGTTTTTGGATGTAGTTGTGCTCAAAAGAAAACAAGTGCCTTGATCATTTCTAATTGCTTCCACAATTTCACAATAATAAAAGACAAAGCATGAATCACATGAATCAACAAAACTTATTAGAATCCAGCATTTAAGTGTACAATGGAGGTTTCCTCACAATTTATGGTTTTAAGTTCTAGATGAAACATTCATTCAATTATGTTGCAAAAAGACAATATTCAATTTACCAAAAGAGTAAAGTTCCTAATGCATTCTAAAATTCTAGCCGGAGGTAACCATGTACCTTAGCTTCATTCACTTGTTTATTCTTATCATTGCCATCCAAGCTCGGATGCACCTTCATTGGGTACTTCTTGAGGAGCAACCAATCTAGAAGGTTTGCCACTTAATCACCCAAAAATTTATTAAACAAACAAAATTAAAAACATAAATAAATAACATTAACTGAAAATATAAATTTGTTCATGGGGGACAAAACACCCCAATAGTACAACACCAAAGTCAAGATACAAAATCCGAAAATACAAATAGAAATAAACATAAAAACTGAAAAGTACAAAAACTTAACCCTCTAAGGGCTCAGGACTCCTCCTCGCTACCGGCTTCAGAACCGGTAGCCTCATCATCCTCATCATCATCATCATCAGCTGCAGCACCTGAAGACGCACCAGCGCCCGCCCCCTCACCCAACACAGGCCTGTCCACAGGCCATTGTGAGAGAGATGAAAATGAGAGAGTGTGGAGAGTGCTCGGTTAAATTGCCTCAGCAGAGTTGCAAAAACAGAAAAGTTGTGTTTGGGCCAATTGAGTGCCCTGCTGAGGTTTTAAATAAGTGCTGTCATGCAGCGCTCGCTGCTGCTTCGCCTAGCGAGCAGCTAGCGAGTTTGCTCGCTACTGCCTCGCCTAGCGAGCATCTGGCGAGCATGACAGCAAATGCCTTTTCAAAGGCAGCAGTTCATGTTCATACATCATGGTTAGCACTAGGAAACCCAACACACACAACACAAAAAACAGTAAATACTTACAATGTTGGGGTGCCTCCCAACTAGCGCTTGTTTAACGTCGGCTAAGCTCGACGGTGCGATGCTCACAGAGGAGCATCAAGCGGTATTGTGCAGCTTCCGCTGGCCACTTTGTTTGTAGAGCTTTCGGGATCCATTTTGTTGTGCAACCTCCTCAAGGGATTTGTTGTCTTCAAGAGGTTCTTGATGAACCTTCGGTAAAATCTAATACCACCCTTTTTCGGAACTATTTGCACAACGCTCACCCATTCACCGTCGGCTATAGAACAATTCATCCCGGCCTCCACTAATTTGACAACCTCCTTCTTTTTTAGCACCCGCATCAATTGATTCTCTTCGTTTGTGGACAAATTATTGCTAATGATCACGGGTTTAGCATAGTTATCATCAAGGTACACATATTTCAAATGTGGCTCTAGTTTCGGCTCCTCCACTATATTTGTCATATCCACGCCTTCCCTTGTCTCTTTATGATAGACAAGTTCTCCACAAGCTTCTAATTCATTCAACCATGCTTCCATCTTTTTTTCTTTAGTTTTGGTCGAAACTTGGTAGACTCCTATAAGAGGTCTTTCGGAAGGATTAGAAATATGAACCTGGTTTGCGACCTCCACTAGCTTCTCCTCTGTGGCATCGATTCCGAAAGAATCATGTTTATCATTGAGATGCTTTTTGGCTTCAAAAAGATGGAAGGCTACCTCTTCATTTTGGACTCTTACCTTCATCAAACCGTTATCTACGTCTATCATCATGCGCGCGGTTTTCATGAATGGTCGGCCCAGGATGAGCGGAGCATCATCATCCTCTTCCATATCAATAATAATAAAATCAATCGGGAAGAAGAATTTATCAACTTTGACTAACATGTCTTGAGCCACTCCATATGGTGCAGTGGTAGATTTATCAGCAAGTTGCAAAGTCATCTTAGCAGGTTTGATATCAACATTTCCCAATCTTTTGATAATGGACAGTGGAATTAAATTGATGCTAGATCCCAAGTCAATCAAGCCATTACCCATGTAGGTGTCTCCGATGGTTACCGGTAGAGCGACTCGTCCCGGATCGGATTCCTTCCTTGGGAGAGTTTTTTGAATGATGGCACTACATCGTGCATCAAGCAAGATTGTCTCAGGTTCCGTGTACCTCCGTTTTTTTGTAAGTATGTCCTTCATGAATTTGGCATACTTTGGCATTTGCTCCAAGGCTTCAGCAAACGGAATGTTCACTTTCAATTGTTTAAAAATATCCATGAACCGGGCGTAATGCCGTTCATTCTCCCTTTTGGACGGAGCATGAGGATAAGGAAGGTTTTGGATTGGAGTAGCGCTCACTACCTCCTTTCCTTTTGCAATTCTCTAACTCCTCCATCTAGGTTTTTTCACTGGCTCCACCACTACTTCATCACTTGTATTTTTCTCAATCTCCACACTTTTTTTCTTTTCAACTTCACCATTCGTTTTGTTCTTTTCAACTTCTTCCTTTTCACTCCACTCCCCCACTTCACCATCAATATTTTCCTCAACTATTTCCTCCTCATTTTCTCTCTCAACTCTTTTGTTATTCTCACTCATCAACTCCCTCCCACTTCTCGTTGTGATCGCCTTACAATACTCCTTAGGATTTGGTTGCGTGTTTGCCGAAAAGGAAGGACCGGTTTGTTGTTCCGCGAGTTGCTTAGCGAGTTGCCCAACTTGAGTCTCGAGATTTTTTATAGCCGCGTCGTTGCTTTTTTGATTTGCCATTGACATTTGCATGAATTGCGTCAATGTCTCTTCCAACTTCGAAGTTACGACCGGCGGTTGTTGAGGTATATAAGGATTTTGAGGAGGGTTTTGACGGCTAGAAGAACCACCTCCATAACCTTGGTTTTGGTAATAGTTACTTCTAGGTTGGAACCCTTGGTTCCCTTGGAAATGTTGTTGTTGATTTTGAGGGTGTGGTTGATAAGGTTGTTGTTGTTGTTGTTGTGGTCTCGGTTGGTAGTCTCTTTGGTTTGCCATTTAGTTTACTTCTTCAAACCCCGGAGGTGGACAGAATCCGGTGTCATGCTCACCTTTACAAAGCTCACAACAAGCTATTTGTTTAGCTTTAGACGGTTCTCTCAACTCTTTAATTTGTTGCGTTAAGAGTTCCACCTGTTGTGAGATGAGCTTGTTTTGGGCAAGGATGGCATCGTTCGTCCCTAGCTCAAGCACCCCCGGCTTCTTCAAAGAGTTGCCTCGACTTTGACTCTGAAGATCATTTAGAGTCATTCGATTTATAATGTCTGTAGCTTCTTCAGCACTTTTTGACAATAAAGAGCCACCCGAGGTAGCATCCAACAACGTCTTGCAGTTTGGTTGAAGTCCATTTTTGAAGATATGGATTTGAGTCAATTCATCAAATCCATGCCCTTTACATTTCCGAAGCATGGACTTGAATCTTTCCCACGCTTCATTTAATGATTCACTGGTTCCTTGTGAAAACACCGAGATGGCCGTCTTGGATTCCATGAATCGGTTATGGGAGAAAAATCTTTCGATGAATTTCTCTTCTAACACGTTCCAGTATGTCATTACGGCTGGTGTTTGATCTAGGTACCAATCCTTTGCTTTACCGAGCAAAGCGTGGGGGAATAATCGTCTGAACAACGGAAGCTCCTGAGCCTGATCCACTCCGGCAGCCAATGTTATCTCATAAAATTTTGTGAGAAAAGCAAATGGGTCTTCATGGTCCATTCCGGTGAATGGACTTCCATATAAAAGATTTAGAGTTCCCGTTTTCATCTCAGCTTGCCTTCCGGTGTGGTTGGCAAACTGAGCGGTGTTCCTTGGACTGTTTATGCATGGAGTAGAAATAGGTGGTGGTGGTGGTTGCTCCATGTTTGGTATGAATGATGGTGGATTTGTGGTCGAAGAACTTTCTCCTTGCTCTTGGCGTTGTCTAGCCTGTTGCCTCCTACGTCTCATTTTGCTATTGAGCCTCCTTGCGGTTCTCTCGATCTCAGGATCAAAAAGAAGTTCGTCCACAGGGATTTGCCCTCGCATAAAACGTAAGCTGCACACTAAACCAAACAGATTACAAGCACAAGTCAAAAATTCACAAGCTAAAACGTAAACAACCATTGCGATGCTCGCAATATCAATTTACAATCCCCGGCAACGGCGCCATTTTGTTAATTGTAAATTTACGTGTCGGGTTTTTGTTATCGTATCCACAGGGGTTGTAAGATATCACCGCCGTTCGATGGTTGTATTAATTCTAACTCAATGTAACAATAAGGTTTTGGTTGGTTGTCACGTTATCTTGCACAAAAAGGTAATAAATTGCGGTAAAAGTTATGGTTTGAATAAATGAGAAATATTGCCAAAGTTAGGGTTCGATGATCACTTTGCATGTATTTGTTCGGTCAACAATCTTATAAACTCCTTTAGATGATAAATCATTTCACAAAGTCCTCCCAATATGTTTCTCTCGAACACACATTGTGAGTTTTCCCATTTTGATCCATTGTTTCTCTCGAACACAATCTATCAAAATGACAACTTTTTGGTTCAACCTTATAGTGAACAAAATCATTCATTACTATCTCTAGCTAACAAACAAGATTGGATGAAAACCTAGGTCAAGAGTTGGTAAACATCTCTCGATCATAAACCAACACAAAGAGTTTTAAATAGAAACAAAGTTTTCATCATATATTCACCATTAAAGAGTTTACACATGAAGATCCTTACATTTACACACAAAGCTAGTAATCACCTACATCTAACCTTGACAAATAGATGACTTAGCTACTCATTTTCATGGTAGCTTGGTCGGCAATTTTCGAAAGAAGGTTGATCAACATCCAAGTCGGATAATCGATATTGGATGGGAATCCACCTTCTTTTTGTAGAAGATGGTTACAAGATGAAGAGAAATGAAATCTAGGGCATAAAAGATCCTAAGAACAATGCTGGAAAATATCTCTAAGAAAGTACAAAAGTGGAAAAATGCTGTAAAAACTAGGTATGGCACTCAAAAGTGGCACCTGCTACTTATAGAGTAGTACTGGGCTGTCATGCTCGCTAGGCGAGCAGAATGGCTCGCCTAGCGAGGGTCTAATTGTGGCACCAAAGGCACCTGTGCCCAGAGAAAACAGACTAACTCAAACTGTCATGTTCGCCTAGCGAACACACCTTCGCCTAGCGAAGGACACGCTTCAACCTTCGCCCCAGCGAGGTTGAGAGGTTTTGCTAATGGAATGCTCGCTGGGGACTCGCTAGAGCCTCGCCTAGCGAGTGAGTGCTGGCTGCGCTTTTCACCAAAACTGAACGAACTCGCTACCACCTTCGCTAGCAGCTCGCCTAGCAAATTTATTGACATTTTACTGGAGCTTTTCGCTAGCAGCTCTCCTAGCGAGCAGGCTTCGCCACTGCCTTCGCCTAGCGAGCATGCTGATGAATGCTTGTTTTCCTTGGTTCCTTTGCCAACTTTCTTGTGTCTTCATTTTCAATTAGTTCATGCCTTTTTCCTGCACAATAACACACAAATCAAAGGCACCAAGCTTGTTTATCAATGTAATGCATTTCATCAAAAACAAAGGTGATTTTGACAATTTAGCAAGGAAATAGAGTGAAAGATACCCTTAATTGATGGCTCAAATAAGCACTTTTTGGGTATCTAACACGTAGCCAATGCCAGCCCGGGATCTATTATCTTCTAGCTCAATCATCTTCCCCAAACCAGCAACTGCACCACATTCAATGGCCAGTTTCGCATCACGGTAGGAAGCAAATGAAGGAGACTTCTTCTCAATTGGCTCATCAATAGATAAAGCTTGGAACGGAGTTCCAACTTCATCCTCGACATCAATATACGAGAAAGAAGACAAGTGGCTAACCAGGAGAGCCCTTTCTCCCCCTACCACAACCAGTTTCTTGTTCTTGACAAATTTCAGCTTCTGGTGTAGGGTGGATGTCACGGCGCCAGCCTCGTGAATCCATGGTCTGCCTAAGAGACAGCTATATGATGGGTGGATATCCATAACCTAGAAGGTAACTTGGAAATCACTTGGTCCAATTTTGATTGGGAGATCAACTTCCCCAATCACGGTCTTACGTGACCCATCAAACGCTTTCACAACAACACCACTCTGCCTCATGGGAGGCCCTTGATATGACAACTTGGAGAGTGTGGATTTTGGCAATACATTCAGAGATGATCCAGTGTCCACCAGCACGTTGGACATGGCATCAAATTTACAATTCATAGAAATGTGTAAAGCCATGTTGTGGTCTCTTCCCTCCTCAGGGAGATCAGCGTCACAGAAACTCAACGTGTTGCTAGCAGTGATATTTGCAACTATACCATCAAACTGTTCCACAGTGACGTCATAATCGACATATGCCAGATCCAAAACCTTCTGCAGAGCCTCCCTATGGGGTTCTGAATTCAGCAGCAAAGATAATACGGAAATCTTGGATGGCGTTTGTAGAAGCTGGTCTACAACGTTATACTCACTCTTTTTGATGAGCCTCAGCATCTCATCAGATTCTTCATTCACAATGCCGCTAGGGCCAACAGAAGAATCAGGAGTCTTTTGTACAGAGGAGGGTTTGGCAGCAGGTGCCGGATTCTGAATATTCACAGTTGTCCCAACCGGACGCTCAGCAGTGTCAGGAACAACAGGGGCCTTAGCCTGAGGCTTAGGCGCGGAGAATACCCGACCACTCCGGGTCAACCCGCTCACATCAGCAATGTTTGTCACGGACGTTGAAGGCAAAGGCACTTCTACCCCATCTTCTACAGCAACGGGGTTATATCTGAACGGCACAGCTCGGTCAGAAGAATAAGGCACAGGGCCTGCAGGCTTGATGATTAATGAAGGAGAGACCTTCGGCTTGCTGCTATCATAACGAATAACAACAGGCTCGGGCAATTTGAACACCGGTGAAATAACATTCACCTCCGGCTCATCCTCATCAACATTGCGATTTTGCAGAATCTCAATGGTACCCTCATCCAGCAATTCTTGAAGCTCTCTGCGTACCTGGTTACAACCCAGACGGTTAACCGAACAAATACGGCACTTGTCGTGGTCATGCTCCATGTGGCTGTACTGACACAACAACCGATGTAATTCGACCAGCGACTGTCTAATATGGCTTACATATTTGACCTTGTACTTGCCAGGGCATCCCTGGACCATATTAACATATTTCCCATGCGCGGGCAATGGGTTCTTGGTAACATTCGGGCCTGAATCTTCAAAGCTCAGAATACCACATCTCATAAGGTCTTGAACCTTAGTCTTCAGTGGGTAGCAATTCTCTATGTTATGACCCGGAGCACCGGAATGATAAACACAGTGTTGGTTTGGCTTATACCACCATTGAGGATTCGCAGGAATAGCAGGAGGATCCCTGGGTGTAACCAACTTCCTTTCCAACAAGGAAGGATAAAGCTCTACATATGACATAGGAATTGGATCGAAGCTGATCTTCTTCCTATCATAACTCAAATTAGCTTGGTTGGTGGTACTGCCACGAGGCTGGTAAGCCTGTTGCTGTGGACGCTGTTGTTGTTGATACTGAGGTTGTTGTTGATGCTGAGCATTGTCTCTGAATACAGGTGCTATATGAGCCACCTGGTGTTGATTGCTATTGCGCCGTGCTGGCTTCCTCTGAACAGAGGGTCTTCTAGGCTTAGCATGGGATTGCACAGCATGTGCCTCTCCATCTTTCTTCTTAAACGCCCCATATCATTTAGAAGAAGAGCTCTCATCTTTTGCCAAACGTCTTTCACAGACTCCTTCCTCGAGACGCATCCCCATGTTCACCATCTCGGTGAAATCAGAGGGAGCGCTTGCTACCATCCGCTCATAATAAAAAGAACTAAGAGTCTTCAAAAAGATCTTAGTCATCTCTTTCTCCTCTAGTGGTGGAGTAATCTGAGTTGCCAGCTCTCGCCACCTCTGGGCGTACTCCTTGAATGTCTCCTTGTCCTTCTGAGACATGGCCCTGAGCTGATCACGGTCAGCCGCCATATCAACGTTGTACTTGTACTGCTTGACGAAGGCTTCGCCAAGGTCGTTGAAGGATCGGATATTAGCACTGTCCAAACTCATGTACCATCTAAGTGCAGCACCGGACAAACTATCTTGAAAATAATGGATCAAAAGCTGATCATTATCTGTTTGTGTGGACATTTTCCTGGCGTACATGACCAGGTGAGCAAGAGGGCAGGTGTTCCCTTTATACTTTTCAAAGTCAGGCACTTTGAACTTGATCGGTATCTTGACACCGGGGACAAGGCACAACTCGGCAGCAGACTTGCCGAACAAATCTTTCCCTCTGAGGGTCTTCAACTCCTTTCTCAGCTCGAGGAATTGATCATTCATAGCTTCCATCTTCTCATTAACATCCGGGCCCTCAGACGGCTCGGAATGATAGATGATGTCGTCTACCCTCGGCATGGTATGCACGACAGGAGGAGCAGCAACGGGGACCGGGCTAGATGTCGGCATATGAGCAAAAGTTGGGGCAGGAATATCCGGCATGAAACCTGGAGGCATTCCCCAAGGGAACCCGGCTGGCATAGCATGAGATGCGAAATGAGCACTGGCGGCTGGCACAGTCGGAGTCACAATCTCAGAAATAACTGTCCTCTGGACAGGAGTTGCAGGAGGTTGAGCATGTTGATTCTGAGCAGCAAGGAGTTGCTCCATCAAAGCGCCAAGTCTGGCGACCTCTTCCTTTAGTTCACGGTTCTCTTGCTCTAGCTGATCCATAACTATTGCAGAATTGGCTCGAGTATAATACCGGTGAGTCAGCTTGTCTTCAAAATAAATGAAGAGCACAGAGTTAGGGCAAGAAGACCAGAAACAAGGTACCTGCTTATGCAGAATGATGCATGAAATGCTAGTGCATATGCTTTATTTTATTTTCAGGGAACCCTTAGGGTATTATTTGCAATTTTGAATATTTAAAGCATTTATTATCATTATGGAAAATATCTCATTCAATATAATTTGAACAAAGAAGTACAGCATTTTTGATCATATTACAAAGAGAAAAGGAAAATAGCATCCTATGGATCCCTAGAAGCTCGGGATGGTGGAAGACGAGAAACACACAGCTTCTTGATCTCTCTCTCATAGGCTGCTTCCATATCTGCTTTCTCCTTAGCAAGCTGATCATACTTCCTCTTCCAAAATTTGGAAGACTGAGGAAGCAGAGAAGTCCAAGTATCGTTCGGATCGTCGATCACTCGATGCTCGAGAAACTCAATCAGAGCGTCCTTTTCCTTAAGTTGTTGAAGCAATTCTGCTCTTTCACGGATCCACGCACGTGAAAGGTCTTCTTCTCTCAACTCCTCTACACGTTGGGTAGGGAGGGTTGAAGGCCCAGCCACATCCAAAGGTGTAGGTCTCAGATGATCATATGGCATCAGATACTCAGAAGCTCTCTGTCTGACCCAAGAAGTATAAGGTTCCAAAGCAATGCAATTCTTCGGACCCAGCTCATTCCTACTCTTCTTGCAGATCTTGCGCAAAGCGCGGACAAATTTTTATTTAAAGCTTTCGCCTTTTACTTCTCATGTTCGTCGATCTCTTGTAACTAAGTACCCTTCTAACTCGATCTTCTCCTTCAACATTCTTTGTTTCCTTAGTTAGGATAAGTGATAAAACTGTCGATTTAGCGAGTGAGTTTGAGATGGAAACCTCATATGAGTCATCCACTGATTCTCCTCACCATTCTCTAAGTAATGATCACATGGGACCAGAAATCACATCCATATCTGACAGTTCTGACTTAGAAAGGATATCAGGGAACTCCTTTGAGGAAGACAATTCTTCTTTCGGGTTGTTACAAGACCTTATATCAACTGTCAACGGAATAACAAAATCGCACTGAGGTGTCTTACCTTACCGTAAGAGGAAATACAAGTTAATTTGTAAAGGTAGGACATTGATAGAGATTTCATTTTGACTTGCCTACAGACGCTAGGTTGTGGGCATAGTGATGCTAAGGTGCTAGAAAATTTGAATCTTCAATGTTGAACGGTCGTATCAGAGTACAACTGGGTAGATGCAAAGGTAAAAGATATGTCCCTGACTCTGAACACTGAGGGCGCCATTAGAGATTCTAACATTGTGGTCGGTGACCCTCAAAATTTCGGTTGTTCCAGTTCCTAGAAAGAATAAGATATGCCATTCTTTTAATGATTGCATGCCCATTTTATGAATGCTTATTTACAAGAGTATGGCTCTGGATGCCTTTCTGAATTTTAGGTAGTCGTCCTTGTGTTTCGAGTATAAATCTTATAAGCCTTCTCTTACCTTATTTTTTAGTCTTCCCCGCCTGAGGCGCACTTCCCCGAATAAATTTAGTAATTGGGGGATCATTCACCTTAAACCAGTCTCTCTGGGTATGACCCTTATGCTCTGGATTAGGGAAATTTCATGAGACATTTATACTAGTGAAACCCCTCACTTCTATAACTCACTCTTTTTCTTATATCCATGTCGACTCTCCTCGCTATTGTCACTTTTCGTAACCAAAACACTAGTCTAAGATCCTCTTCAGTTGAGATGTTGGATGCTATTGTACTCATTTGGGCTCTGTTTCTCCAATTGAGGTGACAATCCAGGAGGAAATATCATCTTTGTTTCAAGGACTTGGTTATGAGGAAGGGTTCGGCCTTGGTGAGGTTCCCCCTATCGAAGTGAGGAAAAAGAAAATTAATACTCAGGATATCTTAAGTGCAGTTAATCTTGAGAAGATGAGGGAAATCTTTGATGAGGTTGAAGTCTTCATATTTTTTTTTACATTCGTGATTGCATTTTGCATATAGCATGGACAAAGTAAGCAAGCTAAACATGTTCTACCACCTTGCATATTCCTAAGGCACTTGGGTTGTAGTGAAAATATGGGCTTCTTCTCTTGCACACACTCCTCTGAAGATTATTGCTCCTGCTCTGATCCCTTCTCCTATACTCAATCTGGATCAACTTGTGGATGCCGCGTTCATTTTGACAGTTGAGAAACTGACCTCACCTCCAATTTTGTCAATGAGTGTCCGAGATAAGGAGCAATCAACTCCTCGAGATGAGGTTTCTCCAAAACGTACTCGGGTTACTAAGGACGATGCTTCCGGGGAGGTGACTCCTTTCATAAAGATATTGGATAATATGTCTTCCTAATTTCCCAGTATTCTTGAGGTTGCTTTTGCTATTGTCTTGGCATCAGATTTATCCTTCATCCAGAATCTTCCTGGAGGGGATAAAACGGAAATGGTTTCTGAGCTTGCTCACATAATTTTCAAAGTTTCTTCTATGTTTTCTCTTGTTTCTGCTGGACAGGGTGATGTCTTGGCCCCAGGTAGTCCCTCAGATAAAGGGATGCCTGGAAAGGGAAGGTTGGGGCTATGGAGCTGAAGTGCACAAATATTTAGAAGGAGCTAGTTACGATGCAGGAGGAAGTTAAAGTGGCTAACTATTTTCAAGAGGTAATGCAAATACATGGCTCTCCTTTGTCTCTGGAGGCTCACATGACTGAATTTAAGGGTTATTTTCAAGATCAATAGAAGCGATATAATGTTGCTTCTGAGTCTGTTGAGGAGAAAGCTTACCACATGGAGGAGCACCAGAAAACCTCTGTTCAGGCGACCGGGGCCTTGAAAGATTTTCAGGATGAAGTGGCTGGTCTGAGGCAGACACTTTATGGCTCTCTTCAGAAGACAATGCATGTGATGCTTGAAGTCCATGAACGAGTTATAAAGATGGCAAGGATGTTCTTCCCCAGTACTGTAATTTCTGCTGAGACATTGGACCATTTTAGGTCTGCTCCTGGGGTGACTCGGGGAGGTGGTCCTGATACATCGACTACAAACGCTCTGGCTTGATTTTATTTTTTATTTTTTTTATTTTTTATTTTCTGCAACGCTTCCCATGCCTTTGTGCCTTGGGTGTAATGATTTTTTATATTTAATAGTTAGTTTATATGTCTGATTATTTCTCTTTGACTTCGTTAAGGTTCAATAGTTAGCTTATCTGAGCTGATTAATTTCATCCATGGATGTTGTTTATGAACATCTTCATTTGAACCCCAACCCTGGCGTAATTGGTACTCCCGTGATGTCCTTTCTTGTGAGGATCATACCAAGTGATAATGGAAATACCGGTTTTGACCTATAATATGTCTATCAACAGGTCGAAGATCATTTGATACCCATAAAAGGTAACTCAAATTTTGAATCATGACCGATATTAACTATGAACTTGTAGTATCTTGAAGACGCCGCTTCAATGAACGTCCAGACAAATGGGGAAAAGTGAGGACGATGTTAGGTTGGATAATGGACTGTGAACCTCCGACCCAACCTTCTTGGGAATCACATTCATACCCCAGTGCAAACCTAGGTTTAGATCTACAATCTTTTCTTCTATTATTCTGGGAGGAACTCGGAGGTCTAACCCCGATGAATTATGATACAAATAGTGATACCTTGATCCGACGATGGTATATCCCCGCACTCTCCCCTGGACACTCATGATTTTAAGATCTACGGCGGTTGTGCATGTTGAAATTGGAATGGGATTGTAGATTTGCAGAATGTGTGGAAATCGAAAGAAGATTTACTCTTGATTCAATAACCTAAGGAGGTTATAACCCAGTCAATCATATATTTGGATCTGAACTATGATTATACAAATCTCGAGCTTCTGAGTTTGCACGTTTAGGTTGAAGAACAAATATGAATTCGTGGAAAGCGTATGAGTCTGAAATCTGTTCTCACAAACGGCACCACTATTTTGTTTGGGAGCCATCAATGAGCGTTCTAACTTCATGAACCATAAATGATGAGAGTTGAATAACTGTGGATCCTGAATGGTGGCTCTGATCTCCTTTCCGGTGGCACAAGTGGACCTGCATGGTTAATACTCCAACGCCTAAGTCGGTTCAAGACTCAATATGATTAAAGTGAATTTGGAGATCGTAGATTGTGTACTTCTCATAGTGTGTGATTTTTTATATATTTTGGTTCAGTAGAGTGGTCTTACGATGGATTAGGCCTCGACCAATTGGGCCTTTTAGCCGGTTCAGAATAATATATAATACTATAGCTCAAATTACAATAGTTAGGCCTAAGACTTGTTTAGAGTTTTCACATATTATGTGCCTCTTTGTCTGAATATGGTTCATACTCAACAATCTCCACCTTAATAAATATCAAGCTCCTATGAACTCAACATTGAGAAACATGTAACAAGTCCAAGCAATGCTTGAACTTATCATCGATGACTAACTTAATCAACATATTAGCTGCATTCTCTGAAGTATGAACCTTGTCGACATGCCCATTATGGACTAAACCTATTATTCCCAACAAATAAGTACTCCCGCTAAAGTAAGTAAAGACATACCTTGTTATAGACCTTATATCATCCATATCACCAACGTAGTCTGAATCAACTTATCCTACAAATGAAGGCCCATATTTTTTACTTCTAAACATGATACCATGATCCATTGTACCCTTAAAGTACCTTTAAAATCCATATTTTCCCAATGACGCTTTCCCGGTTTGGACATAAACTTACAAACTTGACTTACAGCTTGTGCCAAAGGAACCTTTGAAATATACATTAAACAACCAACACCACTGGCATAAGGAGCCTTTGACATGTACTCAACTTTTGCATTTTCCTTTGGACATTGATTCAATGAGAGGTTAAAGTTATTTGTCAATAGAGTACTCACATCCTCCGAATTACTCATGTCAAACTTGTTTAGAACCTTTTCAACATAGCTTTTCCGAGAGAGCCATACTTTTTTATACAATTTTCTTTATGAATTTCCATACGAAGAATCTTATTTGCACCACCTAATTCTTCCATGTCAAATTTCTTTTCCAACATCATTTCCAATTCATTACATCGTGTAAATTATTAGTGGCACTTATCATATCATTAACATGCAATAACAGAAAAATAAAATAACAATCATCAAGGCTCATAACGTAAACACAACAATCATACTCACATATTTTGTAGTCAATATGAAGTTGTATAATTACCTTATACATTAATTTAAACTATACAAAGACCTCTTCAATTTACAAACTAGTCTTCCATGTCCAGTGTCACTGATCCCCTTTGCCCGCTCCGTGTAAATTTGCTCATTTAGATTATTGTGAAAAAAATGTTGTCTTCATATCCATCTTTTCTAAATACATGTCCCAACTAGATACTTGTCTAACATTGCCCTGATAGAAGTATGTATGAATATCCAAGAGAAAATCTCATCATAGTCAATCCCCTTATTTTGAAAGTACCTATTTGCCACAAGACGAGCTTTGAAATCTTCTCCTTCTTTTTCTATTACTGTTGGTTTTATCTTGAACACCCACTTACAACCAATGAACTTTATACCCTTAAGAAGATGAACAAGCTCTCATGTCTGATTTTTCTTCAAGGACTTCATCTCCTCCACCATTTCACTCATCCACTTATCTTACTCCTTACTAGTAAGATGGAAGGGTCTCCAAAACTAGTAAGAAGTGCATAGACTGCGAAGTCTTCATACTCGTATCTTTCTAATGGTTTTGTTGAATGGTGTAATTTGTCAACATCCACATGTATCACCTATTTGTTGTAAGTATCTTCTTCAACTGTTGACACATTTGTGGCAACCGGGTGCTTCAACATTAACGATTCACCAAAAACAACATCTATGTAATTACCGTCTTCTTTTTAATTAGATCCCATAACTAGAATCCCTTCACTTATTCTACGTAAACGAAGAAGACACATGTCTTAGACCTTGGATCAAGTTTGGATCAATCGTCACTTGATATATACACATAAACTAGACACTAAAAAATTCTTAAATTGTCCAAATCCATAGGATTACATGTCCATACTTCCTCTGCAAATTTCTCCTACAATGAAGCATGTGGTGACTCATTGGTAAGGTAGAATGCCATGCTAACTACCTCTGACCAGAATACTTTTGATAGTCCAACATTTAGCAAGAGACATATTTCCCTTTCAGTTAGAGACATATTCATTCTCTATGTCACATCATTTTTTGTGGTAACTTACCAATTGAGAAACGTGTTTGAATATTGTGGTCTTCACAAGACCTCTTGACATTAAAATTAGTGTAGTCTGTTTCATTATCTGAATGGAAATACTTGATTTTTTTGTCTATTTTATTCTCTACCTCTACCTTCCACAACTTGAATTTGGTAAAGACTTCATATTTATGGTTTAAGAAATAAATTAAATCCTTGCAAGAAAAATCATATGTGAAAGTCATAAAATACTTTGAACCACCCATGTAAACCTTTTCGGTAGCCCCCCCACAAATCATAATGCACATAGTCTAGAATTACCTTTGTTCTGTGTTTTCTGGCCTTACTTCAGTCCAAATCTTATTGTCACGGGATTATGAATGTGACAAGCTGCGTTCATTGCTTCAACCCAGAAATAGTAAGATAAGTTTTTAGCATGCAATATAACTCTAGATGACTCTTGAAAGGTCTTGGTTTTCCTCTCAACCACTCCATTCTGTTGAGGTGTAATAGGTGTTGATAATTCATGACCAATTCCTTCAGATGAACATAGAACTTAGAGTTTTAAAACTCTCTGTCATGGTCACTTCTTATCCTCATGATCCCATCTTTTTTTCTCTTTGGAGATGCTGACATAACTCTTTGAAGACATCAAGAGTATCATATTTTTCTTTCATAAATTTGACCCAAGTATACCTTGAGAAATCATCCACACGCATAAAGACATGTATTTTCCCACCCAAACATTCAACTTGCATAAGCCCCATGAGATCCATATTAAGTAACTCTAAAAACTTGGTGGTGGCAAGACACTGGATATTCTTGTGGCACATTTTGGCCAACTTTCCTATTTAGCATTCACCATAGATTTTCCCTTCTTCGATCTTGAGTTTTATCCATCCCTTGATAACATCTTTAGATATGACCAAGTTTCTGGTGCCATAGTGTAGCGGTGTATTCGTCGCTATATGATTTATTGATTAAACCATAAGCAAAGTATACAAAGAAATTGAGTCGCCACCGCACTTTTATTTATCCTAAGGACTGGTTAAAAAGCGAACAAAAACCTAAGAAGTTTTACACATAGAAAACTAATGAAAAGATAAGAGAATCTGGGTAAGGGGTAAATTACGCAATGGGAAGGTGTTAGGCACCCATCACGTCCTAGGTACTCCTAGGGAGCCCTTTTCACACTTGTCGTATAAAAAATGTTTATTTTGTTTATGACATATTGTGCAAACATGAATGGGAAGATGAGAAAAGAATGTACAATTTTATTATTTTTGTGTTTGAACGGATGAACCCGTTGCCTACGTACCTTCCATCAAAGGTAAGGATCAAAACGCCGTAGTTCGGCTAAAAGATTTCCAAAAATTAGTGAATTCATTTTAAAACACAAGCATTAAGGCTTTTCATTACCAATGGGAGAAAACTCAACCTAAATCAACAATCCACCATGCGAGGACGGTTTCAACATACTAGTGAGGGGTTAACCCTATAATAAGTATGGAAGACTTACAATCAACTCACTAAGGACAAGGTAAGATTTACATCAACCACTATGGTAATTGAAACCTATGGCTAATGTACGAAAACATATTAACAATGGACAAAGCCACAAAACAATTGAATGGGTGAAGTTAATTGATTATGAGTATTCACAAAGTATGGTCAAGATATGATTAGGATTAATTCAAAGAAGTGTTATGAAATGGAGTTTGAAAAGTCAAGGACTTAGGTCCAGGTTTCTAATTTGAAAAGACATGAAGATGTTTGCACAACAAGTCAAAGTTTTGAAGCAACATGTGAAAAGGTTTAGGACAAAGAGGGTATGGAGAATGGAGTGTAAAACTTCTCAGAAAGGTTCACCTCTTGAAATCATATAGAAGATGATTCAAGTGTGTCCTTAGGAATAGGCAAATGAGCAATAACAAATAAGCAAAATAAAGCAAGGTGATACCGGAGGCCATCAATGGACTTATACCAATCTCACAACAAAGGTGGATACCGGATACCAATAAATGGATTTACACCAGTCTCCTAAAACAAACAGGGATGTCAGATGCCAATAAATGGACTTATTCCAACCTCCTAAAACAAAACAAAACCTGGATATCAGATGCCAATCTATGGGCTTACTCTAATCTCCTTAAAGCAAAACAAAACTTGGATGTCAGATGCCAATCTATCTGGACTTATACCAACCTCCAAAGGATGATCATAGGAATACAAATGCCAACAACATGGTCTTACAATTGCATCCTCACATACAACAAACAAACCAAAAGATGGATGTCAGATGCCAATCTATCTGGACTTACTCTAATCTCCAACATATGATCATAGGAATTCAAAAGCCAACAACATGGTCTTACAATTGCATCCTCACATACAACAAACAAGCAAAAGCAATGGACATAAGTGGCCAAATGAAATGGTCTTACACTCTATCCCTTCCAAATCATAGGAACAATGGCCAATGAATGGTCTTACAGTTGTCCTCAATGGGCAAACCAAAGACGGATCACAAAGATATGAAATGATGATCATGCAATAATGAACAATCAATGATGATGAGTGCACAAAGGCAAGCAAGCAAACATGTACAAATGCAACAAGCAATCAATCAAACAAAGTCACTTAGCACACACTATAACCAAGCAATTAGGTTCAATCAAAGGGTTAGACTTTAAAGTCAACTGGAATGGTAAATGGTGCTCTTAACCTTGACATTGAGAGCCAAGGTGAAGCAGATGAAAGGATATGAGGGGTGTGCCTCATTGCTCTTATCTCTGGTCAGAGAGAGCATTGAATATCAGAAGGTGTGGGAGTTCAGAAAGTTGGAACTCTCTCCACAAGTTAATGACTCGATAGATCTTGGGTCAGGATCCACAATGCTACAAACATGTAATGTGAGCAATGGGAAGACACACAGAATAGTAGGAGATAGGCTACATATCTCTTCTATCTACCAATTGCCTCATATGAGGTCTTTTCCTGCTTGGGGACAAAGTTAAACAATCACAAACATTGCCTCTTAAGGAGGACTTCAGACAGTTGCCTGGCTAAGTAACAAGCCAGGTCTTCCAGACTACATGGAGACAAGAGATTCTACCTCAATGCTAATGCTATCAAGCAAAGCAATAGCAAGTTCTCAATGAATTATAGCAACTAAATGTACCTGTGGAAACATCAAACAAATTAGTATGCTATACAGACAAACAACCAACAGTTAATGCAACAGACAACCAAAATAGGAAAAGGCAAAAGCCACAAGTCAATCCCAATTGAATCAACTTCAACCTAAAAAACACACATTAGTAATCAAATCAAATATCAAATGCTCTCAAGATGAGGCATCATCAATTGTATAACTTGCATGTGCAACCTGAAACAAAACTTCAAATATGAGAAGCAAACCCTTAGGCCAAAGCCTAGGGTCCAAGATGGGGAAAAAATTTAAAACAGAACCTGAAAATCAACCAAAATCAATATTAATCAAATAAGAACAAAGTCCAATTGGTATCACATTGAAACTATGCACCAATTCCATTTTATAAGCAAAACATGTCAAACTATGCAAGTTAAGCACTCAATGATGTAAACAGAATGAACACAAGCATATCAATACCAAAATGGCTCAATAAATTCCCAGAAAAAACATGCTTAATCAGAACACATTTAATGAGCAACATACCAAAAATCATGTCAATTGGATAAAGGGAAGCAAGTCAATTAAAATCAACAAGTCAAAGCATATTCAAGCAAGCTCATACAAGGCACCAAATCATACATCAAGTTCATGCAAGCATAAAACAGCAACCAAACAAGATAAATGAATGCAATCAAAGCCATGGAAACCTTCAAGATGTCTACAATGCACGTGCCAAATTTCAAGTCTATCCAATAAACACCTAGGATTTCACAAATCATATGATATCATGACTCACAAAATGTTCACAATTGGTCAAACAGAGGGAAAATTCTCAAACAAATAGAAAATGCATTCAAAAATCCCAGGAAAAATCACAAGCAAACTTAACATCCATAAGTATCAACATAAAAAAATCCAGAGCAATTGGCATAGCATAAGCATGGAAAATAAAATCAAGAACATGAACAAGAAATGGTGTGACATACATTGTCACACCTCCAAAGATCACATCATATCTCGCAATCCAGGAACTCAAAAATATCAAACTATATACCAAAATGACCAGAAATGAGTCTAGATTATGCATGTAAAATTTCAAGAATTTCCAATTAAGCATCATGATTTCATGAAAGAAATAGCAAGCATTGTGCAAGAAATGACATGTGAAAACAAACCCTAGGCATTTATTTTTTCTACACGTGCACAAATTTATTAAAAATCATCAAGAAATAAAGGACATTATGAGGATCATGGTAGAAAAAATTGCATGTGATTTGGATTTATATTTTTTGAGTTATGATTTTTTGAATATGGAAGAAAAATAAAAAATGCATAGAAGGAGCATGTAAACATGATATGCCTAGATGAGAAAATGCAAAAAGGAAAATATGTGGATGCTAGAAGCCGGATTCGAACTGGCGCATCATTTGAAAACTGAGCGCGCCTAATGAAACTCTGCGTTTCATTAAAGGATGTGGCGTGCTCCTATTGGTCACATGGAAAATAAACAGAAAAATCATGCAAAGCAAGGCAAGGCAAGATCTAGTGGAATTCTGGAAACGAAAATAGCAAGTTCATCATCATCTTCATGCTGTTCATAATCACCAAGAACATTTCATCACAGAAATCAACAAAAATTATATGGATCGATTCATCTCAACATGCATAACACATATCCAGCATCAATTCGTTCTAAATCTAACTACATCAGATGAATCGAGCGAAACAAGTTTCATAATCCAAACTTCAAATCAAGATATCTTGCTCAAAACTTAATGAAATTAAACGATCTAAGTTGCAGAATGCTACACATGTTGAGATCTACAAAAGCCACATCAAGATTTCAAGAATTGGAACAATTGAAATTTACCTTGATGATGATGCATCAGCTGGATTCGAGCTTCTCGAGGCTTGGAAGATGAAAACAGATCTCCTATGATGATGCAGAAGATGAATGAAGTCAAGTATGCAGCTCAACAATGCTCAGGTTCGAAGAAATCTCAAAATGCCATGGAAGGTGCAAGGCTTCAACAGATGCGATTCTTCAATGATCTTCCAATGTTTGCTTCAACAGATGTTCAATTATACCTGCAGATGATGATCAACACAAGCACAAGCCAAAAGAATGATGAAATTCGATGGAAGAAAGTTGAAAAAGTTTGAACAAATTTGAGAGAATTTTGGTGAATTTGAGTTTGGATCTGAGAGAATGAATTGTTGATTTCGAATTCTGTTACAATTAAGGTCTTATAGTACCTGTTAATCCACTTGCTAAACATGATTAGGCCAAATGAAAATGGATTAGTGAAATGAAGCTTGTTATGCAATTTGGCAAAAATGCCCTTTTTCAAATGCAACCAATGGAACAGTGATTTTTCACTTGCAGCAAATCCAAATTTCTGTTTTAAAGCCATTTGAATTGGTTTGGCATGAAAATGATGCATGGTTTTCAAATCCACTATTTCCCTCCAAAAATTCAAAATGAATCACTTGAAAAATGGACTTTTTATGTGATGATTTTTGATGAAATGTGATGATGGATTATGATAGCTCATGTCAAATGGGATTTGCTCAAAAAAGAATCACATGAATTGGCCTTTTGGTTCAAAAGTTATGCCTCCTTGAAGTTCAACTTTTCTTGAAAATGATTTGATCATAACTTGCTAACCACACATGAGAAATGGATGTTCTTGGACATTTTGGAAAGGCAAGAGCAAGATCTTTAACTTTCATGTTGGACCAAATTTGATTTGAAGCTTGATTGATGATGTAAAGTTGAGGAGAAGAACTTTCCATTTTTGGCAGTTGGAAATTACAGGTCCTTACTATTTTTGGAAACTTTTTGTCTGACCTCTAATTCCTCAATGATGATGTTTGACATGTTATATGAGGCTTGTATGGACATGAATAAGACCTCTCAAACCATTTCCCACCATCAAATCCCTGATTAAATGCACAGTTGACCACCGTTGACTTTGTTAGGGTTTTGGTTGACTGAGCCATGTTCTGATGCTTTCAAGCCTCTGCCACTTGAGATCTTGATACCAAATGATGTCACAACTCATATGAACTTCTTATGAATGATCATGGTGCCCAAATTCTTCAGAATGGCCACCATCTATTGCTCAATGGCTGATTTTGACTGATTTGACCTAATTGCTTCATCTGCAAGTAACAAGGTTAGATGACAATATTTTGTACTTTTGGTTAGTGATTGAGATAAAAGCAATGATATACATATGCAAAACATGCTTGGTGATCAAGAACCACACTCACAATGTAACCCACCCACTAAGAGGCAAGCAAGGTGCACAATGATCCTTGAGGCAATGATATGATATGATATAATGTCATGAGGGATCTTAGGGCAAAAATTGGGGTCTTACACATAGCTTAGTATCATCAACCTTGTATATCATACATGTTGAGGGTTAACTTTTGTTTTGAGATATCCATAAGTAACATTTGTCTTTGGATTTGGACCTTTCACTAACACATCTAGATCTTTGCTAGAAACAATGCATATGAGTGCACTATCCTCTTAGAAATGTTTTGAATAATGTCAAAACTAAGACATTTAGTATTTGTTTACATTGGATCTTTTTCTCTATGTCTAGATGTGCATTTTCATCTTAGTACATTTAAAAATAGGTTATAAACATCTTTACAAGTTAAAATTTGAATTTTATGTGAAACACATTGTTATGGGTCGACATATACTGAAAGCATTTTAAAACAAAAGGTGTTGCCTTGTATGTGCCGACACACTAGGCTCTTGGGTCGACACAAAGTACGGGTGGGTCGACACATGACATCTTGAAGTTGACTCCAGTTGATGCTTTTGCAAGCCAAGTGACTATGCCCGTTTAGGATTGACTCCTAGGTTGCGTGGGTCGACACATAGAAGTTGAAATACTTCTATGGGTCGACTCTCACATTCTTGAGCCCAATACATTCTGTTTTAAATTTTTTCAAACCTGTAATTTTCCAAAAATATAATTTTATGTTATTTTCCTTCTTACACACACAAACACAAATATATATATATATATATATATATATATATATATATATATATATATATATATATATATATATATATATATATATATATATATATATATATATATATATATATATCATTTCTCAATATTGAAACCAAGAACATACAAAGCATTGCTCATCATCTTCAATCTTCTTTTATGCATACACACAATAATTACTCATAATCATTCTTGTTGGGTGCCATCTAGATAAGATCGATAAGGTCCAATTTAGGATTGTTTTAATCAAATTGGGTTGAGAGTTCTTTAGGGGTTTATTAATAAAATAAGTTAGGATTTTTCCTCAAAGATAAATGTTGATTTGGGGGGGTTTGTACAAGATTTTGCAATGAGAATTCATCTGAGTGAAATCTTTGAAGAAAGGAGTTTATGTCAAAGGAGTAGAGGTAACTGAAGGATCAAATTGGAATATTTGGGTCACTTGATCTTGCTTAAGAACAAGGGGTAAGAAGTAGTTAGAATCAACATCAAGCATATGATTTGGGGGTTTGGATTACTGTTTTTTCTCTTGTATATAACTCTTGCAAAGGTTAATTACATATCTTAATTCTATTTGGAATTAGGGGCAGACGTACCCATAATGAGGACAATTGGGAAACTGCCTAAACAAATCTTTATGCTCTCTCTCTCTCTCTCTCTCTCTCTCTCTCTCTCTATCTATCTATCTATCTATCTATCTATCTATCTATCTATCTATCTATCTATCTCTCTCTCTCTCTCTCTCTCTCTCTCTCTCTCTCTCTCTCTCTCTCTCTCATATATATATATATATATATATATATATATATATATATATATATATATATATATATATATATATATATATATATATATATAATGTTCAATTTGACAAACTGATAATTATGTTTGTGTTGAAGTAATTCAAACAGTTCTGTAAAGATACTTGCAATCTAAACAATTGCAATTGGTTTTTCATATCATCAAGACAAAGGAAAATCATCTTGGTGTTTATTTCACACCAAGTGTTTGATATATTGTATTAATAATTTTTTGTTTCCTAATTCATTGGAAATTTATTATAAAATATATATTATTCAAACCTTATTTTAGAAAACATATTGATTTTTTTTTCTCATCATTCTTTTATGTTTCGTTACGATTTATATGTATATCTGATTCTTCCGATAACGGTTTAGGATAGACGAGTGTCCATCCAAAATTGCTTTCGCCTGCCATAGTAAATAATTTTTAAAATATATTTTTTAATCAAAGAAAATTTTATTTGCGATCTATTCACCCTCCTCTAGATCGTTTCCCTCGTCTAACAATGCATTCAAACTTTTTGAAGTTCATATTCAGATCTTGATCACATAGTTGACTTATACTGATCAAGTTTGTAGTTAATCCTTCTACCAACAACACATCATCAAGACAATGGAAACTCTGACTAACTAGTTTGCTTATGCCTTTGACTCATTCTCTAGCTCCATCATTAAAGGTGACATGACTATTAGAGTATGGCTTTAACTCTTTAAGATAGTTCTTTTCTCCAGTTATGTGCCTTGAACGCCCACTATCAAAATACCAATATTCTCTTGAGAAACCTCTAAGAGATGTATGAGCTATGAGGCATGTGATAGTTTCCTTGGGTTTCCACACTTTCTTTGCTTGAGTTTTCTTCCTTTTTTTTGTTGAGCGTTGGATGACTATAGGACTAAAGATATCCATACAAACTATAACAAAAAGGTCTTATATGGTCATATCTACCATAGTGGTGACACCTCAAATATGAGTTCTTGATGCCTCTATTATGAGGGTACACATGTTAAGGAGCATATTGGGGCATGTGTTCATCATGAAATCAGTTTTCTTCTAAGGAGAAACAAACTTTTTAGTGGGAATTTTGACCTTTTTGTTTATGAAACCGTAGTCAAACCCTATAGCATTCATATTCCTGGACTTCTTCCTAACTTCCAAGATCTTATTTAACATATCAGAACCATTGTTCAATATAAGTACAAATTTTGTCATATTGTCAAGGTTGGACTTTAACAATGTGAATTCAACTTTAATGTGACCAAACCCTTCACATTCATAACATTATGCTCATTTACCTCTATTAGGTTTGTGACCATTTTTGCTCTTGTTCAGGGGACTGATGTCGGACACCTTGTCTGGGACATTTGTCCTCAAATTTTTGTCCAGCCTTCTCAAAGCTTTATTAAACTTTCTCCCAACAAGGGTTATAGCCTCTAATAGACTTTCTCCACCTTGATCTTCAACATCTTTAGTGTTGGACACGAAAGTTATACTTTTGTTCTTCTTTTCAGACCTGTCATTTAAAGCCATCTTGTAAAGAACCCAATGAGTTCTTCAACTTTGATATTCCTAAGGTCTTGTGCTTGTTCAATAGTTGTGATCTTCATATCAAACTTCTTAGGAAGAGATCTGAGGATTTTTATGGCAAGCTTTTCTTTAGACATCTTCTCTCCTAATGCAAAGAAAGTGTTGGCAATGTCATATAGTTTGATGATGAAGACAGAGATAGATTCATCTTTATTCGTTCTCAAATTCTCAAACTTTGTAGTGGGGAGTTGCAATCTTGATATTTTAACCTTGGATGTGGCTTCATGAGAAGTTTTGAGAATCTCTCATGCTTCTTTGACTTCAGTACACGTGTTGATCAATCTAAACATGCTTTTATCAATAACATTTAAAATAGCATTTAATGCTTTGGAATTTCCAAGAGCTTCATCATCTTCAGCATTTGTCCAATCAAATTCTGGCTTTAAGGTTGATGTTCCATCTTGAGAGGTAATCACAAGATGTTTCCAACATTTTATAATAACTTTCCATCTTTTGTTGTCCATGGAGTTGAGAAAAGAAAACATCTTGGCTTTCCAATAATCATAGTTGGTGTCATCCAAAATAGGTGGTCTATTGATAGGCCCTCCATCCTTAGTGTTGTCCATTTGAACATAAAATATATTTCCTGGAGCTCACCCAAATAGAACAAGATATCTGCTCTGATGCCAATTGAAATTATGTTCTTAAGGGGACATATGTTGGACCAGAAGCTTAAGCCAAAATGGTTAACATCTTAAACCATAATTGAAAAATTATTGATAAACAAGATGGTAAATGATAAAGCTATAAAAGAACGTAAAGAATTGGTATCCCAGTTCAGTGCAGACAACACTTGCGTCTGAAGGGATTCCAACCCAAGAAAAGAAATTCACTCTTCAATAGAATTATTATAAAGTGTCTTAAATGAACAACCCCGTGTTCAATATCCCTATTCTTAATTATACTCGTGTATTTCTATTTATAGCACTCCCCTTAAATATGAGAATCCTTTTCACTTTCTCTTAATCACTAACTATAGTGATCACCACAATAATCAGAATATTGAATATTGAATTACAACTCAACTAACAAAGCAAACTATATGCCTTTAGATATGAATGCAGACGCTAAAGTGGTACATAAACAACAACCCAAATAAAGACTCAAAGTATAAATCCTAACATAAAATATTTTCAATACTTGCACACTTCAAACGTTAGGTTTGAGTCTCCTTAAATAGCAATGCAATCTTCTGGAATTTTCTCTAATGGGAAAAAGATATGACCACGTCCAGATTCGTAGAGGATTCTATTTTTATTTGTTTTTCAACAATCTCAAAAAGATTTGACTTGTTTGAATTCAAATTTAAATCTTTAACTGATTTGATTTGATCCTTTTAATCACCTAAACAAATCTAATAAATACATTGCTAAAATATATCAACAGATATGATTGAGATCCAATCACAAAATACGCTCAAAAGAACTACAACATTGACCAGCTGATAAGGGTCAGATGTTGCACACATGCTAGAACACCTGACCCCACATGTGTCCTTTCTTCACAAAAACATCTGATACGCTCCATGTTGTTTTGCATAATGCAACCAATCCAAAAGGAACAACAATAAGAACGTGGTAACGAGCACATCAAGATAATTGCCTTATCTTTGTCGCTGTTATTTACCCCAAGGCTTACCAGATCAGTGATAATATTGTTGTAGACATTAACGTGTTATTGCAAATCAGATCCATGTTACATCTTCAAATTATATAATTGTTGCTCCGTGAACAAATTATAAAATAGAATGGCCAAAATTGCAATTAAACATATATTTTAAGTACAAAGAAAAAAGAAAAGATAATCAGATTCACATCCGAAACATTCAATTTATCCAACCACAGATCCTCCTTATATAAAACAATATAAAATAAAGTTTAATTATTTTTATAAAGATTTTAAAGAAAATAATTTATTTCAAAAATTTCTTACCTTCCAAACCAACATGCTCCAACATGAAGACTTATTCACCAGCTTGAATCCACGTGTCGCAAATTAATTGGCTAACATGGAGGATGGATTTCATCCACTATTGGATAATTGAACTTAAAAACTTTAGTATAAAATAAATAAATAAAATATAAACATTATAGATAATGCAGTTTCTCACGAGGTAGCAGAATTTTAACCCAAATCCTTTCAATTGGAGAAAAGAAGAATAATTCATTTCATGGCTTCAAAGCTTCGAGCCCTTTGGAATCACCCGATTGGACCCAAAACCGGTGAATTACTTAGATTTTTTCGTTTTTTTTTTCTCTTATCCTTTCATGTTTTTGTTATGAATTAGTTGTTTTCAATTTGATATTGCATTCATTGGATTTGGATCCCTCGTTAGCGTTTTATTAAGATGCCAATGCTTAATCAGACTTTTGATTTATAAAGTATCGGTGCTACAGAGCTTTTGATTGCTCGGTAAAAAAGAAGTTAATTTCTTAGGTTAAAGGGTTGCAAAAGCTATTATTAGATATTAGAATGTCAATGCTTATTCCCATTTTAATTGAGTATATTGCTTGTTATGTCTATTTCCACTTATTGCAAGATCTTGATGCTTCCTGAAACCTGGACTTATTACTGTTTAAGAACAAAGACCAAATAGATTACATTTTTTACCTGATTCAAATTGTTGTCTCTTATTTGTTTTCATTCACCAATTTTGTTGTAAGTGTTAATGTTGTTATTTTCGACCTGTATCGGTGCGTAAATTGTGACTAATTTTGATTGTGCAGTTCACTTCTGGGCACCTACATTTAAGTGGGGTATCAGCATTGCCAATATTGCTGATTTTTCAAAACCACCTGACATGATCTCTTATCCTCAACAAATAGGTATGCGCATGCATAATTGCATATATAACTAAACTATATGTAGTTTCATCTTTTGCGAATTCTCTCCGTGCGTGCCCCTTTGCTCATCATTCATCCTTGTGAAAATGTGTATTTCTGAATTCTCTGAAAGGAGCAGACAGACCGTCTTTGAGGGAGTGTAAGGCGGACTACTGCACTGGATCCAAGATTTGTCACGGTTAAATCATCACTAAATAGGGCATCATAAAATGTTTGTCACAGTTAAGCTATAGTAGGACACCTATTTATTTTGTCATGGTTAAACTAAGACTAATTTACACAAGGCCTCCGAAAAATTGAGACATCTCTGACCAGACATATCCAAGTGAATGAATTTTGTGGAATGTTGAATATTCAAATTGCAGGCAGTTTTTAGCAAATATCCTGCATGTATATATTGTTGATTCCTTTTGTTTTTAACACAGCTGTTATGGCTACTGGACTAATCTGGGCGCGATACAGCACTGTAATTACACCAGTAAGTTATCTTTTTTTTTTTTTCAAAGACAGATTGTTTTTAACTAGTCCATGAAATGTTGAAAGTTTAGTGAACTGAGGATCATTTGTGGACCTTCGGTGCCAGCAGCGTTTTGTAGTTACACTCATTATCTTCATAATTCTGGTTTATAGTTACATTATCTTTCTTGCAAGACTATGACATACTCAACTTGTAAGATTCTGTAATTCTGATATGTTAGTGCCAACTAATTCGATGTTGCAGAAAAATTGGAACCTTGTTAGTGTAAACCTTGCAATGGCAGGAACTGGCATATACCAACTCTCGCGCAAATTGCGGTGAGTGAAAAATAGTTATCAATATTTATGTGAAGCTTTTGTGAGATTGCTATTCTGCTACTTTGTGATTAAATGTTCATGGCCCCAAAAATAATGGAAACCCCGAAACACTGCTTTTAATCAGTAGTTTTAATTTATAAAGTTTATTTTCTTGAGAGGATTGGATTGAATTTATCATAAAATCAAAGGTTGTGTTTGGATCTATTTTGCTTCTCCAGGCTGATATTAATTTAACTCGTGATCTACTTTCCAGGGAAGATTATTCTTCAGAGGAAGTTGTAGCAAAAGAATGATGACGAAGAATTTGAAAATATCAAGTTATTGTGTGCTTGGTGATGAATCACATACTCTATCACAGCCATCTGTCACGACACGAATTCATCAACATGTTTATTTAAAAAATGTAGAACAGTGAGATATATTCGTTTTTGTAGTATAATTAAATAAAATCTGAACATTTTATATAAAAATTTCAACTGAAAAAATATGTATATAGCAATTAGTTTTGTTAACATAAGTGTTTTAAAATAAAAAATGATAGTTATTCATCTTTATTTATCCATCAACTATATTAGAAAGATAAAAAATGAGGTAATGCAACAGAATGTTTTCAATAATTGTTTGAACATATCTTTAGTTTACTTTACATAAGTGTAAGAGATGTCAAGGTGTGTCAAAGCAAAAACACACGAAAAATATGATTCGGGCTCACCAAATTCTCAGATAACGTTAAAATATTTCGGAGATATAACTCAATTTATTTTATAGAGATGTATCTCTGTAACCTATCAGAATATTGTATTTTGTTTACGTGTATTCATATGAAGATTTAAATCATACAATCCATATAAACCATACAATTCATATGGAAAAAATGACATATATAACTTTAGATGATTCAAATGTCATATATAAATAGAGTCGAATACAACGATAAAGTAGCATGAGGTGAAAATAAAATACAATCCATAGTACAACTACTATATACTACTGTGTATATCGGACAACATCTCCTCTGTCTCCTCGGCCATCAAGCGGTCAAGATACATTCAAAAAGGCTCAGTCGACTGGTTCCCTATGAGCGGGATAAATGCAGTAGCACGCGACATATCCTCAGTGTAAGTCGATACACTCGCTCAGCCAGAGATGCGCGGGAAGTGTTGGAGGATCCAAGCCTGGAAAATTTGGAACACACGAATCATAAGTTATGACATTGTAAAGATGAAATAAAAATGACACAAAAAGATTAAAAGACCAATAAATATTACCATCAATAGTGTGATGCTTCATGTGACCTGCTTCGTCTTCCACCTACAATCCTCTGATAACTTCGAGTACAAGTAGACCAAACAAGCTGCCCCCCAGTTGTACTCATGGATCCGCTCGAAATCCTGGAAGTATCGTAGGTAGATGACATCTGTATAAGTGACATTCTTGTCCACAAAAATCACAGTGCCAACAAAATATAACAGGTATCTTCTCATAGCATGTGCTCTATGGAGCCCACATGCTCGTCATCACATGTGGCCTGATGTGCTCTCTAGAGCTCATTTGTATATATCTTTTCCAGGTATTCAAATCTAGCATGAGCTCTCTGGTCCTATACAACTCCTCATTCGCCTCCGCTAGGTCATCCCCCAAATAATCTACCATCATCTCGACTGCCTCGTCTTTGATAATCCTCTCATGATCTAGGAGTCTCCCTCTAACCGGAAGATGTAGCAAACATGGCACATCGCCGAGTGTGATAGATATCTCACCTAACGGGAGGTGAAATGACAAGGTTTCAGAGTGCCATCTCTCCATGAATACATTAAGCATCCCGTGGTTGACCGTAGTATAATCGGTCATGCACAAGTCCATCATCCCATATAGGGACAAAGTTGCCTGAAATCCATCCCCATTCGGATGAGGCAAGCCAACAATCTTTCGTTCGTGGTTTATAAACTTCAGAGGATCACGGTCCTGCAGAAAAAAAAATCAATGTTAGAAACTTGTCAATTAAAATAAACATAAATTAAAAAAGAATAAATGCAACTAATGCTACCTCTCTGTCCCAAATATGTCTAGCAGTATGGTCTGGGTACAAAGACAATAGTAACAACTCTACGGTCCTCCTCCAAATACCTCTAGCTCAACATCCTGAGCAGTCTCACCATTCAGAGATGGCACTGGCTCAACAACATCAGTACTAGGAGGCGACACTGGCGTAGAAGCATCAGTAGTATTAGTAGTAGGAGGTACCACCGGTGAATTGGGTACCTCTGGCACCTAAATAGGTGATACCTGGTTCTTGCGTGAGGATGGAGGAAGTGATGCGTCTATAGGTGAAACCCGTCTCCTACGGGAATAAGAAGATGAAGAAGCATGAGGAGAAGCACGGGCCCCAAAAGTAAATGCCTATCCATGGTCAGAGGGAACCGAAGCCTCTGAAACCTGACTATTCTTCCGCCACACTGATGCATGTTGGGCAACCCTCTCGTGTCTTAGTTTATCGTGTCTATCAGCCATAATGCCTAAAAGATAAACTAAGTCAGACAATTAGTGGCAACGAGCAACACTACAGGCAAGAAAATTAAAATAAAAAAAAGCACAGAGAAAATTCTGGAGATGCATCTCCGATTATTGAGAAAATTAAACCTTGAAATTTTTTGGAGATGCATCTCTGGGATTTTCTGCAATACAAACTGCATTAATGGTGCCAATGTACACATGCAATCACACAAAAAAATGTTTTGGTCACCCTGTTCAGCCAACAAACGTGTTTTACACCATGTCAAAAATATCATACATGCAATTTCTACTCATTTCTTACCTTAATCATCAATTTCTACTCATTTACACAAAAGTTCAAAAACTTTTCAAAACATCCAAAAACTTATAAATTTCAACTTTGCTTTAGTGTTGGATGATGTTTCTGATGTTGATTGAAGTTCCCTTGAGCTTTGTTGTTTGATTTTGGACTTGTTTATGACACAAAATTTGAGAGAAGTCGAAGTAGTTTGGAGAAATTTCAGAAATGAGGAAGAAGAAGGATTCTGACGCGATTTAAGCTCTAAAACATAGCTAAGACGCATCTTCAAAATATGTTCGAAGATGCATCTTCAGAATATTTTAAATTTAATCGAGACTTGTGTGCATCCAGAGATGTCTCTCTGAAATCTGGGGACATTTGAGTATTTTCCCGTGATGGTTAAGAAACATATAAGGTGCATTAAGAAATTCCCTTAACTTTTTGATAGCCAAGTTCCGTTTAAATGGAATAAACCATTTGGGGCCATGACTTGACTACCGAAAATGGAGCATTTGGTAAGGGAGGAAACTTAGGACAAAGACTTTAAATTCACTTTTATTCAAAAAATTGCATTAAGTTGAAATTTTATTTTTGAACTTAATCTTTTTAATTTAAAACGTCAACATCAAACATTACAGTTGGACAAAGTTATTTATGGTTTTACAGTCTTAAGGAATTTCTCGATTTTGATCATTTATTCGAAATTCTTACTTGAGATTTTGGTGCAAGAATCATCTATCTACAGAGAAGAAGTGTAAGCAAGTTGAATTTTGAAGCAGGCTTCAAAAGGCTTCAAAATCTTGTTGAAATATTTAGTTCATCACCTGTCAAACTAAAGATGAGATATGAACAATTGATAATGGGCAAAGAGTAAAACTCTAAATTCATTTGTTATCTTAAGTCTCGTAATAAGACTCGTACCAAATAGAGTGACAGTTAGCACGTCATACTAGACATGAAAGGTAAAGTTTGAAGGATTCTATAATAGAAGGTAAAATCACTATTGAATCATAATTTTTTATTATTTAACTCAAACTTTTTGCTTTGAAATAAAATTATTGTTTTTTTAATTAAAAAAATTGGGTTAAATAAGTTTTTGGTCCTCATAAATATAACGATTTTCGTTTTTAGTCCCTCTAAAAATTTCCTGTAAGTAATGGTCCCTCCAAATTTTTTCATCCTACAATTGGTCTCTAACGTCAAATGCCACTAACGAATGCTTATGTGGCAAGACAGGTGGATTAAAGATATTATTTTTTTATTTTTCATTTTTTCAGGAATAACAGGTGGATGCTTACGTGTTTTCTATTTTAATAGAAACCCTAAAACTCAAAGAAAATCCCTAATTCCCTTTACTTCAATCTCAATCGTGTTTTCTTCACTCACGCCTTCTGTAGTTGTGGTCCCAGAACAAAACTCTATTGAAGACGCATTGAAGCACGTGGTCCCAATGACTCTGACGTTCTTCGCATTTCATTAGTTGTAGTCCCAACATTGACGAAGCTTGCTTTGAATCAAAATTGTGTTTGTTGCGGTCCCAACATTAAGGTTAGTCCTACACGTGCTTTCATGTGTTATGATTGGTTGTATTATGATTTGTTTATGTTCTCGAATATTGTAGATTTCAAAATTGTCTTTGTTGTGCCCCATTTGCTTTGAAATCACTTGATGTTTATTTTCTTGTGTTGACTGCAAACATCTAGGGTTTTGTCGTGTTGATTATGAATGTAATGTCTAATTTACCCTCTTTCATATTTGTAATGTATAGGATATGGGGTTATTTAAGGTGGTATTTTACACCAAGGGTTCATTTGCAAAGAATGCAAGATTAAGGTGTGAGGGTGGGGATATTTATGCTTTCAGTGGGCAAGACTCTAATTTTATGTCCTTCTTTGAAGCTTGTGTCTTAATTAAGGGGATGGACTCATCCTTTAACCTTGATGATGTGAAGTTATGGTGGAAACATGAAGAGTGTTGTCTTGAAACGGATCTAAAACCCTTTGGAAATGATGAGGATGCAACAATGTTAGCTTTGTTTTCTAAGAAGAATAGTTTTGATGTTGAAATGTATACATAACCAAAATTATCAATGGGTGAGAAGACTTATATGGAGAGGTTAATAGAGAAACAAAAAGTAAATGAAAGTGTTGAGGAAAATGTTGAGGAAATTTATGAGGACAGTGAACCAAGTGAAGACACTTTGAATGGTATACACTTTGAAGATAGTGAAGAAGAGAGAATGCATGATTTTGATGAATACATTGATGAAGGGTTAAACATTGAGGTGGATAATAGTGAGCTTAGAAGGGATCCTGTTGATGGTATTAGTACAAGTCAAGTAATAAATCGAGTGTTTACTACATCAGAGATGGATATGGAGTATGTCATAGAAGATGATTACATGACTAATGAGCTTGATAGTGGGGCAGATGAAAATACTTATGATGACAGACCTGCAGTTGTTTAGGTTTAATGAAGAGGAAACACTTAGAACGGATTTCACATTTAAGGTGGGAAGGGGACTTTCATCTATGAAGAAATTAACTATTCAACTAAGTATTTGATTATGGATAACAAATTAAAAGTTGTGGCATAAGTTTTAACGCATTAGATATCAATTGTTTTAACTATCCAACTGACTTAAGGAATTAGGGAGTTTTAGTGTAGAATAATGAGTTATACACCAAGGAATTATGTATAACGGCTAAGTCAAACCGTAGTGATTGCTGAGAAATCAATCTAGGCAAAATAGACACAAACATCAATAGTGAAATACAGGGGATTTGAAGTAATGTCTAATTGCCTTTATTTGATAAGTTTTCCCAACGATTTTATTTATGCTTTTACTTTATCAAATCAAACCTGAAAATCCCCTAATTTACTTGCAATTTCATGTGAATCGCTTCGTGAAAATAGCATAATCTCTGCATATACAAACTTATAAATTTTATTACTTCGATACGTTTAGTACACTTGATAAATTATTATCAAGTTTTTGGCGTTGTTGTCGGGGATTGTTCAATTATTTCAACAAGCAATTTTTGTGATTTATTTTTATTTTTACTTTATTTTAGTTATTTTTAATTTTTCTCTTATTCTGTTTTTGTTTGGTGCATTGCTACTAAGATATTTTATGATTGTTTATGCAAGGTTCAAGTTCGAAATGGATACCATTGCATTCAGAGATCGAAAAAAATACAAGAGCAATTTGGAGAGAAAATATAGAAGTACGATGAGCTAAAGAGAAGTTGGAATAAGAGAAAATACATGTTTTTCTAATAACGAAAGGGATCAAGAGAAATAAGAAATGGAAATTCCACTAAGACAAATGATGAGAGACTGCTGCAGGAGGATTGATGTTAGACATATTTCTTTGAGATTTAAACTTGTTAACCCTGTTACTTTCTATATTCAAAATTATGTGCTTTCAGGTTTGAGAGATAACTCGTTCGACGAATAACCTATTAGGGATCCTTGAGAGCATCTTGCTCGCTTCTATGAGATGTGTTTGATGTGCAAACTAGGGGGATTAAGTGATTATCAAATCGAATTAAGGTTATTCAAATTTTCTCTAATAGGCAAAGCTAAAGATTGGTTGAAACATTTACCCAATGGAACTATTCGGACATGGAAGGAGTTGGAAGATAAATTTCTGGATAGGCTTTCCACAAACACTCGGTTTGTGGCAAGAAGAGTTGAGATTTCAAATTTTTAACAAGGTGATGTTGAGTCCTTATCTAATACATGGGAGATATTCAAACTATTACTCAGAAGATATCCTAATCACAACTTAAGCATTATGAAATAGATGTAATATTTCACTATAGGTCTATGAACTCAAGCAAGAATGCTTTTGGATGCCTCAGCTGGAGGTAACATCAAAACAAATAATGAAGGCGAAATGAAAGAGTTGATAAAGAAAATATGCCTGAATGAGCATCATTCACAAAGTAAAAGAGAAGTCAAACCAAATGGTGTATTCCAACTGGATACCAATAGTGTAGTGTTAGCTCAACTTGAGATGATTTTTAAACATTTAGAAGGAGCCACCATTGTTCCATCCAATGTTAGTTAGATTCAGACACTACGGTGTGATTTTTTTGGAGAAGTGCATGCTAATAGGACTGTGTACCAGAATGAGTTAGTGCAGAAGCTCAATATGCAACTTTCCAGAATAATAATCCTTACTCCAACACTTATAACCCTAGTTAGAAAGATCATCCCAACTTCCATTGGATCAACAATCAAACTCTAAATACAAATCAAGGTGTTGAACAAGCTTCACAAACACCACAACAAAGGAAACCATCTAGACTTAAAGATGACAAGGCTCAGTTTATGAAAGTGCCTCGAGCTAATTTTGAGTAAGTGAGCAAGAATCAAAAAGTCATAACAAAGAATCACGAGACTATGAGTAAGAACATTGAAGCGTCCATAAAAAAATATAGATACGCAAATTGATTAGTTATCTAGACAATTAGCAGCACAATCTAGTTCCAATGAGGTTTTTGGTGGAAAACCCGTAGACAACCCAAAGAATTAGAGTTACAAGGCTATCGAGTTGATAAATAAAGTGGTATCTTCCATCCCTAGTGCTTGTGGTGAGAGAAAATAAGTAAGTGAAGGTGACAAGAAAAGTGAAGAGGAGGAAGTAGTTGAAAAAGAGGGAGAGCAAAAATCAGAGGGAGAAAAAAGTGAAAAATCGAATGAAGACTTTTTTAAGGAGGGATACCATTGATAAGCTCATAGAACGGAACTCGCCTTTGAGAAGAACTAAAAATGAACCTAATCCTGAATTATCATACTATGTCAAGTCACATTACCCCATATTGAAGAAGAAACCAAAGAAAGAAATGGAAGTGAGGTAGTTTAAGAAATTTATGGAGATGCTTACAAAGATACATGTTAATATCCCATTAGTCGATGCCAATATATGCAAAATTTATGAAAAATATGTTAACCAAAAAGCCTAAACTGAAATATGATAAAAACATTGCTTTAGCAGAAGAGTGTAGTGTTATTATTCAATGCAAGTTGCCACCTAAACTGACTGATCCAAACATATTTACTATTTCTTGTTCTATTGGTCCATTGAAGATTTGTCATGCACTTTGTGATTTAGGGGCAAGTATAAACCTGATGCCTCTATCTCTGATGAGGACGCTGAACTATGGAAAGCTAAATCCAACTTAGATGAATCTTACTTTAGCTGATTTATAAGTGCCAAGAAATGGTAAAATTTCATATATAAGAAGGGCATTTATTAACTTGATAGAAAAGTACTTCATATAAAAAAAACTCCAACTATCATGTAAATAGTATTTTTTTTATAGTCAATTTCCACTTCTTGCACCTAATTCTAATCATTTTGTAGGTATTTTTGCATGTCTTGAAGCTTGTCAAAGAAAAACAAGGAATTTAGCTTTAACACCCTCGCTTAGCAGTTCAAAGTAATGACCAAGAGAGCCTCAAAGTAGGGGATAAGCAAAGTCAAAGCAAGTGCAACTTAGAATATCCAAGTTTTCTAACATCAACAACCTCGCTTAGCAAGGACCAAGCGAGCTCTAGACGAGGCAAAACATAATGACAGTTTTGAAAAATTAACAGCCTCTCCTAGCCAGGTCAAAGCGAGCTCCAGGCGAGGCAAGTCAAAATGTACAAGATTCTCCAAAACAACATTCTCGCTTGGTGTAGAAGAGAGAGACCAAAGTGAGAAAGCTCACTAAGCGAGCTAACACTCGCTAAACGAGATAAGACAGTTTAAAGTTGATGTGGCATAAATCTTCATGATGAATGAAGGCTAGCTCGCTAGGCGATCCATTTGTGGCTAAGGGAGCTCAAGTTTTTAAGACTAGTATAAATATATTTCAGAACACAATAAAAAGGACATTTTTACACTTCCATAGACCAAAAACATAGTGAGAAACACGAGAGAGTCAGAACAAGAAGAATTCAAGGTGGATATGCAACAATCGTTCAAGAAATAAACATTGATGCTCATTCATCTATTTTCTTTTCATTTGTGCAAGGCTACCGTGATAATGAGTAGCTAAATCTCTCTCTTGTAGGGATTAGATGTAATTAATGGTACTCGTATGTATCTCTTTTGATCATGTGTTATATATGAACTAGTTACTCATTAATATTGATGTTATCCTTGTTTCAATGTTTAACTTTATGGATTTGAATTGTTATTGAGAAATACATTTTGAATCTAAATTTAGGATACTCATCTGTTTAAAGCTAAACTCTATAGAGAGATTTTGATTTAACATTCATTACAATTATCGATTATTATTGCTACCATATTGATTAATAGACAAATATATTTTTGATTAAAGAATAAAGTTGAACTCGCATCATTGTTTAGATATAAATAATGTTTATGAGCAATACATGATAATATTGATTAATAACTAGAATCTATATAGCTGATCAGGAAGATACATGCAAAATTGGTTAATAAAATCTAATCTTAACAATATCATATCTCTATTAATTTTCTTATCATTTACCATTGTTACATTCTTTTAATTTACGCAAACAAATATCTTACAATCACCTCACTTAAAATCATATTAATTGTTGAACAACACTAATATCACACTAGTCCTTGTGGATAAGATAAACAAAAATACTTACTTTTGATTCTACACATAACTGATCAATCAAACACTTATCCATATGGAGTTCTCAAAGATGTGGTTGTAAGAGTAGATGATTTATTTTTCCCAACTGATTTTGTGAACCCCGTTATGCCATAAGATTCTAAAACACCGTTGTTATTAGGAAGACAATTCTTAACAATAGACAGAGTTTTGATTGATGTTGAGATGGGATAATTGATTTTGAGATTCAACAAAGAACGAGTTGTTTTTAATGTTTTTAAAATTGTATATTATTATCGTTACATTTTTATAAAATATTTTATGATGTTCTCTGATTGAATACTTATATTTTGTTAAGAAATTTGTGTTCGATTTATGAATGATAAATATAATGATTCTTATGATAAATTTACAAGGATAACAAAGTAATTTAGTTTTAAAATATCTTGCTCCCCCTTGTGAACTAAATAAGTTTGGTTTTAAAATCCTTCCCCCTCCCACTTTCATATTTTGAATCAAACATATATCTAAATCAAATTCTTCATTTTCCTTTCCCCCTCCTCTTTGATAAAAATCTCTTCCCTCTCCTCTCCTCCCCTCGATTGAACCAAACGTATCCTAAGTACTTTAATATCATATTCTACAATTTTTTATACATAAACCCATTTTTCACTCTCCACGTAAAAAAGGTCAAAATGACCTCACATTACAACTCTTTCTCACTCTACTCTTCTATTTTTGATTTTTTTGTTAATCTTTAAATAGATGGAAAGATAATTATTTGATAAGTTTCACCAAGTTATGAGATACATCATGATCTCATCAACGTTATTGGTAAAATTCAAACTTATTAAACTGCCTTGCTTAGATGTGATTGTTGTGAAAACACTACTATGGAAAACACGTATAATGACGATTGCGAAACACATATAATAACGGTTGCACGTCTGTTGTTAGGTAGCGCGTGGTTGTATGTATAGTGGTTTCCACAACGGGCGACAAATTGTGGTTATAAGTTAGGTAGTGCGCTACCTATAACAACAGTTTATTCAATCAACCGTTGTGAGATAATTTATAGGTTAAAAACAGTTGTGATATAATTTGTTTTATATATATATATATATATATATATATATATATATATATATATATATATATATATATATATATATATATATATATATATATATATTATAGCAAACCCAAATTTTAAACCTGAATATTTTTGAATCATATCATACTAGAAACAACAATACAACCATATTTGAATTGAAATAGACCATAAATTGTATTACATCAATGACACAATTGCATTAGAAAATAAAATTTATATATTACATCAAAACCAAAATGGCACAAAACAACCTACAATGTACACATCATTACAATAAATAATACTACCTTGTTGTCTTGGTGTCTTGTCTCTTTGTTTCTTGACTTTAAACACCTATAATTTCAAATAATAATAGTTGTTAGAATATAACATCATTAGTAATTATAACATACAATAAATTATGAATGAGGAATATAAAATACTTTCTTTTTAATTTTTCCATATGCCTTCTTGATGATCGTTACGAATAACATGTAAATCATTTATATCAACTTCTTCATATGAATTAGGCACTTGTGTTGCATAAGAAGGAGGTGAAGGAATATCAAAACTTTCATCACCAATAGGAGGAATATGTTTTCCTTTGAGAATAATTGACCATCTCCTTGAAACGTCCACAGGGTCTGTCACATAAAAAACTTGTTTTGCTTAAGTAGCCATGACATATGGTTCGGTATTATAAGTTGCCTTTCTAAGGTCAACTCGTGTGAATCCTAACTCATCAATTTATACACCATTATTATTTGGAGCTCACTTGCATTTAAATAAAGACATTTTGAAAGTAACATAATCAATCTCCAAAATCTCCTAAATAAAACCATAGAATGCGGAAGTTGCCAAAATTGGATTCTTATCTTTCGAGCTAGATAAATACATGGATTAAGCCTCAACCATATCCCCATTATTTTGCATTGTACTACGATCATCTTTTGCTTTTGTATAAAAGGAATAATTAGAAATATCGTATGTCGTCCAAGTTATCACAGTAAATTTTGGCATTTACGATAACCATTTAATTGTCTAGGATGCACAATCATCATTAGAAATCTTCATATTAAACCAACTTATGAATTCCTTGTTATGTCGGGTCAACAACAACTTGTCATTCATTCGGGGATACTTTTTCTTTATAACTTTTTTGTGAGCTATGTAAGGTTTAACTACACTAACATTATTCAAAATATAGAAATGTTCTTGAAGTACTCCATTTTGAACCATTGACTTAACATTTAAACCCTGAGTACCTATACCTTCAAATCTATCAGCATGATGAGACTTTGGAATTCCAATAGACTCTGGTACCAACAAATAGTTTGAACAAAACTCAAGAGCTTCTCCTGTGATGTACCTTTAAACTATAGAAGCTTCCAGTCGGTTATGATTCTTCGTATATTCTTTAAATATATTCATGTATCGCTTTATAGGATACATCCACCTTAAATAAACTGGACCACAATATCTGATTTCTCTGACTAGATAAACAAGTAAGTGAATCATAATGTCAAAAAATTATGGAGGGAAATACATCTCCAATTGAGACAATATAATTGCAGCCTCATCTTCTAATTCATATAATATTTTAAAATCAAGAAATTTATTACATATGGTATTGAAGAATAATCACAATCTGGTTATAGTTACTCTTACATTTTTTGGAAGGATGCCACAGATAGCCACAGATAGCCACTGGTAGAAGTTGTGCACCAAGACATGGCAATCATGAGATTTTAAGCCAACTAACTTGAGATCTTTCATTGGTATATGTTTCTTGATGTTTTAAGAGTAATCTTAGGGAACTTTGATATCATGCAAACACTCATGAAAACTTTTCTTTTTCTTTTTAGATAGAATGTGACATGTCGGAGGCAAATAAGATCTTTTTCCTCTATCTTCTAGAGCCAATTGTTATCGTATACCCATCTCCACCATATATAAACGAGAATTATTATCATCTTTAGTCTTTCCTAGAATGTTTAAAAGTGTTCCTATCAAACTGTCACACATATTTTTCTCCACAAGCATCACATCAAGACAATGTCTTACATCAAGTCTAGACCAATATGGAAGATCAAAGAACACCGATCTCTTTTTCCAAAAATTTCTCTCAACGGGACCATCTTTTTTTATTTCCAAAGACAACATTAAGGTGTTCTTATCGTTGATAAACTTCATCTCAAGTTAAAGTTTTAGGAGCACTTTCAAACTCTTGTTCTCCGTTAAAAGCCTTTCGCAATCTATGATAAGAATGATTGGGTTTTAGAAATTTTTGATGCCCAAGGTAAACAATCTTTTTTCTAAACTCAAGTTGGTGAAAACAAGTATCATATTCACATATAAGACACACTTTATGTCCTTTGACACTATATCCATCCAAATTACCATATGCAGGAAAGTCGTTGATTGTGTAAGATAATATTACACGCATCTTAAACTTTTCACCAAAATATACATCATTAATGTCAACACCTTTATCCCACAAAAGCTTTAAATCCTCAATTAATGGACTTATATAAACATCTATGTCGTTGCCAGGTTGTCTTGGTCTATAAATCGTTATACTTAACATCATATACTTGCGCTTCATATACAATCAAGCAAATAGGTTATAAATCGTGAGAAGAACAGGCCACGGAGAATGGTTATTGCTCATATTACCAAAGGGGTTCATTCCATCAGTGGCAAGCCCGGGCCTAAGGTTTCTTGGCTCAAGGCCAAAATCCAGAAACAATGAATTAATTTTCTTCCATTGCAAAGAATCAACTACATGGCGAATGTTTCCATCATATTTTCTTTCATCTGCACACCATTTAATATTTTTTGCGTCATTCGTAATAGCAAAAAGTCTCGTTAACCTCAAAATATTTGCACGTACCATAACACTTTTGCTGGAGGATGCTTCTCTCTAACATTGTCATTGTCATCACCATTTTTGTTCTTCAACTTGTAGTGCGAGTCACCACATTATGGATATTGATCCAAATTTTCATACTTTTTCCTGTATAATATGCAATCATTAGGGAATGCATGTATTTTGGCATACTCCAAACCCATTGGACACAACAGCTTCTTGGCCTCATAACGTCGATCTGGCAAATTGTTATCTTCTGGTAGTATTTGTTTCAACAAATAAAGCAAATCTTTGAAACTTTTATCCGACCACCCACCTTTTGCCTTCAGATTAATAATTTTAACAACATAGACAATCGTGTAAAATTGGTGCACCCCTTATATAAAGACACATCTTTGTCGATACATAACGTATCATAAATATGTGTTTTCATATAAGACGATTCTCCAATATCACGAATCATATCTTCTAGCCGATCATCATTATAATCATTATCTTCATCCATTTGTGATGTCACATTTTGGTTATTATCCACTTCTCCATGATACTTCCATTTTGTATAATTTTGACATATTCTATCACAACATAGGTGATGAAATATTTATTTCTTTGACCGTTTTCTAATATTCCTGCAAACAACACAAGGACAATAAAAGATACCATTATTGTCGGTAACATTTTTTTTGGAAAATTCAAGGAATTCAAGAACTCTTTTCTCATACAACGGACCTAATCTATCGGATTTCATCAAACTACAATCCATAACAAATTATGAAATTTATATCAAAAGAATAATGTGAAAAACAACCTAATGTTACACATACAACATCAAAAACCAAAGCACCGGACCTAATATGATTATATGAATATGACATTGTCTGAATAAAACATGAACATAACAACACCAAAACATAAACATATTCAGAAGCGTCATAATATATGAATAAAACATCTATATATCCAACACAAAAACCTTAAGCATATTCACAGAATCTGAATAAAACATGAACATGGCTACATGAACAATACACATGATAATGCCAATACACACAACTTTCTAGTGAAGAACATTACCATTCAAAAATGCCATAGAGATATAATGGTAAATAACTCTTACGAAGAAAATAAACATTCAAAAGCGTCAGAGAGACAAATTGATAATGTACCGCAATTTGAAGAGGATGATGATTTCCTTTCCATAAATGATATTCGTTTTCAGAAATGAGTGAAGATGGTGAAGGTTTCTCTATCGTTGTCGTCTCGTTCGCTAGGGCACCCTTGTGTGTTATTAACGAAATGAAGCACATGTAATGTTTTAATTTTATGGGAAAACATTTCATAACGGTTGCAAGCTTAAATCGTTGTGCAATATGGAACATATAACCATAGTTGAAGTAAACAACCGTGGTTTTATACTTTCAATTTTTAAATAACAATAAATGAAAATTGACACACGCTAATTTTTATTGAAAAAAATGAAAAATGTTTATGTTAGGACTCGAAGCTTGTCATCCAAACTCTATGACCACAGTTGTTTAAAGGAAGCGTGGTGAAAAGTCTATTAATAAAAAAAACATGCGCGTATAAAATTGTTATATAACTACGGTGAAAAAATGATCGTTGTAATATTGTGTCACCAAAGCTACTTTTTTAGTAGTGAAATTCTAAAAAAAATTAAGTGAGTTATTGATAGCTTCAAACACACTAAGAAATTTGATGTCTGAAATAAAGTACAATGACAATCAAAATAAATATCCACAAGCAACACAATAACTTGATAACTTGTCAAGAGCGAAGGCAAATCCACAATAAGCAAGAAGAAGACACAAGATAAAACACAAAGAAATTTATTTACCTAGTTCGATCAAACTGATATACTCTAAGGGGGAAAACTACATCTCTAACTCCTTATACTTCTAACATTTGTTAGAAAAGATTACAAAAGAGTTACAATAAAATAGTCACTCAATTTTTCAAGAATATACCCTATTTTCTACCCCAAGTATTTCTCAATTTTTCTATCTCTCTATATATAAATCACATAAACTCAAGGTGTTTAGAAGTGTTTCTCAATCCCCTTAAATACCTCCAATAATTTCCCAAATTCTAAAAATTCCAAAAAAAATCTACCGTTGTCTATCTAAGTTTCCAATAGGATTCATAACCCTACTATTTGTCTTGAGTTCTAAAGGTCGTTAATACAAGAATGATAAAGATGCATATTTATAATTGTCCATATTCAATAAATCTTTAAATGGTTTAAACACAACCTATTAACAAATAGACCAGTGAACTGATACGACCAAGCTTAATACATACAAACCGCCGGAACAAAACTTGTTGCCCAAGGACCACCACTTAATCGCTGTCACTAGACTGCCCAACAACATCTGCAGATCAGCCGACCTCCACAACTTGTTGCGCACTTGGGAAACCTTCATCCATCTTTATCAGTTGAGTTGACCTTTTCGTCATTGAACAATTGTCTCCCAACCCCCGATTTTGCCATACCATCGCCTATGATCGCCTCCATAATAGCTCCTACTGCTAATGGGCACCACCCCCTTGTTCTTTCCATTGACTCCAATATCTTTCGTCAATATTCTTACTGCTTTTTAACTTTGTGATTTTAGAAAACCTAAAAATATATTTTCTTTTGTTTTATCATTTAAGAGTTCAAAACACATCAATATTCATAGAAATATCCTTTTAAATATTTATTTTAATTAATATCAATATCAATATCACATTATTATTCATATCATTATCAACCTGACTTTATTATCCGTATCATATCAATATCACTTTATTATAAGTCTATCTTATTAAAATATTTATATTAATGACATACACGATTAAGGTAAAGAAATTTTACACAAAATCATTTTAAATATGTGGTATATTGTTGGTCGTCCATTAAATGTCATGTTTTAAAAATCGGACCGAACCGGTCGGTTCAACCGATTGGACCGGGAATCGGAGATGAATTCGGTTGGGTCAACCGCTCAAAACCGTTAGTGAGTCAAAATCAGAGTAAAACCAGAAAAACCAGATTGAACTGTTGAAAATCATTCGATCCAAATAATCGGAGTCAGTTTTATAGAATCGGAGCCGGTTTTGTAAAACCGTCCGGTTAAAAAAATCATCAAATTGACAAATTTTTTATTTTTTTAATAAATTTTAATACGTCAATATCAAAACTTAACATATATTTTCAATCGGAAAAAAAATCGTATTTTTTTACCACCATACAAAATTTTAAGTTTTTTCACTCCATTATAGTTTTTCTTTCCACCACGCTCCATCATCACCACGATGTCTCTTTCAAATATAGTCACAATATCCAACTCAATATTGATTGTGGTTCAAGTCAATATTGTTTTTTGTTGTCAATTAAGATTTATTTGTGGTAGTTCAATTTAAATTCATTTTTTGTTGTTGTTTAATGAAGTATATTATATTATTTATTTTTGGTATTATATCTTATTTAATTTATATATTTCTAATTATTTGAACTTTATTTTAATTATTATATTTTATTATTTTAATTTTGTTTTGAATTGGTTTAATTTAATTTATTCTAATTTTTTAATTTGGTCAAATCATTCTTAAATGAATGTTGAAATGGAGTGTAAAACTCTGTTATATTATTATATATATTATCGATATTGTTGTATTGAATTTGTAATGAATTTTTGAAATATTATTTTTATTAAATTATGAACATAAATTTATAAATTTATGTGTGGCATATTTATAAAATTTATTTTTATATTATTAATTTATTTAATAAACTGTTCGACCTAGATTTAATCGGTTGAACCAATTATAAATTTCATCTATTCGATCTTTGGTCCGATTGTTGATTTTTTTTTAAAAATAACCAGGTTTTTAAAAAAAAATCCAAAATAACCAACTTTTGGAGAGGATGCGTCAGGGGAGTTGGCGCACCCCAAAAAATTAGAGGAGGCGCCAGATGCATTGACGCACATGCATTGGGCCTCCTAAAGGAGGCGCCCATGCATCTGGCGCCTGCATGGCCCTCCAGATGCATGGGCGCCTCCTTTAAGAGGGTCATGCAGGCGCCACAAGCATTGGCGGCTCCTTTAGGAGGCCCAATACATGTGCGTCAATGCATCTGGCGCCTCCTCTAATTTTTTTGGGTGCGCCAACTCCCCTGGCGTATCCTCCCCCAAATGGTTATTTTTGATTTTTTTTTAAAAGATCGTTATTTTCGTTTTTTTTTTTAAAATCTGATTATTTTTAAAAAAAAATCCCGATTGTTATATAAGAATTTAAAAATATTTTAAACTATTTTACCAGTCAAGTGTATTTTCTATTTCCTACTGTAATAATTATCGATAACATTTTTTAAATTACTAACGCTTTATGATAGTAGTAATAAAGTATATCTGACCCATGCCATTCACGAGGATTTTCAGTGAAATGAAAAATATATTATCATAAATAATATAGTTTATCAAGTCAGTGGAAGAAGCTGAGTCCGAATCCAATTCAATTTCAATCGGAGAAGAGAAGAGGGATTCTTTTCATGGCGACTTCAAAACTTCAAGCCTTTTTGAATCACCCAGCCGGACCCAAAACCAGTCAGTTACTTCGCTTTTTTCGTTTCCCTTTGTGTTTTTGTTTGTGAATTCATTGTTTTCCCTTTGATACCGTACCTCCGATCTTATTTATATAGCAGCTTTTTGATTTGGATCCCTAATATTGATTAGTGACTTATTAGATGGTCAATGTTTAATCCATAATTCCTGATTTATTAGAAGGTCAGTGCTTAATCTGCCTTTTGATTGCTCTGTAAAAAGGGGTAATTTTTTTTAAGGTGAAGGGTTGCAAAAAGTTGTTATTAAAAATTGGGGATTTGTTTATTAGTTTCAGTTCTTATTTCAGTGTTTTGCCTGTTATGTTTATTGTGATGTCTTGCAATATCCTGATTTCGGCCGATATATAGCCGGAACATGTGCTAAGTGGGGACAATCTTTTGTAAGAATGAGTTAGACCTAACCACGATTCTTAACATGATAAGATTTAGGTTTAAGATCCGGTGGACAATCTGCTATTAAGTTTTCGCTATCGGGTCACCCACCATTTATTTCCACACTGAGTGTGTTAAAAGTGGGGGCAATCCTCACCCCACAAGCCGATTTTATAGAGATGAGTTAGGCCTAATCACAATTCTTAATATTGATGCTTCTTTGTGAAACATGGACTTATTATTCATACTATCTAAGATTTAGAATTGTAGAAGGAAATTGTGGCATGTATGATGACTGAAGGTAGCATAATTTAGCCCTTTTGTAGATAAGAAAAGATAATGAAGATTTATGTATCATGCACACACATATGTGTGGTGTATGATCACTCTATGGTCACTATTAGAAGTAAATTTGACTTTTTTTTTAGTTCATTCATATGTTGATGTATCTTATGTATCCGGTATATATGTAGACAATACATCAATTGTTCAAAAAAGTTAATTTTGCTTATAATAGTGAGCGAAGAGACTATGTGTGTGTCAATTGCTTTAAGGATTAGTACCAATATTGTCTCTTATTTTTTTTTCAGTTGCCAATGTTGCTGTCAAGTGTTAATGTTGTTATTGTTGAACTGTCTCGATGCATAAATTGACCATTTATTTTGTGCAGTTCACTTCTGGGCCCCTACATTTAAATGGGGTATCAGCATTGCCAATATTGCTGATTTTTCAAAACCACCTGAGAAGATTTCATATCCTCAGCAAATAGGTATGTACATGCATATATAACTGCATTTTGTGTTATCCATTGCAGACTTTTGTCTGTCACACACACACACACACATGCGTTTGCTCATCATTCACCCTTGTGTATTTATGGATTCTCTGAAAGGAGCCGCCATGTGCAAGTCAATGAATTCATGGAATGCTGAGTATTCAAGTTGCTAGCAGTTCTTAGCATATATTGTCGTGTATTGGGTTTTATTTACATATATGTCTTGCTGTTTCCTTTTGTTTTTAACACAGCTGTCATGGCTACCGGACTTATCTGGTCGCGTTACAGCACTGTAATCACTCCGGTAAGTTTTTTTTTCTCTCAAAGACAGTTACTTTTGACTAGTTCGTGAAAAATTGAAAACTTAGTGGATTGAGGATCATTTGTTGACCTTTAGTGCAAGCAAAGTTTCACTTCACTACCTTCATCACTATATGTGATGTGTGTATGATTCTGGTTTGAAATTGCATTTTTTCTCTTGCCATAGTATGACATACCAAACTTGTAAATTCTGTAACATCAGTTAAACACTGTAACATGGTATGTCTAACATGCAATGCAGAATCTATAAAGACTATACTTGTATTCCTGTTTAAATCATGCGATAATTAATATTGTTTCCTTACTGTTGTTTGCTTTATCTGAATTTTTATCGCACACCAATCAGCTACCTCCCTGAATGTATGCTTGTCTGCCAACAAATTGAAAACTTATGCTAGGCTTAATATTAAACATAGAGTATACAATAATTTTAATCTCCGTTTACACAGCAACTATTAGGTTCTATGTGCAATACAATTTTCCGCAATCCTGATATGTTAGTGGCAAATACTTTTGTTGTTGCAGAAAAATTGGAACCTTTTTAGCGTAAATGTTGCAATGGCAGGAACCGGCATATACCAACTCTCACGCAAATTGCGGTAAGTGATATTTATCAGTATTTATGTGAAGTTTTTGTGAGGTTGCTATTTTGCTACTTTGTGATTCAATGTTCATGGGCCCAAAAATGTGGTTTATGAGTTTAGTGTGGCCTTTCATATGCCCAAAATAATGGGAACCTATTTTTATTCTGTACTTATAACATTTATTTTCTTCAGAGGGTTGGATTGAATTTATCTTAAAATCAAATTTTGACATTTTCCTGAAAATCCTGAAAGGCAACATAGAAGGACAAAATACAATTACAATGTCAATCGAAAAAACATCCTTTCTTGTTTGTAGATTATTAACCTTGTGTGATAGCCATTGATACATTGGCGTTTTTGCAAAGATTGATTTTGGTACTGTTTTGTATCTCCATGCTGAAACAATATTAACTCGGATCTACTACTTCCCAGGCAAGATTATTTCCCAGAGGAGGCTGTAGCAAAAGAATGATGACGAAGAATGTGAAATGGCGAAGAATTTGAAAATAAGTAATTTGGAGTTTGATGCCCTAATTGCAATATTCATGTTGAACATTTATCTGAATTATAATTTTCAAAAGTGTGGTTCATTTTGTAGTTGGCAAAGGCTGAACTTTTAAATCTTCTCAATTCTGTGGATTTTTCATATGGTACTTGAATGTTGTAGGATTAGGGACTCAAGATAAGTGGCCAATCTCAACACCACATGCTCCTATCTTATCTATCTTTGTATTTATTGTTATGTTCATAGATCTTGTCTTCAAGCCTGTTGGTTTTTACTTTAAAATATTATATACTCTGGAACGTACCAATATTGTTGGCGATGCTTTGTCTAGAATAGTTGGCCCACCATCATCAATAATTTCCCCTATTTTTCCACCATTAGGACCTTTATTTTAAATCAATTATGTTACTTTTATGCCCCACACCCTGCTGGTATCACCTTTCCCACTGAGTTCTAGCCCTAACCACTTCATGCTTCTACTTTTTCCTTCAAATAGAGTATCATGTACTAGAAAGATAGACCTTTTATTCCGTTGGAGTCTGAGTCAGGACCTCAATTGTTACAAAAATTCCAAGAGATTCCCATGGGAGGTTGTTCCTGGGTACACGACACCTTGGTTTGTTTAGATGCATCGTTCTCCTAACCACGTCTTGCACAAGATGTTATGGAATTTGTGTGTGCATGCATCTCTGGTCAAACAATCAAATATTCAAATAGATGATAACTGATCTCGACGTCAGAGGGTTGCAAATACCCCCTTCCTTATCGCATATCAAACTTGAAGGGTGACAGCAAATTCCCATATTCCCCCCAAGATTGAACTCATTGGCCACGTCCGTGGTAACATTCATCAACATTTTATCATATCAATTAATGTTAGAATGGTGAACCGTAAATAACTACTTGGAACTCTAAATGTCCTCGTTGATTTATAACTATCAGAGTCATCATGATCAACTACACACTTGACAATGGACTCACAAAGTCCTCCTTCAATATTCGAGATGCTTTCTACCTCTCATTTGCATCTCCCACCTCCGGTGATCATACCAAATGAGGAAACCCTACTACCGCTTGCGAACACAGGAGCCTTCTACCGCTTGCGAACACAGGAGGAGACGGTAATGCACCACCCACCTCGACCCCTTTGGCACCCTTATCTTTTAATGAAACAAACACATTGCTAAACACATGAGCCTACTACCGCTTGCGAACACAGGAGGAGACGGTAATGCACCACCCACCTCGACCCCTTTGGCACCCTTATCTTTTAATGAAACAAACACATTGCTAAGGGACCTATTAATAAGACAAGTATGCTTTGGTACAGTGTACGGATCAGATGTTCTTCAATCCTTCAGAATCTGAGTTGTCATCAGAATCTAGATCATGAGATCAGAGTCTGAACCTTCAGATATTGATGAATAAATTCAGAGTCATCAGATTCTGATCAATTAGAATCTGACTTATATTGCTTCTCCACATATGTTTTCAATCAGGATTAGTTATATGTTTGTGATCATGCACATTTGAAAATATGTTAGCATACTCATTTGTTCTTTAAATACTTTGTTATCATCAAAATCTAAGAGATATGAACAATCTTGTTCGAACAAAATTTTCAGATTTTGTTATTCTCTTTGGATAGTTTACAACTTTATCTTTAGCTCACATTTTTCTTAATAAGATCCATCATCTCCATGGTAAGCATATGACCATTATAAGTGGCTGAGAAAATGTGTTTGTTAGCAACTATGTCGAGTTATTTCGTCCCAATGGGACTATCTTTAATTGAGTAGCTCTTATAACCTAAAGACAAGAGATTAAATAGAGGGGGTAATTTGATCCTCGAGAGGTTCCAAAGTTTTCTTTGTTGCTTTGTGTTTGACTTGCTTAAGTTTAGGTATCACATTTTACAATTGACATAATTTTGGTATAACACATCCTCACAACCAAATCTTCAAAATCATGACATTCGAGGTTGTTTACAAACACTCTCTCCAACCACCTAGAGTTAGAGGTGGAAAACATGCATGTTCGCTCCGTTTAGACCCTCCCTGCAAAATTTTGTAAAAATCAGAGCGGGAAGGGGCACACATTATGTTTGAGTGGGCTTAAAATTTTAGTCCTCCCCACAAAAAAATGAGGTCAGGGCATGCGGATTCTGCATATTTTAAACATAAAAATTGCACAAAGTTATTTAATGTCTACGCCCCTAAAAAACACGGGGCAGAATGGGACGAGCATATTAGATGGTGTTGACTTAAAATCTTTGTTCGTTCCGCGTAAAAGTGCGAGCAAGCGGACATGTCCAATGGGCTGAGCCCCTTTTGTAACCTCTATCAAAAGTTATGTTTTAGAGACAATCAAAGTCACTTTGCTGAAAGAAATCCTTATTTTGTATTGCCAAATGCGCGTTATTTGACTAATAGTCACCGACAAAAGCATACCTTTAAGATTAGAGATTTATTCCTCTAGCGATTGCAACCTTACCAATAACTTTATTCGTGATGTTCTTCCCCATAGCTCAAAAATCCTTCACACCATTGTATTAATTGCTGACGAACTTGCTGTCCATACATATGTGAAAATCTATCACTGTGTCTAAGTTGTGCCCCTTCCATGACTAACCACCTTCACAACTTCTTGACCATAGCACGTTTGGTCATTAGTACTAACATTGATCTCAAACCCTTAGGTGTGGTTGGCTCCCGCACTTTGAAAACAACTAGAGATCTGAACCCTTTATTTATTGGATAGAACTTCTTAACATCGAAAAATCATATGGGAGAATGTCGACTACTTTGGATAGACATATCTTCATCTCGACCTTCAGGATAAGGTTGTAGTCAACCCAGGGATTAATGATGCAAGCAAAAGGTAATACATTTCAGGATATATATATCTTTTAGGATATGGAAGAATGATATATATAAGTTAATAAATTCATAGTATACAATAAACTCAAAATCCATAGTACAAAATAAAATATAATAGGAAATAGTGCTCTTAATATAAAAACAATAAATTGTTCTGCATGACGGATTGCAGCCCCCCTGTTCCTACGATGCCTTTTGTACTGCAGTGTCCCTCGTGCATCTTCCATCATGGCATCTATAACGTCTCTCACTACATAGTCATCCGAAAATAGTTTGTTGTATATACCAGTCTGTCCAATCTGCACGATACAACGACATTTAGGCAGCTCATCAACAACATGATCAGACATAACATGCTCCTCCTCTAGTATCTCTTAATGAACTACCTAGGTGGATCTCCCGGGACAACTTTACGGGGATGCATCTCCGTAAGGTTCTACAACTCAAAGTTCGTCAATGGCGAACATGTAGTTCGACCCAATAGCCAAAGTAATACATTTTTCAATAAAACAACCAACCAAACACATTGTTGATGTAAATGACATATCTAAACTACATATTACATAACTTAATGCTCAATTTCTACATATTTTAATAGAAAACATAAAAAACTTATCAAATATGACCGGAGTTTGATGTTAAATGAGCTATTTCATAGTTTTGATGTTGATGGAAGAAGATTTGTAAAATGTCTTGAATGATTTTGAGTGAACGTAAGTTGAGATATTTTGGGAGATGAGAGTTCGAGAGCTTGAGAGTATTATAACAAGTGAGAAAGGTAAAAGAGTTTTGTCACCCTCTTGATTAAATACCTTTCAAATATATATCTCTAAAAATAAAAAATGTGCAAATTAGACGTTGAATGTTTACGGGGATATATCTCCGTAATTTTTTTAATGTACCCTAAAGACTTGAATCTGAAATGTTTGTATTTTGGATGCGTATGAAGATATTCCTCCAGAATCTTAAAACATTTGATAACAATCTATAAAGTGCATTTAGCAATTCCGAAGAAGAAACCCGTTTTTGGAAGAAAAAAAAATACTATTATATTTGAGCTACAGAAATAGATACTAAGATATACTAACCAAATTGCATTGCCTCTCTAGAAGATCTAGCAGTTTTTTTCTACATAATTACCTGTTGTGCAAAATTGCAATTGCAACATGAGTTATGGTACATAATCAATTTGTAATCTTTTATGTTGCCAAAAGGAAAAATCCCCTTCTCATCTGGAGCTGCTTCTGCTCTAAAGAAGTTTTTTCTCAATTTATCCCTATCATACTTTTGCATCTTGCACATGGTACTCTTGGTATTAGACACAATTCGAAGAGCACAACTATAAGACACCAATAGCAGAATCTCATCAGTGAGGATATTGATTTTCTATTTTTGAAAAATAAAATATCCATTTCATCTCCGAATGATTTTGCAGTCCAGAATATTCTGTCTGGGAAAAAAAATTATGTCCAATGATTGGGAAAATGTGTATATGTTCTTGCATTACATATTCTGATTACACCAGCAAGGACGCTGCATAATAATAACATACAATGGGCATATGCTACCACAATAATCCAACCTAAACCAGCCAGGGAGTGAACATCTAGCCAGGGTGAAAATTCATTTCCATCAGGCCAATATATAGTCTGTTTCACTTAGAATGATGAGGCAACCCTGCGCATATCTCAGTACCACTTGAGTTCACCTTGCGTTACTGGCCATCTGTAGTTTGATTAGTTTTTGAATCAGAATCCTGGTCCTCATCATGTGATGTCAAACCCAAACTCAAATCCAAACTCTCATTGAGATCTTGACGTACTACCTGATTTTTGTCTTGAGGCTGAAATATGAAGTCACCATTATACATAAGAAAGTTAGTAAAAAGAAATTATAACAAATAGTTTGCTAGTTATTGCTGTGGACTTCAATTGAGTTGGTAACAAACACGACAAATTTGAGACATGTAGATTACTATTTACATGATAATAATTCTAAACTACAAATTTTCAAATTGGGTAATGCTTATTTGAACTCCAAAACTTGCCCATTTCGTTTTTTTTATCAAGTTGAAACAAGAACAAAGAGGGAAAAGAAAAAATTAAGGTCTCAATCTAATGATCCCCAAGACATCAGACAGAACAGTATACATTGAGAAAGTTAAGGACAATCCCCCCAAAACTTCAAACAGTCAAAGAAAATATGTTGTGATTATTTACGACAAGATAAGTTTTCTCAAGAACCGTTTAGTTAAAAAAACATGTGTTATCATTAATAATGAGTAATGACCAAAATATCTCCTTGTCTTCAATTTAATTCTTATTTTAACTGTGTCTGAGAAATGGTGAAAGAAATATCTTTGGGGTCTTTTCATCGTTTTCCGCAGAAAATAACTTTCAAAAAGAAACAGGTGATTATAAATCATCAATGAAACGGCAAAAAAAAAAACACAACAGTTATTCAAATTACACATATCCTAATTACAACAACAACCGAGGTTTATCCCACTAAGTGGAGTTGGCTATCTAGATCAAACGATGCCATAATGTTCTATCATATTTCATTTTTCTATCCAACTCATTAACACATGTCCTTATTATAACTGTAAAAACATCTTCCTTCATCTATCCATGTGGGCATTGTATAGAATGTGAACTAGAGTTATTAAATTCTAGAAAAATACAATGGTATGCAGATAAACATGAAGTAAGTGAAGATATGAGCAAGCGATTACCTCGCTTTCTTCCATTGGGACATCATTTATATCAGGTTTTTCATCCAAAATCTCATTCTTGCTAGTTGGTTCTGCTGCACTTGAATCGGCCTCTATTGGATTAGATTCATCTTCTACCTTTTCAGCAACCTCATCAATTTCTGTAGCCTCATTTTTCTGCTCCTCTAGTACAGCAACCTGCATCATCAGACAGTCCAGAATATTACCACAATGCCTTCCCAGTCCCCGTGCCATTTAACATAACTAATTAATTTATCATCATCCATCGAGATAATTGGCATCAAAATAAGGAATATACTGAAATCATTTATCATGGTCATGGCAGAAATGTGAAAGTGTAGCAAAGATGACTTCAAGTCCCAGGTAGACTAAAACACGGAGAACAAAATTACTGAAGAGTCAATGATGGTGGGACTGGGTCTCCTCGTCAGAGCTGGAATCAGCTCATCAGAGTTAGGATCACTCACCTTGTTGGCCCATTGATTCATTACAGACTTGCAAAGACATGCTGGGAGCTGACGAGTTGCAAGGTTGAGAGTTGAGACTCAATACAACAACGTTACCCTTGTTTATAGATGAGTTCACATTGAGATGCTAAATGCATCTATGGTGTCAATGCTATAACTACGAGGTTATTACTGCAGCCCCATATCATTCAACTGTTGCTCTTATCTTAGGGTTTTAAAAAAAACTGCCACTGCCATTGTATTGTACAATTTGTACTCATACTGGTGATCTATGCGCGTCCAAGTCTACTACAAGAGCAACTTTTTGAGTTAACTCAACTTTGATACCTACTATTGTAGAGTAATATAATACAGAAATTGACAACCATGGATGATTATAGCTCTAAGTAGTAGATTCCACCTGATGGCGAACAATGTGGGGAAATAAACACTATTGAAGGTTGCACAAGCCATTTCCAACATTAGTGTGATTTACCCAAGGGAACCCTAAGGTAGCATTTGATAAGTGTTAAACAAGGATGGAACGTATATTTTCTATGCCTTACACTTTAAAATAGAATGCGAAATGAAGTTTAAAAGTGGTATGTTTTAGTTTCACTAAATGGATTGGTGTGGAGTTTGGACCAAAGAGAACCAAACAAAATATTCTATTATGTTCAGTCTAGGTATATGCCAAGCACTGTCTAAAAAAAGTAAAAAACCGCATCAGTACTACACAGAACAATTCCAAGGGTTAGGTCTAGGTATATGATCATCAACCAATTGTTATTTAGAAAACAAACTCATTTGACAGTGTAATTGTGTTAACAACTCAACTTTTAATCCAATCAGCAATGCAGCATTGACAAACCACTGTTTCTAGAACTAACAAACTGAAGATGCATCACCATAATTAAAAGTAGTTAGAATGACATTCTGATCCTCGAGATTTGCATAACATCCAATATTTCTCGATTAATATAACTCAAAGATTATGACTTCATGTGATTACAAGACTAAATTGATCTTGCTAATCTTTTAAGAACATTTTTTAAAATACCATTTAAGAACTAAATTGAGGGTTTACGTTTGAGTGGACAATTATGTTTGTCTTATCACAATAATATAATACTGCCTAATATAATTATAGAACAGACGAGAAAAGCTTATCTGAGATGATCAATCAATAATCATAAAAAAAAAATAGTAAATGAGATGATAATATACAATATTCTGAAAATGTGATCAGCAATCCATCCCAGACCATCCCAGAGATGTATTAAGAAATAATCCTATGGAATATATACCAACACAATGGAGTGATCAATATTTCGACATGAATAAATACTAAAAAATTATTGAATAATATTTTGGCAAATTTCAGTATCTTTGCTGAATAGACCCTCTCTTTCCATTAGACTCTGTCTAGGGCCACAAACTACTATGTTACGACATCTTTCCTTTTCATTTCCACCAAAATAGTCTCTGTCTCTCTCCAACACTCTTTGATTCTCATTCTGTGGTACTTTTCATAGAATTCTTATTCCAATATCTGAATCATGCCACTTTCTTCTTTTATTCATCATATAAGGTGCATACTTTCATTTATCATAAATTATTTTCCAAATCCTACACTAGAAAAAAAAAACTACCACCGCTTTTATAAGTATTCTCATTGGCTACCTTTATTTCGTCCCCAGAGCACTCAACACCTTTCTAACAAAAGGCATACATATCTCCATTTCCATCTCGGTACATTCATGGTAAAGTGAATTTCATTTCTTTAACAAAAAGTCATAAATCTTGTTCCTGATTCTGGTTTCGCTAAACTATATCCCAACTTATAAGTTACAAGCAACATAATACTTCTGTCATTCAGAAAGCTGCCAAAATGGCATTTTGGCATCTTGCCAAACACTGAAATAAAAAAATTATCAAAACAAAATTAAGATCGGTCGCACAGACATAGACACAAACACCGAACACGACGCTGACATGTCAACATTAGTAATAATTTGAAAAAAAATGAATAAATTGAACCTAATTACAAGTATCGTGTCAGTGTCCAACACCGACCCGCCTTTTTTCAGAAGTGGGTGCTACAAAGTTCACACTTCTAACTTCTTATCTTCCTTTTCTCCATTGTTTTTTAATCACTATTAGAAAAAAACATATTCTATAAGGTAAAGCTACAGGAATCCTAACTCAAAATTACCATGTACAACAATCTTGATCAGTTAATAATCAATTCCATTAAAAAAGTGCAACAATTAACAGAAACACAAAAAAATAACAATCAGCATCCATAAAACCCTATCAATTCATCTTCATCCAATAAAACCCTAAGCTAAACTCATAAAAGGAGTGCATTGTAAAAAAAAATACCGGAATATATTTAAATTTCCTCCGGGGAGGCTCTTCCACCGATTCCAGCGGCGCGTCCTTAACATTTCCGTTACTTCCGTTATTGTTGGCGTTCTGGCTTTGAGTAATAGGGGTCCACTTATAAAGAAGAAGATGAGAACCGTTATTATTACCATTAGAAGAACCATGATTGTGATTGGTATTGTTGTTGGAATTAGAGGAAGCGGAAGAAGGTGAAACGTGAACCCATTTCTTCTTCCATTTTCTCACCGGTCCAGTGAAAACCGTTGCCGGTCCGTAACGGGTCGAGGACCGCCCCAGTCGGGCCCCAACTCCTTCCATGATAACTAACCAGATCCGCCTTCCTCCGACTGCCTGGGCCTCCGATCCACCTCTAACAATGATAATTTTTGTTTTTGTTTTCAAAAAAAATTGGAAATTTCGTTTTTGAACTCTCTATATACTGCGCTTTACAAAAACTTTTTGTTTCTCTCTCTAAAGAGAACTAGTTGTAGAGTGCAGGGTTTTATAGTTTAGTTTCCAGGTTTTAGGATGACTTATCCAATGGTTCACATTTGCTGTTGGTTGTGTTGTAGCCAATCAGGACCGTCCACGCCTTTTTTTCATTCAAGAAATATAGTAATTAAGAATTCAATTTTTATGTAAAAAGTTTTATAAAAATTTAATTTTTATGTAAAAAGTTTTATAAAAATCTAATTTTATATATGTGATTAAAATAATAAAACATTTATAAAAATCTGATGATTATGATTAATTTACCGTCTATAATATATTTACACTTTTAGTATATATGAATTAAATTTTATTTTATAATTATTTTATTAAATTTTTTATAATAGTTTAATCAACTAAATACTAATATTTGATTTATAAAGAGCATTATATTTTTTAAAAGATAAATTTGCTTTTAAAAATAATTAAAAAGTTAACAAGAATAAATAAATGCATTTCATTAAAATTCAAATATTTATATCTAGACTCGTATAAATATTGGCGGTATTAAGTGAGATGTGTTAGAAATCTTAAATAAAATGCAATAAGGTGGTTACATGCTCAACATGTGGGTGAGATAGACGTATCAAAGACTTCCTCAAATCATCTACTACGATCTTTGTTAGAGTAAGCTGAGATAGACGTATCAAAGACTTCTTTGAGATCATCTACTACGATCTTTGTTGGAGTGAGCTTAGATTGATTGAATCTGAAAAATAAATCTAAAAGTATTATATGTTTTGCTAGGTTTTAAATAAATTTCCAAGTTATTTATTAAGAAGAGGAGTAAAAGAAGAAGATAACATAAAATAAAATAGATAAAGTAAAGAGATAAGGGATAAGGAACAAACACATCAGATTTATCATATTTTGTCTCAAAACCACAAGGTCTACGTCCAGTCCCCAATGATAACAACTTAAAATTTTCTACTATCAACTGAGTTTTTAACACGAGTTCAACTCACGACCTTTACACCAATTTTTTATAAGTCTAATTTTCATCATTCTTTATTGTTTAGTTATGTTGCTAAATTTGTTATTCCTACTTAGCTTTGTTATCATTTTACTAATATTTAGTTGTTTTTGTTTTATTTCAAAAGTATGGAGAAGAATGAAGGTTCAAGGTCTATATTAAAGAGATTTAGACTAAGCATGAGATATGTTCAAACATTCCAGAGAAATTGAGGAAGAATGAAGTAGAAAATGCAAAGTGGCAATGAAATTACGAGCAGTCTGTAATGGTCATTACGACCATAATTCTCAAGACCTCTCAACTGTCAAAAATTCAAGTTTGCACAAAACATGGAAAGATATGATTTGTCTATAGTTTCCATTACAGTCAGTCCTTCCACACTCCCTATTTTATTTCAGTTTTGTTTGTATCATTTTGTTTTGTCTCTAACGAACATTCCACATTCCTCTATTTAGAGATAGAGATTAACGTCAGTATAAATAAACATGATTAGTTTTTGTTTAGAGATAGAGATTCATTGAAAAATATTTTTGTAAGAAATTTTTAATAAAAAAGAATTCGTTGCTCTTCTCTTGAATACTCTATTGTGTTTTTAATATAAATTCTATTTGATTTGCTTTGTTTGCTCTGTTTTTCTTATTTGCTTTATTATTCTCTTATGTTAATTATGTATAAGACAAAAATTGTTATATCAAACACAACTATGGGTGAGTAGACTCTTAGGCTTTGTTTGAAAGTTTGAAATGGAAGGGGAAAGGTCTTTGGGGTAGGGATTTGTAAAAAAAAGTAGAGAAATCTTTAGGGTACGTTTGATTCGCAGAAGGGAAAGTACTGGACATAACAGTATAATACAAGCCTTTAAAGGATTGGATAACTCTTTGTCTTGTACGATGTTTGATGGACAATGGACATGAAAAATAAAATAAAGTATATATATATATATATATATATATATATATATATATATATATATATATATATATATATATATATATATATATATTGAAATTATGTTCACAAGGGACAGATGTTGGACCAGATGTCTAAGCCAATGTGTTTAACATCTTACGCCAGAATTAACAAATAATTGATAAACAAGATGATCAATGCAGAAAGCAATAAAAGCACACATAATTGTTAACCCGGTTCGGTGAAACCACACATACATCTAGGTTGTACTCTATCCAACAAAGGAAATTCACTATTTTGAATTAGTACAATTAATCTTATAGGAACAACAACCCCAAGTTGTTTAATGCATCTTCCTAATCCTATTGACTTTCTATTTAAGACTCCCTCTAAATATGAGAATTCCTCTCACTTTCTCTCAATTACTAATCACAAGTGATCAACTTCAATAAACAACTTAAAGAATGTTGAATTACAACTTGTTTACTGGAGTTTTTAGTAAACAATCATGAGTTTATTTCGCTTACAAGATTAACTCAAAAAATCTCAAAGACAATTTGTGCAAAGACAAATTACGGTGAAAAGTGTGTGACTTGAATTTAAATGTTTGGATAGTGACAAATTGAACGCAGAAGATAGACTTTGAATAAAGGCGATAAACGACAAATAAAGTAAACGAAGTAAATGATATTTAATGTAAATTTTTTGAATACAAAAAGATTTGCAAAAAGTTTAAATGGTAGACGCAGACTCACATGTCTCACAAACTGTTTCGCTTTGTGACTACGGTACTTTGGTTCTATTGATGATTGGTGAGAACTTACGACCTTGACTACTATGCATAAGCCTGCATTATATACTATTACAAAGAAAACCGTCGACCACGGTTAAACCCTATAAATCTAACATGTATCTCACTACTTAGGCATTTGTGTTCCAACTTGCCTTCACGCTTCTTCAAGGGTGTAAACGCTGAAAACCAACCAAACATGGCGATAACCGTCTCTGAAAGCTTTAATTTCATTTTTTCGAAGGTGGATGTATCTCTAAATCACTTAGTCTTAGGACTTAAAAATATCCTAAGTCCTTAACACTTAAATGTGTTGACTTCGACTTCGTGTCGAAACGTTATTATGTGATCTTTCAAGATTTTGAACATGTTTGAAAGAGAGATTAATCATAATCTTGTGGATTTGTTATTGAGACTCCTTCATACCATTCTTACCCTCGACTCCACTTAAAGCTTAGTCGAACTGACGGGTCCATACAACCAATATGTATAAGCTTTTAGACACTTAGTAGTGTTTGTTGGTGTAAGCCCTAGAGGTCAATACTTTTGACACTTGTATCGAATTATTTATTAATAAAAAAAGGCTTTTTCTTTATTATGTTTGTTTAATAAAGTCCCTAGAATAGCAAGTTCGTTTAATGTATCAAGTGTGACTTAATCATGAGATCTCATTAAACATAAAGACATTATTCTTAAAGTATCCGTAGTAGAGTTTTGTTGTGAAGTAGAATAACATTAAAGCATTAAGATTATTATGTATATATATTAATGATCACATCTCATGGATCATGGATAAGGAGTTATCAAGTCTTAAACATAGGTATGAATATTAGGAGTAATATTTATACTGGATTTACCCGCTATGAGAATACTACATAGAATGTTACGCAAAGTGTCATAAGTTATTCTCATGGTGATAATGGTGTATACCACCCTTCGGCCTGAAATTACTATGGACCCTAGATGTAAAGTCGAGTGTTTTATTGTTGATCAAAAGTTATTTGTAACTAGATGACCATAAAGACAGTTGATGGGTACTCCATGAAGCATGATGAGGGACATGAGTGACCTAGAGGGAATTTGCCCATCCTGTGTAACAGGATAAATGTCTAAGGGCCCAATATTGAACTGGACAAGGATGACATGGTCTATGCCTTGTGTTCAATATAGACATAAGAGCAAAAAGGGTAATTGTACACACAAGTATTATCACAAAAAAAGGATTTGTCATATCACATGTCATTTTCATGTCTTGGGTAGCAGTGATGTGTTGCTAGATACCGCTCACTGTTTATTATGTTACATACATGATTTAATATAATTACCAATGTCGAAAAACCTACAAAGTCACATACAAAAGAATGAATTGATGAGAGATAGAGTAAATAAGGAACATCGTAGGTACGGTGCACTTAAGTGAATTGTAGAACATTGTAAGGTACGGTGCACTTAAGTAGAATATAAAATATGGTAAGGTATCACACGCTTAAGTGAGTTTTGATATACCATGAGATATGGGACACATGCACTTAAGTGGACTTTTTAGCTTGCAACCCACACAAGTAGTTCTATAAATAGAACCTTCGTGCAGAAGTATTTCACTTGATGAAATTTCATTTCTTTCTCTCTCTCACTCAAAGCCTTCATTCGTAGCAGCTAGTATTAAGACTGAAGGAATCGTGTGGACTAAGTAGAGGCGTTGTCACTATTAAACGCTCGTGATCACTCCTTAGATTTACATCAAAGGTTTCAATCGACACAAGAGGTAACGATTTTTATCATTGATCATGCCCATTCGTAAGGATCACTAAAGGAAAATTTTAATTTTTTGTTCCATGGATCTTTACAAATTTGAAATTGGTGATATATATTGGAAAAAGGGTTACATTGAACATAATGACCATTTCTCCACCAACTCTGAATCCAATGTATTCAAAGCTTCGGTTGACGATGACTGAGCGAGAATCTTTGATAGAAGACGGTTGTAGAACAAAGTCTTGTCAGGATGCAGTTACTTGCCAAATCCCTAATTTTTTCCTAGATTGCCCCAGGGTGAGGTACTCAATCTAGCGGGATATATATTCATTTTTTATGTCTCTAACTTTTGCCTGGATCGTCCTTTCGGGCTTTCAATCCACTGAGACACTCATTTTTGCCTAAGTCTCCCTTTCAGGTTTTCAACTTAGCGAGATATTCTATTTTTATTTTAGGCGAAGTATTTCTTGACTGCATCTGAATTCACAGGACGAGTGAAATCCTCCTCATCCATAGTTGTAAGTATCAAAGCACCGCCTGAAAAGGCTCTCTTAACAACGTATGGACCTTCATAGTTTGGAGTCTACTTGCCCCTAGAATCGGGCGCGAAAGACAAAACTTTCTTGAGCACAAGGTCACCTTCTCGGAACACACGAGGCTTGACCTTCTTATCAAAGGCTTTCTTCATCCTTTGCTGATATAACTAACCATGGCACATGGTCGTTAATCTCTTCTCTTCAATCAAGTTTAGCTGGTCATAACGACTCTGAACCCATTCAACCTCAGTCAACTTGGCTTCTATCAAGACTCTCATTGATGGGATTTCAACCTCCACGGGGAGCACAACCTCCATGCCATGTACAAGAGAGAAAGGGGTTGCCCCTGTTGAAGTGCAGACAGATGTACGATAACCATGCAAAGCAAATGGCAACATCTCATGCCAATCTTTGTACGTAACAACCATCTTCTGGATAATATTCTTGATATTCTTCTTGGCAGCTTCAACAACCCCATTTATCTTTGGTCTGTAAGGAGAAGAATTATGATGTGCAATCTTGAACTCGCTACATAACTCTTTCATCATCTTGTTGTTCAAGTTAGATCCATTATCAGTAATGATCTTGTCTGGCACACCATATCGGCATATGAGTTGATTCTTGATAAACTTCACGACCACCTGCCTGGTCACATTCACATACGACGCCGCTTCAACCCACTTGGTGAAGTAATCAATTGCTACGAGAATAAAATGGTGATCGTTCGACGCCTTTGGCTCTATCATGCCAATCATGTCAATCCCCCACATGGAGAAAGGCCATGGTGAGGAAATAACATTCAGAAGTGTCGGGGGAATATGAATCTTATCTGCATAAATCTGACACTTATGGCATTTCTTCACATATTTGCAGCAGTCAGACTCCATTGTCAGCCAATAGTAGCTTGCTCTCAACATCTTCTTTGCCATGGAATGTCCATTGGAATGAGTACCAAATGAACCCTCATGGACTTCAGTCATCAACAGGTATGCTTCGTGTCTATCCACGCATCTGAGCATAATCATGTTAAAATTCCTTTTGTAAAGCACATCACCATTGAGGTAGAAACTACCAGATAATCTCCTCAAAGTCTTCTTATCTTTAACAGATGCCCCAGGCGGGTAAATCTGACTATGAAGAAAACACTTGATGTCATAATACCATGACTTATCATCTTTCACTTCTTCAACTGCAAATACATGAGTTGGTCTATCCAAGCGCATTACAGTAATATTGGGAACTTCATTCCAATACTTCACCATAATCATTGAAGCAAGCGTAGCAAGAGCATCTGCCATCTGATTCTCATCTCGAAGAATATGATGGAAGTCAACCTCAGTAAAGAAAGTTGAAATCCTCCTCGCATAATCTCTATATGGGATGAGGCTAGGCTGATTCGTTTCCCATTAACCCTTAATCTGATTAACAACAATGGTCGAATCACCATAAACATCAAGATTGTTTGATCCTAAGATCAATACACTCTTCCAAACCCATAATACAGGCCTCATACTCCGCTATATTATTCGTGCATTTGAAAGTTAGTATTGCTGTAAAAGGAAAATGTGTGCCTTGAGGAGTAATAATCACTGCCCCAATACCATTTCCATATTGATTAACAGCACCATCGAACACCATGCCCCGTCGGGAACCAAGCTCTGGCCCTTCATTGAGCGTAGGCTCATCACAATCTTTCATCTTCAAATACAGAATCTCTTCATTAGGAAAGTCATACTGAACAGACTGATAATCTTCAATTGGTTGATGTGCCAAGTGGTCAGCCAAGATACTACCTTTAATAGCTTTCTGAGCTCGATACTCAATGTCATACTCAGATAACAACATCTGCCAATGGGCAATCCTCCTAGTTAAAGCAGGCTTCTCAAAGATATACTTGATTGGATCCATTTTGGATATCAACCAAGTCGTATAATTCAACATATACTGGCGTAAATGCTTAGCGGGCCAAGCCAAAGCACAACATGTCTTCTCAAGCATTGAGTATCGAGACTCACAGTCAGTGAACTTCTTACTCAGATAGTATATAGCATACTCTTTCTTTCCTGATTCATCTTGCTGACCCAATACATAACCCATAGAGTCCTAAAAAACCGTCAAGTACATAATCAAAGTGAAGGAGAAGGGCGATCCAAAACGCAGCAGAATTTAAAATTTCTCCTTTAATGATCCTTACGAATGGGCATGATCAGTGATAGAATCATTATCTCTTGTGGCGATTGTAACCTTTGATGCAGATCTACGGAGCGATCACGAATGTTGAACGATGACAACGCCTCTACTCAGTCCACACGAACGGATTCCTTCAATCTCGGTGCTAGCTGCTACGAATGAAGGCTTTGAGTGTGTGTGTGTGTGTGTGTGTGTGTGTGTGTGAGAGAGAGAGAGAAAATTGCAATAGCACTAATGCTTCTGCACAAGGGTTCTATTTATATAACCACTTGTGTGGGTTATAAGCTAAAAAGCCCACTTAAGTGTATGTGACCCATATCTTATAATATGCCAAAATCACTTAAGCGCGTGGTACCTTACCATATTTCGTATTCTACTTATGTACATCGTACCTTACGATGTTCTACAATTCACTTAAGTGCATTGTACCTTATGATGTTCCTTAGTTACTCTATCTCTCATCAATCCATCCTTTGTGTGTGACCCTGTAGATTTTCGCGGCATTGGCAATTATATTAAATCACGCATTTAACATAATAAACAGTGAGTGGTATCTAGCAACACATCACTGCTACCCAAGACACGAAAATGTCATGTGATCTGACAAATCCTTTTATGATAATACTTATGTGTATAATTACCCTTTTACCCTTATGTCTATATTGAACACAAGGCATAGACCGTGTCATCCTTGTCCAATTCAATATTGGGCCCATAGACATTTATCCTGTTACGCAGGATGCGCAAATTCCATCTAGGTCACTCATGTCCCTTAGCATGCTTCGTGGAGTACCCATCAACTGTCTTTATGGTCATCTAGTTACGGACAATGTTTGATCAGCAATAAGGCACTCGACTCTACATCTAGGGTCCATAGTGGTTTCAGGTCGAAGGGTGGTATACACCATTATCACCATGAGAATAACTTATGACACTTTGCATAACATTATATATAGTATTCTCATAGCAGGTCAATCCAGTATAAATATTACTCTTAATATTCATACCTATGTTTAAGACTTGATAACTCCTTATCCATGATCCATGAGATGTGATCATCAGTCTATATACATAATAGTTTTAATGCTTTAATGTTATCCTACTTCACAATAAAGCTCGACTATGGATACTTTAAGAATAGTGTCCTTATGTTTAATGTGATCTCATGATTAAGTCACACTTGATACATTAAACGAAATATCTATTCTAGGGACTTTATTAGACAAACATAATAAAAAAAAGCCTTTTATTATTAATAAATAATTCGATACAAGTACCAAAAGTATTGGCCTCTATGGCTTACACCGACAATCTCCCACTAGCATTAGAGCCAATCAGGCATACCCCTAATGCCCATAGATCTAGTATGGCCAACATGCTTCTGCTGCACAAGAGGCTTTGTCAGTGGGTCAGCAATATTGTCAAGTGTAGGTACTCTGCATATTTTCACATCTCCTCTATCTTTTATCTCTCGAATGAGGTGATAACGCCTAAGTATGTGTTTGGATCGTTGGTGAGATCTAGGCTACTTAGCTTATGCGATAGCACCATTGTTATCACAATAGAGACCAATGGGATCCACAATGCTAGGAACTATGCCAAGTTCACTAATGAACTTTTTGATCCAAACAGCTTCCTTTGCTGCACTTGAGGCAGCAATATACTCGACCTCGGTTGTAGAATCAACAACTATATCTTGCTTTGAACTTTTCCAACTCACAGCGCCACCGTTTAAGTAAAACACAAAACCAGATTGCGATCTAAAGTCATCCTTATCTGTCTGGAAGCTAGCATTGGTGTATCCAATTATAGCCAACTCTTACTGACCTCCATATATCAAGAATGAGTCCTTAGTCCTTCTCAAATACTTAAGTATATTCTTGACAGTTACCCAATGAGCATCACCAGGATCAGATTGGTACCTACTCGTTGCACTTAAAGCATATGAGACATCTGGTCGAGTACATAACATGGCATACATGATATATCCTATTGCAGATGCATATGGAATCTTATTCATGCGATCCCTTTCTTCCTTAGTTGAAGGGGACTGTGTTTTTGATAGACACAGGCCATGTTGCATAGGTATGAATCCTTTCTTGGAATCATGCATATTAAAGCGTCTCAGCACTTTGTCTATGTACGTACTCTGACTTAGGCCAAGCAATTTTTGTGATCTATCTCTATAGATTCTGATTCCTAATATATAGGCTGCTTCACCTAGGTCTTTCATAGAAAAGCATTTCCCCAACCAAGACTTTACTTGTTGTAGGGTAGGGACATCGTTTCCAATGAGTAATATGTCATCTACATATAATACCAGGAAAACGATCATGCTCCCACTAACCTTCTTGTAGACACAAGGCTCATCTTCGTTCTTGATGAATCCATATTGTTTTACTTGCTATCGCTGCATATCATGATTGTGAAATATGGCAGATGGATGTCAAAACTGCTTTCCTTAATGGGAATCTTCTTGAGGATGTGTACGCCTCTACTCAGTCCACACGAACGAATTCCTTCAGTCTCAGTGCTAGCTTCTACGAATGAAGGCTTTGAGTGTGTGTGTGTGTGTGTGTGTGTGAGAGAGAGAGAGAGAGAGAGAGAGAGAGAGAGAGAAACGAAATTGCAACTGCACTAATGCTTTTGCACAAGGGTTCAATTTATAGAACCACTTGTGTGGGCTATAAGCTAAAAAGCCCACTTAAGTGTATGTGGCCCATATCTTATAATATGCCAAAATCACTTAAGCGTGTGGTACCTTACCATATTTCGTATTCTACTTAAGTACATCGTACCTTACGATGTTCTACAATTCACTTAAGTGCATTGTACCTTACAATGTTCCTTAGTTATTTTATCTCTCATCAATTCGTCCTTTGTGTGTGACCCTATAGGTTTTCGCGACATTGGCAATTATATTAAATTACGCATTTAACATAATAAATAGTGAGTGGTATCTAGCAACACATCACTGCTACCCAAGACACGAAAATGTCATGTGATCTGACAAATCCTTTTGTGATAATACTTATGTGTATCATTACCCTTTTGCCCTTATGTCTATATTGAACACAAGGCATAAACCGTATCATCTTTGTCCAGTTCAATATTGGGCCCATAGACATTTATCCTGTTACACAGGATGCGCAAATTCCATCTAGGTCACTCATGTCCCTTAGCATGCTTCGTAGAGTACCCATCAGCTGTCTTTATGGTCATCCAGTTACGGACAATGTTTGATCAGCAATAAGGCACTCGACTCTACATCTAGGGTCCATAGTGGTTTCAGGTCGAAGGGTGGTATACACCATTATCACCATGAGAATAACTTATGACACTTTGCATAGCATTCTATATAGTATTCTCATAGCGGGTCAATCCAGTATAAATATTACTCTTAATATTCATACCTATGTTTAAGACTTGATAACTCCTTATCCATGATCCATGAGATGTGATCATCAGTCTATATACATAATAGTCTTAATGCTTTAATGTTATCTCACTTCAAAATAAAGCTCGACTATGGATACTTTAAGAATAGTGTCTTTATGTTTAATGTGATCTCATGATTAAGTCACACTTGATACATTAAACGGACTATCTATTCTAGGGACTTTATTAGACAAACATAATAAAGAAAAAGCCTTTTATTATTAATAAATAATTCGATACAAGTACCAAAAGTATTGGCCTCTAGGGCTTACACCAACAATCTCCCACTAGCACTAGAGCCAATCAGGCATACTCCTAATGCCCATAGATCTAGTATGGCCATCATGCTTCTGCTGCACAAGAGGCTTTGTCAGTGGGTCAGCAATATTGTAAAGTGTAGGTGCTCTGATACCACTGAAGGAGAAGGGAGATCCAAAACGCAGCGGAATTTAAAATTTCTCCTTTAATGATCCTTACGAATGGGCATGATCAGTGATAGAATCGTTACCTTTCGTGGCGATTGTAACCTTTGATGCAGATCTACGAAGCGATCACGAACGTTGAACGATGACAACGCCTCTAATCAGTCCACACGAACGGACTCCTTCAATCTCAGTGCTGGCTACTACGAATGAAGGCTTTGAGTGAGAGAAAGAGAGAGAGAGAGAGAGAGAGAGAGAGAGAGAGAGAGAGAGAGAGAGAGAGACGAAATTGCAACTGCACTAATGCTTCTGCACAAAGATTCTATTTATAGAACCACTTTTGTGGGCTATAAGCTAAAAAGCCAACTTAAGTGTATGTGACACATATCTTATAATATGCCAAAATCACTTAAGCGTGTGGTACCTTACCATATTTCGTATTCTACTTAAGTACACTGTACATTACGATGTTTTACAATTCACTTAAGTGCACCGTACCTTACGATGTTCCTTAGTTACTAAATCTCTCATCAATCTGTCCTTTGTGTGTGACCCTGTAGGTTTTCGCGGCATTGACAATTATATTAAATCATGCATTTAACATAATAAATAGTAAGCGGTATCTAGCAACACATCACTGCTATCCGAGACACGAAAATGTCATGTGATCTGACAAATCCTTCTGTGATAATACTTATGTGTATAATTACCCTTTTGTCGTTATGTCTATATTGAACACAAGGCATGAACCGTGTCATCCTTGTCCAGTTCAATATTGGGCCCATAGACATTTATTCTGTTACGCAGGATGGGCAAATTCTATCTAGGTCACTCATGTCCCTTAGCATGCTTCGTGGAGTACCCATCAACTGTCTTTATGGTCATCCAGTTACGGACAATGTTTGATCAGCAATAAGGCACTCGACTCTACATATAGGATCCATGGTGGTTTCAGGTCGAAGGGTGGTATACACCATTATCACCATGATAATAACTTATGACACTTTGCATAACATTCTATATAGTATTCTCATAGCGGGTCAATCCAGTATAAATATTACTCTTAATATTCATACCTATGTTTAAGACTTGATAACTCCTTATCCATGATCCATGAGATGTGATCATCATTCTATATGCATAATAGTCTTAATGCTTTAATGTTATCCCACTTCAAAATAAAGCTCGGCTATGGATACTTTAAGAATAGTGTCCTTATGTTTAATGTGATCTCATGATTAAGTCACACTTGATACATTAAACGGACTATCTATTCTAGGGACTTTATTAGACAAACATAATAAAGAAAAAGCCTTTTATTATTAATAAATAATTCGATACAAGTACCAAAAGTATTGGCCTCTATGGCTTACACCAACAATCTCCCACTAGCACTATAGCCAATCAGGCATACCCCTAATGCCCATAGATCTAGTATGGCCATCATGCTTTTGCTGCGCAAGAGGCTTTGTCAGTGGGTCAGCAATATTGTCAAGTGTAGGTGCTTTGATACCACTGAAGGAGAAGGGCGACCCAAAACGCAGCGGAATTTAAATTTTCTCCCTTAATTATCCTTACGAATGGGCATGATCAGTGATAGAATCGTTACCTCTTGTGGCGATTGTAACCTTTGATGCAGATCTACGAAGCGATCACGAATGTTGAACGATGACAACGCCGCTACTCAATCCACACGAACGGATTCCTTCAATCTCAATGCTAGCTGTTACGAATGAAGGCTTTGAGTGTGTGTGTGTGTGTGTGTGTGTGTGTGTGTGTGTGTGTGTGTGAGAGAGAGAGAGAGAGAGAGAGAAACGAAATTGCAACTGCACTAATGCTTCTGCACAAGGGTTCTATTTATAGAACCACTTGTGTGGGCTATAAGCTAAAAAGCCCACTTAAGTGTATGTGGCCCATATCTTATAATATGCCAAAATCACTTAAGCGCGTGGTACCTTACCATATTTCGTATTCTACTTAAGTACACCGTATCTTACGATGTTCTACAATTCACTTAAGTGCATCGTACCTTACGATGTTCCTTGTTTACTCTATCTCTCATCAATACGTCCTTTGTGTGTGACCCTGTAGGTTTTCGCGACATTGGCAATTATATTAAATCACGCATTTAACATAATAAACAGTGAGCGGTATCTAGCAACACATCATTTCTACCAAAGACACGAAAATGTCATGTGATATGACAAATCCTTATGTGATAATACTTATGTGTATAATTACCCTTTTGCCCTTATGTCTATATTGAACACAAGGCATAGACCGTGTCATCCTTGTCCAGTTCAATATTGGGCCCATAGACATTTATCCTGTTACGCAGGATGGGCAAATTCCGTCTAGGTCACTCATGTCCCTTAGCGTGCTTCATGGAGTACCCATTAACTGTCTTTATGGTCATCTAGTTACAGACAATATTTGATCAGCAATAAGGCACTCGACTCTACATATAGGATCCATAGTGGTTTCAGGTCGAAGGGTGGTATACACCATTATCACCATGAGAATAACTTATGACACTTTGCATAACATTCTATATAATATTCTCATAGCGGGTCAATCCAGTATAAATATTACTCTTAATATTCATACCTATGTTTAAGACTTGATAACTCCTTATCCATGATCCATGAGATGTGATCATCAGTCTATATACATAATTATCTTAATGCTTTAATGTTATCCCACTTCACAATAAAGCTCGTCTATGGATACTTTAAGAATAATGTCCTTATGTTTAATGTGATCTCATGATTAAGTCACACTTGATACATTAAACGGACTATCTATTCTAGGGACTTTATTAGACAAACATAATAAAGAAAAAGCCTTTTATTATTAATAAATAATTCGATAGAAGTACAAAAAGTATTGGCCTCTAGGGATTACACCGACACAAAGGTCTTTCTTCAACAGGCGGAGACAAAATCGGAGGCTCGGACAGATACTCTTTGATACTATCAAAGGCCTTCTGACAATCCTCGGTCCAATCATGACGTTGATCTTTCTGGAGGAGCTTGAATATAGGCGCACATGTGGAAGTCATGTGGGATATAGATCTGGAAATATAATTCAAGCGGCCAAGAAAACCCCGGACTTGCTTCTCCATTTTGGGCGCTGGCATCTCTTGTATTGCTTTGACCTTGGCAGGATCAACCTCAATACCTCTTTCACTGACGATAAAGCCCAATAGCTTACCGGAACTGACTCCAAATGTACACTTGTTCGGATTCAGGCGGAGTTTGTACTTCCTAAAATGCTGAAAAAGCTTTAACAAGTATTCTACATGTTCAACTTCTGTTCTCGACTTTGCAATCATATCAACATATACCTCGATCTCCTTGTGCATCATATCATGAAACAAGGTAGTCATAGCTTGTTGATACGTGGCTCCGACGTTCTTCAAACCGAAGGGCATCACTCGATAACAGAATGTTCCCTAAGCTGTGATGAATGTTGCCTTCTCCATATCCTCGGGTGCCATTTTAATCTGGTTATAACTGGAAAATCCGTCCATAAATGAGAAGACATTGAATTTAGTTGTATTGTCGACCAACATATCAATATGTGTTAGAGGGAAATCATCTTTCAGAATAACTTTATTCGAGTCTCGATAGTCCACACACATTCGGACTTTTCCATCTTTCTTAGGCACAGGCACAATATTGGCCACCCATTGAGGATACGTAGAAGTCAACAGAAACCCCGCATCAATTTGCTTCTGAACCTCTTCTTTAATCTTCACTGCCATATCAGGATGAGTTCTTCTGAGCTTCTACTTCACAGGCACACACTCAAGCTTCAAAGGAAGGAAATGTTGCACAATATCAGTATCCAGACCAGGCATGTCTTCATATGACCAGGCAAAGACATCGACATATTCTCGTAGTAACTCAATTAACCCATTCTTCATAGATTCTTCAAGGAGTGCCCCAATCTTCACTTCGCGAACACAATCTTCAGACCCCAAGTTGACTGTTTCCAAATTCTCAAGATGCGGCTGGATGATCTTCTCTTCGTGCTCAAGCAGACGGGTAATCTCATCAGGAATCTCTTCAACATCATCTTCTTTAGCCTCAAATACATGGAACTCAAAGTTGGAAGATGGTGTTGGATCATTATGTTCAATGGGTTTGATCAACCTGCATAATGATTTTGGATATAAAAAGAGATTTCAGAATTCAAGCAAGGCAAATCATTATGCAGATGAAAAGATTGATTTTATTCTCTTTTTTAGGGTTTTATGGTGATCACCAATTTCATGCAAAAAGCAAAAAGGGAAAATGATTTGGAAAAAACAAGCATTTAACATGTAATTTTTTGAATGAATATCATTGTATTAATGTGCCAACAATGTCATCACTTCTCCTTTTGGCATGGGAGAAGGGTTTTTAAACAAAAGTGAACACATTACGTGGACTTATGGATAACTGTTGGAACATCAACAGCGACCCAATTATTGCAAATTCCTCCAGGGATGACAAAGTTGCCAGAATCTTCCTCTGCATCATCTTCCACTATGGCAGCAGCCTCTTGGTCTTCAACAGTGTGGATGAAACCTCCACTATGGAACAAACCACGCTCGTTGAAAATGCCTGAAGAATACTCTATGCCAGCCCGAGATTTATTATCTTCCAGCTTAATCATTTGTCCTAAACCAGTAGTTGCGTCATGCTCAATGGCCAACTTCGCATCATTATAAGAAGAAAATGAAAAAGGTCTTTTCCTTGAAGGCTTAGTAATAGATAAGGCTTGGAACGGAGTCCCAACCTCCTACTCAGCATCTATATAGGAAAAGGAAGATAAATGGCTAACCAAGAGAGCCTTCTCTCACCCTATCACCATCAACTTTTTATTCTTAACGAATTTTAACTTCTGGTGTAGGGTGGATGTCACGGCGCCTGCCTCGTGAATCCATGGTTTGCCAAGCAAACAACTATATGATGGGTGAATATCCATGACCTGAAAAGTGATCTAGAAATCACTAGGTCCGATCTTGATTGGGAGCTCAACTTCGCCAATCACAGTTTTCATCGATCCATCAAAAGCTTTGACTATCACTCCACTATGCCTCATGGGAGGCCCTTGATATGAAAGTTTGGCCAAAGTGGATTTTGGAAACACATTTAGCGATGACCCTGTGTCTACCAACACATTTGACAAGGCATCATCCTTGTAGTTCATGGAAATGTGTAGAGCCAAATTATGGTCTTTTCCCTCCTCGGGAAGATCAGCATCGCAAAAGCTCAAATTGTTACAAGCAGTAACGTTTGCAATAATGCTATCAAACTGTTCAATTGTGACATCGTGATCCACGTATGGCACGTCCAACACCCTTTGCAAAGCTTCATAGTGTGGCTCAAAATTCATCAGCAAAGATAGGACAAATATCTTTGATGGAGTTTGAAGCAGCTGATCAACAACATTATACTCGCTCCTCTTGATGAGCCTCAACATCTCATCACAATCCTCTTTCAGAATGCCATGCTGGCCACCAGGGATAGGAGCTTTAGGAGATTTATCAACAACAAGTGCCGAATTTGGAGAAGAAGAAGTCCCCACGGGACTGACAGAATTATCAACAGTAGTTCTTCTCAACACGTCTTCATGGGGTTTCGGCGGCGCCGAGAAAACACGACCACTTCTGGTCACACCACTGACGTTTGATATACTCACCACAGAGTTGGAGGGCAACGGAACCTCCTTACCATTTTTGAGCATAACCGCATTGTACCTGTATGGAACAACTTTGTCTGAAGAGTACGGGACCGGGCCCGCTGGCTTGATTATAAAAGATGGAGAAACCTTCTTCTTGCTGCCATCATATCTGATAACAACATGATCTGGTATTCTGAATACAGGCGAAATTACATTGACTTCATCCTCATTACGATTCTGAAGTATTTCTATCATACCCTGATCCAGCATCTCTTGGATGTCCTTACTGACTTGGCGACATCCTCTCTCATTGACAGTGCACACCTGACACCTGTCATGGTCATGCTCATAATGACTGTATCCACATAACAGTTTGTGCATCTCGACTAAAGATTACCTGATATGACTGACATATAGGACTTTATATTTGCCAGGGCAACCCTGGACCATGTTCACAGCAGCTTTCCCATGCTCGGGCAATGGGTTCTTCTTTACATTAGGACCTATGTCCTCGAAAAACAAAATCCCACTTCTCACAAGGTCTTGCACCTTGGTCTTCAAGGGATAGCAGTTCTCCACATCATGTCTGGGAGCACCAGAATGATAAACACAATGTAGCTCAGGCTTGTACCACCATTGAGGGTTGGTCGGTACAGCAGGTGGGTCACGTAGAGTGATCAGCTTTCTATCTATCAACGATGAATAGAGTTCAGCATAGGTCATTGGAATTGGATCAAAAGTGACCCTCTTCCTATCGTAGTCGGTGCTGGTATTGTTGTTGTTTCGAGGCTGGTAGGCCTGCTGTTGTGGACGATGTTGTTGTTGATATTGTTGATGTTGTTGTTGTTGATGTTGATAATTTTGAGCTTCCCTGAAGGCAGGTGCTATATGAGCCACCTGATGCTGGTTACTGGTAGGGCGGACAGTCTTCCTCTACACAGAGGGTCTTCTTTTGGTATGGGAAGACACGACATGTGCCTCTCCCTCCTTCTTCTTTGCAAAGCCTCCATAACGCTTTGTAGAAGAGCCTTCATCTCTGGTTAGACGTCCTTCCCGGACTCCTTCCTCTAGCCTCATCCCCATGTTCACCATTTCGGTGAAGTCAGAGGGAGCACTAGCAATCATCCTCTCATAGTAAAATGAACTCAAGGTTTTCAAAAAGATCTTGGTTATTTCCTTCTCCTCGAGGGGGGGCACAATCTGTGCAGCCAACTCATGCCACCTCTGGGCGTACTCCTTAAATGTTTCCTTCTTTTTCTAGGACATAGCCCTCAACTGGTCCCTATCATGAGTCATATCAGTGTATTTATATTGCTTGACGAAAGCTTCACCAAGGTCATTGAAGGAGTGGATGTTCGCACTATCCAGACCCATATACCATCTGAGTGCGGCACTGGACATGCTGTCCTGGAAATAATGGATGAAGAGTTGATCATTCTCGGTTTGAGTCGACATCTTGTGTGCGTACATCACAAGATGGATGAGAGGGCAAGTTTTTCCCTTGTATTTTTCAAAGTCAGGCACTTTGAACTTGATAGGGATTTTAGCGTTGGGCACAAGGCACAACTTAGCAGCAGATTTACCGAAGAGGTATTTCCCTCTTAGAGTCTTCAATTCCTTGTGCAGCTCAAGGAATTGGTCATTCATAACATCCATCTTCTCATAAACATATGGGCCCTCAAATGGCTCAGAATGATAAATGGTGTCTTCGACTCTCGGTAACGTGTGCACAACGGGAGGTGGCACAACAAGGACCGGGCTAGATGCCGGCAGAGAAGCAAAGGTCGGAGCAAGACCCTTAGGCACGAAGTTTGCGGGCATCCCTCAGGGAAACCCGGCTGGCATGGCAGGAGCGAAATAAGCGGTGGCGGCAGGCACATTTGAGGAAGCTACCTCTGAGATGACCGTCCTCTAGGGAGGAGTTGCAGGTGTTGGAGAAGATTGGTTCTGAGCATCCAACACTGACTCCATCATGGCAGTCAGCCTAGCTACTTCCTTCTTCAATTCACGATTCTCCTGTTCAAGATGATCCATCAGCTTTGGTAGATTTGCCTTGGTGTTATACCGGTACGTCAGCTTGTCTTCAAAATAAATGAAGAACACAGAGTTAGACCGCTGATCAAGAAACCCTGAACAAAACCTGCTTATGCACATGATGCATGCAATGCTTGTGCACATGATTTTTTTTTAGGAACTTTATAGAGATCTATTTGCGAAGATTTGAAAATATTGATCTTTTAGACATATAATGGAATATTCATATCAATAACATTTGGAAAAAAAATTTACACCCAAGAAGTACAGTCTTGGTAACCAAATACAAGACAAGAGAGAAGGAAAATGAACATCCTAGAAACAATCGTCCAAAGCTCTCGAGACCGGAAGATAAGCTGCACGAAGCCTCTTCACCTCTCTCTCATAGGCTGCCTCCATATCTGCCTTCTCCTTGGCGAGTCGATCATACTTCCTCTTCCAAAACCTGGATGACTGAGGAAGAAGAGAAGTAACTACATTATCAGGCTCATCAATAATCTGATGCTCCAGAAATTCTATCACAACATCTTTATCTCTGAGTTGCTGAAGTAATTCCTCTCGCTCACAGACCCAAGCGCGTGACCGGTCTTCATCTCTCAACTCCTCTACTCCTTGGTTAGGGAGGGTTGAAGGCCCAACCATAACCATAGGTGTAGGTCTTGGATAGTCATAGGGCATGCGGTACTTAGAAGCTTTCTTTCTCACCCAAGAAGTGTAGGGTTCCAAAGCAATATAATTCTTCAGATTGAGCTCTTTCCTTCCCTTCTGAAAGTCTGGTATCAAATATGAGATGTCGAACGTAATGTCACGACACTAAAATCTGAATAATACAAACAGGATAAAGATAAAGAATAGTACAGCAAGAGACACAAGCAATTGTTAACCCAGTTCGGTGCAACTCACCTACGTCTGGGGGCTACCAAGTCAGGAAGGAAATCCACTAAATAGAATCAGTTCAAAGACTCTCAGTAAACTCCACAAGTTACAGTCTTTTTCACCTAATATCTGCATGTATGACTTCTACCTAAGAACTCTTAGATATGAGATTCCACTCACTCCCCCTCGATCACACCAGTGATATTAAACAAGAATTACAATGAAAAAAAGACACTCTTCAAAGACACACACTTGATCTTACTCAGCAACTTCAATCAAGTAGACGCACACCCATGCTTAAAAGCTTAGAGTGACAAATTACAACTCAAAAATCAGACCAATTCAATCATCTATGGATGAATTGAATGGCTTACAAGTCACACGACCACACAAGACACAAACTCTTATTCTCTCTCAATATTTCGCTCTGTATTTCTTGTGTATCAAATGAGGTTTTCCATGTCCTTTTTATAGAAGCTTTCAGCTGGGCTTGGACATCATAAAACCCTAAAACTATTTTCCATTCAAATCTTCTCACGACAGTTGGTTAAATCTCTTTGGAAAATAAGTTAAATCATATTGTAATCATTGATTGATTGCGTTTGCAATTAACTCATCAATCAAACATAGATTGCCATCAAAAGCGCAATCACATAACACATAACATTTAGACTGAATGTTCTGTGTACATATATCATGACATCGAGTCTGACATCCTAGAACAATCCTGCATAATTCCTTTTTAAATATCCAGTAGGTACATTATATCAGATGTCATGACATCGGGTATGACATCCTGAAACAATCCTGCATATTTATATTTTAAACCTCCAGCAGGTACAAGATATCTTATGTTAAGACATCATATGTAACATCTTGTGAACACTCTTTGTTTTGCCAAAATTGCTGCCAACACTTAGAACCAACAAGCTCCCCCTTTGGCAAAATTTGGCTAAAACATATATCTGCCCATTTTGTTCACAAGAAAAACACATCAGCAGTTAAATAGCATAACAACGTTTAAGCAGCAACAGAAGCAAACAAAATTACTAGCTATAATAGCCACTAGTAAAACACATAAATGCACATGGGTACTTCTTTTCCCCCTAAGTCTGTTCAATACAGACATCTCCTTCAGCACCTATAACATTCAGAGTTACCCTCTGACATCTCCTTCAACACATCAGACATCTCCTCCAACATCTGTAAACAGAACATCATTTTGTCTTACATCAAACATCTCCTTCAACATTAGTTGTTCATCTGTTCAGCTACACCAGCACATACATACTAATTGCAGTTCTCCACATACATCTCCATACAGCTACACATATTTAACTGCAGCTCTCCACATATTCACTTCTCCCCCTTTTTAGTCAAAATAGACCAAAGGTGACCAATTAGACAAAATAAATGTCAATCAGCCTATAAGAGAATGTCACAAGAGATGTTATAACATATAAAATATTAAAACATAAATATTAGGAGATACAAACCATAATTATACACAGCTACAATAGCTGAGATAATTAGAAATCCATGGAACTCATAAAGAGCCCAAATATTACATCAAGGCATCAGTAAGGACTGCCAAAAATTACAAACATTAACCAAAAAAACAACACATTATCCAGCATCTAAAACAACCAAAACATCATTCAGAACAGCATCCAAAACAACACACAACACACACAGTCTTCATAACAGGGGGACAATCACAACTTAGTCTGAGGAGGTAGCATCTTCTTCACCTTCAGATTCAGAACTGCCACTAGATTGATCTTGAGAATTGGACCTCTCACTTGAGGTATGGGCATATGACTCCTTGGTTTCACCAACCTTATCCATCTCTGTAGCACCTCAAATTTGCACCCCCCATTCATTCATTCATTTCATTTTTAGGTCATTGACATTACATTAACATTGCATAGTACATTGCATCTTATCAATAACTGGCATCAAGAGAATTCATGTGTGCAGAGAGAGCAAGTTTTTCCTTGATATGGAGGCCACATGAGTATTCTAGAGAGCTTGTATGAACCAAGGTTCATTTTGAAGCAACTTGACCAAATATCAGAGGCTCAAAGTCATCAGTGCATTGCCAAGTCATCAGAGGCCCATAAAAGTCAACTGAAAGTCAACTGAGGGCTAGGAGATGGAGAAATGGTTTGAGACACCTCATTCATGTCCAAGAGAGGCTCATTCATCATGACAAACATCTACATTGAAGATTTTGAAGCCAGATCAAAAATTTCCCAAAATGGAAAATGACCTGTAATTTCAAGTTTCCAAAAATGGCAAGATTTTGGACCAACTTCAACTCAACTTTACAACATCAAATAAGCTTCAAATGAAATTTTGTCCAACGTGAAAGTTTAAGATCTTTCTCTCTCATTTCCAAAAAGTCCAAGATCATGAATTTATGATGAATGGTTAAGGAGTTATGATCAAATCATTTCCAAGTGTGCTTGAAACTTCAACAAGCCATATCTTTTGAACCAAAACTCCAATTTGAGTGCCTCTTTTTGTAACATGCTCCTTATGGCCAATACTTTCCAAATCATTCATTGCCTTGCATGGAAGAAGCTCACACCATCATGTGCTCACATATATGCATTTTGGAAGGAATTTGGATATTTTGAATTGTGTGAATCATGCAAGCCTAATTCCAATCCCATACTGATTATTTTGTGATTTTAAGTGGATTTGGGCTTCAGCATGGCACTGTTCACGTGCACCTTGGCCATGCTAGGTGTATTTAGCATTTTTGCAACTCACCTCTATTTTCAATAATCTCAATTAACCAATGCTTACAATTAATTTCAGTATGATTAACAGGAGGTATATAAGGTTAATTGCAACTGTTTGGCTCAGGACAGAGGATTCCAAATCTAGAATTTGAGTTTTCTCCAAAAATTTCTCTCACAAAAAACTTCAAAATTCTTCTCATAAACACGAATTTTCTTGGTAGATTGGTGATCCTGGTGCAGTTTAGGGCAAGAATCAACCGTTGCTTTGTCCAATTCGTGCCAGAATCATGCACACACCAAGCTTGAAGATGAACATGGAACATGGAGTTTAAGCTGGATTCAAGTGGATTTAAGCATCCATACTTACACAAAGCTTCATATCAGAGTTGATAGAGTGGATCTGGACGTTACTGGAGCCCTGAACACACTGTTTCCTCACATTGTTCTTCAAGAAGGTGAAATTTCGAATCTCATTATTCTCCATTCCTTTGCCATGTTTATGTAGAGCTTCTCACGCTGAGCATGCTGATATAAAGAACGTGAAATTTGGTGCAATATTGATGGAGTTATGGCAAATTAAAGTTTGAATGTTCATTTTGTTTTCTCTTCGATTTGCATGATTCATGATGAATTAGGATGAAATAATGATAGATTTGGATTCCTCATGTTGTAAGCTTTCATTTGGTGTATGATATTGCAAAAACTGAAAAAAAAATTGCATGACGTTATTGTTCATCCACCGTCTTCATGAAGAAGACGGTGGTTTCCACCGTACACGGCCAGGTTCACTGTAGCGCTAGGGTTTTCTGCAAGTACACTGTAGCACGCCATGATACCTAATTCGATTCCCAGCGGATGCAAAACATTTTCCTTTTTATTTTCCAAAAATCAAAACGCCAGCGTTTTAATTAGTGGCGCGCCTTGAGCCAAACGACGTAGTTTTGTGAAGCATGTACTCACTTCGATCCTGCCTGGTGCCATTTCCATAATTCTTCAATTCATTTCATTATTTCTTCATGTTTTGGAAATTTTAATTTCATTTTATGCATGAACTTCAAAAAATCATAAAAAATAGCATAATGATCCAATTAATTCCAGGTTTTTTCCTACATGATCATATGGATGTCTAGTATTTTTGTGGAGTGATTTCATAATCTTATCTCTTCTGAATTTTTGATTGTGTGGAATTACTTGAACATGTACACAATTATTCCATGCCTCATTCAAATTGATGTGAAATGCTCAATACTTGACCAATTGCCCTGAAATTTTACATGATGATTCACAACATGATGCATGATTTGTGAGATTTTATTTGACATTTTTTGCGATTTCCTTCCCTGATTTAGACACATGGACTTTAGGTGTGACAATGTGTGTCACACATTTGGATGTTGATCTTATTCAATTTCATATCTATGCCAATTGATGTCCTCTGTTTCCAATTTTTTGCATGACGAATGTGTGTAATATGTTGAGCTTGCACAAAAAGTTTCATGATTATTGGATGTGTTTTTGATTTAATATGCATTTTCTCTTCTTGATGATCAAGTGTGACCACCATTGTGTGTCTTTGCCTTCTCTTGCTCACTACATGATTTTGCTTAATGCTTTTGACTTGGTCCTTTTTAGGACATGTTCATGATAGAGTAAATGTGATTCATGTTGAGTTTTAGTTTCTGTTTTGACTTTTTGCCCCACCTTTGACCCTAGCCTTTTAGCTAGTGGTCTGTTCTCATCTTTTGGACTTTGTATTTCAGGTTTCAAGCAATTAGCCACATTGGTTGATATGATCTCATCACTTGAGATACAAGTTATTTTGGTTGACTAACCTTGCTGTTTTGTAGGTCTTGTGAAGGATGAATCAATTTAGTTTGCTTGCATCTTGTGCCTTGCATTTACATTGTCTGATGATTGGTTGTCTCACTGTTGGACTTTCTGTTTGATTTGTCTGAATACTATACTGATTGTTTGGTTGTTTACACAGGTACTTTAGTAGCTTTAACTAATTGATTGAGTTGCTTGGCTTTGCTTGTGGTTGGCATACCACCTAGGTAACCTCTCTGACTTCATGTAGTCTGGAAGACCTGCTATCTTTGGCAGGCATCTGTCTGAAGCCCTCCTTAAGAGGAAATGTTTGTGGTTGTTTATGTTTGTGCCATGTACTTCAAAGACCTCCTAAGTGAAGACGCATTGGCAGATAGAAGGGATGTGCAATCCATCCCCTGTTATTCAGTTGAGTCATTCATCTTGCTCGCACTACGTGCTGATGCATTTTGAATAAACACCCAAGATCATTGTGCAGAGTCAGTCATGTGGAGTAGGGTCCCTCATTCTGGATCCCCACACTTTCATTGAGTCAAGCTCACCCAGGCCCGGGTTAAGAGCTATTAGGTCTTATCCTCATTACCTTTTCATCTGCTCACCCTGACGGTCAATGTCAGTGGTTAAGAGCCTCAGACACCCTTTCCAGTTGGCTTGTTTGTCGAGGTTGACATGACCCCTTGACTAAAGCCCAACCTTGTTTGAGCCATTTGTTTGCATATAGCGTGTGATACCTGTTCACCTGTGCTTGTGTTTGCTTACTTGTTGTTTAGGCTAGCTTGCTTCATGTGCAAGTTACTGATTAGAGACCTCAACATAGGGATCGTATGCATGACAACTTCTAGGCTCGAGTCGTAGTCTCCCTGGTAGCTTCTTATCTCCCTTGTCTCTTGTTAGGATAGAAGTTTTTCCCTATTAAGGGGAACTACGTCGCCCTGATCCTCATACCAGATGAGGTACGTAGGCAGGAGATGAGCAGATCTCTCCGGGCGCCCTTTTTGTTTTGTTGCGTGTGTTTGGTTCGCCCTTTTTCTCTTTCAACCCTCTTGTGTGTTTGGAGTCTGATGTAAGTCCAGCGATTGGCAGTCGGTTTCCTGTGTGGGTTTGTTTGTTTGGAGTCTGACGTAAGTCCAGCGATTGGCAGTCGGTTTCCCGTGTTGTGTGTGTGCTTGGAGTCTGATGTAAGTCCAGCGATTGGTATTCGGTTTCCCGTTTGTTTGTTTTGTGTGGAGTTGGATGTAAGATCAGCGATTGGCATTCCATTTCCAGTTTGCTTTGACGTCTCAGCGTCTCCGTTTAGTGTTTTGTTTGGCGTGCGTTAGCCGAGCTACGAGTGCTCTGATTCTTACTTTGGTTAGAGAAGATACGTATGCATAGGATGCGATGTCCTAGCGAGCATGTTTCCCATATCCCCGAATTACGTCGACTCTGATGTTTGTTTCTGACAAACTACGTAGGCCCAGGATGCGACATCCTGCCGAGTCATCTTCTTCCGTCTTCTTTCATCTGTCTTTCATTCCAGTGCGTGCAGTGTTTGAGCAGTTATTTAGCAACCTTTCTTCTATTCTTTCTGAGCGTGGATCCCGTCGAGTACGACGGATGCGTAGGGGTGCTAATACCTTCCCTTCGCATAACCGACTCCCGATCCTATCAATCTCTATTCGTGAGACCAATTCCTTTCCAGGTTTACTTCGAGCGTTTCCTTTCCCTTCTTTGGGATAAATAACGCACGGTGGCGGCTCTGTGTCTTTTTTCCCGTCGGTTTTTCGCGTAATGCGACAACTGGCGACTCTGCTGGGGACTATAGAGAAGTTGACCTCTTGCTGGTCCATCTTCCCTAAGCGAGTCAATCCTAGCGCTCTTTAGGATAGTGTTGGTTGCTTTTACTGCTTTATTTATTGCATTTTATGATTATTATGTTGTGATTGTATATATTTGCATATATGTTTGCATGCATCATATTATCATTGTGCTGGTTGTGTATTTGTCTCTCTGTTGGGTGGGGAGTTACAAGAGGTAAAAGGCCCAATACCCAGGCTATGAGCGAATTTTAGGACACCTAGGAATAGAGTGATTCATGGGAAGCGGGTGGTATAACGCCACTTAGCGGAACATTATATCACAAGCAGTTCAGATCCTGATGGGGTATTATCGTTGCATACATCTGGTGTGTATATGATAATATTCTTGAAAGGGTTGTTTATCCTGCATTTCTCTTGACCTTACCCTAGCCTAGATGACACCCGTGAGTGGGGAGGGAATGAATCATTTTACAGGTACAGTTGGTGACTTGATCTGTTGGTGACCGTGTCCTGTTGGTGACTCTGGGTTCTTGTTAGTAACTTGGTTCTGCAATATGGGTTCCAGATGACCTTGGGTTCCAGATGACCTTGGGTTCCAGATGAATTTGATCTGTGGTTTCCGGTTCCGAATTCATGCCGAAGCTCTGATCCTGTGCCTTGTGATGCACAGCCAGCCAGTCATAGTTGCATCATTTGCATCATAGCATGTTTATTTTCAAAAAGAAAGTAACGCAAAAAAATGAAAAAAATGAATGATGAAAAATGCAAAAAAAAGGAAAAAAGTTAACCCGCATACCCATATCCTTTTCCAGGATCATTCATGATAAAACAGCATCCGCATCATACGCATCATACCCATATCATTCTTGCATTACAGGTGTTCTCGAAGAGACTTCTCATTCTAGTTCCTGTTTTAGGCAGGATTGTTGATCGTCGTCCGCACCGCTACGCTACAAGACTGAATCAACAGAGAAGTATGGATCAAGTTCAAGCTGAGTTGGCAGAGATGAGGGCTAACATGGCCTAATTTATATATATGATGCAAGGAGTTGTACAAGGGCAAGAGGAGCTGCGAGCCTTAGCCCAGAGACAGGAAGCTGTGATTCCACCGGTCAACCGTGCTTCGCCAGAGGTAGTCCCTGTTAATGACAACGTTGCTGCTACTATTCCCGTCAATAACTACGTTATGGGTGATGAATTGAGGGGTATCAGAATCAACGGACAACCTATTGCTGCAGAGACTGCTAATGTTAGAGCAACCCGCGCTCCAGTTCGTCATCCTGCTCCGTTGGTTGACAGACAAGAGGATATGTTCACGCTCCTCAGTGATGATGATGAGGTGGGTAGGACTGAAGAGAGGGATAGAAAAGTTGACGCCCTTGCTGAGAAAATCTGTGCCATGGAGTGTCAGAACTCTTTGGGTTTTGATGTAACAAATATGGGACTGGTTGATGGGCTGAGGATCCCTTACAAATTCAAGGCGCCATCCTTTGACAAATATAATGGCACTTCTTGTCCTCGCACCCATGTGCAGGCTTACTACAGAAAAATCTCCGCATATAATGACGATGAGAAGATGTGGATATACTTTTTCCAAGACAGCTTGTCTGGAGCATCCTTGGACTGGTACATGGACCTGAAGAGGGAGTCTGTTAGAAGCTGGAGAGATTTGGGTGAAGCCTTTCTGAGGCAGTATAAGCACAATATGGATATGGCTCCGAGCAGAACCCAACTGCAGAGCTTGTTCCAAAAGTCTGGTGAAAGCTTCAAAGAGTACGCCCAGAGGTGGCGCGAGTTAGCGGCAAGGGTACAACCTCTGATGTTGGAGAGAGAGATGACCGATATGTTCATTGGAACCCTGCAGGCTGTGTTCATGGACCGTATGGGAAGTTGCCCGTTTGGTAGCTTTTCAGATGTTGTAATCTGTGGAGAAAGAACGAAGAGTCTTATCAAAGCAGGAAAGATCTGAGATCCTGGCTCTTCAAGCTCTTCCAGTTCTAAGAAGCCATTTTCTGGGGCATCCGGAAGGGGAGAGGGTGGAACAAATGTTGTACACCATCGGAGGAATGTGAACAGAAGACAATATCGTCAAGTCGCTACTGTGACTATTCCAGCAACTCAACCTCAACAACAGCAAAGAAGACCAACTCAGCAATATCAACATCAACAACATCGTCCTCAACAGCAGGCTAACCAGCCTCGCAATGGTAATCAAGCTAGTACGAGTAATGAGAGGAAGAAGATCACTTTTGATCTGATTCCTATGTCATACGCAAAACGGTATCCCTCTTTGATAGAGCGGAACTTGATTACTCCCAGAGACCCACCGGCTATACCTCTCAACCCTCGGTGGTGGTATAAGCCTGATCAGCATTGTGTGTATCATTCGGGTGCTCCTGGCCATGATGTGGACAACTGCTTTCAGTTGAAGAATAAGGTTCAAGACCTTATGAGATCGGGTATTCTGAGCTTTGAGGACGTAGGTCCCAATGTTAATCGAGCTTGAAGACAGCAAGTCCCGGGCTGGCATTGGCTTTTCTTCTGGGGTCTTCAACGGAAAGGGTTGTTCAGAAGTGGAGGTTTTATCCACGCCGATCAGAGTGAAGAAGCTGCTGCTGTTCTGGAAGAAGATGCAGAGGATTCTGACAATTTTGTCATCCCTGGTGATATCTGCAACAATTGGGTCGCTGTGGATGTTCCTACGGTCATGCATAAGTCAGAGTAATAATCACTTTGTTTAAAAACCCTTCTCCCATGCCAAAAGGAGAAGTGATGACATTGTTGGCAACATTTGTGCAATGATATTTTCATTCAAATAAATTCGTGTTAAAACATTTGTTTTCCCTTTTCGCTTTTTGCATGAAATTGGTGATCACAAAAAACCCTAAAAACAAGAATAAAAGCAATCTTTTCATCTGCATAACGATTGCCTTGTTTGATTTCCAAAAAGCTTTTCATATCAAAATCATTATGCAGGTTGATTCTAAAACCCATTGAACATAATGATCCAACGCTATCTCCCAATTTTGAATTCCCTGTATTCGAAGCAGAGGAAGATGATGTTGAAAGGATTCCTGACGAGATTTCCCGACTTCTTGAGCAAGAAAAGAAGATCACTCAGCTGCATCTCTAGAATCAGCAAAATAGTCCAACTGGGGCACTACAAATGTAATCAAAAAAAAAAGGAGGGTGAAAAATCAAAATAAAAAAAAATCAAAAGCAAAATCAAAAGAAAGGAAAAAAGAAAGAAAGAAACAAAAGAATAATAGTACCCTCAAATCCCAAGTTGACTGATGCTGAATGGATTCAAAGTCGTTACGACCAAGTGAATCTGATCGAAAAGAAGAGATTAACTGCCATGTGTTATGGTCAGTTATATCAGCAGAGAATGAAGAAAGCATTTGATAAGAAGGTCAAGCCTCGTGTGTTCCGAGAAAGTGACCCCGTGCTTAAGAAAGTCTTGTCTTTCGCGCCCGATTCCAGGGGCAAGTGGAGTCCAAACTATTAAGGTCCATATGTTGTCAAGAGAGCCTTTTCAGGCGGTGCTTTGACACTTACAACAATAGACGGGGAGGATTTCACTCGTCCTGTGAATTCAGATGCAGTCAAGAAATACTTCGCCTAAAATAAAAACAGAATAGCTCGCTAAGTTGAACACCCGAAAGGGCGGCTTAGGCAAAAAGGAGCGTCTCGGTGGATTGAAAACCCGAAAGGGCGATCCAGGCAAAAGTTAGAGACATTGAAAAAAAGAATTTGCATCCCGCTAGATTGAGTACCTCACACTGGGGCAATCTAGCCAAAAATTAGGGATTTGGCAAGTAACTGCATCCTGACAAGACTGTGTTCTACATCTGTCATCCGCCAGAAAATTCTTGATTCATCGTCGACTGAAGCTTCGAATACATCGAAATTCGGAATTGGTGGAGAAATGGTCATTATGTTCAATGTAGCCCTTTCCAATATATATCACCAATTTCAAACTTGTACAGATCTATGGAGTCTTGCCATTGGCAGACTACCATTCCATCAAATCAATTTGAGCTTTTATCCAATTATTTACACTCTTATTTGTTTCAACTCAACAAATGTTTTGCATGTCTTAATTGATAAAATATCATTGTTTTCAAAATAAACAAATCTTTCACAAAATTATTCTTAAACAAAGTGAACATTGACGATGATGGAAGGATACTTAGGAGATCTGCAGTGCTCTCCCAAGGGTGGTATGATTCCCAACAGGGTAAGACTTTTGTTCATATCTCTGACATAACTGTATCTTTTTCCTGTAGAACCTTTTAATGGTTTCTCCTCAGCAAGGGTGCTCAGTGCAGTGTTGTTTGAAGTTGTTCATCTTCATTTCCCCGGAAGTGCAGCATTCTTCCTCCAAGCCATATTAGCCCCTATTGTGGGTCATCCCTAGTAGAGTGTTGTTTGAGCCCTATAGTGGGTCATCCCCAGTAGGTTGCTGTTTGGACACTTTTGTGGGCCAGTTTCTAAGCAGAGTGTTTGTTGAAGACTTCAACTTTCTTCTCTCCAGCAGAGCAGTCTTCTCCTCTCCCCAGCATGGGTGTTGTTCTTTGAAGATTCGGTATTTGGTGGATTGACATCCCAGTACTCCATCATTTCCTCGGATAGATCCCCAGCGGTGTTGTTGGCATGATGACCTTTATTGATGCCTATCTATCCCCACCAGAGATCTGGTTGCTTCTTGGTATCGTTGACCCCCAGCATGAGTTGCTGTTGTGGTGGTGTCTGCCTGTGCTATGAACTCTTTTATCCGGTTGTGACTGACGATCCCTCTAGCAGCCTCTTGTGGCCTTCCTCCCCTGCAGGATGGTGTTGTCCCCTGATATCCCAGTCTCCGGCAGATCTCTTTTGCTCTTGGGTGATCTTTTGGCTTTCCCTCTGGAAGGGTAGTGCCGGGTGGTTGATTCCTGGACTTATGTGTGTTAGACGTGTCTATTTGTCAACATTCATCATGCATAATGCATATACGCATAATCATAACATTCAAATATTCATGTTGCATCTTTTGCCGTATATTTGTTGATTGTTGTCTCCTGCTAATTGGTGATACAGATCTCCCTAGTAGATCTCCCCAAGCAGAGGTTGGTGTGTCTGATCTCTCCATATAGAGTCAGCCCCTTAAGTAGAAAGCGTCTGTCCTTTCCTTTTGCATTTCCCCACTGAGATATATCCTCATGGATGACGGTTGTTTCTGTTCCCTCCCGACACACATAATGGGATGGGTTTTCCCTTTTGAGTTCTTTCCTCATTAGGATGAGTCTTGATTCAGTTTGCCTTTTTGGATCGATCCTAAATTGGCTTCCTATTGGCTGTCTCTTGTGCTTCCCTGTGGTATAAATGAATAGTTGCTCACTAACCGGCACTCATTCATCTTATCCTCAGCGGAATTTGTTGGCTTCTACCTACTAACTGATAGTTGTAAGTCCTATCTTTACGGTTTTCTACCTAATAACCGGTGGTTATAAATCCTACTTTCATCCCCTAGCAGAGGTAACCTTTGGGGTTCATTCTGGTTGTTGGCAGATTTTTTGCGGCCTTCTACCTACTCCCCGTCGGAGTTTGTGCTTCCTCGTGGTATAGATGATTAATTGCTCACTAACCGGCAATCATTCACCTTATTCCCAGTGGAGTCTGTGGTCTTCTACCTACTACCCGGTAGTTGTAAATCCTATTTTCTCCCATTCTGTTCCTCAGCAGATTGATGTGGTCTTCTACCTACTAACCGGTAGATGTGAACTCTCTTTTCTCCCCTTTGTGGAGTCAACCCTTGTGCTCATCCTAGTCGATGACGGTTACTTTTCCGTGGTTTTCTACCTACGAACCGGTAGATGTAATCCCCTCTTTGTGGTTATCATTATCCAGTTTTCGGTATTGATAGTCCTTTTCCCTTTTGGATATTTGCTTTGATTAAGCAATCTTATCCCCAATAGGTCTTCCCCTTCCTTTTGGATAATTGCTCCGAGTAAGCCATTTTATCCTCAGTGGGTCCTCTTCCATTCACCATTTGCCGGTAATGTTTGTGGTTTCCCCTTTTGATTGGTCATCTTTACATACTTAGTCTGGTATCCCGATGCCTTTCTTTTCGGTTGATTTATCCTTTGACAACCTACAACCCGGTTATGAATAATCTTCCTTGCGAGTATATTATCTACGTTTTAACGGCTATAAATAATACATCTCATGCACTCTTCGGTCGAAGCCCTTCGTGTTTCCCCAGTCGAGTAAGATTCGTTGTCCCTTTGCGGAATCGAATATTCATTCTACCCCAGTTGTTTGGATAATTGCCTTGTTCGCGCAATTTATCCCCAGTGAGTCATCTCTCGTCTACCCTGTTGTTGTTGGTAACGATTGTTTCTCTTTTCGGTTGATTTATCCTTTGACAACCTACAACCCGGTTATGGATAATCTTCCTTGCGAGTATATTATCTACGTTTTGACGGCTATAGATAATATGTCTCATGCGCTCTTCAGTCGAGGTTTTGTCCTTCCCAGTTGAGTAAGATTCGCATTCCTTGTGGAATCGAATCTCCATCCTTTAACAAGTTTGCTTTCGCTCTCTTCAGGATGATGAGTGTTTTGGAACACACACTAATTCACGATTTCGGTCGATTTATCCTTTGACAACCTACAACCCGGTTATGGATAATCTTCCTTGCGAGTATATTATCTACGTTTTGACGGCTATAGATAATATATCTCATGCACTCTTTGGTTAAACCCTTTGTTTGTTTCCCCAACTGAGTAAGATTCACATTCCTTGTGGAATCGAATGTCCATCCTTTAACAAGTTTGCTTTCGCTCTCTGCAGGATGATGAGTGTTTTGGAACACACACCAATTCACGATTTCGGTCGATTTATCCTTTGTCAACCTACAACCCGATTATGGATAATCTTCCTTGCGAGTATATTATCTACGTTTTGACGGCTATAGATAATATATCTCATGCACTCTTTGGTTGAACCCTTTGTTTGTTTCCCCAACTGAGTAAGATTCGTATTCCTTGTGGAATCGAATGTCCATCCTTTAACAAGATTGCTTTTCTAGCTCTCTTCAGGATGATGAGTGTTTTGGAACACAAACCAATTCACGCCTTGGTCGGTCACCTGTTATATGCCTACAACCCGGTATCCTTGGTGTTCCTTCCTGTCTGCTCCCTATTGTGACCTTGGTCCCCTGTGGAGTCAGATCTTCCTGAGTCGAAATATGCCTCTTCAGGTTTTCCTCAGATGTTTTTGGTTGATTGATATCTCTCACCCGTGCACCGGTCTTAGATATTCCTTCTTCCCGAGCTTGTTACCTACTAATCGGTAACACCTCACCCTTTCTTGCTTCCCCAAGAGAGTCTTTTATAGGCAGTTGTTGTTGTATTGGCGTTTTCCCCAATACATGCATGTTCCCGGCAGGGACATCTTGTTTAGGTCTTTCCCATTCGTCCGTTGACGCCGGGTCGTTGCTTCTTTACTTCATCCCCCGCATAGTGCAAATTCCAGGTGACAGTCGTTGCTCTCATCCGTTCAGGTTCCCAGTTGATTGAATAGGGGAAGCTGTAGCACCTCAAATTTGCACCCCCCATTCATTCATTCATTTCATTTTTAGGTCATTGACATTACATTAACATTACATTAACATTGCATAGTACATTGCATCTTATCAATAACTGGTATCAAGAGAATTCATCTGTGCAGAGAGATCAAGTTTTTCCTTGATATGGAGGCCACATGAGTATTCTAGAGAGCTTGTATGAACCAAGGTTCATTTTGAAGCAACTTGACCAAATATCAGAGGCTCAAAGTCATTAGTGCATTGCCAAGTCATCAGAGGCCCATAAAAGTCAACTGAAAGTCAACTGAGGGCTAGGAGATGGAGAAATGGTTTGAGACACCTCATTCATGTCCAAGAGAGGCTCATTCATCATGACAAACATCTACATTGAAGATTTTGAAGCCAGGTCAAAAATTTCCCAAAATGGAAAATGACCTGTAATTTCAAGTTTCCAAAAATGGCAAGTTTTTGGACCAACTTCAACTCAACTTTACAACATCAAATAAGCTTCAAATGAAATTTTGTCCAACGTGAAAGTTGAAGATCTTTCTCTCCCATTTCCAAAAAGTCCAAGATCATGAATTTATGATGAATGGTTAAGGAGTTATGATCAAATCATTGCCAAGTGTGCTTGAAAATTCAACAAGCCATATCTTTTGAACCAAAACTCCAATTTGAGTGCCTCTTTTTGCAACATGCTCCTTATGGCCAATACTCTCCAAATCATTCATTGCCTTGCATGGAATAAGCTCACACCATCATGTGCTCACATATATGCATTTTGGAAGGAATTTGGATATTTTGAATTGTGTGAATCATGCAAGCCTAATTCCAATCCCATACTGATTATTTTGTGATTTTAAGTGGATTTGGGCTTCAGCATGGCACTGTTCACGTGCACCTTGGCCATGCTAGGTGTATTTAGCATTTTTGCAACTCACCTCTATTTTCAATAATCTCAATTAACCAATGCTTAAAATTAATTTCAGTATGATTAACAGGAGGTATATAAGGTTAATTGCAACTGTTTGGCTCAGGACAGAGGATTCCAGATCTAGAATTTGAGTTTTCTCCAAAAAATTCTCTCACAAAAAACTTCAAAATTCTTCTCATAAACACGAATTTTCTTGGTAGATTGGTGATCCTGGTGCAGTTTAGAGCAAGGATCAACCGTTGCTTTGTCCAATTCGTGCCAGAATCATGCACACACCAAGCTTGAAGATGAACATGGAACATGGAGTTTGAGATGGATTCAAGTGGATTTAAGCATCCATACTTACACAAAGCTTCATATCAGAGTTGATAGAGTGGATCTGGACGTTACTGGAGCCCTGAACACACTGTTTCCTCACATTGTTCTTCAAGAAGGTGAAATTTCGAATCTCACTATTCTCCATTCTTTTGCCATGTTTATGTAGAGTTTCTCACGCTGAGCATGCTGATATAAAGAACATGAAATTTGGTGCAATATTGATGGAGTTATGGCAAATTAAAGTTTGAATGTTCATTTTGTTTTCTCTTCGATTTGCATGATTCATGATGAATTAGGATGAAATAATGATAGATTTGGATTCCTCATGTTGTAAGCTTTCATTTGGTGTATGATATTGCAAAAACTGAAGAAAAAAAATTGCATGACGTTACTGTTCATCCACCGTCTTCATGAAGAAGACGGTGGTTTCCACCGTACACGGCCAGGTTCACTGTAGCACTAGGGTTTTCTGCAAGTACACTGTAGCGCGCCAAGATACCTACTTCGATTCCCAGTGGATGCAAAACATTTTCCTTTTTATTTTCCAAAAATCAAAACGCCAGCGTTTCAATTAGTGGCGCGCCTTGAGCCAAACGACGTAGTTTTGTGAAGCATGTACTCACTTCGATCCTGCCTGGTGCCATTTCCACAATTCTTCAATTCATTTCATTATTTCTTCATGTTTTGGCAATTTTAATTTCATTTTATGCATGAACTTCAAAATATCATACAAAATAGCATAATGATCCAATTAATTCCAGGTTTTTTCCTACACGATCATATGGATGTCTAGTATTTTTGTGGAGTGATTTCATGATCTTATCTCTTCTGGATTTTTGATTGTGTGGAATTACTTGAACATGTACACAATTATGCCATGCCTCATTCAAATTGATGTGAAATGCTCAATACTTGACCAATTGCCCTGAAATTGTACATGATGATTCACAACATGATGCATGATTTGTGAGATTTTATTTGGCATTTTTTGCAATTTCCTTCCCTGTTTTAGACACATGGACTTTAGGTGTGATAATGTGTGTCACACATTTGGATGTTGATCTTATTCATTTTCATATCTATGCCAATTGATGTCCTCTGTTTCCAATTTTTTGCATGACGAATGTGTGTAATATATTGAGCTTGCACAAAAAGTTTCATGATTATTGGATGTGTTTTTGATTTAATGTGCATTTTCTCTTCTTGATGATCAAGTGTGACCACCATTGTGTGTCTTTGCCTTCTCTTGCTCACTACATGATTTTGCTTAATGCTTTTGACTTGGTCCTTTTTAGGACATGTTCATGATAGAGTAAATGTGATTCATGTTGAGTTTTAGTTTCTGTTTTGACTTTTTGCCCCACCTTTGACCCTAGCCTTTGAGCTAGTGGTTTGTTCTCATCTCTTTGGACTTTGTATTTCAGGTTTCAAGCAATTAGCCACATTGGTTGATATGATCTCATCACTTGAGATACAAGTTATTTTAGTTGACTAACCTTGCTGTTTTGTAGGTCTTGTGGAGGATGAATCAATTTAGTTTGCTTGCATCTTATGCCTTGCATTGACATTGTCTGATGATTGGTTGTCTCACTATTGGACTTTCTGTTTGATTTGTCTGAATACTATACTGATTGTTTGGTTGTTTACACAGGTACTTTAGTAGCTTTAAATCATTGCTTGAGTTGCTTGGCTTTGCTTGTGGTTGGCATACCACCTAGGTAACCTCTCTGACTTCATGTAGTCTGGAAGACCTGCTATCTTTGGCAGGCACCTGTCTGAAGTCCTCCTTAAGAGGCAATGTTTGTGATTGTTTATGTTTGTGCCATGTACTTCAAAGACCTCCTAAGTGAATAGGCATTGGCAGATAGAAGGGATGTGCAATCTATCCCCTGTTATTCAGTTGAGTCATTCATCTTGTTCGCACTACGTGCTGATGCATTTTGAATAAACACCCAAGATCATTGTCCAGAGTCAGTCATGTGGAGTAGGGTCCCTCATTCTGGATCCTCACACTTTCATTGAGTCAAGCTCACCCAGGCCCGGGTTAAGAGCTATGAGGTCTTATCCTCATTACCTTTTCATCTGCTCACCCTGACGGTCAATGTCAGTGGTTAAGAGCCTCAGACACCCTTTCCAGTTGGCTTGTTTGTCGAGGTTGACATAACCCCTTGACTAAAGCCCAACCTTGTTTGAGCCATTTGTTTGCATATAGCGTGTGATACTTATTCACCTGTGCTTGTGTTTGCTTACTTGTTGTTTAGACTAGCTTGCTTCCTGTGCAAGTTACTGATTAGAGACCTCAACATAGGGATCGTATGCATGACAACTTCTAGGCTCGAGTCGTAGTCTCCCTGGTAGCTTGTTATCTCCCTTGTCTCTGGTTAGGATAGAAGTTTTTCCCTGTTAAGGGGAAGTACGTCGCCCTGATCCTCATACCAGATGAGGTACGTAGGCAGGAGATGAGCAGATCTCTCCGGGCGCCCTTTTTGTTTTGTTGCGTGTGTTTGGTTCGCCCTTTTTCTCTTTCAACCCTCTTGTGTGTTTGGAGTCTGATGTAAGTCCAGCGATTGGCAGTCGGTTTCCTGTGTGGGTTTGTTTGTTTGGAGTCTGACGTAAGTCCAGCGATTGGCAGTCGGTTTCCCGTGTTGTGTGTGTGCTTGGAGTCTGATGTAAGTCCAACGATTGGCATTCGGTTTCCCGTTTGTTTGTTTTGTATGGAGTTGGATGTAAGACCAGCGATTGGCATTCCATTTCCAGTTTGCTTTGACGTCTCAGCGTCTCCATTTAGTGTTTTGTTTGGCGTGCGTTAGCCGAGCTACGAGTGCTCTAATTCTTACTTTGGTTAGAGAAGATACGTATGCATAGGATGCGATGTCCTAGCGAGCATATTTCCCATATCCCCGAACTACGTCGACTCTGATGTTTGTTTCTGACAAACTACGTAGGCCCAGGATGCGACATCCTGCCGAGTCATCTTCTTCCGTCTTCTTTCATCTGTGTTTCATTCCAGTGCGTGCAGTGTTTGAGCAGTTATTTAGCAACCTTTCTTCTATTCTTTCTGAGCGTGGATCCCGTCGAGTACGACGGATGCGTAGGGGTGCTAATACCTTCCCTTCGCATAACCGACTCCTCCTATCAATCTCTGGTCGTGAGACCAATTCCTTTCCACGTTTACTTCGAGCGTTTCCTTTCCCTCCTTTGGGATAAATAACGCATGGTGGCGGCTATGTGTCTTTTTTCCCGCCGGTTTTTCGCGTAATGCGACAATCTCTTCCTGCTCCAAGCTACTAATGATAACCTCTAAAGCCTCTTTCCTAGCCTTGGTAACTCTAATCCTAGTTTCCAGCTCCTTACAAGTTTCCTTCACTAATTGCTATAAATTCTCATGAATACAAATCCCCAATTTCCCTCTTAAACATTCAAACTGATTAACATCCAAAGCTTTTGTGAATATGTCAGCTAATTGCATTTCAGTAGTAACATGCTCTAGTGCTATTATTTTCTCTTCCACAAGTTATCTAATGAAGTGATGACGAATATCAATGTGCTTTGTCCTGCTGTGTTGAATAGGATTTTTGGAATTTATAGCACTCAGATTGTCAAAGTACAATGTCATGACATCTTGTGTGACATTGTATTCAGTCAACATTTGTTTCATCAAAACTAGTTGAGAATAACTACTCCCAGCTGCTATGTATTCCGCTTCAGCAGTGGATAGGGACACACAATTTTGTTTCTTGATAAACCATGATATTAGATTGTTCCCCAAGAAGAAACATCCTCATGATGTGCTTTTCCTATCATCAAGACTTCCAGCCCAGTCAGCATCACAGTAACCAGTCAGCATAGATCCAGATCCATGAGTATATAACATCCCATAGTCACTGGTTCCATTGACATATTTCAGTATTCTCTTCACTTGGTTTATGTGACTGACTTTTGGTTCATCTTGATATCTAACACAAACACCTACAGCAAATGCAATGTCAGGTCTGCTTGCTGTGAGATATAGTAGACTACCTATCATGCTTCTGTATAGACTTTGATATACGCTGGCACCATTTTCATCCTTGGAGATTTTCACATGTGTAGGAGCAGGTGTCCTTTTATAACTTGCATTCTCCATGCCAAACTTCTTAACAATGTTCTTGGCATATTTGCTTTGAGATAGAAATATAGAATCTTCCATCTGCTTGATTTGTAGCCCAAGAAAATAGGTCAGCTCTCCAACAAGGCTCATCTCAAACTCAAACTGCATTTGTCTAACAAAATGTTCAACCATCTGATCCGACATCCCACCAAACACAATGTCATCTACATATATTTGTGCCACCATGAGCTTCCCTCCTTCATTCTTCACAAATAGGGTCTTGTCAATACCTCATTTCCTGTATCCATTGTTAGTGAGGAACACTGTGAGCCTCTCATACCAAGCCCTGGGAGCTTGCTTCAACCCATAAAGGGCTTTCTTCAATCTGTACACATGCTTTGGGAAATTTGGATATGTGAATCCTTTAGGCTGTTCAACATATACTTCCTCATTTAAGTAGCCATTCAAGACGACACTTTTTACATCCATTTGGAACAATTTGAATTTCAGAATACATGTCACTCATAACAATAATCTAATGGACTCAAGGAGAGCTACAAGAGCAAAAGTTTCATCAAAGTCCACTCCTTCAACTTGAGTATATCCTTGTGCTACTAATCTTGCTTTGTTTTTAGTAACAACCCCTTGTTCATCAGACTTATTCTTATAAACCCACTTTGTACCTATGACATTTACTCCTTCAGGTCTAGGAACCAGTTCCCATACTTCATTCCTCTTGAATTGACCTAACTCCTCTTGCATGGCATTGATCCAGAACTCATTAGTCAAGGCTTCCTTGACATTATTATGTTCAATCTTGGACACAAAGCAGCCATGTGAGATCACTTCCCTAGATCTAGTAGTGACCCCTTTATTTGGATCTCCTATAATGAGATCTTTGGGATGATCCTTCTGAACTCTGATGGAGGGTCCCTTGTTGATTTTGTCATCTTCAGGTTCAGCTTGAGGGGGTTCACTCTCCTTGTTTTTGTCTGAGAAGTCAGTTGAGGAATCATTCAGAGATGTCTCGACATCGTCTGTGACATCAGTCTGTTGGTCATCAACCACAACATTAATAGATTCCATTATTACATTAGTTATAGAATTAAAGACCCTGTAAACTCTGCTGTTTGTTGAGTAGCCCAGAAATATTCCCTCTTCACTTTTGGGATCCATCTTCCTTCTTTGTTCACGATCAGTCAAGATATATCATTTACCACCAAATACATGGAAGTATTTGATTGTAGGTCTTCTTCCTTTCCAGACTTCATATAGGGTTGTAGGAGTCCCTTTCTTCAATGTTACTCTGTTGTGAACATAGCAGGTTGTGTTCATGGCTTTAGCCCAAAAATGGTAGGGTAATTTCTTAGCATGAATCATAGCTCTGGCTGATTCATGAAGAGTTCTATTTTTTCTTTCCACCACACCATTTTGCTGGGGAGTAATGGGAGATGAGAACTCATGATGAATTCCTTCTGAAGAACAAAATTCAGCAAATTTGTTGTTCTCAAATTCCTTCCCATGATCACTTCTAATTTTGATAACTGGACTTTCCTTTTCTCTTTGAAGTTTTAGACAAAGATCCTTGAAGACTTCAAAAACATCATATATTTCTCTTATAAAATTGATCCAGGTGTATCTGGAGAAGTCATCCACCACTACATATGCATACTTCTTCCCACCAAGACTTTCCACCTGCATGGGCCCCATCAAATCCATATGGAGGAGTTCCAAAACTTTGGTAGTGGTGTCATGTCTGAGCTTCTGGTGTGACATCCTTGTATGTTTTCCAATCTGACATTCTCCACAGATTTTTCCTTCATCAATTTAGTTGGGAATTCCTCTAACAGCTTCAACAGATATAATCCTCTTCATACCTTTAAGATGCAGATGGCCCAATCTTTGATGCCATACCTTCACTTCTTCCTCTTTGGCCAAAGTACACATTGAAGAGTAACCAGTTTCTTGAGAACTCCACATGTAGCAGTTGTCTTTAGACCTGACTCCTTTCATGATCACTTCATTTTCATTGTTAGTAATCAGACATTCAGTTCTAGTGAAGTTTACATTTAGACCTTGGTCACACAGTTGACTAATGCTTATTAGATTAGCAGTTAATCCCTTAACAAGTAGGACATTATCAAGGTCAGGAACTCCAGGGCAATCAAGCTTACTAATCCCCTTGATTTCACCCTTTGCTCCATCACCAAAGGTTACATAACTTGTGACGTGAGGATGAAGGCCAGTTAGCAGGTTTTTGTTTCCAGTCATGTGTCTGGAGCAACCACTGTCAAAATACCAATCTTCTTTGGCTGAAACTCTGAAGGAAGTGTGAACTATCAAACTTGCAACATTAGTCCTAGGAACCCATTGCTTTTTATTGACAGGTATGTGATGTTTGGGTTTAGGTTGATAATGAGCAGGCTGAAGGTAACCATATAGCTTATAGCAGAAGGGTTTTATGTGGCCAAACTTCCCACAGTAATGACATCTCCATTTTTAATGTTTCCCTTTCTGCTGTCTTCCTTTATGATGTTGTGACATGTGATGTGACATCGCAGGTTTGCTATCACTATGGATGCACTTATGTTTGGATTTAGGTTTGCCACCAGTGTAATTGCACTCAGCCTTAGATTCATTGAACCCAATGCCAGATTTATCTCCTGTTATTTGACCAGTCTGAAGAATCTTGTCTAAGGTGTCAGATACATTATTAAGCATTCTTACATACTTGGTCATCTCATCCAGTTTAAAATTCAAGAGTACAACTTCAGTCTTCAACTTGGAGATGGTTTCCACATGTTTTGCCTTCTCATTCTCCAGCTGGGTTATAACTTTCTTCTGGCTTTCCACTTGTCTGCACACTTCTGCACTTCTGTGACACAACTCTATGTAGGTAGTGGCCAGCTCTTCAAAGGTTACTTCATCATCACTTGAATCTTCATCAGAACCCCATCTTCCAGTCAAGGCAGTCACAAGATTTGCAGCCTCTTCTGTTTCACTTTCATCAGACCAAGTGGCAACAAGACTCCTCTTCTGTTTCTTGAGGTAGGTTCCACATTCAATTCTAATGTGACCATGCCCATCACATTCATAGCACTGGACTCCTTTTCCTTCTTTGGGCTTTTCATCTGACCCTGTCCTTCTTCCAATATTGTTGGATTTACTGATGTCAGATGTGATATTCTTGACATTGGCCTTAGATCTTACATCCATCTTTTTCATAAGTCTATTGAACTGTCTTCCCAGCATTGCTACATCATTTGCCAGATCTTCATCAATATCTTGACCACCTTCCTCATCTTCCCCTTCAGTGTTTGACATGAAGGCTATGCTCTTGGCTTTCTTTTCAGACCCATTACACATTCCCATCTTAAATGTTTGGAGGGATCCAATTAGCTCATCAACTCTCATATTTGAGATGTCTTGAGATTCTTCTATGGCTATCACCTTCATAGCAAATCTCTTAGGGAGTGACCTGAGTATTTTCCTTACTGACTTTTCATCTGACATCTTCTCTCCCAGAGCTCCTGAGGCATTAGCAATTTCAAGGATGTTCATGTGAAATTCATGAATATTTTCATCTTCTTTCATCCTTAAATTTTCAAACTTGGTAGTGAGCAGCTGCAATCTAGACATCTTTACTCTAGAGGTGCCTTCATGAGTGGTCTTGAGGATGTCCCAAGCATCTTTAGCCACCTCACAGTTGTTTACCAATCTGAATATATTCTTGTCTACTCAATTGAATATAGCATTCAATGCTTTAGAATTTCCAAGGGCTAGATCATCCTCCTCCTTGGACCATTGTTCTTCAGTTTTCTTATCAGTAGTGGCTTCTCCTTCCTTAGTAACTACTGGATGTTCCCAGCCTGTTAACATAGCCTTCCAAGCCTTATTATCAATAGATTTTAGGAAAGCTATCGTTCGAGGTTTCCAATAGTCATAGTTAGATCCATCCAAAATTGGTGGCCTGTGAACAGATCCTCCATCTCTCTCCATAGTACTAGAAAGTATCGTCCTTAACTCTTTCAAGTCAGGTTGTCTGAAACTGTAATTCTTCATATTCCTTCTTTGCTTATCCATGTCTAAAAATTTGCAAATAGATCTCTTAAGTTCCTTTGAAAATTTTCTCATTGTTGATGATATGGATGCAAATGGATGCATGAATGCATGGATGCAACAATCACACTCAAGGATCAAGCAAGTCACGCCACACAAAGGTCACGGGATGGATTAAGTCATCCTCAATATCAATCATCCATTTTGGTGGATTATGGTTTACACCTTATTAACACCCAAGTTCCATTGATATTAAGGGTATACGAGAACAGATCAACCACGAATCAAGGGTTTGTTGTGAGTCACGAGCATGGAGTCTCGGTTAAGAACCACCCAAAGGGAGTGTACTATGGTTAAACCTAACAATCATGTTCTAAAAGGGTCCCCATAGTCATCATCTCATCTTTCGGATATTATCGGATAAACGACTACTCGTATTCCAAAAATATTCTCAAGAGAGACTCTTATGAGTGTAGTATCGCGTAACAATCGTATCAAATCTTACACTTAAACGATCTTCGCACTACATCCTAAAATAGGCCAAGATGGGCTAGGTAATCTAAGGTCCTTGGCTTCTAAGGTTTATATTGGAAAGAGTAATGCCTAACCACGACTACTCGTGTGACATTATTGATCCCAATAAGACCTCCACCAAGTGAATGGGCTTGCAAGTCAACTTGCTAAGGAATAACTCCACACAAGTCAACAAGACTATTCCATTCTCCTATCATAAGTGCACTCGAGTTCGGGTATAGAACTCATCTCACAAGAGACCACCAAGCACACAAGCAATTAATATATATCAAGCAATTAATACATTACAAACAATACAGTCATCCCAAATTTGCACAAAAATATGTCACAAATAAATATAAACATACAATACAACAAAAGCAAAAAAAGTAGGCTAAACCCACTAGGAAATGTTTCCTCCCCAGCAGAGTCGCCACTTTTCTGTAGCGGGGTATTCGTTACCTTTAGATGTATTGACTAAATCAAAAGTAAATCATACAATTCGAGTCTCCACCGCACTTTTATTTATCCAAAGGAAAGATTAGAAAGCGAACAAAAACCGAGAAGTTTTATCAAATCAAAAACTAATAAAAATGTCAGAGATCTGGGTAAGGGGGTTGGTTATGCAATGGGAAGGTTTTAAGCACCCAAAACATCCTTAGTACTCTAAGGGAGCCCTTTTTTGCAAAGTGTATTGTAGGTTGGTATTTATGAAAATATTTGTGCAAACAAGATTGGGGAGACGAGAAAAGAATATACATATTATTTACAATTTTGTTGTTTGAATGGATGAACCCATTGCCTACGTACCATCACAAAGGTAGGATCAAAACCTCATAGTTCGGGGTAAAAATCTCAAAATAAGTTGGTGAATTAATTTGTCAAAAGCCTTAAGGTCTTTTGTTATCAAAGGGAGAAAACTCAACCTAAACCAACAATCCACCATGTGAGGAGAACTTCAACATACTAGTGAGGGATCCACCATATAATAAGTATGGAAGACTTATAGTCCAATCACTAAGGATGAGGTGAGGTTTACATCAACCACTATGATAACTCAAACCTAATGACTAATGTTTATGAATTTTTTTTTAACAAAGGTGGCCATTGGAACCACAAAATTAACTTGAAGTAAGTTGTATTTACAAATTAGAATTATTCACAAAATGAAGTCAAAGTTGACTTAAGGTTTATTCAACATAAGTATTAATGAAAAGATTTTGAAAAATCAAAGGCATATGGCCTAGGTTTCTAGTTTCGAAAGCAATGTCAATCTTTGCACAAAAATGAGTTTGGCTTGGGTTAGAGTGGAGAGAAGAAGAGAAGGGCTAGTCCTAAACATGCAAAGATGAGAGAAGAGATAAAACCCTTGGAGTTCCCTTATTGAGATCATAAATATGATTCAAGATGCTCATTTCCTTTGGACTTAGCAAGCAACAAGCAATTAACTCAAGTAAACAATCAAGTATCAATCAAGCTCCTAGGATCTCCAATTGGCCCGTCTCTCTTAATTTGGCTATTCATGACAATGGTACTTTTTACTATCTCAAGTTTGGATTCCCTATCACACAAGAACAAATAATCAAAAAGTTCACAATGCAATAAGAGGAATGGATAAAGAGTGAGTTCAGATTATGGGTCCTTTTAAATCATCTTCAAGATTAAGCATTCCAAAGGCATGAGGCCTAGTTGCTCTTCAACAAGTTTATCATTCTAAAGGCATGATGCCTAGTTGCTCTTAAACTCCATTAAGCATAGGTAAGGTCCTAATTCTAAGTCCTTTCTCCTTTTTGCATTAGGTTCACACAAACAATCACAAAACAAACACAAAGCAACAATATATTTATATACCATAATAAGCTCAAATGAGCAAAAGGAAAATGGCATAAACATAAACATGAACTCAAATGAGCAAAGGGAAAAGACAATATGAATAAATGAGCAAGAAATTAAATTGCATTAAAGTAAATTACAAGAATTAAATGCTTGAATTAAAAGTTAGTAATTAGTAGTTAATGTTAGTGTGCCATAAGACAATTTAGCGCTATGTTAAACAATCGTAAGTGGACAAATATAGTAGTCACACCTATCTGAGGCTGTCAATAAAATCATAGGCAAATAAACACAAGTTACAGATCATGACTAGTAAGCCAAGCTCCTACAACTTGCCATGCCAAAAGAAAAGAAAGAAAGACCTTGTATGGATTTCAGGTTCTTTGCTTGACCAAGAAGCAACATATCTTGGACAAAAAACAACTCTCTTGATCTTTGATCAAGTTGAGTTTGATTTGGATCAAAGAAGGTTAAGTCTCTCGTATGTCTATACTAACCACAAATCATTAACTCATTGGCCAGAAGAAAAAGAAGAAGAAAAGAGATGAAGGTGAAATGTACAAAAATGAAAATCCAAATGACATAATCAAAACACAATGATCAAATGTGAAGGAACTCAACATTAATCAATGGTAAACAGAAGTGAAATGAAGATTAGAAGTCAAGAAAGGTCAAACATATTTTTGGTATTTTTTTTTGAATTGAAATAATACATAAAATAAAATGAACAAAATATGGTCAAACTTCAAATTTAATTCAAATCAACTTGGATAAGTCCAATTGAATCATCATAAGTCTAACATGGTCAAACAAGGTTTCACAAATTTTCTCAACATTTTTTGAAAATAGAAACTATTTTAAAATCAATTAAAAGCATTAAAATATAGCACAAATGAATTAAAATCTCAAATAAATCTCAAATCAATTAAGAAATTGATGAGAATATTTTCATAGACTTATCATGATCCAAATGTGTTAAGAAAATATTTTTGGAATTTTTGAATATCAAAAAGTATTTAAAATAAATTAAAAACCATTAAAAAACAAAATTATTCACAAAAAATATTAAATGGAATCACAAAAATAATTAAAAATCAGATTATGAAACTAGATTTTAAAAGATTTTTTTTGCAATTGGTCCCATATTTTTGTGATTCCAAATAAAAGAGTTATGAATTTTTGAAAATAAATGGAATAAAAGAAAAATAAAACAGAAATTAAAAAATACGAAAAATCCACAGCGCTTGAATCCACTTTCATTAATTGACGTGGACAATCCAAGGGATCAGAGGCGCACGCTTATCATGGACACAAGTCAAATGCAACACACGCTGGATTTAAAAAAGTCAAGCAAAGCAAAGGCCATGATTAGATCACTTAATCACAATCCAATGGCTCAGAGTGGTTCCACGTGGGGATGGTGGTGGAAACCACCGTCTTCTCCGGCGAGCCAACAGAAACCGGCTACCAATTGCAGGTTTTGCAACCTCAACCAAATTACACGTGCCTTATACTAAATTAAAGCTGGGGTGATGTACATCACCCCTGTAACCTGGATTATCCTCAAGATCCCTATGGAAGGAGAAATCTGAGATGGAAAAACTAGGTGTTTAATATGAAATGCATAAATTCACAAAATTAAAGCCACCATTGGCTTGCCTCTCACACGAGGACTTCAGAGAACCAAACAAACACAAGCAAATCACATTATACAAAAAGATATGGATCAAAACAGTTGAGATGTAAACCTTTGAAGTGCAACTTTGATGAGCACGATCCAACCAAATTCTTGCTTACAACTTGATCTTTAGATGATGAGGATGATAGGCTTAGGAATTATAAACTGAAGATCAACCAGCAAAGTGAAATTCAAGTTTGAATTTGAGAAAGTAAAATCAAAATTCCTCTAGTGTGGTTGGGTTTCAATTTCTGCAGAGCTTCATGTTGATTCAAGGATGAGAAATGAATGAAGCATGACATGTATTTATAGATGGAGCTGATGCCAAGAGGTGAAGAATCTGTGTGCATGAAGCTTTGGGTCCTCCATGCATGGGCCTGAACAGGCGCATGTTGTAACACCCTTCTAAATACCCCAAAATATTTAATCAAAATAATAACATATCAATCAGAGTAATTATGCCCCGAAGGGTGTCACACAATCATTTCACAACATTCATCAAAATATCCTGTCATGCTCATTCATTTAATCAAAATAAGACTCTTTTGCATAATTTGCAGCGGATACAAAACATCGACATTCAAATCATGTACTACATTACGTGTAAAGTTGATCAACAACTAAATTAAAACATAGTCAAACATCCCCTCCCGATGTTACATCTACCAGAGCATGACCCACTAAGGACGACACTAGACTCCATAGCACTAGCTTCTACTCAACTCACTGCTCGTTACCTGAAAAATAGATGTAAGGGTGAGTTCCTCAATCAATATAATAAGCATTATAGAACAACATGTAATGCTAAGTAAATAACACATCAATTCACCCTAATCAGACTACGCACTCAGCAACGGCAATATCCGTTCAAACATCATATTCAACAGTAACACATAGCATATGTATAATCTCAACCATACTCAACATCAACAACACAACACATAACACACATATAATACTGGAATACATCCATTCATATTATATGCCATACATTCATTATGAAATGAGACTCCACCCATGCGGTACCGACTATTCTTGAACATACAGTTCAAGCTCACCGATCAAATCCAGATACGGCTACTAAGCTCACTAGTCCCACTCATTTGAGATCTAATGACTCACTCACCAATTCCTCACCATGGGAATTAGCTACAGCCCCGAAGGCTAGACTATGCACACTAATCATCTAGCATGCAAACATCAACAACAAACCCACCATGGTTCACTCACTAATTCCTCACCATGGGAATTAGCTACAGCCCCAAAGGCTAGAATAAGCATGCTAATCACCTAGCAATGCAACAACAACAATAACAGTTCATGAATAGACACAAGCTCACACTCTAAGCCATAAAACAGTCTATTCACAAATGCATACATAACTGATACATTCACAGCATCATGCTTATCATCACACATCATTAATACATTTTATCACAAAAGCATATCACATCATGCCACATAATCAAATACAGTATTAGCACATTCTACTAATACCTATACTACTCAAAACAACGGGAAATGATCCCTGCTACATCATACATCAGCTAAGTACATCACTCAGCCTAAACAACCAAAAACTGCACAACAACAGCACAGAAAAATCACAATTCTGCCCATACGCGTATTGCCTATGCCCATACGCGTATTGCCCACGCCTGACCAAATCCATACGCGTACTGCCCACTCTCATACGCGTATTGCGCATTTCCTCGCCCAACCCATACGCGTATCACCTGTCTCATACGCGTATGCTACGCGTAACAATCTCCCATTACGCGTACCAACAGAGACCAAATTACATTCAAAATATCATCTTTCTCATCCATACGCGTATTGCCTAGTGCCATACGCGTACCAGCCATCTCATACGCGTATTGCCTAGTGCCATACGCGTATGACCAGAGACCAGAACTCTCAGATCTGCAATGGCTTTCTCTGCTACGAGATCTACCCAATCCAACCTTCCACAGTCCAATTTCTACACAGAAATCGTTCATATTTTCAACACAATTCATATCTTATTCGATTGCACAAAATCTGACACTTTTACATCTAATTCCTACGAATTCTTTCTCAATTATACCCCAATTTCGTTTATCCAAAAAGTTCACAAATTCATCATGCATCAATCTAATCAGAGGTAAAACAATGGTTATCACTACCCAGTACATATTATCCCATAATTCCCTTTAACCGATGATAAACCCCCCTTACCTGAGTTAATCCAGCAATCTCTGAGCTCCAAGCTTTTCCTCTTCTCTTGCTCTGCCTTTTTGCCCTTTTTCCACTTTCAACCGCTTCTCTGTGTTTTCCTTTTCACGTGCAAAACCCTTTTTTACCAAAAATGGGACTTTTTATTATTCCAACTTATTTTATTCCAATAAATAATTATCCCAATAATTATTATTCCAAAATAATAATAATAATCCAAACTTCCAATTATTCAATTAAATTAATAAATAAAATATTAATTTAAATTAAATAATCATCTTATTTTAATTGGGGTGTTACACATGTGAGGCCCAAAAGCTGATGGTTTTGCAAGCTGATAGCATAATGAATTGATTTGGATGTGTGGTTTGAGTGGCAAATGCTTGTGCATGAAGTTTCATCATGAATTCCATAATTGGGCATAAATGTTCCCCTCTTCGAAAGTCACTCTTAGAAAATCCAAACATAGGCATGTGAGTAATGGTTGGAAAGGTCTTGACATAAGGAACAAAAGTTATGTTGGGCAAAAATCCATTTGGAGTTTGGAAATTTATGAAAACTGGTCATGAAGTTTGATGTACAAAACATGTCTTTGAAAATTTTGTCAAAAGTGACCAACTTCAAGCTCTTTTATTTCAATGACGAAAGCCTCAAATGAAAACACCTACAACATCAAAGTTGTATATCTTTTCAAGATGATAAATTTGGACTTAAATTATGCATCATTTGGAGTTTTAATGAGAAAGTTATGGGCACTTAAAGTTGGACTTTTTCAAGATTCAATGGCTTTGGTCCAAAATGACCTATAATGTTTTGTATTATAACATGTGTTTCTTTTAGGATTATAAAATTTTGTCCAACATAAAATTTTAAGTAGACATATTAATATTTCCAATTAAATTGGTCTCACCTAAAAATCATAAAAAATGAATGAGTTAGGTCCTTGGGAAGTTGACCCAAAATTAGGGTTTCAGTCAAAATGACCTATAATGTTTTGAAACGAATGATGACCTTCCAAGTTTCAAATGGATTATTTATGAACATGAAAGTTGTTAATTTGGTTCTTAAGAACATTTTTTCTCTCGGTGTCATCTTCATTTGACAAACACATCAAACGTTGTGTCTCAGTGGATCTCAGTTTAGTTAGATGACTTGACTGGTCAACTTCTCAAGTCCAAACTTCAAATCTTGATGAATGAATGATTGAGGACACTCACATAGGCTCATATATGCATAAAATGATGAATGAAATAACTTCCCTTGATTTAATTTGATTATAGGTTGAGGTTGCTTCATGAGCAAGACACAGTCAATGCACAAATGAATTAGGGTTTCCTTGGGAAACAATCCTCAAGCCCTTTGGTTTATCTTGATCAAATTGGCAAGTTGAGATACTTGGGAGAAATATATGATGATTGAGGGCTTTGGGAACCATTGTCATGCTTGCTTTCATCTTCATCTGGCCATTTCATTGAGCATATGGGCCTCCTAGGAGCAAGGGCACACATGATTGCTTAAGCTTCAAAACAAACAAGTTAGTGACATATTTTTGTGCTTTTGGTTAGTGAACAAAATAAAGAAAGCAATAATATACAATTCAAACATGCTTGGTGGTATCAAAAAAACTCACACAAGTCCCAACCCTAGGGTAAGGAACCAAGATGCTATGATCCTTGAGGCAATGTAATGAACAAATGATATGATGCCATGAGGGATCTTAGGGTCAAAATTAGGGTCTTACAACGGGTATCAAGAAATGATGGGAACGGAGACGCTTACATCAGGTAGGTGATTTCTATCCCTCTCTCTCTATTCTCTCACCTTTAGGGATGCTTAAGGAAGGATTCAAGATAGGAAATTTGAGGTGAAAGTGAGTGTGTGAGTGAATCTGATTGCTCTGTTTTTAGAAGTGTTGAGGTGTGATTTTGGAAGCGTTTTAGTGGCTTAAAAAGCTTGAGAAATGGAGTACTCTAATTGTAGGTAAATGCAGTCTTCCACGTGTGTGAGAAAAAAAATCCAAAATTGTGTGAGCATTTAGAGTTTTGTTAAGCTAAAATCGTGGTTTATGAGCTGGCACTTTTGGGTGCAATTCTGCAATCCTCACGCCCATGATTTTGTGGAGATTTGTATAGTGTAACATGAATATGGTGGTACCATATTTTGCTTCTAGAACCAAACTCAAATTTGTTGCATTGTAATGAATCTATACATCATTGTGCATGTATTTGGCAGTTGTAACTTGTACCATGTATTATTGCATTTTGTGCTTTGTTTTGCATTGGTATTTAGCTCATTTTAGCCTAATCAATGACTTCTATTTTTCATTGATTTTTACACATGTCTTTTCACTTGAATATAAATGCTTGAACTTGATAATTTTGGATGGTGAGACACTTTGGTAACCTTGCCCGAACTTGTGTTTCATGTTTGCAAATTAAGGATGGTGTTGCAGTTTGCTCATGGCAATTCATAATTCCTGCTTGCATTGGCTCAAGGATGAATGATGACATTTTTGTAACCACTTGAATCCGAGTTGAGTTCATGATCCCACCATGTTTGATTAATTCAAATCTAAACACCATGACACATTCTTGATTTCTAAACTTGCATTTGAATGATGATAGCATTTGGATGTTAACTTGATTGCTTTCTTGATGAAATCGTGACCATGTACCACCTTTAATCCTTATGATTATATTTGAGAGATGATAGAATTTGGTAGGACTTGATTAAGATGAAACCATGACAAAATGAAACTTGAGCCATGATGTATGAATTTGTAATGAATGGCAAATATCTTGGTGTTGGTGACAAAAGTGGCGGTCTAAGCTTGAATTTGATCCAAAAGCCAAGATAGAACACACTTGAAACCTTTTGCATCACTCTCGAATTCTCATTAAAACAAAAATGAAGGTGGACGAAATTTTGCAAACATGCTTGATTCCATGTTGAACAAAATTTAAGTAAATCTTTAAGGAAAGCTTTTAAAAATGAATGAATAACTTGCAAATCCTTTGTCACTTAAGGAATGATAAACCAAAATCAACATATGAAACTTCTTTGACCAAATGAAATCATCATGAACCAAAGTGAATATGTCTTGAGAAATGATGATCATGACTTGGACTTGAATCAAGTGAACCTCTTTTTAATCACAACAACACTTGAATTCCAATTGAACTTAATTTGAAGCAATGAGCACCTTAATTCAATCTCACCAACTTGAATGCTTGAACACAAAGAGAAGCAAATGCAACATGTTTTTTTTTGTATTCTTAGATGCACAATAGTCAGATGAGATGTTAATGACTAATGATGCAACAAGTATAAAACAAAACCTAATTTACAAAGACCATAATCATAAGGATAAAATAACAAGTTAGAAAACATGACAATGCCATGGTTGAACTAAGTGAAAACTTGGTGAAGCAGCCAAGGAGAAACCCTAATTCCTAGCTCTCATGCTCAAATTGATAAATAACCATGCTTGAGAACCAATGATCAAGCAACATGGTTATGCTAATGGAATTGTATGATGAATAAATGATATGAATCTTAGGGGTAAAAATTAGGGTATGACAAAGTTCCAGGATACATTTTGAAACCATGAAAAATTAGATGAAATCTTAGATTTCTCGTTTTCAATGCAATCCATTTTATTTGTATCAATGACTGTATCGTTTTGGATTTTTGATTGAACGATATTTTAGCATTGTACATTTTTGTGCATTATTATTTTGCTATTCAAATTTCTTCTAACATAGGCTTATAATTCTTCAAGTATTTGCTATTTACTCTTATAATTCAACTGACAGGACCTAACTGCTGAAATTCGTAAGCATTATTGGAAAATAGTTGATTAACTCAGAATGGTCCTTCTCAATTTGGTGACCATTTTGCTATGGTTGTCTTTCTATCCATAGGCACGATTATCTTCCAAACATAGTCACTAACTACAAAAACCTTCGAATCAACTTTTTTGTTATATGCTTTAGTTATTCATTCCTTTTGCCTAATGAGAACGTATAAGGCAACTAACCTTTCTTCGTCGAGGTTGATCAACTCACATTCATCATCATTTTCCAATAGTTATCAAATGTAATTTCACCTTGCCTTTGGATTCTTACTGATTGTAAGTATATCTTAGCAGACAAGACTACATCATGGCCAAATGTCAGTCGAAAAGGTGTTGCATTAATTTCTTCCTTATGGCATGTTCGAGAAACCCAAAGTGCTTGGTATAAAGTCTTATGTCAATTATTTTTCTTTTGACCTATATGTTTCTTAATTAGGCCAATTATGATTTTATTTGCAGCCTCGACTTGACCATATGCTTGAGCGTAATAAAGGGTAGAGTTTAATGGTTTAATTCCTGATTCTGAAGCAAACTCAACCATCTTTTGACCAGTGAATACTGAATCTTAATCAATGGTTAAGGTTTAAGTAATTCCAAACTTACACATAATATGACTCTAAATAAAGTTGATCACAGTGTCTTGATCAACATTCGTCAAAGGCACCACTTCGACCCATTTTGTAAAATAGTCGATGCCTACTAAGATGTAATTATGATTCTTAGAAGATGTATATCAAATTTTACCAATTAAATATAACGCCCAACCTATAAATGGTCAAGGATTAATAATTTAGTGTAACTCACTAGAAGGAACATGTTGAATCTCTGCATGCATTTGGCATTCTTGACACTCTTTGCCAAACTCTATGAAGTCTTTCAACATAGTTGGCCAATACACACCTTGTGGAAATAAAAGTCATTTCATTCTATCACATATTTGATGGGTGCCACAAGATCCACTATGTACATTAAATATTTCCAAGTAAGCTTCTCTTTCACTAAGGCATTTAAGTAAAACTCCTTCTGGAGTCTTATTAAACAACTAATTTCTAATTATCACATAGCTCAACGCCTTATATTTGACCTTTTGATCTGTTGTCCCTGTTGGGTTTTCCAAAAAATCTATAATTTTTTTTGCTAATCATTGTTCGACAAATTGTCAATGGCAAAAATTTCAAAAAAATCAGATTTTGATTTTACAACTCTTATACCTCCATTAGTTCTGACTTTGATAACTTTAAGGGGAGAATACTTGGAAGAGTCATTTTTTCTTTGACTTCAATTAATTCTTCTAGTTTTCCTTTAGGGACTTTATATCCTGAAGCAATTTGAGCTAAGTCATTAGCTTATTGATTCTCCAATCAAGGCACATGTTAGAGGTCAACTGAATCGAATCTCCTTAAGAGTGAGTTGGCTGTGACAAAACACACAAGCAAATTCTATTTAATACGTTTACTCATCTGCGGATTGTTTCAAAACAAGCTCCGAGTCACCTATAATGTTGACTATTGTTGTCCCTAAGTCTAACAGTATTTTAAGGCCTGTTATTAAAGCTTCGTATTCAAACTCATTATTTAAGCAACTTTCTTTGATTTTGAATTTGTATTTGGTTGGTATTCCTTTGGGGGAAATAATTCGAACTCCAACACCAATCTTGTTTTTATGTCTGGAACTGTTGAAGTATAACCTCTAAGGCTTAAACTACACAAAATTCCATGGTGCTTCGACTATTGCATGATCTACAATAAAATTAGCAACAATTTGACCTTATATGGTCTTTAAAGGCCCATACGTTAAAGAATACTCAGTTAAAGCTAAAACCCGTTTTCCTATTCTACTATGTAAAATAGGTTTCTATAACATATGTTTAATAATATCAAAATGGGAATAAACAAACATGTATGTGTTAGAATAAGGTTTGGTTCTGCATCTGGCCTTTAGTTTTGATGATAACAATGCATTGTTTCTTAAAACACAATTTTGTACACTAATGGTTTTTATCTAGTATGTAGCTTTTTCTAACAGGTTCTGACTCTAAGCAATGACGTGTGACATCATCAAATCCTGGAATCAACACACCCTGACCCTGAGGAGAAGGACAATATTACTGTACCATTTTTCCTCATATATGCAAACTATTATGAAAGAGACAACTGCAATTCAATGTTCTAATTATACCATCAAATTGATCTTTTAACTGTCTATATAAAGGAGTCTTGGAAGAATTGAAGCAGTTGTTAGCTTATGCTAATTCATTGCGCTTATGACTACGCTATTACACAAGCTCTTGTTGAAATCATATTATTTATGTGTATAGTTTTGTAAACACATAAGAGTTTTTGCTTGTTATTGTGTGAGAAATTATTTGTATTAAATTGTGTTAATCTACTTTCTTAAAAGAGCTCTTTGTAAACACAACTTGTAAATCTCAAATTTGTTTGAGTAGTTTCCTTGAGTGACTAGGTTTTAGTCAAATAGACTCAAGAAGACAAGGACGATTTGTCTTTGTGGTATATGTAATCAGGTTTTGGTTATGTACATCCAGTAGATGCTAATGGCAATAAAGTTGAAAGAAAAGTGATGAATGGTCAACAGAAGAAAGACTATAAGAATCATGACAAAGCAACAATTGTCTTGCTAAATGCTATTTCATACACTAAGTATGGAAATATCACCAAAAAACATACTTCCAAATATATATTTGATTCTCTGAGGATGACGCATAGGGGGAGTGCACAAGTTAAAGAAGCCAAGACTCTTGCCTTGATTCAAAAATATGAAGCATTCAAGATAGAGGATGAAGAAACTATCTAGAACATGTTCTCAAGGTTTCAGACTCTTGTTGCAGGACTTAAGGTCGTGGACAAAAGGAATTATATCGTTGATCATGTTAAAAAGATCATTAAAAGTCTACCTAAGTGTTGGAGACCTATGGTAACGACTCTAAATTTATAAAAGGATCTTAACAACACTTCTCTTGAATAGTTGGTTAGTTCTTTAAGAAATCATGAGATTGAGCTCGAGGAAGATGAGCCCAAAAGAAAGAGCAGCTATGTTGCTCTGAAGTCTTCAGGAAGATTTGAGAAGATGAAAGTTCTTCAAGCAGAAACTGATGAAGAGTATGAAGAGGAATCATAAGAAGAAGATGAGTTGTCTCTTTTGTCCAAACGAGTTAATCAACTCTAGAAGAAAAGGCAAGGAAAATTCAGAGGACAAAGAAGGACAATTGGTCATTCTGAGTCCACTTCTGGATCCAAGAAGGATGAAGTGAGCAAAGGACTCATGTACTTTGAGTGCAAGAAGCCTGACCATTTCAAGAATGAATGTCCCAAGTTAAAGAAAGAAAGGCCTAAGAAGAACTTCAGAGGAAAAAAGAAGGGTCTGATGGCTACATGGGACGATTCTGAGTATTCAGAAGATAATTCTAAAGAAGAGCAGGCTAATGTGGCACTAATGGTTTGCACATAATCTCCTGCAGAAATGATTCAATCAGAATCATAATCTGAGTCAGATTCTAAAGAGGTATTTTCTGAAAATTCTCGTTTTGAGCTTGAATCTAGTTTATCAGTAGTTTTGGAAAAATATCAGAATCTTCTGGACAAATACAAGGATCTGAAAGATATTAATGTATCTGAATCATAAGCTTATTGTAAGCTTTAGAAATATTTATCAAGTTTGAGTGAAGAAAATATCATTTGAAAAATAGCAACTTTGTGCCTCAATGCAAGAGTCTCAAACCTGAAAAGAAAATTCTTTCTAAAGCCTCTACATGTTTTGGAGATATCATAAATAAATATGATAAATATTTCCAGAAATTTCTTGTTATAAGCCTGAATAGAAGCATGATGGCTTCCATGATTTACGACTTTAGCAGAAACGGGACAATGGGTATTGGCTATGATTCTGATGACGAACTTGATTTTTAAAAAAAATGACAAGCCAAATACTCTTCAGTCACATTTTGTTCCTTCTGGGAAACAAAATGACGTTAGGCCTAATGGCAGAACTATTTCTAAACCTAAGGCTAAAAAAAACTTCATGCCCGTTCAAATCATGCATTCATGTATAAATATCCTATGCAGAAGCTTAAGTTTGGTAAGAACTCTAGGAAGACTAACCCAAAAGGACCCAAAAATATATGGGTACCTAAGGACACCAGTCTTGGTACATGGACTCTAGATGCTCGCGACACATGAAGGAAAGAAGGCATATGTTCCAAATCTTGGAACTTAAGCCTGGAGGCATCGTCGGTTTCGGAGATGATCAGAAAGGGAAAATCATCGACTTTAGAACAGTAGGTAACACTACACTCCCTTCCATTACTAATGTCATTTTAGTTAAAGGATTAATGCATAATTTGTTCTTTATAAGTCAATTAAGTGACACTGGTTATGACATCATTTTTAATCAAAAGTCCTATAAAGTTATCAGTCAAAAGGATGACTCAGTTCTTTTCAATTGAAAGAGGAAGAACAACATTTATAAGATAAGACTTTCTGATTTGAAAAATCAAAATATAAAATTTCATATGTCTGTAAATGAAGAGAAATGGACGATTGGGCCATGTTAGCATGAGGAGGATTTCTCAGCTAAATAAGCTCAATTTAGTCAGAGGCCTGCCTAATCTGAAGTTTGATTTAGATGTTCTCTGTGAAGCATGTTAGAAAGGCAAGTTTTCTCAAACTTCTTTCAAGGCTAAAAATGTTATTTCTACCTCCAGACCATTGGAACTTCTGCATATTGACTTGTTTGGTCCAGTGAAAATTGCCTATGTCAATGGTAAAAAGTATGAACTAGTCATTGTTGATGAATACAACAGATAGACATGGGTGAAATTTCTTAGACACAAGGATGAGTCACATTATGTATTTTCTACCTTCTGCTCCCAAGTTCAAAACGAGAAAGATCTCAAAATTGTAAAAATTAGAAGTGACCATGGTGGCAAATTTTTTAAAAAATATTTTGAAAAAATCTTTGATGCTAATGGTATTTCCCATGATTTCTCATGCCCTAGAACTCTACAACACAATGGAGTTGTAGAGAGGAAAAATAGGACTCTACAAAATATGGCGAGAACCATGATCAACGAGACTAATGTGGTTAAGCACTTTTGGACAGAGGCAGTCAACATAACATGTTATATTCAGAACAGGATCTTTATAAGACCAATTCTAGGTAAGACTCCCTATGAATTATGTAAGAATATGAAGCCCAACATTTCATATTTGCATCCTTTTGGATGTTCTTATTTTATGTTGAACACTAAAGAGAATCTAAGCAAGTTTGATTCTAAGGCACATAAGTGCATCATGTTAGGATACTTTGAATACTTAAATGGCTATAAAGCGTATAACAGTGAGACACAGATTGTTGAAGAATAAATCCATATCAGATTTGATGATAAGCTTGACTATGAAAAGTCAAAGCTATTTAAGAAATTTGTAGATCTGGAGATCACTTACTCAGGTTCTAAAGGAAAGAATTCAGAAGCCAAAGAAGCTGAAGCTAAATACTTTAAAGCTCCTCAACCAGAAGTTGTTGAAGTTCAAGATCCTCTGAGAAGGCACATACATAGATCTTCACATTCTGAATAATTGATTATGGGTGACAAGTCTGAACCTGTCAGAACTAGATCCTCATTCAAGCCCTCTGAAGAAAGTCTTATGGGTTTGGTGTCTCTGATAGAGCCTACATCAATTGATGAAGCACTTCATAACACGTAATGGATTTTGGCTATGCAAGATGCCAAAGACTTTTATGCATCCTTAAGAAGGATGAGTAAGTGCTAAGGTAGAATAGAAGGTATACATAGGTATGAGTGGTTCTATCTTATACTTGATTGCTTCTAGGCCTGGAATTTTGTTTAGTGTTTGTTTGTGTGCTTGTTTCCAATCAGATCCTAGTGAGTCCCACTTAATAGTTGTTAAGAGGATCTTTAGGTATTTGAAAGGTACGATTAACCTTGACTTGTGCTATAGAAAATCCAAAGACTACAAGCTAGTGGGTTATTGTGATACTGACTATGCTGAAGACAGACTTGAGAGAAAAAACACTTTTGGAAGCTGTCAATTATAGGAGATAATCTAATCTCATGGTCCAACAAAAGGCAATCAATAATAGCATTTTCAACTGCTGAAGCTGAATATATAGCAGCCTCTGGATGCAACACTCTTATGCTCTGGATGAAAAGTCAGCTAGAAGATTTCCAGATATATGAGAGTAGGATTCCTATACTTTGTGATAATACTTCTGCTATTTGTTTATACAAGAATCCCATTTTGCATTCTAGAGCAAAACATATAGAGATAAAATATCACTATATACACGACTATATTTAGAAGGGTATTTTAAATCTAAAATTTATTGATACAGGCCATCAATGTGATGATATCTTTACAAAATCCCTTACTGGAGATATGTTTGTTTTCATTCTGAAAAATTAAAAAATGGACTTATGTCCAGAATGAAAAAGATGTTTTTCTCAGAAGGTTTATCTTTCAGAATAACAAAATGAGACTCTGAGATTTCTTGGTAGATCCGAACGTGTGAGACTTCTGAAGTGAGAAGGTTTCATAAGTTCAGATGTATCCAGTCAGAGTTTGTTTGGTTAATCAAATTTACTTTATGGAGACTAAATAACTTTTTCATTAATAGTTGTCAATCAGTCTCGATTAATGGAATAGTTTTAAGACAACTGCCTTAGAAAGCTTAATTGTTCCTGATCAGATGATGTGACACAATGGGTGAATAAACCTCGGGATTAGGTAAAATCTTTCATGCTTTACCTCCTTGTCCGAATTTTTTTGTTTGCTTTTTGTTTGTCATTATTGCAAAAAAATCTATTTAAACTCACTTTATTCACTTCACACATTTTCACTACTCTCACAACCTACACTTTCACTCTTTAAGCCAATATTCTCTGCAAACCCTAAAACCCTCTTTGCTCTTCAACAATGGATTCTACTCAACAATTTGCTCAACAAACTAAAGATCAACAACAAGCTCAATAAAAATGGGTTGCTACTACTCAAAGTACTAGATATGGTTCTTCTTCATCATTGAAACTTCCACCACAACTTACTCATTTGCTTCATGTTGTTACATCAAGATCTTCTTCAGGTGATCTTTTTGATATTGAAGACGTATATGTTGTTCCTGAGATTATCTTGAATATCTCTGCAAATAGATTGGAAGTTTTGGGAGAACTCCTTGTTGAATTTGAAAATTTGAAGGACAGTGGGATTGACTTTCTTCTTGCTGTCAGATTTCAAGGTTGGAAAAATTTCTTCAACTATCTTCAAGGCCCAATTTACTTCAATCTGGTGAAAGAATTATGGATTCATGCAAAATCTTCTCTATTCCAAGTCACATCCTTCATGTTTGGAAAGAAGATAGTGATATCAGAGAAACTTATTGCCAAACTCATTGGTCATGATGAGTCTAGAATAAGGTGTGAGAAAATAGTGGAAAAGGAATCAAACATTACTAAGATGTCTAAAGTGATTTTATCCTATGGAAAATACTCTAGCAAGATCAAGGATTTCTTTCCTCATCTGAAGGATTGGGCTATGATACTTCTTGGATGCGTTAATCCCAAACCAGCAACCAACTTCTTTGGCTACATCAATGGTGATCGACAATATATCTTTTAATACATTGAATCTAGAAATAAGGTGAATCTTCATACACTTTTGTTTCAAAATCTAAGGGATATTGTAAGAGACATCAGAAATGGTAGCAAAAGGACCAAGAGCTGCATTCCTATGGGTAGGTTGATCTCATACATTCTGATGGAGAGCCAGTTGATTGACTCTCTAACAGACAATCAGTTTATAGAAGGTATGAAACCTACTTCTGGAAAATGGCTCAATGCCACTTGTATGAAGATTATAATTGAGGTGATAAGCCCCCTGTTGAAGTGTCAAAGGAAGTGATACACAACAAAAGGATGCCTTTGAATGATCTTCCTTTCTTATCAAATCCATATCCTCTTAAAGGGGTGGTAGAGTTTTTGGAAAAGTGTCATGTTAATGCTCTTCTAGCAGCTTTTGAAGTTATTTCTCAGAAGAAGAAGAGGAAGAATATGATCGGAAAAATAGCAAGTGTACTATTTTTACCGATGTAGTAATAAGGAGTTTTATTTCCAAGTATCGATCTGAGGGATTGCGTAGGAAATACTTATTTTACTTTGATTCTATTAGAACAAAAAGAGAATGGTTTGGTTGGTTTCGGGAGTTTATAATGATAAACACAAAAAGATAGTAGAAATTAATTGATTAAGATAAAACATGCTAGGGTGAGTGGTTGATCTAACCAGTTATGAATTCAGTCAAGATTTCCTTAATACACATGAAACATTCAATCTCCTAACCTCAGAATGTTCTTCCTTAAGTCCTTAAGGAAGAAACTATTAAACTACCAATTCTTACTCAAATGTCCATTCGATTAATCATTGGTTTTAATCATAAATAATATCAAGGTTTATGGCGATTTACAAAAGTTCCTAGTCCTAGGTAATGCAATTATAAACCCAATTGTGTGAAAACTCTAACAATCACAATCCTGTTATTGATAGTCATAGATCTATTTGTATTTGTCCGATACAAAAGCATAAGCACATCACACAATCGAATTGAAATTCGTAACATCGTAATAAGGAAATCAATAGTTAGAATTCATAACATCAGATCAAATCAGGACCACCCCCCTAGCATTGGGGGTTTAGCCTCTCATAGTATTCAAAGAAATCATAGTATGGAAATTAAACATTACAAAGAGTTAAGAGATTTTGATCTTCAATGGTTGATGCCCTTGAATCTCGCCGTCTCCAAATCCTCCATAGTCACTATTTTCTCCGGTGCAATATTTCTTTTTCGTACGTCAAAAAGTGTCTTCTCCTTTCTCTCCCAAGCCTTCTAATAGTTTCAGATGGATTTTCCCAAAGCAAAAAGTCCAAACTACCCTTAATGAGCAGAATAGATTCACATGGCAAAAATTGAAGTTTCTAAGCCGCGCCCAACAACACGGGCCGTGTGTGTACACACGGGTGCCCGTGTGTGCTTTCCAACATGATTATTTTCAGATTAAGTTACAGGGGCATCAACACGGGCCGTGTTTCTACACACGGGTGCCCGTGTTAACTCTCTGTTTTTTTCCTCTCCAAGCTTGCTTTGCCTGACCAACAATACGGGCAGTGTTATAGCACACGGGTGCCCGTGTTGAACTATTGTATTTTCATATTTTTGCCTTTCTGAGTATCCCCAACTCCACTATTAGTGCTTTTAAACCTGTGTGTCGCATCCGCGAAAAAAAACCGGCGGGAAAAGCAAAACAAACAGAGCCGCCACCGTGCGTTATTTATCCCAAAGGAGGGAAAGGAAACGCTCGAAGTAAACCTGGAAAAGGAATGGTCTTACGACTGGAGATTGCAAGGATCGGGAGTCGGTTATGCGAAGGGAAGGTATTAGCACCCCTACGCATCTGTCGTACTCGACGGGATCCACGCCCAGAAAGAATAGAAGAAAGGTTGCTAAAGAAACTGCTCAAAGAATGCACAAAACTGGACTGAAACACAGATGAAAGACGGAAGAAGCGGACTCGGCAGGATATCGCATCCTGGGCCTACGTAGTCTGTCAGACACAGACATCAGAGTCGACGTAGTTCGGGGGAACGGGAAACGTGCTCGCTAGGATACCGCATCCTATGCATACATATCTTTTCTAACTAGAGAAGAATCAGAGCACTCGTAGCTCGACTAACGCACGCTGAAACAAAACACAAACAGGAAACCGACTGCCAATCGCTGGACTTACGTCAGACTCCGAACAAACAAACACAAACAAGAAATCGACTGCCAATCGTTGGACTTATGTCAGACTCCAAACAAACAAACACACACACACAGGAAATCGACTGCCAATCGCTGGACTTACGTCAGACTCCAAACAAACAAACACTCACAGGAAACCGACTGCCAATCGCTGGACTTCCGTCAGACTCCAAACACACACAAGGGGGTTGAAAAAGAAAAAGGGCGCCCGGAGAGATCAGCTCATCTCCTGCCTACGTACCTCATCTGGTATGAGGATCAGGGCGATGTAGTTCCCCTTAACAGGGAAAGAACTTCTATCCTAACCAGAGACTAGGGAGATAAAAGACTACTAGGGAGACTACGACTCGAGCCTAGAAGTTGTCATGCATACGATCCCTATGTTGAAGTCTCTAATCCTAACTCGCACGGGAAGCAAGCTAACCTAAACATCAATCAAGTAAGCAAACACAAGCACAAGAGAGCAAGCACACACACTATATGCAAACAAATGGCTCATACAAGGCTGGGCTTTAGTCAAGGGGTCATGTCAACCTCGACAGACAAGCCAACTGGAAAGGGTGTTTTGTGCTCTTAACCCTAACATTGAGAGTTAGGGTGAAGCAGATGAAATAGGAAATGAGGGCAAGACCTCATAGCTCTTATCCCTGGCCTGGGAGAGCTTGAAACAATGAAAGTATGGGAGTCCAGAATGAGGAACTCTACTCCACATGACTGACTCGATATACAATGATCTTGGGTGTTTATTCAAAATGCATCAGCACGTAGTGCGAGCAAGATGAATGACTTAACTGAATAGCAGGGGATGGATTGCACATCCCTTCTATCTGCCAATGCCTCTTCACTTAGGAGGTCTTTACATGTACAAGGCACAAAGATAAACAAGCACAAATATTGCCTCTTAAGGAGGGCTTCAGACAGGTGCCTGCCAAAATAACATGACAGGTCTTCCAGACTACATGGAGAATAGGAAGTTACCTAGGTGGTATGCTAACCACAAGCAAAGCAACTTAAACAATGAGTTAAAGCGGCTAAAGTACCTGTGTAAACAACCAACCAATCAGTATGGTATTCAGACAAACTATTAACAAGCAAAACAACAGTCAGGCAACCAATATACACAACAAGTCAAACCAACAAGTGGCAAACAATCTAGTGAATTCCTCTCCAAGGGACCTACAGCACAATCAACATTAGTTAAACAAAGCAAAATCAAAAGCTCAAATGAGGAATCAACATCAACCATGGAGCTAAAGGCTTGATCCTGAAATACAAAGCTCAAATGTGAGTCTAAACCCCTAGGGCAAAGCCTAGGGTCAAAAATGAATCAAAAAGCCAAAACAGCGACCAATATTCAACAAGAAGCATGTTTAATCAATCAAGAACATGTCCTAAAAAGGACCAAATCAAAAGCAATAAGCAAAGGCACTTCATGAGCATGAGAAGGCAAGGCAAGCAAAAGGTGCATACAATTGACCATCAAGAATGAAAATTCCATATCAAAACAGAAATGACTCAAACAATTCTGGAAATTTTTATGAGCATTCAGCACATCAAACACAACCATCATACCAAAAATCAAAAACAGAGAAGCTCATTTGACATGGAAATAAAATGCACAAGCTAGACATCCAAATGTGTGACACAAATTGTCACACCTAAAGTACATGTGTCCCAAACAATGAAGACAATAGCAAAAAATGCCAAATAAAAAGACACAAATCCATCAACATGTTAACAATCATCATGCAAAATTTCATGGCATTTGGATCATGTATGAGCATTTTATGATAGAAAGAATGAAGCAAGGTCACAAAAGCATACATGTTCAATCAATCAACCACAATTCAAAAATCCAGAAATGGTAAAATCATAAAATCAAAACCATAAAATTCTAGACATTTCAAGGATCATTTAGCAAAAAACCAGGAATTAATTGGATCATTTTTCAATTTGATACGTATTTTCAAAGTTGGATAAAAAATTATGAAATAAAATGTGACATGTACATGAAAATGGAGGGAAAAGGTAAAATGATGAGTAATTTGAAATTGTGCGCTCATCCAGAATCGAAGCGAGGGAAGCGCCTGGACCAAAACACGGTCGCTTTGGCTATGTAAAGGAAATTAAAACAAAAATTTGGAAATGCACTCAGGGAGAATCGAAGGGAGGGAGCGCATGGACCAAAACAGCGTCGTTTTGACGCTTTGCCCTTGTACAAAACCAGGCGCGCTGCTACTGTTCATGCACGGTTGGCCAAGGCGGAAATGGAACCAGCTTTCATTACATAATAGCACAACGGTTTTTCTCTAAGTTATGCAGGAACGAAAAGGCGTTAGTTAGGTGCTGAGCCATGAGACAAGGATCTTGCACGTACTTGTAGTAAGCATATCACCAATCCTCAAATTCTTTAATGCCATTAAAAGAAGGCGAAATTTTAAGAGGGTCGAGAAATACAACCTTTTTCTTGAAGAAAGTAGTACATTTATCAAGTGACTCTTCATTTGGTTTGTCGGTAGAAAATAAGACGACATCTGATTTTGGAATAAGGGGTTTGGGTAGGAATTGACTAAGACTAAACTGCCTAGCTACTAAGTTTGGTTGATAGGCTATCACCCTTATACCTGGTTTGGAAGAACAGAGTTTGGTCGACAAGGGAGCAGGTTGGAAAAACTCTAGCAAAATGTTATGAATCTCTCTCTCTCTCTCTCCATTAGGTGAAGGATTTAGGAATGTTTTTTTGAACTAGTTAGGTCCATAATTTTGACAGGCAAATGGTTCCATGGTCGAAACAAATGTTTTACAGTTGTAGAATAAATAAAAATAGGTCTCAAAATATTCCTTTGGTGCAACTTTGACATCATCCGATGCGAGTTAAGTAACTCTTAGACCTTCAACACCACCCTCTAAATTGGTCAGGACACTGATTTTCAGGGAAGGTTCAAAAGTAAAATTAAGCCACAACTGCAAGAACCATATAGGGCCAGACACCAAGAGACTTTAAGGATTTGTCTGATCCTTTAGGTCACGAGAAGCTAACCCAATAGATTCATAAATACCATACAAGGTCAGTTAGCTAAGGCAAACATCCTTTTTTTTTGTTAAGTTGAGTAACTACATGAATACATTTTTTGCCATTTTGAAGGATCTTGAGCAAAAAACATAACGAGAATGCCAATAGGTAGGAAAAGCTATGTGTTCATGGTCTTTTGCATTCTTGGTCGAAACATAATGTTCTTTTAAGTATGTACTATAGGCAGGGTTATTAAAAATGAATTTGGGTTTAGTCTTAGTGGTCATAGAGGGTTCAAATAGTTCTCCAATTTGTTGAATACCAACAATAACTATTATGTCAAAGAGTGTTAAGGTTATCATCCCATATGGTAAGTGAGACATATTAGTTGTGGATTCTCATAAATAAAAGGCCACAATAAGCATGGGAGAATTGTACCTAAGGCCAACTCTTGAGAGTTGTATCAAGTCAAAAATACCATGATCTTTCCATACATGTTTCTTCTTTTTCTGAACCCTATCCAGCCACATGATGTATGAATCATTGTTGTCAGTCGGGGGAGATGATTGAAACACATGATTCTTCATAAATCGAAAATCAAAGGATTCGTGCAAAATACTAAGGGTTCACACGAGGGATAACTTGTGAAGAAATGTTTCAAAACTTGAGGTTCATAACGTGCATAGGAAGAGGACGCATAAAAGCGCAAGTAGTACCTGAAATGGAGCAAGAATCATTACATGAGAATACCAAAGCTTCCTTTTCTCTTTATCCATGGAGGGCTCTAGAACATATGTGTGATTCCCTATGAGGATAAGGTTGGGGATGTCAACAAAAAAAAAGATGGGATGAGTAACCCTGAAGACACGACCAAAAGCCATTGTTGGGTCTTATAAGCTTCTTAGAAAATAAGCGGTTGAGAAACAAAAATAGGAGTTACAAAGTTTTTTAAAAGGTTGTTTAGGGTTTTTGAAGAAGAAAATGGTGAAAGAAAAGAGAAGATGTTAAAGAAGCCTATAAATAGCCACAAAGATGAAGAAAATTTTGAGTTTCCCTCCAAAAGAATTGGGACAAGTGGTAAGTATGAGTCAACATATGGCATTGTAATTTATTGGGGAAAATAAAATAAAATGAACTATTTTAAAATTCATTTAAGTTAGTGGCTTATTATTGTCCTAGGAACTCAAATGATGAACGATCTGCACACACGTTTGTGACGTGACGATTTGATAGAAAGTGGACACGATGACCATGACGTGTACATGCTACGGTAAATAATGTCAGACATTTACTAAAAACTTTACTTTTCTCACATATGATACATATGATTGAAAGTGACATTTTTAGAGGACATCTATTAGCCTGAGATTTCCAGCTAAGTCAAAAATCAATGAATTGATGGTCATAACTACGTTGACATTACTAAGTGTCTTAAACTAAAAGCTTTGACATATTGACTGTATCAACATGTTGGTTCAATTGACCTGTAAGTGAAGTCGAGATCAAGAACGATCGGGAGGAGTCTCAGAAACATATACACAAGATTATGACCACTCTCTCTTCCAAACATGTTTAGAATCTTGAAAAAGCACATAGCAACCCTTTGACATGACGTCGAAGTTGGCACTTTTAAGTGTTAAAGAGTGAATATTTTCAAGTCCAAAGACCGTGATCTGGAGATATCTTAGCCTTCCACAAGGGCGAATAAAGCATTCAAAAATGGTTATGAACAAAGTTATCACCCTATTTGATTTTGGTTTTCAGCAGTTTCTCTTTGAAGACGCGTGGAAGCAAGTTAGAGCAAAACAACCCCACATAGTAGGACACACGTTGAACATATAACCAACAACTGTTATTGACGGTTATTTTAGGACTAATATATAATGCAAGCTTATGCATTGTAGTTGAGGTCACAAATTTTTCATTCATTCTCTATAGAACTAGAGTATCCAAGTCATCAGGTGAAATAGTTTGTGATGAATGTGAGTCTGGATCCACTCTTTAAATTTGCTGAAAATCTTTTGTATTCCAAGCATTTACAATTAATGTCATTTACTTCGTTTAATTTGATTATTGCTTTTTATCTTTATCCAAAGTTTATTGCTTGCATCTAGTTGATTTATTACCCGAGCATTTTAAATCCAAATCACACACTTTATATCGTATATTTTCTTTACACAAATTATCTTTGATATTTTTTGAGTTAATCTTTTAAGTGAACTAAACTCTTGATTGTTTACTAAAAAACACTAGTAAACACAATCACACAAAAATCTTTACCCTCCACTAAGGCAATCACACGATGCATATGACATGTCATGCATGATGAAAAAATGACAATATAATCTTATTGAAGTCAATTCGGGGGTCAACACGAGGGGACATTTTTTACTTTTGCGACTTTTCTTTATGAGCAACACACTTTTGTGAAAGACACACCGTAAACTCACCAAAAATCGTATGATGATAGGTGTGTGAGTTCTCTCACTTATAAATGCTGAAGTCTCCACATTTATAACCAATGTGTGACTTCTCCATATTACTCACACTTATTTATTCTCAACAATTCCCCTCAAATGTGAGTCTATCCACAATGATTCCCCTCAAGTAGAAACTTTTTTTTCATCACACACACTTGTGCTGTCGTTGACACTCTTCAACGAGGCACTCTATCCACGATCATGTGACGATACTTTCGATACAAGTGAGTCGACTCCTTCACTCAAACCAAAGTCTAATGATACCACTGTTAAGGTCAATTCTGTTGAAACACGAGAGGTCATTTTTTATGTTTGAGATTTTTTTTTACTAGCATAAGACCCCTTGTGAAAGACACATCACATACTCATCAAAAACCTTAAGATGATAGATATGTGGATTCTTCTACTTATAAATACTAAAATCTCCACATTTCTAATTAATATAAGATTTCTCATGCGTCTCACACTTTTGATTGTCAACCACTCCCACCGCTTAAACATTCAAAAAGTAGAAATAATAATTATCATTTCACCACCCAAGAACTTATAAGTTATAATTACATTATAAAATCATACTAATAATAGGACTCTAATGTTCCTCTCTTTTTCTTCGGTTTGCATACATCGCCTAGACACACATATAAAATGCTCAGTATACAATATATACATATATAATTTCCTCTTACACCATATTGGTATATACTTGACCTTCGAATACAACGGTTCTGCTTAGACTAGCTTTAGGATCTAATTCCTATATGATTGCATATATTACCTACTCAATGTGTACACCTAAACAAATAATAAACTAACAATATACAGTCTTTGGAAACTAATACACCTCATTACTCTTTTATCCATCCGAATTAATTGTAGCTTATTCTGCACAATGACTCTTAAAATTGTTGAAAATTCACGTGATTTATATGATACTTAATATATAAAAAAATTATTTAACCAATAGCGTGAAAAATACAAAGGAGAACAATAAAATATATACATCAACCCAACTCCTAAATCAAATCTAACTTAAATTTAAAGATTATACAATCTTATTACACGAATAAAAAATTTAAAGTGCGAAATGATGCCCAGAATAAAGTGAAAGAGATATTAATGTTGCAAAATTATCGGTGAATATAAAGTAGAAATTTTCAAAAAAATTCTAAAATAATCCAAAATTTTATTTTTTTTCTTCAAAATAATTCTGTTTTAAAAAAAAATCTCAAACTACCAAACTTTTAGGAGGTGACGTTAACCCAATTGGTGACTCCTCTTAAAAATAGAGTGCATGCGCCAATTGAGTTGGCTAGGGCACATGGTGCAACCAATTCAATTGGTACCCATGTGTAATTTTTCAAAGAAGACGCCAATTGGATTGACACTCAGTGTATTTTGTATTTTTTTGGATTATAAATAGAGGTGTTGTATGAATCATTCTTCCACATCTCATTTCATCATTTGTCAATCATGTTTGATGTTCATCGTCGCTAGGGAAAGATGATTTATGCGAGAGACAAACCTCAGATGTTGATGCTCGTCTGGAATATCACTACGTTCGATCAACTGAAGAGGGAGTTGGTTCGTTGGTTAGATGGGAAATACCATAAGGAAAAAAAATTAGAAGTATTGAGAGACTCGACAGTATCTTTGGTTGGGTGCGAATGAAAACTGATAAGGATGTTAGGGAAATGATGTTCGGACGAGATGACATCACTTTGATTGTTGTAATCAGTTAGAAATATTTTGTTTTCAGTTTGCTTATGTTGTAGTTACATCACTTATGTTTTCAGTTAAAAATATTCTGTAATCAGTAACAAAAACTTAATGATATATAAGAATTGAAGGTTACAAAAATCCAATGTTACAAAAAGATTATGACCCAGATGATGCTCCTCGATTGGGACAGTTGTTCTTATTGTGTCCAGGTTGAAGACAAATACTACATAGTCTTATCATTTTATCTATCGTATCCATTTCTGTCCTGATGCATGTGTTGTTTGGCCGTCCTTTTTTCTTTCTACGCATCTCGTCGTTGTGTCAAACTATGTCACCCTCGTATGGAGGTAAATATTCCTCCATTGGTAGCACCGAGAAGCTATTATTATAGACATTCATGATGGTGATGACCTTGTACACATCAGATAAATGGTTGTAAGCGTCCTGACGAGTATGTGTGCATGCTGCAATGACATGGGAGCAAGGAATGCGGAAGACTTGAAATTTTCCATAACCGCACCAACTTCTATTTAGTTTGACAGCATAGGTTAAATTTGGTCTCCCCTCGTTGTGGTCCATTGTTTCCTAAACGCTGAAATTTTGTCTATGACGGTCAAAGACTGTTACAACGTGTGTGCTAGCTTTGATGTTTTCCTCTTTCATGACTTTCATGCAACACTCACTGAATACTTTCCTAGACATTAACACCGCACTCCATCTTTCACCTCTGGTTGCGAATGTAGAAGTCAATCTATAATAGGTTGATTTGACCAAGGCGGTTATTGACAGATTTCTAATGCCTTTGAATACGCTGTTCATGCATTCCACAAGGTTTGTTGTCATGTGGCCCCATCGACAGTCTCCGTCAAATGCATTTGTCCACTGCTCTACTAGTATGTTATTCAGTCATCTTCCCGCATCTTCATTAGACAATCTAATCCCATCACGGTAATATTGAAATGACGATTGTGTTAGCGCATACCCAACATTCACCACCATTTTGCGAAGATTCTTATCTTTTATTGCACGCATGAAGTTTTGTGCAATATGTCTAATGTAATAGACACGGGTAGAAGGATAATCATGTCATCCGTTGTCATGGTTATTATAGGCACTCTCAATGACAGCATGTCTATCAGAAATCAAACATAGATTGGCTTGTGGAGCCACATATGTTATGAGATGTCGAAGAAAGAAACCCCAACCACCAACAATTTCACCTTCAACCAGAGCAAAGGCAATGAGAAATACATTGTTGTTGGCGTCTTGTGCAACCGTCATAAGCAAAGTACCCTCGTATTTGCTGTATAATCATGTTCCATCAATTTGAATAATAGATTTGTAGAATGCTAATCCAATTGACGTCTCCTTTGAAAAATTACACATGGGCGGCAATTGAATTGGCTGCACCATGTGCCCTAGCCAATCCAATTGGCGCATGCACTCTAAATTTAAGAGGAGACACCAATTGGATTGACGTCTCTTCCTAAAAATAGGGTAATTTGAGATTTTTTTTGAAAATAGAGTTATTTTGAGATTTATTTTGAAAAACTGAGTTATTTTTATAAAAAAATCTATAAAATATTTTCGTGAGATTGTTTTTGTTCAGAAATAATTTACCCTCCTGTGAACTAAAGAAAGGTATGAATCCTCTTTTTCACGTGAGTTAGGTTGATTACTATGTAAATTAAATTAAAAGATGTAAGAGTTGAGTGAATAGAGGAGAAAATAGTGGAACAAAATGTGAGAATTGGTTTTCTTCTCTCAAAAGCCCACGTACTGATTTCTTTTTCATAGACCCTTACTACCAATGGCTCTCATAATTACTACAACAACTACACACAAGTTACTTTTCCTTCTTATATTTAATTTGTTTAATTGTTTCTTTGATTTTATTTATTTTACACCAATAACTCACTACTAGTATATTATATATTACCACTATTACTACAATTATTATTATTATTATTATTATTATTTATTATTATTATTACTATTATTATTATTATTATTATTATTATTATTATCATTTATTATTATTATTATTACTATTATTATTATTATTATTATTATTATTATTAACCCACTCTTATAATAAATATTAATAATAAACTAGTTTCTCAATTAAATAAAAAAATTAAACATATTATAATTTTTGAATCTAAGACCAGACAATTAGAAGATTCTCATTTCAAAACCACAAAATAAATCAATAAAAATAAATTGTTTAATCATTTGATATTAAAAAAATAACTAAAGATTCTTAACAAAGCAATAATAAAAAAACTTAGGGGTGTTATAATGGTGTTGAATAGAGTTTTTTTAGGACGATTCCGAGAAATATCATAGTCGAAATGTTTTTGATTTGATGGTCTTACTTGTGAAGAGTCAATGTTTGGTGATGGTGAGAACTTTTCTTAGTAGCTTTGGAGGCTTTATGCATCAAGACCCATTTTTTTGTCTTCAATTTACATCTAGTTAGGTTGTGTTTTCCTATTTTGATTGAATTCTCAATTGACTCGTCCATCTCTAAATTAAATCCAACGAGCATTAGAATCTTCATAATCCGATAACCATCGGTGACCATGCACTTCCCTTCCTTCGTATTTTGATCATGTGGTAGATTACCCCACTAGACTATTTTGTTTTATCTTTATTGGTTAGTAGCAATATCATTACCACGTTGATTTTTGACACTTGCCCAAGATTGAGTTTCCTTGGGATGAGAATATTGGCTGTGACATAGTGGATAAGACAACATTAGGAGTCACATTTTTCACAAATGAGTTGAAATTTGTGACCGAAGGTTGTAACAATCATAAATGATTTAGAAGTATAGAGATAATCAAAATCATGAATTGATTTGGGAATCTCATAAGAGTATACCGAGTTGGAGCAGGGTATATAACAAATAATAATATTTTTTCCAAAGAAAGAGAAATTTCATGCTTATATCTTCTGTCTTAATAACCTCTTCTTCATAGTTGATATGAGTGGGAAACATCTACACCAGCTTTGGGAACATCTCTTATGATTTATTGTAGAAGAGATTCTTGAGATCACCTTGGACGAAGACGTTGAAAAACTCAAACTTTCCATAAACACTCTCATTCATATAATATGTTGGGATGAGATGTTTGTCAGCAAAATGTTGATAGAGCTTTTTCTCTTGTTATAAGGACGAAAAATCATCGCACATTTAGATTGGAGCAAATGAACTTGCGGAGGTGCATAGTCTTTTTGGTGCCGTTAGTGATGATGATAATAACAAGAGTAACACAAGAAGGAAATAAAGTAAAAAATGATATCAATAAGAGAGTATGACATGGATGCAAAGAAAAAAAACACGATTACTTATTTATAATTTTGTTTTAATCGATTAAAATGATTTTAGCTAATTGATGCAATGATAACAATCAATTTGATTGATTGATGGAGGTGGTGTGCATCTTTTAAAGATTTAATCAATTAAAATTATATGTTTAATCGATTAAAAGGCGCAAAATTTGAATTTCTAAACGCCTAATTGATTAACCCTTTAAGTTTAATCGATTAATAGGTGAGTTTTCAGCTTCATTGGTCTGCTTGGTCTTTAAATGGCTTAGGGCCTGAGTTATGCTTTTATCACCTCCTCCTTTTAGTTTTCATACCCCTTTTTTTGCTAAACACTTTATTTTTCAATAAATAGGTTAGTAGGAAAATAAACAAAATGATTATGCAATAATTTAGTATTTGTTAGAGGAATAACTGAAGTTTAACAACCTAATCCGGACGATACGAAAGCCGACAGACGAAATTGAGAAAACTTATAACTAGGCAAAAGTAATGACTCATCGAATAAAAATCTGGACTATGCGAAAGGCGACAAATTATTCGTCGATGATATGGGCGATGCGCTGAGAAAGCAGGTAGTGCCCAATTTTATCTATTTTCTATCATTTATGCAAAAATCTCGCAATAGATGTGAAAATGATCATATGATTGTGTTAGAAACATGAACTGTAACCCAGAGTCTTGTTTACCCTAATTTGGTACTTAAGTGATTTTTTCTGCTATTTCTATTTAATTACTTTTTCATTCAAGTTATTTACTAAAGAATCTCCCTTTGATTTCTCTAGATACACACCGGTTGGATAAGGATTCAATACTTAAACCATTGGTCCTTATGGTTTGATATCTATTTTATTACTTCACGATAGCCGTGCACTTGCGTATGCATTAAGTTTTTGGCGCCTTTATCGGGGACTAATTGCATTTGATATAGAATTTCTATTTGATCATCGTATAGACTTGAGTTTATTTTTCTGCTTTTTTTTGTTGTGTTTGTTTGTCGTGGTTCTCGCTGCCTTTGTATGCGAGGAACTCGTTTTGATTATTCTAATCTACTATCGTAGAGATTATGACAACTTTTTCTTTTATGTTGTTTCTTTTGTGGTATGCACGAGGTCTGTCTAAAATATGTTCAATTATGTGAACAATAACCCTAAAGACTTTTATCCCAATACCTATAATCCAGGGTGGATGGCTCACCAAAATATTTACTATGATAACCAATCCCATTATTTTGAGGAACCACAAAATTTACAGCAATCCAACCTTGAAATGTTAATGGAGAATTTTATTGAGACACAAACTCACTCTAACCTGGAATCTATGATGGAGAGTTTTGCAATAACACAAAGTCTCCTGAATGAAAAGTTTAGAAATCAAACCTCCTCACCAATGAGGCAATTAGGTAGTTGAACACTAAGATTGACAACGTTATCACCCATACCAAAATGTTGGAGACTCAAATCTCCCAAGTAGTATAATAATAAGCTGATTCTTTTGTCCATCCCGAAATATTTATGGGGCAACCTGAGCAAAACCCCATGGGACGTGAATGTTGTAACAACCAAAAGTGAAAAACAAGTTGAAATTCATAGGGATAATGATAAAAAGGTTGATAGGAGTTCTAGTGAGAAAAATGTAGAGAGTGAGAAAAACCTATCGACACCATCCGAAAAGGAAGTAGTCAAAGAGGTAGAGAAGGAAACGCATTATGTTGCTCCTACTCCCTACAAGCCACCAAATCCTTTTCCGTATATATTTTTGGAAGCTAAGGTAGGTACCCAATCCAATAGGTATGTGGAGATAGTGGAAAAGATCCTTACCAATGCACCATTAACCGAGGTCCTGTCTAAATATAGAATATTAGAGGACCATGAAATTGGAAAAATTATTAATGTTAAGATGGGAATGTTCAACTTTGAGGTGGGGAATAAAAGGATTAAATTAAAACCCGAAAAGTTGATACTTAGGATAGAACCTGAACCGCCCTCACATGTTCAAAAGTATGAATCACCCCATAGAAAGAAGAATAATAAAAATAGTGGATATGAGAGATGACTTGATAAATGGGCATGGACAGATAATACTATGGAGAGTGAGGTTGAGGAATCATTTTTGAAAGAGCCACCATGAGTTCTTGCACTCATCGCCGGTCAAGCTCAACGATCTTAAACAAAGCGCTTCGTGGGAGGCAACCCACGATTTTTCGCACTAATTTGTTTCCTTTTCTTTGTTTCTTTTTAGTAAATTAAAAGCTCATATAATGAAGCCGTATAATTTCTAAATTGGTGAAAAAAATTGAGAAAAACTAATCGAGGAATTGCCCGGAAGAAAATCCCAAAAGCCTAAGAAACCACAAAAATTCCATAGAAAGCCAGTTGCATGTTACGGGCACATGTATCCATTTCTAAGAGTCGTAGCAGGCCCACCATCCAAACCCTAAATCCAACCCACATTAACCTTGGGAAGCATCGCCCTACTACGGGCATCCGTAACACGCGCTACGGGCTGTATCAGGGCATGCAGAGGGAGATTCAAATTTTCAAATCTTTTCCAATTTCAAATCTCCTTGGGACCCCACACACACCTCTTAATACACCAATCATCATACATTTAATTCCTTTTAAATACCCCAAATCTGAACTTTAACCCGTCATTACCTCACCTTTTCTCTTTCCAAATCTCTCATTCATCTTCATTATTCTCCCAAATTTTTATCCAAACCTCCATTACAAAGCTTCCACCTTTAGCCTTTTATTAACCATAACCATCATACCATCTTTGCAAAACCTTACCCATTAACCATCCCAAGCATACTTCCGGGAACAAATAAAGAAAACTCATCACTCCAAATTTTCTCAAAAAGTTTCATTCATCAATGGCACCGAAAAGAGCCGATAAAGGAAAGCTAGTGGTAGAGTCCTCAAGACCTTGAAATAGGGGAAACACTCTTTTGTTAAATCCTTATAATATTATCTTCGAGGATTACTCACAAGCACAAATGTACTCAACGCTCATCAAGCGGAGGATCACTCCGTCGATGTATGTTTATGAAACCACCCTTACTACTTTTGGTTTGAAAGTGGAACTAGATAAGATGTTCCATTCGACATGGTTGCTAGAATTCATGCAAAAATAATCCCCTACATTTGAGAAAATTACTCTTAAGTTCCTTAGTGCCTTATATTTCAAGTTGCAAATGAAGTATATAGATGGAATGAGGTACTATTACGGTACTCTCAAATTCTGGTTGTTTAATCAAAATCATGAGCTTAATGTAGAAGAATTAAGGCACATCCTCCAATTTCCCATCCATGGACCGAGTGATGTGCCAAAAGAGTTTGATGCCACTAGCTTTTGGTGTGCTATTTTCGGTGATTCCTACTACACCGTCACATGGCCAATGTATCCCTAATTCAAAACCCATGCTTTCGATACGCGCAAAAGGCATTTACCCACACCTTATTCAGAAGGGGTGATAATATCGAAGTTGCTACTCAAATAAAGTTATTTTTTATGCATTACATGACAAATAATGGAGTTGTTAATGCCATCGCCTTTGCGGCGAATCATTTGGGCAAGGTATCTCATACGGCTACTGGAGACATTTTGGTAGGGGGTATGATTACCCAAATCGCTGAATACCTTGGTTTTGAATTTAACTTGATCGAGGATGTTGTTGTTGAAGGAAATAATAAGATTTACATGGAATCCCTTGTTCACCAAGGAATGATTTATATATATGTGAACACTTTTACGATGATGGTAAGAAACAACTTCGTTCTTGACTTGCCCAATCCAAAGAAGGAAAGAATTGACATTTTGAGTAATTGGATTTATCAAGCGGGGGCACCCTCTCCGGATACCACATTCGAGAGTGAGATTGAACCCAAAAATTCTAACCATCATGTAGGTACTGCTATGGAGGAGGATGTTGTCCCTTCACCTTCACGTTCCACCTAACACGAAGCAGACACTTTGAATTCTTATTACAATAGGTGGGATTGGGTTCAATCGGAGATCCAAGGGATGAGAATGGAGAAAAATAGGCAATGAGTGGTCTTGGATGATGTCTAAGTTATGACGCAACAACTTATGTTGCGGTTCCTTCCTCCAGAATAAGTTATTGTGAGTTCTGCTCCCTCTTTCTTGAGCTTAAACATTGAGGATAATGTTTGGTTCAAGTTTTTTTTTTGGGTATCTATTTGTTTTTATGTCATTTTTATTTCTTAAAATTGTATGCTTTTGTTTCTTCCTAGTTTTTAATAATTTTCTAGTTTGATTGATGCATTAAGACCATATTCTCATACTATTTCTTGATACTAAGACTATGCCATATTTTTATGACAAGCTTGGGTTGTAGGGAAGATGAGAAAGTATATAGAGTTTGAGGAAAGAAAGGCTATGACTACGGACATTGGGAAATATTGAAAACTTAGGTATGACCCAAACACCCTAAGTCCCCCGATGTAAGGATGCGAGTCCAATATGTAGATAGTACTCGACTCTGAGAAGTATTTCCTAATTAGTTTATATTGACGGTCTGACATAATTAAAAGACTTGCATGTATGTATAATTGGTTGAGAAATAGATAATTTGGGCACCAAAATGATGAAAAGTCAATAAAGATAACTAGACCTTCTAAGTTGGGCAACTCTTACCCGATTATTTAGCCTAACGACGATTGATTATAAAATGTCGTGTCCCAAAGTGGACCAATATACACCAAAGTGCGTAAAATCATCGAAAAATAAAAAAATAAATAAAAAGGTGTCTAGAAAAAAAATCTCGATTGATCTTGTGCATGTGAGGTAATAAATAATTGCAAATGCTTTAATATGATTGTCTGAATGAAAGGGGAAGAAATTCAAAAAAGATACTTAAGCCCAAAGCAAAGTTGGAGTGATGTCTGAAAGGGAGACTTAGGTTCGTGGTTTTACCGCAATTAGTGTTCTTGAATTACCTTCCTTAACGAATGATTACCAAGAGAACTAGACCTAGCCGATCAGAACAAAGACTGACGTATGAGTACCATTGATCATGTTTCTGTATGCTTTATCATGATATGATCGCTTGATTCGAAAACTCATGAATGTAAGCTTTATTGCTTTAGGGCAAACAATAATCTAAGTTTGAGGGAGTTTGATAAGTGGTATTTGCATAATTATTTCTAGTAGTTTCCTTTAGTAATTTACTGCATTTTATTCTATTTCCTTTCATTTGTCATGTTTTATGCGTTGGTTCATGTTTTATTATGAATTTCAGGGTCTAATGAGCATCTAAGCAAAGAGGGACCAAAGGCAAGAGAAACAAAGCGAAATCAATAAATTTGACAACTTTTCTGAGACAAAGTAAGAGGGCTGCTAGGAGCACCTGTAACAGCTATTACGAGTACCTGTAGCAGTTGCTACGAACCGTAGCAGCATGGAACCTAAACTCTATCTTTTGAAGCTTTGCAAGGCAAAAAGGCAGTGGCCTGCTACGACCACCCATAACAGTTATTACATACTGTAGTAGGGAGGCGAGAGAAAACTCCAATTTTATTTTGTTTCATTAAACGAGATTATCTCCTCTTAACTGTGGCTCTTAGGCTTGATTGAATATGAATCAAATATGATCTTTTTACATTGAACCAGGGATATTTGACACTTTTGTTTCCCCCTATAAAACTCATAGCCTATTATGGGTTTAGGGCAACCAAGTTTTCTATTTTTAATTTTAGATTCTAAAGTTTATATTTTTCCATTATCTTTATAACTCAAGTCTCTAAGGGAGCGATTTGTAGAACAAGTTTATAATTCAATTCAGGTTTTCTATTCATTCTCTTATATTGTTCACCTTTTTTGTTTGGTTGATATGAGTTTAAAGATGAATATCTCTGTGGTTGTTTTCACCCTCACCACGAGTGAGTAGTTTCATAGGGACTAGGGGTTATGTGGATTGTTTCATGACCTACCATATGATCTGTTACTATTGCTTGTGAGAATTTTAATTAAACTTATTTTATAATCTAAGTGCATGCATTCCAAATTTGTTACTAAAGTAAGTGGTTCTCAGGTATTGATTGTGGTCTGAAAGGATATGTGTCGATATCGGAGCACAAATTTTTAAACAATCTGATTCGAGCGATGCAAAATCCGACTGAAGAATTTAAGAAAACATATAGCTAGGCAAAATTAATGACTCATAAAATAATAATCCAAATGATGCGAAAGTCGACAAATTATTCGCTGATGATAGGGGCAATGCATTGACGTAAGTAGATAGGGCCCAATTTTATCTATTTTCTATAATTTATGCAAAAAAATCGCAATAGATGTGACAAGAATCATATGATTGTGTTAGAAACATGAACTGTAACCCTCGGGTCATGTTTGCCCTAATTTGGTACTTAAGTGATTTTTCTTCAATTTCTATTTAATTGCTTTTTCATTCAAGTTGTCTACTAAAGACTCTCATTTGATTTCTCTAAATATACACCGATTAAATAGGGATTCAATACTTAAGCCATTTGTCCATGTGGTTCAATATCTATTTTATTACTTTGCGACAGCCGTGTACTTGCGGTTGCATCACCATATGCGTAAAAAATGTCCAGATGTAACATTCCTATATAGATGATTATGTTGGTTTTCTTCAGTTCATCTTTTCGTCAGTTTTTTATTTATTAAAAGGAGGGCCGAAGCTCAGCAAACAAAACAAATTACACCAAAGTCAAATGGGAAATAGACAAGCCTAACAAATCACTTTCCAACAAGTGATTCATAAAAGATGGGCAAACATCAAAAGTACGCATGCCTTCAGGTTGGCTTAAACCACTCTTCGCAAGAGCATCTTCACATAAGTTGGCTTCGCGGTAAGAATGCCTAACTATGATTTTGACTTCCTGCTCCATATAAAACATGATTTTAGAAATCAAGTTTCTCCCCGTATTATTGTGTGCATCCTTTGCATTAATATCCTCGACTACTTGGAGAGAATCCACACCAATCTCAATAGATTTGAACCCCAAATTAAGTGTAAGCCGCACTCATTCAAAAACTCCCTATAATTCTGCTATGTAGGAACTACAAATACCCATTCTCTTTGCAAAATGACCTAACCATTCCCTTGTATTTCCTCTAATTAAACCCCTATAACTCACATTACTTGCTATTTCTCTAACTCCACCAGAGTTAAGCTTGACCCATCCTTCCTGAGGGGGCTCCCAACGAATAAAGTTCAAACTTTAAGGGTGGTTCATGATAATCCTCGAAACATTCCGCGATTTTTTATACTCCTACATCAAGTTTGAGATGTGTGTTAAGGGACAAAGAGGCCTAACAAAGGTTTCCTCATGAATTTCCTTGGTGTGCCAATTTCAGATGCTATGACAAGCAGTTGCCCAAAAGGCATCCCAACTTTCACTACATCACCAACCTAGGTTGTTCAACATATTAAGCTTCATCCACTAATTAAGGTCTCCATCAAAGAAGTTAGTTCTCTTATTCGTATGAACTCCTGCTGGCCAAATAGGCATTACAATGAGACAATCGTGAAGCACATGAATAATATCTTCTTCTACATCTCCACATAAACTACACATTGCACTTCCAATGCCCATCCAATTTTTTTTCCAATTTGTTAACAACCCATCACACCAGAGTAGGCAGACAAAACATCAAACTCTTTCCGTAGTCTGCAGTCTCTAAATATTTTGCCAGTACCCATCCCAACTAACGTTTACATCATCAACAAGGGTTTTGTATCCATTTTCATTAGAAACACATTGTTATCATCACCAATAACAATTTGCGCGTTTGGCCCAACTTCAGTGCACAACGACGTCATACCCTCCATTCTACCCATAATGTTTTGGAGAAGCCAATGGTTTAGAATATCCCAGTACCATTCTCCATTGATATCCAAAAGATCTGCAACCTTGGCCTCCCTAAGATGAGTCAGGATTTCAAGATCCAAATCAACAACTCTGATGTTAGGAGCAATCCATCTCGTATCCCAAGCATCCAATGACCTGCCATTACCAAGTAACCAACCACAACTATCTTTAGTCCTGGGGCAAAGCCCTGCAATACTCTTCTAGAAACTTGAGTAAGTCAGTTTCACGCTTAAAATCATGTTGTTGACACCATAACCATACTTCCCCCCGCAGAACCGCACTCCACAAGTCATTATTATTAGTATGAAGATTCCAACCTAGTTTCAAAATGCATACATGGTTCATTACATTGAGGTCCCTCAAACCAATACCACCTCCAGCTTTTGGTTTCGTAATATTACTCCATTTCACAGCATGGAATCTCCTTTCACTTCCTATCTCACCCCCATATAAATTTTCTTTGGATGTTATGAATTTCATTAATGCACTGTTTAGAAACTATAATAGTCATCATTGGGTAAATTAGGAGAGCCTCAATAACACTTTTGGCAAGTGTTACACAGTCAACAAAAGCAAGGTGCTTACCTTTCAACATGGTTAACTTCACTCCGACTTGATCGATGATGTATTTGTAGACCTCTTTTTTTGGAGCTTTGCCAATTAAAGGGACTCCTAAGTATTTGCCTAATAAGCTAGTATTGCTGAATCCCGACATCTACACCAGTTGATCACACCTAATAAGTTAGTCTCGCTGCCGACCTTGAAAGCTTTCCCCTCTCCAACATTAACGTTATGAGAAATAAGATGAGAAACACAAAAATATAAGGGGAAATAAGGTCCTCTTATCGAATACCCCCGCTTGGTCGAAAATAATTCGAAGTAGAACCATTCTATTTGATGATGGTTTCGATCTTTTAGTCATGTTTTTAGTTATTTAATGTAATGTCTTTTAATGTATTTGGAGCAAACAATAAGGAATATACTAGTTAAAATTAAAATCTTCCAATTACAGACATACATACATGTTTTGAAATAAGTATTATAAAATTCCATTACGGATCTAAACAAACACTCATTTTCTTCTTATACTCATAAAACACAGTAACCTATAATATGTTTAAAAAAACTATCTCCTAAGTCAAAAGAATAACATTTATTCACAATAAACTATTTATGAAAAATCAACACACAAATCATTGAATTTTCATCGGACGAGAGTCTACTACCTAAGACAACCCGCAACCAATAAATGTATAAATGTCACCGGTGATTAAAAAGTGTATTAAATTAAATAAATAGTATAATTATATTAAATAATTATTAAATCATTCTATAATACAAAAACTATTAAAAAAATAAAGATATTTTATTAATAAAATATTACAATTATAATTATATAAATTAAAAAACTAATTAAAAACATAAAAAAAAAAAAAAAAAAAAAAAAATAAAAAAAAATAAAAAAATAGTACCTTAGTCCAAGAATAAAAAGCTCTTAAGATACCCTGGACTATTTAATGGTTGGGGATATATTAAAAGTGAGTCATATTAGAATATTTTTTTTAATGTGGGGCAGATTGGGTATTTCATTCTAGATTTGGGACAAGGCAGGCAAAAAGTCTACCTTGATATCCATCGGATCAATCACAGATGAATGGTCACGATCTTCCTTTGGGACAGAGCTCGTTCTGTGATTATAAATACGCCCTATTGCTCCCTGTTTTACATAATTTAGGGTTACGTCTGATTGATACATAGATCTGAAGTTTCAAGCATAGTTCTTCATTTTCTTGTTTTTCGATTTTCAAATTTCTCAAAAGCAGCTTCGTTTTGTTTGAATTTTATCTTATATTTCTTCATCATGTTTTGATTTTTTTTAGTGTTATTTTGACTATGAAAGCTACATTGTACCGAGAAAAGGGTGGTAACATAATCCAGTACCCTTGATCTTGAATTTGCCATTGCGGCTGTAGCTAAATTAAATCGAAGAAGCTTACTGGCCGGTTATTGTGAGATCTGTTTGGGTTTCTGTCAATAAATCTGCTTACCGAGTTTCTCACATTTTCTGTATTTTTGCAAGTTCTATGCTTATTATATTTTAATTTGTTTTGGGTTTTAATTTGAGAAAGGGAGAAGAAGGAACGAAGCTTTTGTATTAGCTTTTTTCGAAGACCTTTCTCTTACATTGAACCAATTTTGTTTTTCAAAAGGGTAATTTTCCAAGCAGATTGCTTCGATTTATAGCACCTTGCGTCTAATGTTGCCTACATATAAACTTTTTCTATATTTTTATTCATTTGTTATCTGAATATTCAAAAGAGTAATATTTTTATTCATTTGTTATAGCAGCTTGCGTCTAATGTTCCATAACTTTTTTATTTTCAGATTTTTTTTTGTTTTTATTTTTCGAAATAATTTTTTTTAATAATTTTTTTTTTTGATTTTTTTTTAAATTTCAAAGAAAAAATATTTTGAAGACTCATAATATTTGTTTTAAGTATTTAAAATATTTTATAATTTAGATTAATTTCAAATTGAATTTTGTGATAATTGGATTGAGTTATAAATTATAATTATATAAATGGCTACTCTTCGCAAAAAGAAGAGATGCAGGTCATGAACATCCCTATTATTCGAATCATGAACATCCCTATTATTCGAATTGATATATGCTATGAAAGTAAAATTCTATTAAGTTATCTTAGTTCGGATTATTATTCATATTGGTTAGAAGAAGCAAAACAAGTGCAAAATTGTAAAAGTTGGAATTGTACCTTTTAAATATGTAAGTGTAAGGGGACCGGATTTAATTATCCTTTGAACAATGAGTATGGAGAATTCGTAAGAAACATAGTTTATGGGTCAAGGTCTTTTAAGTAATAAGACAAATGGTAGTGTGAATTGAGAGGATCGATTGGGCTTAACATGGTGGTAGGATATAAAAAATTAGAGAATGGGGTTTGAGGTTTTGGATTATGTCGGTTTTTTAAAAATCTCATGAAACTTGGAAATAAAATAATCGGATTTAATTATCCCTTTGATCAATGGATTTTTGAATCCAGTTGGGTGCTTAGCAATTGAGATAGAGTTATAGTTTGGTTTTGTTCCAAATCTATTAAGTTAGGTTAGTTTTTTTGATTTGTAGAGGGAATTTTTGAGGGAATTTTTTAATGCATCATATATATTTTTTATTCAAACGTATCAAATTTTTAATTAATGTTAAAATATTTTATAGATGCATTTTCGTTTATTTTGTAGAGATGTATCTTTGTAATTTATCATAATAGAATATTACTTATTGTATGGTGATTTTGTGTATTTAGATGAAGATTTAAATTTTATAATTCATATGTAAAAAATGATGTATACAACTCAATATGGTTTAAATGTCATATATATATATATATATATATATATATATATATATATATATATATATATATATATATATGACATTTGAACCATATTGAGTTGTATACATCATTTTTTACATATGAATTATAAAATTTAAATCTTCATCTAAATACACAAAATCACCATACAATAAGTAATATTCTATTATGATAAATTACAAAGATACATCTCTACAAAATAAACGAAGATGCATCTATGAAATATTTTAACATTAATTAAAAATTTGATAAGTATCTCTGGTGCTGAATAAGTGAAACTTGACGCTTGCATGAGGAGAAGCACAAACCTATAAGTAGATGTCTCTGCATAGCCCGAGGGAACGTGAGCCTCAAAAACCTAACTCTTCTCCCACCGTACTGATGCATGCTGTGCAACCATCCCATGCCTCAGTCTATCATGTCTATCAAACAATTAGTGCAAACAAGTAACACTACAAATAAGAAAAAAAACACAAAATTCTAGAGATACATCTCCGGTTACTGGGAAAATTAAACATCGAAAAATTTCAAAGACGCATCTCCAGAATTTTCTGCAACACAGACCGCGTCAATGGCGCCAATGTGCACATGGAATCACAAAAAGAAAAGTTTTGGTCATTCTTTTCAGCCAACAAACATGTTTTACACTATGTCTAAACTATCATTCATGCAATTTCTACTCATTTTCAACCTTAATCATCAACTTCTACTCATTTACATAAAAACTCAAATTTTGTTCAAAACATCAAAAAACTTACAAATTTCAACTTTACTTTAGTGTTGGATGATGTTAATTATTGAGCTTTGTTGTTTGATTTTGGTCTTGTTGATGAGAATAAATTTGAGAGTTTAAAGTGTTTTTGAGAAATATGAGAAATGAGGAAGAGAAAGGGTTCTGACGCAATTTAAAGTCCAATATATTTCGAATATATCTCCAAAATATTTTTAACGTTAACTGAAACTTTAGTGTATTCAGAAATATATCTCTAAAGTTTAAAGACTTTAGTGTATTTAGAAATATATCTCTAAAGTTTAAAGATATTTAAATATTTTAAAAAAAAAGAATAAAAGATATATTAAAAAATTGTGAAGTTGTTTTTGCAAGTACTGTTGTTTGATATGGGGAAAATAAAAACATGCAAAGTGTATTTCTTTGGCATACTACTTTGATTATATATTTTTATTGGCTTTCCAAAAAAATCTACCGTTCAACATCTCAATACAATTTGAAACACCTAAAACTCACCTATTATAATCTAGGCATAAAATTGGGCTTGAAACTTCAATGATTAAAGCTAAATCATAAAATCATAACATTAAATTAAATTATAAAATACAATTTTAAAGGTAAGTTAAAATGTATAAAAAAAGTGATTATTTATATCAACAAAAAATTTTTAAATACCAATTGTGAAAATATGATGTTTCGGCTTGACCAAAATAGTTCTATATCATTTGTGAATTGAAATGAAAGGATAAAGCCACACTTTTCAATTTAATTATATATTTTCTCTAGAGTTTTTATATTCAGAACAGACAATATTCTCTAGATGCAATTGCACATATTTAAGATCAATCTGAATATTGGTGCTAAAAAAGGAAGTCGCATAAATTGTTTGACTCATTCCGTACTAGTGTGACTGTATAGATTGCGTTGTAATAGATAAATTGCTTCCATGATCGACCTTTCAAGCATAAATCCAAATTGATTTTTAGAGACTTGAGTCTCTTTTCTTAATCTGTTTTCAAACACTCTTTTCCATAACTTAGTATGACTCATAAGCTTAATCCCCTATAATTTGCATAATTTTGTATTTCCCCGTTGTTCTTATTGATGGGAACTAAGGTGCTTCTTCTCCATTCCTCCGATATGTGCTTTGACCTCATAATTTGATTAAAGAGTTTGGTGAGCCACTAAATACATCTATATCCAATAATTTTCCGCATATTGATAGGTATGTTATCTGGTCCAAACGCCTTAGTATTACTCATTCTTTTCAACACTTCCTTTACCTCTTGTTCTGGATTCGACAATTGTAATTATAGTTTTGATCTACTTCTCTAATATCGAGTCTGCTAGAGTCCGATGCGATATCATATGATTTTTTAAATAGGTTATAGAAATACGTCTTCCACCTATCCTTTATATCTTTTTCCTGAACCAAGACCTTGTCTTCTTCATGTTTAACACACTTCACTTGATCCAAATATCTAGTCTTTATTTATCTTCCATTAACAAGCCTTTATATATATTTTTTCCCTCCTTGGTTCCTAAAGATTGGTATAATCCGTCAAAAGTTTGGTTTCTTGCTTCACTCAATGCCTTTTTGGTCTCATTCTTAGCTTTCTCGTACTGTCCCCATGTTTTGGCATTTTCACACATAGACCAAAATTTAAAACAATCCTTTTTTACTCTAATTTTACTCTGGAAACTTTCATTCTAGCATCATAATTCTTCATCCTATGTCCAAAACCTCCTGATTCACCTAACGTATCTTTACCCATTTTTCTAATCTCTTGGGCCATCTTATTCCACATATAATTTGCATTTCCTTGTTGTTGTCCAAATCCCCTCCAAGATCCTGTGTAGGAAAATTCCTTATTTTCACCTAACAAATGCCACCACGATGCTACCATATGACTTATTCTATTTGTTCTTCCCTTAATTTTTACATCCATAACCAAAATTCTAGGTAGGGTAGTTACGCTCTCTCCCGTGATAACTTTACATCCCAAGCAAATCTTTCCATCGAAGCTCTTGATAAGAAAGAAATCTATTTGAGAACATGTCCCCCACTTTTATATGTGATAAGATGTTCATATCTTTTCCCAAACCATGTATTTGCTATAGTAAGATCTAAAGCAGACAAAAACTCAAAGTTGGATTCACCCTCCGCATTCACCTCCCCTATGTCAAACCTCTACGCACACTCTTAAAACCTCTTGCTACGCTACCTACATATCCATTAAGATCCCCTCCTAGGAACAACTTCTCTCATTGGGGTATATCCTGAAGTAAACCTTCTAAATCCTCCCAAAATTTTACCTTAAAGTGTTATGCTAACCCAACCTAAGGTGTGTAAGCACTAATAACATTAAATATGTCTTATTTCACTATAAATTTCAAGGCTATAATTCGATCTCCTACTATTTTCACATCCACAATATCCTTCTTCCCCTTCTTTTCAACAATAATCCCACACCATTTTTCGATCTAACTTTTCCGGTGTACCAAAACTTAAATCCCGAGTTGTCAAATTCTTTCGCTTTTTCACATGTCCACTTAGTTTCCTGTAGACACATAAAATTGATCTTTCTCCTAACTATAACATCCATTATTTCCATAGATTTTTCCGTAAGTGTGCCTATATTCCATGACCCAAAATGAATCCTCCTCTTATGAACTAACTTCTTTACCCACATCCGTTCACGAAAATGTGGCAACCATTGCTTGTTTTTCACTACACCCGAATGAAGACGCAACCATCCATTACTCTTTTGACACTGTACTCGATCCATACAACACGTTTCTTACGAACAACAACTTAGCATTCACATTATTTCATAATTGATCCATGTCATAAAGATTCGACAAAGTTTCACCTATAATTTACATATTGAATAAAAGTGTTTAAGTTGAGATAGTATTTGAGAGAGAAATATGACAAATGTATATTAGACACATAATTAATCATTCAAATGTGGACTTACCATACAATATCAATGTCGGGTAACAATTGGATATTTAGGGGTATACACGAGTTGAGTTGGACTGAGTTTGGCCTAACCTGTTACCCAACCCGTTTAAACTTTAATGGGCTGAATGCGTCGTCTAACCCACAATTTCATTGTTAAAATTGACTCGAACTGACTCGTTCATTTATGGGTTAGGTTCGCAAGTTGTGTTTTAAATCAAACTATTTTTTTAATGATTTTTTATTTAATTTAATTTTTTTAAAACACAATTCAATACAATTACACTCATCTAGTAGAAGAGATGGATTCACATGATCAAGTTATGGGAGTAAAGGTCAGAATGGTTGTTATAACTCAAGAAGCATGATCATTTCATTGTTGAATGTCCTGATCTCCAAAAAGATAAAAGCATAAAGGAAAGCTTCCAGAAGAATAAATTCAGAAGCAAGTTCAATAAAATTCTCATGGAAACATGGGAAGAACTTGATAATGAAGGAGAAGATGAAGAAGCCAATCTTGCTTTAATGCCCTCAACTTTTTTAGACTCAGAGTCTGAAGCTGGTTCTGACTCAGATTTAGAAGACACATAACATGTATTTTCTAAACTCTCTAAATCTTATTTGAGTATTCAGTGTCATGATATAACGGAAATTTGCCAGCAGAAAGTCATACATATGAAAACATTAAAGAAGCAATATTATCTTTTAAAAGATGAGCTAAATCTTTCTAAAGAAAAACTTGAAAAATAATAAATTGCTTCAACAAAAGGTTGTTTGACAAACATTTGGATGAAAATGAATTAGTTCTTCAAAATTTCATTATGTCTGGATGTGAAAGAACCAAATTTTCTTCAATGATCTATGAAGTAAGTAATAGAAAAGGAGAGGGTCTTGGTTATCATCATAAACCTTACAATCCAAGGACTAATATTTTCATGAAACCATCAAACCCTTCTTCTTCAAGCACTGCTCAAAAGGGTCAGAATGCTTACTTTATACCTACTGCTGAAACTGGTAGAATTCTGAACTAATCAGAACCTATGATAAATAACTCTCAAGTTCTGAAGGATTCAAGATCTCAGACTCAAGGGTCAAAATTTCTAATTAAATTAGAACCTAAAACTCTCAAGTCAAAGGTCTTAAAGAACTAAAAACTCAAAGTTGTTATATCTAAAGTTCCTAGAGGTTCAGAAGTCAAGGTCAACACTTATCCTAGACAAAATCTTAACAGACAAAAAGTATGGAATGAGTCTAAACCATACTATAAGGCTAATGTACAAATCAAGAGAAATCCCTATAAAAATAACCTCATAGGACCTATAAAACTATGGGTACCAAATAATGAGATTGTTTTTGTTGCAGATATGCTTAAAAAAAGCAACAACTGCTCCAAGACAGTGGTTGCTTACAACCTTCAACAAGAAGAAGACCTACATCCCAAATCCTAACTATGAAGGAGGAAAGATATGTGAAATCTGGAAGAAACCGGTAAGACAAGATTAGTGGTATTGGGAAGACTGGAAGTCTCAGATGATGAACTGGTGCTTCGGACTCTTGGCTATGTGTCGCATCCGCGAAAAACAACCGGCGAGGCTGAAATAAAAAAAAACACAGAGCCGCCACTGCGCGTTATTTATCCCAAGATAGGGAAAGGAAACGCTCAGAGAAACCTGGAAAGGAAATGGTCTCGCGACCAAAGAGAAAGGGTAAGGGAGTCGGTTACGCAAGGGGAAGGTATTAGCACCCCTCACGTCCGTCGTACTCGACGGGATCCACGTTCTAAGAAAAGAAAAGGTTGCTAAAACACCACACACACACGCACCGAAGACAACACAGATGGGGTTAAGGGGGAGAGAGCTCGATAGGACGTCGCATCCTATGCCTACGTATCTCGTCTGGAACGAGAATCAGAGCTGCCGTAGTTCGGCTCACGCACGCCAAACAAGCAAATAAACACACCGGCAAACATGGAGCCTGAATGCCAATCACTGGGCTTACATCAGCATCCGAACCAAAACGCACACAAAGAGGCAAACGTGGAGCCCGACTGCCAATCACTGAACTTACGTCAGCATCCGAACCAAACACACAATCAGATAACAGGCAAACACACACAAAAAGAAAAAAAAGTGCCCGGAGAGACCTCGCACGGTCTCCTGCCTACATACCTCGTCTGGAACAAGGATCAGGGCGATGTAGTTCCCCCTAAAGGGAAAGAAATTCTAGCCAGAAACCAGGGGAAGACACACTACCAGGGAGCTGTACTCGAGCCTAGTGTTGTCATGCATCATTGCCCTACGTTCAGGTTTCTACCTACTTGCACAACAGCAAGCTAATCCTATCCAGGAAGAAAGCAAGCATACAAGCATACAAGCACCAACAGATCAAACAAGCATTTCAAGCAAGTATTCACATAGCACACACTATAGCCAATCAAGTGGGCTCAAACAATGGGTTTGACTGCCGAAGCAAGTCATCTGTACATGGGTAGTATTCGCTCTTAACCTTGCCATTGCGAGGCTAAGATGAAGCAGATGAAAGGTGAGTGAAGATTATACTTCACAGCTCTTATCCCTGATCAGGGAGAGCTTCAGACAAAGGAGCGTGGGTCCAGAATGGAGGGACCCTTCTACGCTCAAGACTCTGACTCGATTGTGCAACAGCACAAGATCTTGGGTTTGTGTCCCAATGCATCAACACACAGCCGTGTGAGCAGAGGGACGACTCAACAGAATAGTGGGGGATAGATTGCATATCCCTTTGATCCACCAATTGCCTCATAGAGGTCTTTACCTGCTTGGGCACAAATGTAAACAACCACAAACATCGCCTCTTAAGGAGGACTTCAGACAGTTGCCTGGCCAAGTAACAGGCCAGGTCTTCCAGACTACATGAAGAATAGAAGTCCTACCTCAAGTGGTTTAAAAACCAAGCAGCAGCAAGCAAGTTCTTAAAGAACTGTAAGCGACTAAATGTACCTGAAATCAATCAAGTATCATCAGTACTCAGACAAACCAACAATAAACAGCAAAAGTCAATCTATACAGACAACACAAGTTAATGCACACAAGTGCAAGCTATAAGCTCAAGCTCAAGCATCAATCCCTACAAAACAAAGTCATGTTAGTTCATAAACATCAACCAAACTCAATTCAAATTGCCTTGAAGCAATCTCCTTAAGCATTGTGCATTTCATCCTGAAAATCCACACCAAATGTGAGAAACTAGACCACTAGGCCAAGCCTAGGGTCCAAAAGGGAGAAAAAAAATCTAAACAGCAAGCCAAACCAATCCAAAATCAAATTAAAACCATTCAAAAGCAAATGCAATTGGTCCCATGCTTATACCATTCACCAATATCAATTCATGCACAATATACCACAAACTAGGTCAAATACAACACCAAAAGTCCAAACAGAATGACTTCAATCAAAGGCATACCAAAACAATTCCAAAAATCCTCAAATAATTCACACCTAAACAGGACACAATCAACAAGTAGCATGTCAATTTTCAGCTCAATTGGACAAAAGAAAGTAGGTCAATGAAAATAAAAAAGTCCAGACACAATTATGTAAGCCAATTCAAGACATCCAAACAAGCATCCATTTCAATAATTCATAAAACAGTGACAACAATTAAGAAATGAATGGGACCAAAACTATGATGTCCTATAATGTGTCTACAATCCACATATCAAATTTCATCTTCATCCAAAACCATATGAGAATTTCACAGAAGATATGCCAACATGTATCACACAATGTCACCAAATGAGCATACAGTGAAGAAAATTATCAATCAAATTGAAAACTCCATCAAAAATTCCAGCAAAAATCACATGTTATCTTGACACATCAATGATCATTCATGCAAAAAATTGGCTCAATCCAACAATCCTAGGTCATGCAAATAAATTCAGAAAGTTGACCTAGCTTGGTGTGACACAAATTGTCACACCTTACTTCAAAAAATTATATCTAATCAACCAAGTATCCAAAAATCATAAACTTTACATGGAAATCACCATCAACATGTCCAGAATAAGCATAAAAATTTTCATTCATTTCTTTGGAAGTATGAGCATTTCATGATAGATATGGTGAAACATACAAAATATACACACAAGTCAAAGATCAATAGGCTAAGTCAAAATTTCTCCAAGCACAACTTATGGTATCATGCCTATAAAATTCTAGACAAAATTTGGGATCTATCAAAAAAACTCTCACTAATTTTGGACTAATAATTAATTTTCTATGATTTTTTTAAGTTTTGTTAATTTTTGAAATAATTATTTAAGTGTTTTGATTAATTAAATGAATTCAGTGGCAATCTCGTAATATCCGCTCCCAGGGACCAAAACGCCGCGTTTTAATAATCCAATGTCAGCACGCGATTGGTTGGATTTTGGCGCTAAACACATTTCAAATTGGCCTGGCACTGTAGCGAATCAAACGCAGAAAAATTTCCAGAACTCCTTCGTTCTTCCCGTGTTCATGCTCTTCAACATTCCAAAATCGGTTTCGCTCATTTTTTCACCAAAACTCACAAACGGATATCCATTGGAAAGGTCTAAGCACGAGGATTCCAAATATGTAACCTAATTAAGCTAACTCTAACTGTACAATCCGGATCGATCAATTAAAGTTTTGCATTCAAACATTCAAAACATGATAACTCAATCTACAGTTAATCATAATCAAAACTAAGCACATCACAACGATCTACATGCAACGATCTTTCAAACGCACATCACAATTAAAGCAACGGTGAGTTTCGAATTCTAACCTTGTTGTGATGGCAGAAGTTGTTCTTGAGGTTTTTGCGCTTGATTCCTTGAAACAGGTGAAGATTGAGGTATAGGAAGGTGACTTCAAGGCTCAGCTTGATCCAATGTTGCTTCTAGTGCAAGAGATTTCAATTCACCATGGATGAGCACCACTTGAACAGTCGCGGATTTGATGTTTTTGGCCAATGAAATGATGAAACAGTTGAAGTAGAAAGATCAAAGAACACGAAGCAAAAGGAATTTTGGATTTTGGTGGAGAATTGAAGAAGTTCCAATGAATCTTGCTCTTGAATGTTCTTGATGAATTTGGAGAATTGGAGGGAAAAGTTGTTAGAGTTTCTTGTGATTTGTGATTCTGTTTGCAATTCAGTTATGATTAGGATTAAATACTCCAGCTCTAATCACCTTGTTAATCACTAATTAACCAAATGCAATGTAATTAGCATAATGTGCAATTTTCAATGCAAGGGCAAAATGGACATTTCCCCCTAGGCCTTGTGACAGCTGTATGACAGCTCACACATTCTCCAATTATCAGTTATGATGTGTTGGCATTGGTCCCACACCAATTGGCATTGTATTTTTCAATTTCACTATGCTATGCCACAAAATGCATTTTCAAGTGAAGTTCCAAAATGGCCTATCCAAATATTGGACCTTGCAAGCTTATGACAATTCAAACCATCTCCAATTGGCAAATGTGAGATGTTGCAAAAACTCCCATGCCAAAATTCCAATTATTTCTCAACTTGGACCATTTTGCCCTTGACTTTTTAACTGTACACTTGAAAATTGACCTTTTGCATTGACCATTTTTGATGAATTCCAATTATGCACCATGAAAGTACATGTCAAATGGAGTTTGCTCATAAAAAGATCACTCAATTTGGACACTCCATGTGGAAGTTATGCCACTTTGATTATGGGTCATTTTTGAAATTGAATGGACCATAACTTGCCAACCATACATGGAAATTTCAAGTTCTTGGACTTTTTGGAAAGGTGAGACCAAGATCTACAACTCTCATGTTGAACAAATTTTCATTTGAAGCTTCCTTGGACATGTAATTTTGTGGTCAAAAACTTTCCATTTTTGGAAACTTCCATTACAAGTCACTTTCTATTTTTGGCAATTTTTGTCCTGACTTTATTTTCTTCATTCTTGAGCTTTGAAATGTCAAATAACACTTGTTCCAACATGAATGAAGTGTATCCAACTCTCTCCCACCTCCAAATCCACAAAATCAAGCACAGTTGACCACAGTTGTCTTTTTCAGCTGATAGATGAATTTGGCAATGCACTGATCAATCTGAGCCCCAATTCTCTGATGAAATGGCCCAAGGGTGAAACCTTAGCCTCTATAAGCTCAATACAATCATGGAATGATCCTCATATCCATCATAGACCCCATCTCCTTGCTATGCCCTGATTGGCCCAATGCAACTGATTAGGGTTGACCAGTGGTCAAAACCCTAATCTCAAGGAATATGCTTCAACACTTGATGATATCAAGACCATGATGATGATGATGTATAATTTCAATCAGGATGAAGACCAATCTCCTTGAGAATCACAAAACCCTAATTTGGACCTCCACATCCTCAGATGATTAATGACCAGTCCAATGAAACCCTAGCTTGCACCATGACCTCTTCATCTTCTGATCAAGACTTGTGAGGATGACTTGCACAATGTAACCACATGATATGCAATATGCAATGCCTAATGACCTAAAAATGTTATGCAATATGTTAAGCTAGTCCCAAGAGAGGAGGACAAATTTTGAGGTGTTACACTATGTCTCTGAAGTTTATCCAGTTGTTTGGAGAAGTCTGAAGAGACTTCTTGTGGTGTTCAAAAGAGCATTAATTGGAACTATATTATTCCTTTTGGTCAGACTCAAAAGCTGACAAAAGAGGGGTATGATTATGTTCTCTGCAACAGTTTCTGATCCTAACATTTTAATTTGCGTCAGAAGAACTTCATATTTATGAAAGAAGAATTACACTTTACTATGATAATTCTACTTCTATCAGTTAACCAAAGTATTTTTTTCTATATCAGAATCTACCTTGATCATAAGCTTCTTATCAGTTTTTGATGAATAAATAGCCTCTGAAGCATCACATCCTTTAATATTATGAATAAGACTAACTACTTATGATGTGGTCACAAATGGACGCTTCGTGGTAACTACCTTTGGCACCTGTCCTGCTATGTTTCATAAATGTGAAACGTCTCCTAACATGTGTGTCATACCCCAAAATTATACCTCCATTTTATGAAATTTGAATTAAGGTTCATATGCATGTCATTCATGCCAATCTCATATGTATCATACAAGCACCTTAACATCCATAAGCATCTTCATATATTCAAAGGTTTGTTGTGGGATTCATGGCATTGCATTCATGAGGATTGATCCAAAACCCTAGCTCTTGCTTGTGGGATACTCTTGGTTCTTGATTTAGTCTTAAACCATAGTGCTAGGGGCATGTGATATGAGGTTGCTTCTTAAGCCTTGGCATTTGATCAATTCACCTTTCACTTTGATTATATAAAATCCTAATTTGTTGAGCACCCTTGTTTAAGGCATTATGGATCACCTGATCATCTTTTGACCATATGGCTTGCAAAATCCTAGGCCCTTGATCCCTTGTTGTTTATCTAAACATCTGTGGCTTGACCCTTGATCCAAAACCCTAATTCAGGAGGTGCACTACGCCCTAACACTTGTTGATTATGCGTAATCATCCAATTACTTGTGGATTGCATCATGCCCTAATTCTTGCTTCATGGCCTTGTTTCTCATTGCATTGGTTGTGCTTAACTAAGCCTTAATTAGCTATTGCTTTGCTTGCTTGTATACTTGTTCATGCGTTCATAGCCATGACATCATATTACTTCACACACAAGTATGCTTCCAAGTTTTTTCTTTGATTCCATCCACAAGCATGGCATAGTCAAGATGCATTCAAGACATGTGGTTGCCCAGTTTATAAGTTTCATCATCACTTTGGTCCATTATTTGTGATTGCATTGATTCTTGTTATGAAGGCCCTATTTCATTATTCATTGGCATATCATTGATGGTTAGTGGCATTTCTAATCCATGATGATGTCATACACATTCATGATCACTTAATACTCTAAATTCAATCATTCAAACTCATGGTTCATGTTTCACTCAAGGCCATTCAAACATGATTTAGTATGCAACTAAAGCATTGTTTCATTACATTCAAAAATTAATTTATACAAAGATTCATTCATCCATAAGCCATTTACATCATTCATTCAAAAAAATTGCCAAAAATCATAACTTTGTCCATAGTTGACTTTGGTCAATAGTTGACTTTTTGGTCAACTTTGACCAAAGTCAACTAACTACGTATTGACATAAGTTTAGTGGCATCCCATATCCATTTATTTTAGGCCATCCACTCTAATCATGCTTTTTAGATAGGTTTTCCATTGTTTTGATCAAGTGTATTTAGAACTTAATTTGAGATGAGGAAGCATTGGCATGTCGCATTCATAAGGCATTCCTAATACATGAATCATTGTCATTACATAAGCAATACATGAACCATTTCCATTATATTAAGTTTTGGCATGACAAAATTAGGATCCTATTACACCTTTTGGCATGTCACACATATCATTGAGAAGTGAAGAACATAAATGGCTATTCGATGAAGTTTGCTACACACCAAACCACAATAGCAATGCATTCAAGCCAAGCACACCATAAACAAACAAATCTGCAGCAGGAACACAACCAACAATTGCAGCAATGCAGTCCTACAACAAAGTCAGCAGCATCATAAGCATAATAGGCAAGCATCATCATGTAGCATGCCCATTTCTGCAGTAAATAACATCCCACAACAAAGAAAGCATCAACTAACTTGAACACTTGATCCTACAACATGATCGCGACTTTATGAGTCGATTGGGGTACTAACTGTAAGTGCACAGTTCTATCGCGTAGTTTTAAAAGATATCGATCCCACAGGGACTTATGAATCGATATACCGTTTTCTAAGGTTACTTCGTAAAGCTAAGGCGGATAATACTTTGGTTGGTTGGGGGAAAAGTTAAAACTAAGATAAGATCTAGGTTAAATATCAATTAAACGGATATCGGTATGTAGTTTGTCGTAATTAGGGAATCAATTCTTCGTTGGTTTCTTGGTTTTAAAATAAATCTTTTCAGTAGACACTATTGATTAAAAGCCTTATCTCAAACTCTCGCTCTGTTGAATAGACTATGATTTTATATTAACGTAGCTGTCACTTATTAGTTAAGTCCAAAATCACTTTTTGAAAACAATAGAATCTATAGAAACTTTTTTTAAGAAAATACTAACCGTTTAAACACCCTCGTCTCAAACTCTCGCTCTATTGACTCAGATTATATAATTAAATTCAAATGCTTAACTCTCATGCTCACATCCAACTTTTAAAAATACTTTTTGAAAAAGATTAGAATTTAATTAACTCTAAAAATTGCTTTCGCCCTGATCTAGAATTAATGTCCAATTTACACTGTCCAGTTAAAAACTCAAACTCTCGCTCTATTGATTTTAACTTCTTTAGTCTTTTACTCTCGTACAAAAACCTTGGTATTAAACCTGTAAATTGAGACCATAAAAAGAGTGATTTTGTTTTTAAACGTAATTAAACCGACTTAGTTTTGATTCCTTCATTCCGCTTACTTTACATACCGATACCTAAGTAAATTAGCCAGACATGCTAAATAGATCTAAACAATCATTATGCTTAAATAAATTCATCTCAGGCAAACAATATAAATAAACAATAATGCAGGATATATAAATTTAAACAATAATTAAAGAACCTGAATAATTTATAGCAATCTTTGAACACTCCACCACAGACCGGTTGGATTTGTTCTTGAATTCTTCAATCGGGCAGGAAAATAAAAGTGAAGGAATAAAAATCTAGGGTCTAACGTAAGGTTAGATCTAGTAAAAGATACACAATAGTTTCCGGTGTAGAAACTATTGTGTGAAAAATTAATTAAGTGCTGAAAGATTAACTGGAAAAGAAAATAAAAAATTTGCAAATAAAGTAAAAACTGTAAAAAAGGTAATGGTATGCTTGCACGGCTGGAAGAGAAAAATTGAACGAAGAAGAGAGAGCTGCAGGGTTTTCCAAAAGCCACTATTTATATTACTCACTTTTTGTAACGGTTTCCAAAAGCTTTCCGTGTAAAAAAATCTTCACGTTCCATTAGTCAAGCGTAACAATAGGCTTCAACGTGCCTCTGTTGCGCTTCTGAAGCAAAAAATATAGGAGAATGGTGTGACGTCCGTCACACCATGTGTTACGTTCGTAACACAAGGCAGCAGGGCGTGACGCCCGTCACACCTTGTGTGGCGCTCGTCACAGGCTCAACGCTTGTGCTTTTAGGCTGGGCTTTGGTTTGGTGAAATTGCTTCTCTTCATTTCTTTTTGCACCTCCTTTTCTTCCTTTTTTCACTTATGCTTCAAATAAGCTACCTGAGATAAATAGAAGGAAAATACCGAGTAATATCGAATAAAATGAAATAAATCGAAACAAATAATAATACAATTTAATTAAATCGAGTCCAAAAATGTGATATTATTTCATGTTATCAAACTCCCCCATACTTAGACCTTTGCTTGTCCTCAAGCAAAATACAATATAGAAATTGTTTAGAAATTTAGCCAGGTGAAATTTCAAAACACACATCAATTCGTACTAGGTTGCAAGTAGATTTTATTTTAGAAGCAACTTGAGTCTAATCTCGACATCAAGAACTACCGTTACCGCATCTGATAACTTTACCTCATGCAAATCAGTTTGAGTCATGCTATTATAACCAACCTAGTTCTTTTACTCTTATTTCACCCGTTTTCATTCTAGCGAAATCACATTAAGCCCTTTATCGTTTCGCGCACATAGTGGAGTGACCGGTTAGTGATTCTGATCCCCTTTTTAGCTTGAAGCTCTGGTACATAAGTCGGATAACTTCGTTTTTTCGGTCCATTGCAAATTGCGGGGGATCGGACCGTAGTCCGCCCTACCAAGTTCAGCACCAGATACCTGCTGAACCAACTCATAATGGATCTTTCGTATTATGCTTTCATATGATATGCAGCTGTCATACGGTGAACTGACTTGGGGTATTTTGCTTTTTATCGCAATGTCGCGGATAGCAAGAGTCGCCACCGACTTTTCTTTTATCCAATAAGGAAAGGTGGAAAAGAACAGGAAAGACCTCAATAGATTTTGGGTTCGGGAGGTACATTATACAAAGGGAAGGTATTAGCACCCTTTGTATCCATGGTTATCCATGGGCTCTTAATTGCTGGATCACTTATATTTTTGTTTGAAAAGTGTTGGTGAATTGTTAAAAATGTTTCGAAAAGAGAGTTTAACTTTGTAATGATTCTCGTATGAATGTATACAAAGTATTTATCTCGCTTGATTTTGAAAACGGTTTAGAAAAATGTAACTTGGTAATGATTCTAGTATGAACGTATACCAAGTGGTGATTTTCTAGGATTTGCAAAGTGTGAGGGGTGGAAAATGTTTTAGGTTATGATCCAGTAATTGAGAGTTATACCTTCCTAAGGTCATTATGAACGTTTCCTATCCTTGTGAGGGTAAAACTGTCCTTACTATTGAGAAGTAAGTAATTTTACCCTTTGGATGTAAAAGGGTCATTGTAGGGTCATCGATAGGTCATTGAAGGCAACAGTTGTAAGGATACCTTAGCATTCGAATGGGCGATCATCATTTAACCGTAGGCTACACCGAAGGGTCATCGAGGGACGAAATCATATATTCGAAGGCAACATCCGAGGGACTATGATTTATTTTATGATGATTTAATCGAAGGGCCATTGCTAAGTGTATCCCCACATTCGCGGGACATGACCGTTATACCGTAATACCGTAGGGCAGAAGAGAGGTCCAAGATCACATATTTAGAGGCCATGTTTTAAAGTTAATTAGGTAATTAGGGTGAATCTCCACATTAAAATCAATACATTAAAAATAATACATTAAAATTAATACATTAAAATTAATTAAGCAATTTAGGGCAGCTCTTCACAAGGGTATCCCACAAATAAAGTGGAAGACCTAAACAACAATCTTTTCCTGGGGTATGTGAACCTTTGCAACATTCAGCAAACGGGTTAGAATACCAAATCAGGGTGCAATCGAGGATTACACCGCAAAAGAAATCACAACAGTAATATGATCAGATAAACAATGCCTGGCTATGATAAAACATGAATGAAAAATCAGAATAGAAAAGTCGGCTACTGTCAGGTTCGCGCCTGCCTCGCCTAGCGAAGGCTTAGCGAATACTCGCTTCATGCTCGCTTAGCGACGTGCTAGCGAGCGACTGCGGATTCTGGTTTTGATATCAGTACAATTTCAACCAATTTTATGCCTTATGGCTTTCATTACAGCAATTATATGGTTAATCATTTAAGGTATTCAAGTGCACACTACAATTCACATGACAAACTTAAGATATTTTCATAAATTTAATCATAATGCCATATGCAAATTAAGAACATAAGGTAGTAATAGCAATGCCAACCTGTTTGTAATCGAATTGTAACCTTGAATTGGCCGACCGGATCGAATTGAGCGGAAGTGACCTTGCTGCCGCCGGCTTTTCCTTCAGGGTTTCTCGGAATTCTCAGGGTTAGCCTCCAGGGTTTTCCGTCTGTGAGCGCGAGGGTTTGCTTGCTAGGGTTCTCCTTTCGTCCTTTTTCGTTCTCCCTTTTCATTACTGAAGTGCTGGTATTTATAATGCTCTTTTTCATGACCTAATGGGCTCAGAATGAAGCTCGAAATTTTCTGTTGTCTGTCAGCTTCGCTAGGCGAGCGTGTAGTGAACGTGTAGCGAACGTTCGCTAGGCGAGCGTGTAGCGAACGTGTAGCGAACGTTCGCTAGGCGAGCGTGTAGCGAACGCGTAGCGAACAGGCCAGTTTGGGCCATTTTCTGGATTGGGCCATTCGTGAGCTGGGCCTTTGTTCCTTTAAGATCAGTGTCATAAAAATGAGTCGGAGTGCCCTGAAAAATGTCTTGAAATATTAATGGGCAAATTTTGGGGTATGACAGCTGCCCCTGTTCAATATTCTTGAACCGAGAGAGTCAGAATGGTATGTACGCCATTCGTGGTCTGGAGGTGGAAGATTATTGAACACTTAGAATGCCCCAAAAATTTGCACTTGTCAATTAGTTAGTCTTGATGGAGATGGGCTTAAAGATGCCATCTAGGAAGTTTGATGATGAGAGCTTCAGAGTACGTCGTACGCTAGAAGATCTCTGAAGTCATGGGTATCACTGGGTCATACGCTAGACCGTATAGTGGGTCATTCATTAGGCCGTCGACTTCCCTGGGGATTTAGAATGGGCCGTCCGTTAGGCTGCATCTGACGAAAAGTAGTCGTACGCTAGACTACACCTCGGAATGTACCGTATGCTAGGTAGTATCTGAGGAAAGAACATCCAAATGGGTCGTATGCTAGACCGTATCGGACTTGTTGGAGGAGTCGTATGCTGTGCCGAATCAGGATGAGATAAGAATCCGAATGAGTCATACACTGCTGGGGATAAAGGATCAGAATGGATCGTACGCTAGATCGTATCTGAGTTGCGGAACGAGCCGTCCGTTAGGCTGTATCGTTACTGGGGGTGAAGGATCAGAATGGATCGTATGCTAGATCGTATCTGAGTTGTAGACTGAGCCGTCCGTTAGGCTGTACCTGGTGATGAAGGGGGTAGTCATACGCCAGACTACACTTCTGAATGTACCGTACGCTAGGTAGCATTTGAGGCCTTGAAGGTCCAAATGGGTCGTATGCTAGACCGTATTGGAGTTGTTGAAGGTCGGAATGGATCGTACGTTAGATCGCATCTGAGTTGAAAGAGTCATATGTTGAGCTGAATCAGAATGAACCGTACGCTAGGCTATATCTGATAGTATTTGTATATGTTGTATTTGCAATAAATGTCTGGGATGGGCTTATAGATGCCGTCACTAGGAGGACGTCAGGATGAATGTTGTCATGGAGTGTATCTGAAAGATGTATTTGAATCTGAACGTAATCGATGAAGATGTCCGTCTGAATGGCTCTCTATTTTGACTGTATCAGGAAGATAATTAACCTGAAAAATAAAGTTAGCTTCATGCCATGTCATGATGCATGAGATGCTTTATGCTTTCGAAAATAACTGCAAACGATGTATGCATGCGCATGCTGTGAAGTGATGTAATGAATGAATTATGCATCTGAAAAGTTCTTCCAGAGGACTCTACTGGGGAAAACAAATCTCAATCTTCTGGTTGGAGATACTGGTATCGGTGATCCTTTCTTAGCTGGAGATGCTTGATTTCTGTCTGATGGTAGAAATGTTCAACAGAAGCCCGACTGGGGGTGGAAGAGATGACCCATTTGTCTAGTAATGCCACTCTCTTCTGGGAATGACTGGCTTTGCTGGGGAATAGGATTAGCAACGGATTCATTGGAAAGCATGATTAGACCTTCTCCTCGATCCTGAAGCCTAGTAGTAATCGCTATTTCTATTTTATGCACGCATTTTTGGTAAACATCGATCATATCCAAATGCATATATTAATTCGAATTAAATCAATGGACGTTTATGCAAACAAAACAGAGAAAGTAAAACAAGAGCATTTTTTTTTGAAACTAAAATTATATTGATTTCGAAAGAGGGCCTATAAACAGGCAATTTGTGTACAAGGAGACAAAAATCCTAGTAAGAGGAAATTGTCAAGAAAACAAAGAGAAAGCTATGCCGAAAACGTCCTATTGACTTTAATTCCACTACTGCCATTATGTCTTCAAGCCTCTCATCTCCTGCTGTCGGATAGAAGTGATTAGCTTGTTCAGTCCTTTGAACTTGGATGAAGCTGTCTGAGAACGGGACATAGTCATACGCTTTGATCCCTAATTTTTGCCTGGACCGCCTTTTCAGGTTTTCAATCCACCAGGATACCCCTTTTTGCCCAAGCCGCCTTTTCAGGTTTTCGACTTGCCGGGTGTACATTTTTTTATGTTTATCCCTAAATTTTGCCCGAACCCTTTTGGTTCGCCGGGATGCCCTTACTTTTGCCTAGATACGTCGACCTAGCGGGTCTCTTTTATGCGTAGTATTTTTTGACTATGTCTGCGTTCACGGGATGCGGGAAGTCTTCGCCGTCCATTGTAGCTAGTATCATGGCTCCACCAGAGAATATCTTCTTAACTACAAACGGCCCTTCGTACGTGGGAATCCATTTGCCTCTGGGATCACTCTGTGGTAGAATGATACGCTTTATTACCAAATCGCCAATTCGATATACCTGTCTCTTGACTCTTTTGTTAAATGTCTGGGTCATGCGCTTCTCATATATCTGTCCATGACACACAACCGCAAGTCTCTTCTCATCGATCAAGTTTATCTGGTCTAGTCGAGTCTGAATCCATTCATCTTCATCTAAGCCCGCCTCTTTTATGATTCTTAGAGAGGGAATCTGGACTTCCACTGGTAAAACGGCTTCCATTCCGTAGACTAAAGAGAAAGGAGTTGCTCCTGTCGAAGTGCGTACTGAAGTGCGATAACCGTGAAGAGCAAACGGTAACATCTCATGCCAGTCTTTGTACGTCACCGTCATCTTTTGTATGATCTTCTTGATATTCTTATTAGCAGCCTCCACGGCACCGTTCATCTTTGGTCGGTACGGAGAAGAGTTATGGTGCTTTACGTTGAACTGCGTGCAGAGTTCAGTAATCATCTTGTTGTTCAAATTAGTACCATTGTCGGCGATAATCCTTTCAGGGATACCATACCGACAAATAAGACTATTCTTGATGAACCGTGCCACCACATTCTTGGTGACAGAAGCAAATGAGGCGGCCTCTACCCACTTTGTAAAGTAATCAATAGCGACAAGGATGAAGCGATGTCCATTAGAAGCAGTAGGTTTAATCTCCCCAATCATATCAATGCCCCACATTGCAAAGGGCCAAGGTGCGGTCAACACATTCAATGGAGCAGGAGGTGCATGTACTTTATCCGCATATATCTGGCACTTGTGACAGGTTCTGGAGTGATGGTGGCAATCAGCTTCCATGGTAGACCAATAATACCCTGATCTCAGAATCTTCTTGGCCATCGTATGTCCACTAGAATGAGTCCCAAAAATACCGTCGTGCATATCTCCCATAATCTTTTCTGCTTCCTTTTTATCCACACAGCGAAGCAAAGTCGAATCGTGGTTACGTTTGTATAATATTCCGTTACTCAAAAAGAATTTAGCAGAGAACTTCCTCAGGAATTTTCTGTCATTGATAGATGCCCCCTCAGGGTACTCCTGAGTTTCTAAATATCTTTTTACTTCGTGGAACCAAGGTTTCTCTTCCACTTCATCAGTATTAAGCTCATAACAATGTGCTGGTTCATCCAATCGCTCAATGGTGATCATGGGAGCTTCACTGTCCCATCTGACTCTGAACATAGATGACATGGTAGCCAATGCGTCCGCCAACTGATTCTCTTCTCGTGGGATATGTTCGAATGTAATCTCTTCAAAGTATGGGATTAATGTCATCACCCGTTCTCGGTAAGGGATGAGATTCGGATGCTTAGTGTCCCATTCTCCTTTGATCTGACTGATTACTAATGCTGAGTCTCCGTACACACTCAAAAACTTGACCCGCCGGTCTATAGCAGCCTTGAGTCCCAAAATACATGCTTCATACTCAGCCATATTATTGGTACAATGAAAACATAGTCTAGCAGTGAAAGGCGTATGGTAACCCTCGGGAGAAATGATTACCACACCAACACCATTGCCCAATGCATTAGAAGACCCATCGAAAACCATAGTCCATCGGGATCCTAGTTCGGGTCCTTCCTCCGGTCCAGGTTCTTCATAATCAGTAACAAGCATGACATCCTCATCTGGGAACTCAAAATTCATAGATTGGTAATCATCCACTGCTTGATGAGCCAAATGATCGGCTAGCACGCTTCCTTTGATTGCTTTCTGGGTAGTATACTGGATGTCGTACTCTGTTAGAATCATCTGCCATCTTGCTATTCTTCCGGAGAGAGCGGGTTTCTCAAATATGTATTTGATAGGATCCATCTTAGAAATCAATAAAGTGGTGTGATTCAACATATACTGTCTCAGTCGGCGAGCTGCCCAGGCCAAAGCACAACAAGTTTTCTCGAGCAGTGAGTATCTTATTTCACAGTCGGTAAACTTTTTGCTAAGGTAGTATATGGCATGCTCTTTTCGACCAGACTCGTCATGTTGTCCCAACACGCACCCCATTGAATTTTCTAACACGGTTAAATACATGATTAGAGGTCTTCCTTCAACTGGTGGCATCAGAATGGGAGGTTTTTGAAGATACTCCTTGATCTTGTCGAAAGCTTCTTGACATTCATCATTCCATCTCATCTCTTGATTTTTCCTCAGTAGTTTGAAGAGGGGTTTGCAGGTAGCAGTCAAGTGGGAGATAAATCGGGAAATATAATTCAAACGTCCCAAGAAACCTCTGACCTCTTTATCTGTACGGGGAACTGGCATTTCTTGAATTGCCCTCACCTTAGCCGGGTCAACCTCAATCCCTTTACCACTGACAATAAAGCCCAAGAGTTTGCCGGATCTTACTCCAAAGGTGCATTTGTTCGGGTTCAACCTCAACTTGTATTTCTTCAACCTCTCGAACAGTTTGTATAAATGATCGAGATGCTCTCCCTCAGTATGAGATCTGGCTATCATGTCATCCACATACACTTCTATTTCATGATGGATCATATCATGGAACAAAACTACCATAGCACGCTGGTACGTTGCCCCTGCATTCTTTAAACCAAATGGCATTACTTTATAACAGAACGTGCCCCATTGCGTTACAAACGTAGTTTTCTCCATGTCCTCAGGCGCCATCTTAATCTGGTTATAACCTGAGAATCCATCCATGAATGAGAATACCTTGTGTTGAGCGGTGTTATCTACCAGAACATCAATGTGCGGAAGCGGAAAGTCGTCTTTGGGACTCGCTTTATTCAAATCTCTGTAGTCTACACACATTCGCACCTTGCCATCCTTCTTCGGCACTGGTACCACATTAGCAACCCATTGAGGATAAGAAGTAACAGCCAGAAAACCTGCATCAAATTGTTTCATAACCTCGGCTTTGATTTTCTCAGACATTTCAGGACGCATGCGACGAACCTTTTGCTTAACAGGACGACAATCTTCCCTCGTTGGCAGTCGATGCACTACTATATCGGTATCCAGTCCTGGCATGTCTTCATAAGACCAAGCAAAAATCTCTACATAGTCATGCAACATCTGAATCAACCTTCTCTTGACACTGTTTTCCAAGCCTGCTCCTATTTTGACTTCTTTCTTGTTTACCTCAGTACCCAGATTTACAGTCTCAACTGACTCCTCGTGTGGCTGTATAGTCCTTTCTTCCTGCAGTAACAGTCTGGCAAGTTCTCCAGGTACTTCACAATCTTCCTCACTTCCATCCTCGGCTTGGTAGATCGAATTTTCCAAGTCATAATGAACAGTAGTAGAACTATTGTCAACAGGATCCAGAGTGGGTATGGATCTGCAATTCGTTACGTGAGTGTGTGTAAGAAAACATAGCTCGTTTGGAAGATGACAGAAAAGATAAAGAGCGCAATATTTGAATGCAAAAAGTCCATTGATTTATTGAATATGAATATGCTTATGAAAATGACAAAACCCTTAACCAATTAGCTATTGTGCCCCGGGCATAGACACAACGCTTGGAGAAGTTCAATTGTAAAAAAAACAAAAATTTGTAACACTAAAATAGACAATAACAATTACTCCTGACTAAAGAAAATCGGGATAGTGTCTTCAGCCTTCCAATTATTGAGTCCGTCGCCAATTGTTGGGAAAATCCAGCTATCCAGGTCGCAATCGCTGTCAGCATCTTCTACAGCATTAATTTGACTCTTGTCAGAGCTGAACCCCAGGCCAAATTTGTCAGACTTGTACGGTACGTCGATCAATTGACCCCAGCCAGTACGACTACCATCTTCAACCACGGCTTGAGCGTCCTTCAGAGAAATCATAGCAGGAGGAGCACGAATAACCTTGGGTACACAGGAAGTTGGCTTAAGGACAGGATTGGTCGGAGGAACTACTTCAAATGACTGACAAGGAGTCTCAATGAATTCACCATCCATCTCGACGTATCTGAAGGTATGCACACTACTGACAATGTACTCTTCTTCTCCACACACGGTGACAATTTTGCCCTTTGTGGGATACCTCAACTTTTGATGGAGAGACGAAGCTACAGCACCTGACCCATGAATCCAAGGGCGTCCCAGTAAGCAGGAATAGGCAGGACGAATGTTCATTACATGGAAGGTAGTATTGAAGACTTGAGGTCCTATCTTGATAGGGAGGACTACTTCGCCATGGACAACACTCTTCGCACCATCGTAAGCACGTACCACAATGTCACTAGGTTTCAGTTCAATGCTTTTACAATCCAGCTTATCCAGCACAGCTGTCGGCAGCACATTCAAGGAAGAGCCATTATCGATCAACACATGAGACAAAGTGATTCCCCTACACTCAATGGAGATATGCAGGGCTTTGTTGTGATTCTTTCCTGCTGGTGTCAGATCAGCGTCGGAAAAGCCTAGGCCATTGTCAACAGCCAAGTGAGCAACATAATGTTCGAACTGATCGACAGATGTCTCCTGAGGTACATGAGCGGTCTTCAAGAATTTTATCAATGCATTGGCATGAGGTTCAGAAGATAACAGCAAGGATAACATCGAGATCTTAGACGGGGTATGCCCCAACTATTCTACAACATCAAAATCACTCTTGCGAATGATTTTCAGCACTTCTTCCATTTCTTGTTTGGCAACATCTTCGGGAGTAACTTCGACCGGTGTCTCTGACTGAGAAGGATTGACTGGTTCCTTTCCTCGAGTTTCAAGGACAGGAGGTGAGATTTCTGGAGAGAAGATCCTTCCGCTTCGAGTGATTTTACTAGTCCCAACAATGCCACTAGTGTTAGCAGCATTATCCATTTGCTTCATGCCATGGACGTAAACATCACCGCCATAATTCCACGGAATAGCTTTGCTTGAGGAATACGGGATCGGGCCAGGTGCAGTGATGATTAGGGGAGCAACCCTGGGCTCAGCAGTAATCTTCACAGGCGCCCTGGTAGCGGTAATCTTCACTGGAACTTTGGACCTAGCAATCACAAATATTTCTTCAATAGGGTTTTCCGCCTTAGGAATCCTTTCGAAGAGAACTGTACGATCGTCCATCAGCCGTTGAATACCATTCTTCAATTTCAAACAGTCCTCGGGCCGGAGTATGCAGAGATTGCAATCTTCAGCACAACCTGGAAATAAACCAGCTTGCAATAAATTCCTCTTTATGATCGGGAGAGGAGATGTTAAGTCCGCCACATTGGAAATGTGAGAATCGTCATCCATAGCATTAACAGTCTTGTCATGGTTAGGCATAGGAGCAGTGATGACATTAGGAGTCTCCGGAGGCTCAAACTCAATTTCTCCAGCTTCGATCATATCCTGAATCTTATTCTTCAATGACCAGCAATCGTTTGTATCATGCCCGGGGCTATCGGAGTGATATGCACACCTGGCATTGGGATTATAACGAGAAGAGGTAGTGTTGGAATTTGTAGGAGGATCTCTAAGGGTGATCAAATTTGCCTTTAGCATTCCCTGCAGTGCCTGTGCCAAGGTCATATTGATCCTGGTGAACTGCCTTCTTGGCTTGTCTTGTTTGGGCTGGAAGTTTTGAGATGGTGGTGCTGCAATCGTAACTGCTCCAATGTCATGGTCACGGTTTTTCTTGTTACGACCCTTTTGACCGTACACAGCATTTGATTCGTTCCTCCCCTGATAGGACCTTTTGGTGCTTGCAGAGGTAGCCGCCTGTATCTTTCCACTTCGGATGCCGCTTTCAACACGTTCACCTGTTAATATAAGTTCAGTGAAACCTGATGAAGAACTTCCCAGTAGATGGCTGTAGAATGGGCCGGTCAGTGTGCCCATGAACATGTCCACCAATTCTCTGTCAGTCATAGGGGGTTTGACTCTGCCAGCCAAATCTCTCCACTTTTGAGCATATCCTTTAAAGCTTTCTTTAGATCCCATAGTCATATTCTGCAACTGTAGTCGGGTAGGTGCTAGTTCAGAGTTATACTGGTACTGTTTATAGAAAGCTGTTGCTAAATCAGTCCAGGTGCGGATGTCAGAGCTCTCGAGCTGATAATACCATTCCAACTGTGTGCCAGACAGGCTCTCTTGGAAGAAATGGATCCATAGCTTCCTGTCAGTGGTATGCGGCTGAATCTTTCTCACATAAGCTCTCAGATGCATCTGAGGACAAGACGCACCATCGTACTTAGTGAAAGTGGGGATTTTGAATTTGCGAGGAATGGTCACATCGGAGACCAGACCCAAACTTTCGAAATCCAGACCGGGCGCCTTCTGACCCTCCATAGCTAGCATACGTTCTTCCAGCAACTTGTACTTATCATCTCTTGGAGAGTACTGTTCATTTCCATAATCTTCATCGTCGTCCTCAGGGTTGAAGAGATCGACATTCTCCTCTTCTGAATCATTCTCTGTCTCCTCTTCTGGCCCATTCGGGATCCCAAACTTGACTCCTGCGGCCTGTCCTTTACGCCTTCTTCCCGGGTTAATGAAACTCACCGCTTTCTTGTCTTTCTTCTTTTTGAGCAAAAGAGCCTTCAGTTCCTCCTGCCCCTTGGATAAGCTTAGCATCATCTCCTTGAATTGAGCATTCTGAGTCTGGAGATCTTTGACAGTTTGTTCGAGATCCATTTTTCTGTTTGTAATGAAGACCGTGAGAACAGTGAACTTGTAGAATACCTGTTATGCAGTGTTATGTTATGTTATGCAATGCATGAAATGTTTTCAAGGACTTTTGGAATTTAACTTTGCGTAAATCACCAACAAGAGAGAAATGTTTATTGCTAATTTCTTTGACCAATGTTCATTACAAAAGGAATAATAATAAAAATACAATGAAAGCTCAAGTCTCCCAGGGGCGGCTTCTTTTTGGGCGAAGATACGCATTGAGTCTTCGTTCCTCATTAAGCTGACTGGTAAGTTCTAACACTTTCTTCCTTTCTGCGACGAACTGAGTCTCGAAAGTATCCCTTTCTTCTCTCAACTGGATCCAGGATCTCTTTAGTTCCTCAACATTGGTAGGCATATCTGGATAAGGAATGATCTGAGGAGCACCTCCTTCAGCTTCAGGTTCGACAATCTGAGGTCCGATTGCAAGATATGGCATGACAAGTTCACGAGCTCTGGCGCGTACCCATCTGAGATAAGGTTCCATAGGAATAGAATTTTTCTGTCCTAACGTACCTCTTTTCACCATGCCCCAAGCTCGTACAAATCTTTGACGGAGGCCTTGGGAATCGTTGTCATAGTCGAACATGATGCCTTCGATGATCATTTCATGTGGACCATCTCTTCGAGCACAACCAAACTGTCGCAGAGCTAAAGCAGGATTATAGGTAATACCTCCTCTTATTCCTAGGAGTGGTACATTAGGGAACTCGCCACAACGGTCAATGATGGTAACATTTTCCTTGAACTGAGGACACCAACAGATGTCTGGGTGGGAGAGCGACATTATCCTTTGAGACCATTTCAAATTCTGCTCGTTCTTCAAGACTGATTGAGGAAGGTGCGAAATAAACCACCTAGACAACAAAGGTATGCAGCACATGAGAGTCCCTTGCTTCTTCATGGTACGAGTGTGGAGGGAATGCAAAATGTCTCCCAGCAAGGTAGGTACAGGGTTATGAGTGAGAAATATCTTAATAGCATTCATGTCTATGAATTGGTCTGGATTAGGGAATAACACCAAGCCATAGATTAGCAATGCCAGGATGTCTTCGAAAGCACGGACATTCATAACTTTTAAGAATTCTCGGGCCTTATTTGTCAGGAATTTGGCAAGTAAACCCTTAACTCCACTCCTTGTTACCCAATTAGCTTCAATGTCGGACTTCGTCATGTGTAAAGCTGCGGCAACTTCTTCAGCCTTCGGAACCTTTTCTAAACCACTGAAAGGTATTTGATCAAGGATAGGTATCCCAAGCAGTCTGGAGAATTCTTCCAGTGTAGGTACCAACTGATAATCTGGGAATGTGAAGCAATGATGTTTAGGGTCGAAGAACTGGAATAAAACTCTCATCATATCTTCTTTGAAACCAGTGGTAACCAAATTGAGGAGAGAACCGTGTTTCTTGATGAACTGGGCATGATCGGAAAGTTCTGACACTAAGTTCTTGAGTTGAGGAGAGATTGCTACAAAATTGATCCGGATGGTCTTCCTGGGAGCCATAGCTTTACAAAACAGAGCAAAGTTAAATCCCTAAGTCCTTGAAATGGTTAGTACAATGTTATGATGTCATGATGTTATGATGTTATGATGTTATGATGTTATGAGGTTAAATAAATAACAAGCGCAAGCAAGTCACACAACCATCATTCCTAGGTTTTAAGGCTTGCATGAGTTCCATAGGTAAGTACCCTCCCCACTGAAGTTTAGTTGGTTCAACCTGTCCTAGAATAGTAACCGGGTTCTAAAAGGATCTCCAATCATTGACCTTCCCTCAAGTCCACTTCAGTGCAACACCAAGTGGTTGACCGAAGCTTCCCTAAAGTCCAATCTCAAGGAGTGTAGTATCGAGTCTCAACCAACCCCAGTCGGAACCGAAGTCAGTTATCTCACTACTTTCTAATGGCCAGGACGAGTCAATTAGGGTTCTAAAAGTCTGGTTAATGCTTTAATGACACCACGCAGATGCCAAATTTTTCCTCAAGTAAACATGAGGAACATCAGGACATCCAAAGTGTCACATTAACCGTAGCCATCATTTTAACCATTCCAGTATACGCCGGATAGTCGCGATGATCTATTGCTACTTACCTAAGGTACACTAGATCCGGGTGTAGGATCTTTCACTCAAGAATACCCAAGCAATCCCTTAAAAGTAAATCAGACAATTTTAAATAAGTGATCTTGTTTTTTAAGGTAACCTCTCTTTTTAAAGCGTCCCCAGCAGAGTCGCCAGTTCTGTCATACGGTGAACTGACTTGGGGTATTTTGCTTTTTATCGGAATGTCGCGGATAGCAAGAGTCGCCACCAACTTTTCTTTTATCCAATAAGGAAAGGTGGAAAAGAACAGGAAAAACCTCAATAGATTTTGGGTTCGGGAGGTACATTATACAAAGGGAAGGTATTAACACCCTTTGTATCCATGGTTATCCATGGGCTCTTAATTGCTGGATCACTTATATTTTTGTTTGAAAAGTGTTGGTGAATTGTTAAAAATGTTTCGAAAAGAGAGTTTAACTTTGTAATGATTCTCGTATGAATGTATACAAAGTATTTATCTCGCTTGATTTTGAAAACGGTTTAGAAAAATGTAACTTGGTAATGATTCTAGTATGAACGTATACCAAGTGGTGATTTTCTAGGATTTGCAAAGTGTGAGGGGTGGAAGATGTTTTAGGTTATGATCCAGTAATTGAGAGTTATACCTTCCTAAGGTCATTATGAACGTTTCCTATCCTTGTGAGGGTAAAACTGTCCTTACTATTGAGAAGTAAGTACTTTTACCCTTTGGATGTAAAAGGGTCATTGTAGGGTCATCGATAGGTCATTGAAGGCAACAGTTGTAAGGATACCTTAGCATTCGAAGGGACGATCATCATTTAACCGTAGGCTACACCGAAGGGTCATCGAGGGACGAAATCATATATTCGAAGGCAACATCCGAGGGACTATGATTTATTTTATGATGATTTAATCGAAGGGCCATTGCTAAGTGTATCCCCACATTCGCGGGACATGACCGTTATACCGTAATACCGTAGGGCAGAAGAGAGGTCCAAGATCACATATTTAGAGGCCATGTTTTAAAGTTAATTAGGTAATTAGGGTGAATCTCCACATTAAAATCAATACATTAAAAATAATACATTAAAATTAATACATTAAAATTAATTAAGCAATTTAGGGCAGCTCTTCACAAGGGTATCCCACAAATAAAGTGGAAGACCTAAACAACAATCTTTTCCTGGGGTGTGTGAACCTTTGCAACATTCAGCAAACGGGTTAGAATACCAAATCAGGGTGCAATCGAGGATTACACCGCAAAAGAAATCACAACAGTAATATGATCAGATAAACAATGCCTGGCTATGATAAAACATGAATGAAAAATCAGAATAGAAAAGTCGGCTACTGTCAGGTTCGCGCCTGCCTCGCCTAGCGAAGGCTTAGCGAATACTCGCTTCATGCTCGCTTAGCGACGTGCTAGCGAGCGACTGCGGATTCTGGTTTTGATATCAGTACAATTTCAACCAATTTTATGCCTTATGGCTTTCATTACAGCAATTATATGGTTAATCATTTAAGGTATTCAAGTGCACACTACAATTCACATGACAAACTTAAGATATTTTCATAAATTTAATCATAATGCCATATGCAAATTAAGAACATAAGGTAGTAATAGCAATGCCAACCTGTTTGTAATCGAATTGTAACCTTGAATTGGCCGACCGGATCGAATTGAGCGGAAGTGACCTTGCTGCCGCCGGCTTTTCCTTCAGGGTTTCTCGGAATTCTCAGGGTTAGCCTACAGGGTTTTCCGTCTGTGAGCGCGAGGGTTTGCTTGCTAGGGTTCTCCTTTCGTCCTTTTTCGTTCTCCCTTTTCATTACTGAAGTGCTGGTATTTATAATGCTCTTTTTCATGACCTAATGGGCTCAGAATGAAGCCCGAAATTTTCTGTTGTCTGTCAGCTTCGCTAGGCGAGCGTGTAGCGAACGTGTAGCGAACGTTCGCTAGGCGAGCGTGTAGCGAACGTGTAGCGAACGTTCGCTAGGCGAGCGTGTAGCGAATGCGTAGCGAACAGGCCAGTTTGGGCCATTTTCTGGATTGGGCCATTCGTGAGCTGAGCCTTTGTTCCTTTAAGATCAGTGTCATAAAAATGAGTCGGAGTGCCCTGAAAAATATCTTGAAATATTAATGGGCAAATTTTGGGGTATGACAGTTGACCTTAGATTAAATGATCTGGTAAGGATCACCTAACTTAGTTAGTGCATTTCCTGATATATATATTTTTATTTTGGGAATCATTCACTTATATTCATCGGCCCTCCACGTAGTTTGCTATTAAGATGGTGCTAACTTCTTGTATAAACTACTCGGGGTTACTATAAAGTTAAAAGTCCAGGGACTTGTATAACAGGTGCCTTTCTGATCTAACATGTTGAGTTTTGTTTAGAGTGTTGGGGCGGTAATAATTTTTGTCTTAATTTTTCTCAAGTTTGATAAAATAAGCAACTTTTATACTTACTGAGTGTGTTGAATTTTTGTTATGGCTCATGAAAATTTGAGGGAATAGATAATAGAAATTTCTCACACTAGGGACTTAATTTAGAATAAATATATATTATAATAAGTATATATATATATTATATATATATATATATATATATATATATATATATATATATATATATATATATATATATATATTCATAAATAATAGAAAGGGAAAGATAGAAAGGGAAATAACATTGAAAGGAAAGATAACGTACTTGAAAAGGGAAAGTTTAAAGAACAAGGTTTCCCCCCCCACACTTAAATGATACATTGTCCTCAATGTTTCAAAGTAAACAAAAGAAATAGAAAAAGAAAAGGGAACTAAAATCAATGCTGCTTGCCGCCTCTTGTTCTTGGACCGGGTGATCGATGACGGACGTCTAAGTCGTCAAACCTGCTGAGCAACTCAGTGAACCGCTGATCGGTTATTGCATTCCTCGCGTCCTGTTGTTGTTGCATCTGGTGCATCATCTGCATCACTTCGAGATTCTGCGCTTGCATACCATCGATAACATCCATGATGTCGTCGTTGGTTGCTGGCCTTCTTCGTCGACGACGTCGTGAGGATGGACCAACTGCATTATCGGAAGGGTTGAGCGGGGCTGATTGTGGTGTAGGGTCCTGATCACCCTGCTCCATTTCGGCAAACTCGTCTGAAGGCGGGTTTGCTTGTGTAGGCTCGGTGGCTTCGGGAGCATTCAGGTCATAGATGTGACGGTTGGGATTGGTGACATCTGTTAGGGCAATGTTGGGTAGAACAACGCTTGGGACTTCCTGGTTGTTCACCATAAGGTAATACCCTCCACCTACTCTGTTTTTGATTAGACGACTGGACCGACAGTAACTTATATCCATAGATAGGGGAGGTAAAGATTCTAAATTTTGGAGTCGGTCCCCTAGGTTTAAGCCAAGTGCTATTGTGGTTATTAATCCACCTATTACAAAAGGTTGACGGCCTCTAGCACATAGGGTGCGGATGTGATAAAATAGGAAGGAGGCAGCGTTTACCTGAGTATCGCTTTCAAAGACGCATTGGAGGAAGAATAATTCCTTGGCATTTACTTTGCTGTTGTTCGGTCTTCCAAAAACTGTGTTTTGCAGGATGCGGATAAAGTACCGGATGGTTGGGTTATGTATATGGGAAGCAAGGAGCACATCCCATTTGTTGGTTTCTACACCGGATATTTTCCTAAAGAGGTCGAAGGCGTGTATGTGCCACTGGGAATTCGGAGGGATTCTCGGGTGGACTTGACCTTCTACGGGGAACTGTAGCATGGTACTCAATTGGTTTTGGGATAGGGAGTACTCGGTGTTGAACATACGGAAGGTTGCGGTACCGATTAAGTACTCGTCTTCACCGGCGGGAGTGTTGTACGAATAGGAACTTAAAAATTCTAAGGTTAGGGATGGATAGGTAGGTTGATTATGAGTGCAAAGAAAGGTTAAATCAGCCAGGTAGAGCATCCATTCTATACCTTGAAGTAAGCCTAATTCTTGTAAACAATGTAAATCAGGATACCTGGTGGATTGGACGCCTCGCTGTTGGAAACGCTCAAACTGCTCCCTTTGATAATTATCATCTTCGGATCGGAAGATGATATTTCCGAAAGCTTGGTTGCCCGCCATATCGATAAGTGGTTTGAAAGAGGTAATGAAGGGAGAAGGGAAATGAAATTGATTTTATAGAATGGTTTGTGGTGTATGAAGAAAGGTATGGTGGGTATTTATAGGAAAAGATTTGGAAGTTGGAAAGGGAGTGGTTGAAAAGTAAATAAATGTGGGTAAATGTGAATAAATGGGGAAGGTAAAAAGGTGAAGTGGTGTAACGTTCGTGTCTGCAACGGTTGGTAACGTTCACCTAGTCTGAAGGTGTCACGCTCGTGACAGGGGCGTTACGGGCGTCACAAGCACTTGGTGTGACGACCGTGATGGCGTGTGTGACGCTCGTCACACGGTAAGCTGCAACGGTCACTGCTTGCGTTCTTCATAATAATTTATAGTAATTTATTTTTATTATTTTGTTTTGCTTAAGTTTATTTTATTCTGCTATTGTGATATTTTTAGATTGCCTTCCATGGTATTCTACTACCATAATATTGCATAAATATATTTTTCTCTAAAAAGTTATGTAAGTAGCATACAGTAGAGAGCATTATTGCTAGATATTGCATAAGCCATAATAAAGTAAAATAAATCAATAGCTTCATAAAATAATCATAATGTAACATTGGAAGACAAAAGCAAACATGCGAAAGAAAAACAAATACGAACATAATTTGAAACAACATTAATGAATAATCTAACTAAAACTAAATAACTAAGAAAAACAACTTCTATCCATCCGCACGATCTCTGGCCGGAGGAGCAAAGGAGTTAACACGGTTTAGCAACTCGTGGAATTGATTTGTCATACTGCTCATGTATCCCAAAAATTCTTGTCCCATGTTAGCTAACTCTTCTCTGAGGGCGTCTTGTTCTGACATCAAGGCTTGAATGGTGGTGTTATAATCAGCTCCGGGCATATGATGTCTAAGATCGGGTATTGCTGATTCTTCGGTCGGGACAGACTGAGGAGGAGGGTCAATATCATAATAACCAGATGGTGTCTGAGGGTCAGATTCAGCATAAGGGACCTGGTCATCACAAATCTCATAGTCCTGGATGGATTCAGTGGATCTAGCAGGAGAGGGTGTTTCGTTCAGATTGTAGAGCCAGTTGTTGCGGTTATGAACACTAGTCCTCGGACTAGGCAAGGTGAAAAGGCAAAGAACTTGGTTGTTAATTATAAGCTCAAACTCTCCAGACCCGAGGTTTGCTATAAACATAGTGTTGAAGAGGAAGGGTATACTCATAATCGCAATGCCACAAAAAGGGCTTAAGTCAAGCATAGGATGACGTAATCCGATAGCATTACCAATCATGGTTATCAAACCGCCTATTCGAATTGGTGCTCGTTCATCTTGGATAAGGTGGTCAAAATTTGCCAACATAAAAGTGGCACCGTTTACTGGACGGTTCTGGGAAGCACAAAATATGATGAAGAGCTCATCACGTGAAACCGAGGTACTGTTTGACTTCTTCCCAAATAAGGTGTGGGTCAAGATCTTATGGAAGTAACGAAAGGCCGGGTTATGTATGTTTCCAGAGAGAAACTCATGTTCCTCGGGATCGTCATTTCCAGTCAAGCTTCCCCAAAAGTATTCAAGTTCTCTATATTCAAAAAGTTCTTCTTGGCTCACTGTGAATGTATCAAGGGAGGTAGGGAAACCTAAAAGGTTGGTAAAGTCTCGAATGTTAAATTGATACTCCATGTTGAACATTCTGAACTGGATGAAACCTCTGCTTATTCCTTTTCCATGGCTGGGTAGATAGATCAGGGAGCTAAGGAATTCTAGTGTTAGTCTCCGGTAAGTGACGAAATGTCTACGGATAGGAGAGGTTTCCCACCCTATCTGACTCAACAAATACAGGACACTCTCTCTTAGTCCAAGGGCAGTCATTGCCCAGTCATCAGCATACAAACTAGGTAGCATCTCTCTCGCTGCTAGTTCCTCAAACTTTTGTTTCTGACCTTTCCCTCTGAATTTGATACCCATACGATCAATTTGTCCCATCAGGTTAGTGTTAGCTAGAGAAAAGAAAAACAAGAGTTTTAGTCAGGATTTGGCCAAATGCCGAAAGAATAGAAGAAGAAAAATTAAAATAGATTAAGAATGAATACTAAATCAAATTTTAAAAGAATAATTAAGTAAGAAATGAAAATATAAATATTTGTGGGTTGTCTCCCACTAAGCGCTTTGTTTAATGTCGCAAGCTCGACAATAAACTATCAAATATAATTTATAAAATTTGGGGGCACTACGTCTAAATGCAGGACTTGTGAATCTTCAATGTTCTCTGTATGATGATAATGTTTTAGACGCTGCCCGTTTACGATATACGATTCAATGGATTTTCCTTTAATTTCCACCGCTCCACTGGGGAAAACATTGGTAATTTGAAATGGACCTGACCATCTAGATCTAGTTTTCCCGGGAATAACTTTAGCCTAGAGTTGAATAACAGGACTGTATCGCCTTGTTTGAAGATTTTCCTTGATATGCGCTTGTCATGCCATTGTTTTGTTCTTTCTTTGTAGATTCTGGCATTTTCGTAAGCGTCTCGTCTGAGTTCCTCTAGTTCGTTTATATCAAGGATTCGCTTTTCACCGGCGGCTTTATAGTTTAAATTTAGATTTTTAATAGCCCAATAGGCTTTATGTTCTAATTCTACCGGGAGGTGGCAGGATTTTCCAGAAATAAGCTTAAATGGGGTTGTCCCTATGGGAGTTTTGTAAGCAGTTCGATACGCCCATAAAGCTTCTGGTAATTTCAATGACCAGTCTTTCCTTGAGGTGGTGACTGTTTTTTCCAATATTTGTTTGATTTCTCTGTTAGACACTTCCACTTGCCCACTGGTTTGGGGGTGGTAAGGTGTCGCTACTCTATGCCTTACGCCATACTTAAATAGTAGTTTTTCGAGTACCTTGGATATGAAATGCGATCCACCATCACTGACTACTATTCTCGGGACACCAAATCTTGGAAATATTATATTCTTAAAGAGTCTAGTTACTACTCGTGTGTCGTTTGTTGGAGAAGCTATAGCTTCAATCCATTTTGATACGTAGTCAACCGCTACGAGTATGTACTTGTTACCGAAAGAAGGTGGGAAAGGTCCCATGAAATCTATTCCCCACACGTCGAAAATCTCTACTTCCAAAATGCCTTTCTGTGGCATCTCGTCACGTCTAGATATGTTTCCTGTGCGTTGACACCTATCACATTTCTTGATAGCCGCATGCACATCCTTCCATATATTTGGCCAATAAAAACCGGCTTGTAGGATTTTGGAGCAGGTCTTGGATGTACTTGCATGTCCACCATAAGGAGCGGAGTGACAGTGTTGGATTATATTTTCTACCTCTTCTTCGGGTATACACCGACGGAAAATCATCGGGGCCTCTTTTGAAAAGTAAAGGGTCATCCCAATAATAGTGTTTTATGTCATAGAAGAATCGTTTCTTTTGCTGGTAGGATAAAGTAGGTGGAACTATTCCGGCGGCTAAATAATTGACGAGATCAGCGTACCATGGTGTAACACATATAGCTAAGGAGGTTTCTCCTTGTTTATCATTGTTATTTTCTTCCAAAGTAGCTATAAGTTTATCGTACGAGAAATCATCGTTGATCGATGTTCTTTCCGGTTCAAGGTTCTCGAGTCTAGAGAGGTGATCTGCTACTACGTTTTCTGTTCCTTTCTTGTCTTTGATTTCCAAATCAAACTCTTGTAGTAGCAGGATCCACCTTAGGAGTCTAGGTTTAGCATCCTTTTTTGTTAAGAGGTACTTGATAGCAGCGTGGTCAGTGTAAATGATTATTTTGGCTCCGACCAAGTAAGAACGAAATTTATCTAGTGCGAACACCACTGCTAAAAGTTCTTTCTTGGTTGTGGCGTAATTCATTTGTGCTTCATCTAGAGTTCTACTTGTGTAGTATATGACGTGAAGCTTTTTATCCTTTCGTTGTCCTAAAACAGCACCCACGGCGTAATCACTGGCATCACACATTATTTCGAATGGTTCATTCCAATCTGGTGTCTGCATTATGGGTGCGGAGATCAATGCTTGTTTAAGCATTTGAAATGCTTCTAAACATTTACCGTCGAATACGAATTCATCATCTTTCATTAATAGTCCGGTCAAAGGTTTAGTTATTTTAGAGAAGTCTTTAATGAATCGTCGGTAAAAACCGGCATGTCCTAAGAAGCTTCGTACTTCTCTCACATTTTTCGGAGGTTGAAGGTTTTCGATTACCTCTATTTTGGCTTTGTCTACTTCAATTCCTCTGTTTGAGATGATGTGTCCTAAAACAATTTCTTCTTGTACCATAAAGTGACATTTTTCCCAGTTAAGTACTAGGTTTACTTTTACACATCGTTCCAGAACTTTTTCTAGGTTTTCAAGACATTCTTCAAAGCTTTGTCCGCATACGGAGAAATCATCCATAAATACTTCCATGATGTTTTCGAGAAAATCGGCGAATATTGCCATCATGCACCTTTGGAAGGTTGCAGGAGCATTGCACAAGCCAAACGACATTCGTCGATAAGCGAAGGTACCAAAAGGACATGTGAACGTTGTCTTTTCTTGGTCATCAGGATGAATTGGTATTTGAAAGAAGCCTGAGCAACCGTCTAGATAGAAGAAATGAGAATGTTTTGCTAATCGTTCTAACATCTAGTCAATGAATGGTAAAGGGAAATGATCTTTTCGGGTTGCTTTGTTTAGTTTCCTATAGTCAATGCACATTCTCCATCCCGATTCGATTCGTTTAGTTATAGTTTCTCCTTTTTCATTTTCAATAACTGTTATACCTCCTTTCTTCGGTACTACGTGTACAGGACTAACCCATTTGCTATCAGATATAGGATATATGATACCTGCTTCTAATAACTTGGTTACTTCCTTCTTCACTACCTCACTCAGGATCGGGTTTAGTCTCCTCTGATGTTCCCTAGAAGTTTTACAGTCTTCTTCTAGCATGATGCGGTGCATATAAATAGAAGGACTTATTCCTTTAAGGTCGGTGATGTTGTATCCTAGTGCGGTTGGATATTTTCTTAAGATATGCAGGAGTTTTTCGGTTTCGAGTTTTCCTAGGTCTGCATTAACTATCACTGGTCGTTCAAGTTCTAAGTCAAGGAATTCATATCTCAAATTTTTGGGAAGTGTTTTCAGGTCTAGGGTTGGTTTCTTAAGGCATTGCGTAAGGTCCGATGTTATTGCTAAACATTGGTTGAGTTTGTCTTCTATACTATAGTCAGACAATTTGTCATTCTCTAACTCTGTTTCTTTTATGCATTCATCGATGATATCCATGAAGTAACATGTATCTTCTATTGCAGGTGCTTTCAAAAATTTGGAAAGAATGAACTCAATTTTCTCTTCTCCTACTTCGAAAGTGAGTCGTCCTCGTTTTACGTCTATGATTGCACCGGCAGTTGCTAAGAACGGTCTTCCCAGTATAATGGGTGTAACTTCATCTTCTCTAATGTCCATAATTATAAAATCGGTTGGAATGTAGAATTGACCTATGCGCACGGGAACGTTTTCAAGAATTCCTACAGGATATCTAACGGAACGATCTGCTAGTTCCACAGACACTTTAGTTGGTCTTAATTCTCCCATTTCCAGTTTCTTGCATATGGATAAAGGCATAACACTAATACCGGCTCCTAAATCGCATAAGGCCTTGTCTATGACAAATTTTCCTATGTGACAGGGTATAGAGAAACTACCCGGATCTTTAAGTTTAGGAGGCATATTCTGGACTATAGCGCTACATTCAGCAGTGAGTGTAACAGTTTCGCTATCTTCAAGTTTCCTTTTATTAGAAAGAATTTCTTTTAAGAACTTAGCATATGAGGGCATCTGCTTAATAGCTTCTGTAAACGGAATTGTGACGTTTAATTGTTTTAGTAGGTCAACAAATTTTTTAAATTGGCCCGCATCTTTGGTTTTAATAAGCCTTTGAGGGTAAGGGATAGGTGGTTTATAAGGCGGTGGAGGTACATAAGGTTCTTTCTTTTCTACGGTTTCCTTATTACTCTCTTCCTTTTCCTTAGGTTTACTCTCTTCCTCAGTTGACTTTTTAGAGTTTTGGCTCTCAGTTCTTGGATCTACTGGTCCTTCCACTTCCGTTCCACTTCTTAGTATGATTGCATGAGCGTGGCTTTTCGGGTTAGGTTGGGGCTGTCCAGGAAATGTACCAGTTGGGGCAGCAGTAGGCGCTTGTTGTTGAGCTACTTGTGATATTTGTGTTTCCAGCATTTTGTTATGGGTAGCCAGGGCATCTACTTTACTTGCTAGTTGTTTGATTTGTTCGCCAGTGTGTACATTCTGGTTTAAGAAATCTTTATTGGTTTGCTGTTGAGAAGCTATAAAGTTCTCCATCATGATTTCCAAGTTGGATTTCCTAGGAACGTTATTGTTAGGTGTAGATGGGGTCGGCTTTTGGTATCCAGGAGGTATAGCTGGGGCTTGATTTGGAGCTTGTCCTGGTGCGTATAAAGCATTATTACTCTTATATGAAAAATTAGGATGATTCTTCCAGTTTGAGTTATAGGTATGCGAGTAGGGATTTCCTTGAGCATAATTCACTTGCTCTGCTTGGATTCCTGTTAGGAGTTGACAATCTGCAGGAGTGTGACCTTGGATCCCACAGACTTCGCAATTCTGAGTTATGGCAACCACGGTGGCCGGAGGTGATACATTTAAACTTTCAATTTTCTGGACCAGAGCATCCACTTTTGCATTAACATGATCAAGGTTACTTATCTCGTACATGCCAGTTTTCGTTTGAGGTTTTTCTACCATTGTTCGTTCGCTTCCCCACTGATAGTGGTTTTGGGCCATGCTCTCGATAAGTTGATAAGCATCAGCGTAAGGTTTGTTTATTAGTGCACCACCTGCGGCGGCGTCTATTGTTAACCTCGTGTTGTACAAGAGACCATTATAGAAGGTATGAATCACTAACCAGTCCTCTAAACCATGGTGTGGACAAAGTCTCATCATGTCTTTGTATCTTTCCCATGCTTCGAAAAGAGACTCGTTATCTTTCTGTTTAAATCCATTTATCTGGGCTCTCAACATAGCTGTTTTGCTCGGAGGAAAATATCGGGCAAGGAAGACTTTCTTCAACTTGTTCCATGTGGTGACTGAGTTGGAAGGAAGAGACTGAAGCCATCTTCTAGCGCTATCTCTTAACGAGAAAGGAAAAAGACGAAGTCGAATTGCCTCTGAAGTGACACCATTAGCTTTAACAGTATCAGCGTATTGGACAAATACAGATAAATGAAGGTTTGGATCCTCGGTAGGATTTCCAGAGAATTGGTTCTGTTGCACTGCTTGCAACAGTGAAGGTTGAAGTTCGAAGTTGTTTGCTTCGATTGCGGGTGGAGCAATACTCGAATGCGGCTCATCTTGCGATGGAGCGGCGTAATCTCGAAGAGCACGAGCTGGTTCTGCCATTTCGGGTATCGGCGAAGGAAGAAGATTTTTGAGATCAGGAATTTCAATAGGAGAGAGATTGTTTGCAGCACGATATTCCCGAATTCGTCGTAAGACTCGGAGATATAGTTCGATGTCATTGATTCGTAAGTAGAATGGCTCGCCTTGTGAGCGAGTGTGTGGCATACAAATCAACGAAAGAAATAAAAATAAAAATAAGCCTTAGTCTCTACAGCGTAACAGAAGAGTTACGATATCGACTAAATAAAAGTCCCCGACAACGGCGCCAAAAACTTGATCGCGACTTTATGAGTCGATTGGGGTACTAACTGCAAGTGCACAGTTCTATCGCGTAGTTTTAAAAGATATCGATCCCACATGGACTTATGAATCGATATACCGTTTTCTAAGGTTACTTCGTAAAGCTAAGGCGGATAATACTTTGGTTGGTTGGGGGAAAAGTTAAAACTAAGATAAGATCTAGGTTAAATATCAATTAAACGGATATCGGTATGTAGTTTGTCGTAATTAGGGAATCAATTCTTCGTTGGTTTCTTGGTTTTAAAATAAATCTTTTCAGTAGACACTATTGATTAAAAGCCTTATCTCAAACTCTCGCTCTGTTGAATAGACTATGATTTTATATTAACGTAGCTGTCACTTATTAGTTAAGTCCAAAATCACTTTTTGAAAACAATAGAATCTATAGAAACTTTTTTTAAGAAAATACTAACCGTTTAAACACCCTCGTCTCAAACTCTCGCTCTATTGACTCGGATTATATAATTAAATTCAAATGCTTAACTCTCGTCCTCACATCCAACTTTTAAAAATACTTTTTGAAAAAGATTAGAATTTAATTAACTCTAAAAATTGCTTTCGCCCTGATCTAGAATTAATGTCCAATTTACACTGTCCAGTTAAAAACTCAAACTCTCGCTCTATTGATTTTAACTTCTTTAGTCTTTTACTCTCGTACAAAAACCTTGGTATTAAACCTGTAAATTGAGACCATAAAAAGAGTGATTTTGTTTTTAAACGTAATTAAACCGACTTAGTTTTGATTCCTTCATTCCGCTTACTTTACATACCGATACCTAAGTAAATTAGCCAGACATGCTAAATAGATCTAAACAATCATTATGCTTAAATAAATTCATCTCAGGCAAACAATATAAATAAATAATAATGCAGGATATATAAATTTAAACAATAATTAAAGAACCTGAATAATTTATAGCAATCTTTGAACACTCCACCACAGACCGGTTGGATTTGTTCTTGAATTCTTCAATCGGGCAGGAAAATAAAAGTGAAGGAATAAAAATCTAGGGTCTAACGTAAGGTTAGATCTAGTAAAAGATACACAATAGTTTCCGGTGTAGAAACTATTGTGTGAAAAATTAATTAAGTGCTGAAAGATTAACTGGAAAAGAAAATAAAAAATTTGCAAATAAAGCAAAAACTGTAAAAAGGTAATGGTATGCTTGCACGACTGGAAGAGAAAAATTGAACGAAGAAGAGAGAGCTGCAGGGTTTTCCAAAAGCCACTATTTATATTACTCACTTTTTGTAACGGTTTCCAAAAGCTTTCCGTGTAAAAAAATCTTCACGTTCCATTAGTCAAGCGTAACAATAGGCTTCAACGTGCCTCTGTTGCGCTTCTGAAGCCAAAAATATAGGAGAATGGTGTGACGTCCGTCACACCATGTGTTACGTTCGTAACACAAGGCAGCAGGGCGTGACGCCCGTCACACCTTGTGTGGCGCTCGTCACAGGCTCAGCGCTTGTGCTTTTGGGCTGGGCTTTGGTTTGGTGAAATTGCTTCTCTTCATTTCTTTTTGCACCTCCTTTTCTTCCTTTTTTCACTTATGCTTCAAATAAGCTACCTGAGATAAATAGAAGGAAAATACCGAGTAATATCGAATAAAATGAAATAAATTGAAACAAATAATAATACAATTTAATTAAATCGAGTCCAAAAATGTGATATTATTTCATGTTATCACAACACACAACTACATCAATCCAACATGGATTCAAAACCTATAATGCATCACAAGTCAACCTGCAATATAACAACAAACAAATACAACTAGAACACAACAACAATAAGGCATAGAGTTCAGAAGCAGACAAAGACAATGCCACTTAAAGCAAGGCCAAGGTAATGCATCATCAAACAACATTATCCCAGATCTATCCCATCAAAATCCTGCAGCAATAACATTGGGCAATGCAACATGCGATAGTTCTAAACAAAAGCAATACACAAGCAATACAAGTCAAGCCACCAATTCAACAACAATTCACAATAAAACAATAGTCAGGCCAAGTGATTAAATTAAGTCCAACTCAGTAGCGCAAATGAATTTGAATCAAATGGGGGGACCACTTCTCATTTTCTCACTACAGACAAAAGATTGGAATCACACTTTATGCATATTCTTTTTGCACACAATTATTCACTCACACATTCCATTCCCTAACTCACACACTCACACACTCTGACTTGGCTAAAATTTCATGACTTCACATACGAGCCTCACAATCCTCTCATTTTCTCCTATAAATATCAACATCAGATTTGAGCTCAAGGGGGGAGGATGGACCTAAAGTTACTATGACAATTTGAATCCTCCCTCATCATTTTCCATCTCTCAATCCCATAATTTACCCCTTATGCATCATTCATTGATTCCCCGAGTTCATCATCATCTCAGGACATTTAAATCATCTATGAGTTCCATAAATCGAAAATTTCATAAGAAGAAGAGCAAAAGAATAGTGTTTACCAGTAATTTCTGACAAACAACCGCTAGTCCTCCAATATTATTAATCTTGGTAACTTACATGATCGACTAGATTGATCCTAGGACATTTGTCTCAAGAACTAATGTTATGGTGATTTGATTCATGATTAAGTTTGTTTCAGGTTTATGAATGGTAATTAGGGTTCTTTATCTAGCGTTAATGGTACAAAGTAAAAGGTGTTTCGACAATAAACTCTAAACGAAATCTAAAGGCTTATGACTTTAAAGATAAAGGATAAATGGCAGTAATTCTGTAAAAAGGCTTTTTTTAAAGATAACAAAGGTAATTGGCAAAAGTAAAGATAAATAACTTGAAGTAAAAGGTTTTAAGTTTGAAAAGGTGTTGGAAATAAAGGTTTGACGAAATGTAAATGTAAAGGTAAAAGCAATGATAAAAGATTTTGAAGATAAAGGCAATTCGACAGAAGGCTTAAATAGAAATAAAGACAGTAAATGGTTTTAATTTAAGTAACTTGCATTAAAAAGATAACATGAAATGTAATCATGGTGTTCTTCATACATACATTTTCAGCAAAGACTCGTTTCTCTCGCTCCGGTATTTTGAGTTTTTTTAGTGAATTTTGTATATTAGTTTGAACACACGAAATCTAAAAACTAAGACTCCTATTTATAAAAATTTGACCCTAATGGTCTCTACGCAGATGATTGCCACGTTCGAAGTTTTTAAGCGCTGCGTGTCTCAGATGCTTCCACGCGTTCGTCTGACGAAACTACTTCGTTTGAATTTCAAATCTTTCCCGCTCGAAGCTTCGAATCTGCCAAACGCCGATGTCGAAGAGAACTTGTGGAGATCCTAAAATCTTCTAAGTCTTAAGCTTCGACAAAAAGGTCTTTTCTCCCAAGAAAAGGATTTAATAAATAGCTTCACAAAGCCATTTTTATATTATTCTCCAAAACATAATATTTTCAAAGAACTTCAACCTAATGGTCGAAATCTCCATCTAACAAATAGTAAAAGAGAGAGAGATATATAATACCTGTTCAAAGCTCACATTCACCTTCGTCGGAACCACCATACTAGAGTTCTCCTTTTCCATCCATTCACTAAGCAATTATTACCAGGTTGAAGAGGAAATTCCATAGATCCATAGGCCTCTCCCAATTGTTTGAGTTCATACACCAACGACATTTTATTTTAACTCCAAGCTCTAGGGTTCCTCATTTGTCAGCATCGATCCAGACTTGTCTTTGAGTTGTTGGACATTTGATCATAATTTTTGAGCTCAGTATGAAGTGAAGGTCATTTTGATGTGGTTGGTTGGTGTTTCTGGGTTCTCCGCCGGCGCTAGAGGCGACGCCGACGCGAAAGAGACAGTGAAAATTTGAACATGAAGAGCGCGCGTTCTAGACCTTTGACCATTTCTATTTTTGGTTATTGGATAATTGGGCTTGGGCTTCCATTTTTGCTTCCTCAAACTCTCAAATTCTGATTTCAACCCCTAGCCCATTCTTATTCTTATTCTATTTCTATTTCTTTTTTGTTTTATTATGAATTTTATTTTATTTTGTTTCACTATTTCAACTTTATTTTATATATTTTGATTATATATTGAACTCTACTTCATTTTGACCTGGGATTCATTTTAAATTCATTCTTTGTTCATATTTTTTTATCTTCATTTTTATTCATTATTATTTTAATTCTTTTTAAATCATTGTTATTCAAATTATTGATTACTTTGATTTTGGTTTAAATTGATTACTTTGTTGGTATTGGTTATTGTGTGGATTAAGTCTTCCGCATCTAAAGAATGAGGTCTATGGATGCTAGATAAGACATCCTGGGCGCAGATCTTAGAGCTATTTCGGATCATCTGAAGAAACCTTAGTCTTAGGATTCATAACTAATTTTTTTTATATGTTAAACTGATTTCTCTATATTTGACTTTATCATCTTTATCTGTTTTACTTGTCATTATTTTTTGTGCATGCTTATGTGATTTAATTTAAGCTATATTTTATGGGAAACATTATCTCTTATTTGATAATTGTTAGAAATAATCTTTGCTTTCTTTGAGTTATTCTTTGGATGAATTATTTTTGAAAATCTCTTAGATGATTAATGCACTAAAATGAAATAACTAACCACAAAAACCATTGCAAATAAGAAAACTTTTTCATTAGTTATATGGAAAGGGTACAAGATTTATGAGTTTACATAAGTTTGTCCGGATCAGAAAAGTAACCCCTACATGCAAAAAAATCCTCCCAGTCAACAACACGCTCCTCATTTCCTTCATCTGAGTCGTAGAAAAAAATCTTTCTTGACACTCTTTTCTTCTTCTTCTTCAGCTTCTTCTTGGACTTCCTTACTCCCAGGGCCTCCCTTACAATAATTGACCGATATGGTTAGGCCTCCTCAATAGACTGCAAAAGAGGTTGTACCATAGTAACAATTTTTCTCTCAACATCGACCTCTGTTGAGATAGTGCTATTTTCCTTCTCTGATGGAGAACCCATGTTGCCAGGAAGATAAGAATAATTGGTTGAAAAGATGAGAAGTATGTCTATGAAGGTATGCTTTTATAGAGGAGGTTGAATGACTTGTATGTTACAATTGGAAGATGGAACTTCTGATAATTTATTTCCTACAATGATTACTTCTGATGGTTGATATTCTTGAATGATGTGTGACCATCTTGAGAAATGCATAAATATTTCAACCATTATAGTTGTTTCTCTTTATTGGAAATAACATAAATATTTCAACCATTATAGCCATTTTTCTTTTCATCTTCTCCCATATTTTGTAATTCATACTGCCATCGCAAAGTTTGCAATTTGACGACTTTGACTTTCTCATCTCCTTCATAGTACTTGACAAGAATATCCCATGCCTCCTTCTCCGATTCAACATGAGAGATCTTGTCGAAATTCGCCAAATCTATCGCCGATCGAATGCCATACGCGACTTTTCAGTCTTTCTTCTTTGTCTCCTTTTACGCGACTCTCTGAGCATCGGTTGCACTCTCAGCAAGTTCATGGACACCATTAGTAACCACTTCTAGGATTTCATGAAAGCCGAACAAGGACTACATCTGTTTTCTACATCAAATCCAATTCTTGCCGTCAAGAATTGGAAGAGAATTCATAATACCGTTTATGCCATTCATCTTTGTAGAAAATGCGATTAACAACCCATAACCCGAAAACACGATCACTGATTTGTGATTCTTGAAAATACGATAAAGAATCCAGAGCTATAGATATCAATTTGTTAGTGCGTGAGACACTTTTGTGAGGAGTGAAGAGAGAGTGCGCGGGAGAATATGAAAATAAAGATTCTATTATTGAAGAATGATTGTGTTACAAATTGATTTACATATGTATGTATTTATATACAAAGTTACTTGAGTACCAATTAACAAACTAAGTAACAAACCTTAAACCCTAATTGACTTTGAACTTGAGCTACACACAACTTGGATTATATCTTATATCTCAACGGTATGTATGACTCAATTTTTTTTTTGTAAAAGACCGAATCAAACCAAATAAAATTGTATTGATTTGATTTGATTTAGTTCAATTTTATTTCTAAAAATCAACCGCACTAAATTAAATCACGTATATTTTTTCTTGCCGTTCAAATAAAATTTAACTTCTAAACTATTTAAACCACACCGCAAACACCCTTAAAAACATTTTAATTCTTTATGGATAATCCATGAAAAAAAGTTGGTAACTCAATATAGAACATGTCCAACCACGAGGCTCAAAGGCACCATATAGGAGGTAATCATTTCGATGTATCATGATGACATAATGCAGTAAAGTGATTTATAGGAATCAATTTGCATAATCTCAAAGAATTATTAGAATTAATTTGAGATTCACATTTTATAAAATAAGAAATGAATTTCACATTTTTAATTTTAAAGTAATAGTTGAGATTTATTCTTTTTAACTTTGGCAAAATATTTCATAAATTTGATCTATTTTAAAAAGTTTCCAAATTTATGATTCAAACATTTATATAGAAAATTTTGAACTATCCTCTAAAATCATATTACCTCATAAAAATTTGCCATTAATCATGAATAACTTTTAAGTTAATAAATTTTTGTTTATCTATAGATAAAATAATAATTATCAATTACTCAAACATACAACCATTATGTCTCAAATTAGAACCCAGGGTATTGTAAGTGATTTAACAATATGAGTATTTTCCAATTACTATAATATAGAATTATGTGAATTAAATAAGAGTGTTTAAATCATTAAAATTTGGACCTACTACACAATTTTTTTAAAAAAGACTTTAAAAAGAATATACTATCAGGATCCCAGCCTCTACCACTAGAATATTTCATTTATAAAGTCTCTATTGGTCCCCATGAAACCAATCATCTTCTATTTATAATGATTTTTACACTATTCATCTCAAACAAACACACAAAATTGCTAACAATAAGAACCTCAATTGCTTGGTTTATCTACCCAAAGAAGAAAGAAAAAAAAAATACCATAGCTATACAAGTGAGAGAAGTTTCTTCTCTAGCATATTGTGTGTCTTGTCTTTGCAAAACCACTTGATAGTACTCTTCAACCACATACCAAAAAAAAAGCACTTCTATACAAAATGGAGTAGTACAAACACAACTATCATCACAATCCAAAATTATCAGAATTTAACACAGCAGTCAAATGGCCAACTCTAAACCCATTGTTAACCCGCACGTAATCATCTCTGCAATTATATACTTTCACATGTCGTTCTTCAAAGCCCATAAACTTTTTAGGAAAAAAAGACTCGGCTGAAAAATGTGACGACTCTTTTCTTGTTCCAACTGCATTAGTTGTTCTTTTGTAAGAACTAAACCACTTGGTTTGCATGTACAAATTTCTCCTCCATGGTGCTACATGTAAATCCATTCTTTTCATTGATCCTTTAATTGCAGAACTCATTAATCTCACAATTCGTTTGAACTCTTCCACTTTACCAACAAAAATCATTGGAAATATCTCTAATAAAGAAGAATATTGATTTGTTGGACGAGCTATTTCGAATTCAGAAGATAAGGAGACTTCGACTATGTAACGTTTTTCAGAGAGATTTACATCAATATATTCATAATCACCTGCTGTTAATTTCCCATTTTTCTCCCATTTGGTTTTGCATAGTCCTATACAAAGAAAACAAATCAAGAATATTAATAATCAAGACTTAATTAACAAGTTAATTAAGTTATTAAAAGAACTTAAATAGTATTACAGTATTACTCACCAGCATCAAAACCTTTCTCTCTCAATTGAGTCATCAACCAACGTTTGAATCCAGGAAACGAATTATCACTTCCAACAAGTCCTCCAATTGCAATCTCAACTTCTCTCCTAATCCTTTCTTTATCATCCCTTTCATTCTCTTCAACATCTTTATTTCCATCAAACAAGCTCTTCAACATTTCAATTTTTTCAAGATCTTCTTCATCAACCTTTTCATCGCGATCTTCGCCACAAACAACTTTCTCTTCTTCCTCTTCTTCTCCTGATCTCTCGTTATCTTCCATAAAAGATAACACGAGATCCGACAATTCGGGCGAACTCTCCGGCGAGTGCTCGCTTCCGCTGCTCTCGCTGCCGGGCTTCACACGTGAAAGTGCCATATCTGCATCAAATGCATCCATCATTCTCTGAAACCTCACCGGAAGATTTGCCATATTCAGAAAACACCTCTCTCTATGAGAATATACACCAACAGTATTCTAAAGATGAAAATATAAAGAAATGTATTGGGATATTTATAATGTAATATGGTGTTATATATTTATACTATGGTTGAGATTGAGAGCGGTGGAGATTTTTTTCAGTTCTTAACATGAATGTAGGCTAGCTTAGAGACTTTTGAAATGAACCTGACCTCAAAAAGCGTCCAGGTTCCATGTGGCCATAACCAACATTGGATTATTATTATTATTATTACAGTCACCCTTCAAACTATCTTATCTTCATTATTATACCGATAAAGAAAATTTTCACGCTTTTCTTATTCTCTTTTGCTTTCTTTATACATTTAATTCTGCTTGTTTTATTTTTGATATACTTCCATGGTTATTAAATATTATTAGCTCTGTTTTAAATAATTTTAAATTATAGATTATTTTGTAATTTTAATAAAAATGTTAAACTTATATTTTATTATAAGTGTTAAGTTAAATGGTAAAGTTTATTTATATTTATGTATTAACATAAATAAGTGTATATTTATAAAACAATTTTAATATATATATATATATTATATATATATATATATATATATATATATATATATATATATATATATATATATATATATATATATATATAAGTATTTATTATTTATTTTCTTTTAATTTTTTAATTTATTTTTTTAGACTATTAATAAAAATTAAATTTGTAAAATATAATTATATTTTTAAAATGTGAAAAAAATGCAAAGTAAAATATAATAAAAAACAAAATGAATACAAATAAACTGAACACATTATTTTTTATATAGATAAATAAAATATTCCCTTTCTCTTATAATGGATGATAATATACTTTTTATTATTATTCATCATATAATAATTTGATGACTATATTAATGAGAAAGAAAATAATAGATGTTAAATATTTGAATAATCATTTTGTCATGTTTAAAAACTTTTTTTTTTAAAAAGTGATATCCAAGATAAAGAAAAAACATGTAAAAGAGACTTTAGTCGCACAATATTTACTCATGAGATACAAAACATTTCCTCTATTATATTTAATAAGTAATTTTTAAATTATAAATTTATTAAATAATTGATGTATTGGATCAATATATAATATAAATATGTTATTTATTAAATAAATTTAAAAGTCAAAATTTGTTTATGAAAAAAATGCAATATAATTTTTCTTTCTTTCGTTTCTTTTCAAATTTAAACCAAATATAATTTTTTATAATTAAGACAACATAAAATATCTCTTGTTAATAAGAGTTTATATGATATGAATTTTCTAAAAAGGTTAAATGTGAACTTTTACCATTCTTAGTATAAAAGGAAATCCAATCATCATATTAAATATAAGTAAAAAATAGAATTATTTTATTACAATATATTATATTAGTAAATTTCAAATTTTATACTTTAATTTTTGTAGAAAAATATCTTAAAATTTGAGTGATGAAGAGAAAGATAACATATTTTAAGATGAACAGAAATTAGAAAATCAAAAATCAATTTGGTCAGAGTGTTTCACAAATACCTATTTTAATTTGCGGTTCAGTTCATTAATATTAGAATATTATAAATATACTTTATATTAATTTAAAGATAATTAGAGACACTCTAAATAAAGGATAATAAAATATAGTCTTAATATTCTAAATTAATATAAAATATATCATAAGATATTTATAATATTTTTATTTTAAAATTAATGGGTTTTGTTATGGGTTTGTTAAGGATATGTTGGATTTCATCAGTTATAGTATGCATCTCTATCATTCTTGTCATCACAACCTTTGAAACTTTATTAGCAGAAGATAGTGAGAAGGATTTGCGAATTCTAGTGATAAACTTAGAGAATAAATGATTGAAATTTTTTGGAGTTCTTGGAATTTGAGAAATTTTTGAATGTATCTAAGAGGATTGTGTAACACTTCTAAACACACTGAGCTCGTGCATTCATATATTGAGAGTTGAGGAGAATGGGAAACACTTAGGTAGAAATAAGGGTTTGCTCGTGTGATTCAAAGGCTTTTTTCTTGTAACTCATTTGTAATCTCTTGTAACAACTTTTGTAAGTATACTGAATTCTCTCCTCCAGAATAGATCATTTGATCGAATTGGATAAGCAAGTTGTTGGATAAGAGTATGGAGAAAAGGAACGGCCTAGAGGGAGTGAATATACCCTTTTTAAAATTTGATTGATTTTCAAAATTAAATATCAGTGTTTTTCAATGCGTAAGTCTTATAGCGATAAATAGAGGTCTTATGCTTGAATTGAAAATTAATCACCAATGAAATTGTGCAATTAACAAATATCCCAGATTGATTAGAGATTATATCCAAAGAGTTACAAACTAAAATGAATTGGCACTTTGTAAATTACACGAGACGTGTTCTTTATAAAATAACAATTGCTACAGGATTCTAACAACATAGTTTTCAAAATTTAATCAACACTAAAACACAAATAAGTTCCATTTCTAACAAAACTTAAACTTATGTAATAGTTCTCTACCAACATCAATTAACGATAAACTACACTAAGAAACGAATACCTAAACATTCAATATCAGGACCCTACTCCATTTTTCCAATGGTTCCCCATTGAAAATAGATATTCTAATATGTATTGAAAAATATTAAACGGGTTCATACAATCATTAATCCACACTAGTCTTGAAAAAAATAAATCTTTTATCTAGATATGGACTTGTACACAACTTTGATGTCGAACTCTCTACGAAATATTTACTCGATTCTCGATTTTTGAATCTTCCAGCTTCACCAATATGCTCCAAGTCTCCGTGTGTGGCAATCATCATTGATTCCACTAATTTCTTGAGCGATAAACTATCCGAATATTTGAAAAAAACTCTTACACCTTGTTTGTAGGCTTCCACACAACACTACCTTGGTCAACCTGGAGAGAAGAACCTCATTCTTTTCATTGGAACTTGTCACCACCAGCTACAATAACCCCAATCTTGCAAGCCTCCTGGAAATCTTTACCAAATATTCAAGAAATGTTAGTTTCAAGACATGTCTTCCTTAACAATTACAAATCTTCATAATCAAGATTTGAGTCTAAATTAGAGATTGAAAATGGAAGAAATTATGTTTGCAAGAGATTTTAAGTTTTCAAAAATGGAGGTTGTTGATTTCACACATTCATAAAATTACACTTGGAATGTTATGTTTTTCTCACACTTGGTTATGAGATGACCAAAAGAGTTTATATATGTTGGAGATTATGCAAAAAAGTAGGTGAAAATGGTTGTTAGATTCGAGTCAAGAACATTTGTTGATTTGAGTCAAATGAGCAAGTAGAGTGGAATAAGATCAACATAAAAGAAGTGATCCATTTTCTGTGATTTGAGTCGTGTGATATCTCTGATTTGAGTCATGAAAGGTCATAATTCGAGTCATGTACAAATCCTAATTTGAATCAATTTGTACAGAGCCAAACAAGAAAACATGAAAAACTTTGTGGTTCGAGTAATGTAGAAAGTGTGATTTGAATCAAACTGGTCAGTGGCTAACATGACTTGAGTGATTCGAATCATGTGCAACTTGTGATTCGAGTCACAGTGTTGCATGATTCGAATTAAGTGTAAACGGTGGTTCAAGTCACAGACACCGTGATTTTCATGTTATCCTTTGTTTGATTTGATTCGAGTGATAACTTATGAGTGATTTGAGTCACACACAAGAAATCTCAATTTTTCAATTTTTTCAAAATAGTTTGAGATTTCACTCCCCACATAACTTGAACCAACATCAAATATGTTTCTTGTTTCATTAACTCAACCAATTGGCTTAAAACACAATGATCATACTCAAGTTCAAAAACTTTAATTATGCATGCTAAAACCAATGAATTCAAAACTTAAGCCAAAGACTTGCAATTGAAGAGGAGACTCAATAAACAATAATAAATAAAATGAAAGCTTAAAAGGCATGCAATAAAACTATATTGGCGTTCTCCCCCTGAATATGTTAGAGACATGCAACTTAAGTATTCCCTTTTTTTATGCTTGACAAACTTTCACTTGAATTGAGTTGAATTTGAGCCAAAGCAAATAAATGGTTGTGTTCCCCCTGAAACATTGCACACGCACAACAACATAAAACACATAAAACAATTCTAGACTCACATTACAACTTCTCCCTCTTTGACAAGATCAAAAATAGATAGATGGTAGTTATTCTAAACACCTAATAACCAGCAACAAAGAAAGAATTATAGAGGAACACATGAGCTAAAAAGTTAAGAAGAATGTACAATATCATATATCAGATACAAAATATGAATATGGGCATGCTATATTCTACAAACACACAAATGGACATGCAACAACATATCAACACAAAATTAAGTGATCAAAATGATTAAGGATGAAAGGTTAAATAATGCGTGAACAAGTATATGAATGCTCAAATGCATATAGTTAACACCAATAATTAAAAAAACTTCAAATGAATGAATGAACAATCTTAAGCATGCTAGAGATGAATGAATGAAATAAAGAATGTAATAAGCAAACAAATGAACATATGCAGAACAAACATACACATAATGATATAATCAGATACAAGAGTTATAGTGACATGGCAATGGAGTTGGTGGAACTATGATTTTCTACAAGAGGGAGCTAGTGAGTAATAAAATAGAAATAGCAAACGAAACTAAATAGAAATTCCAATATATTTATGACACGAGGAATCCATGATTCCCGATCCCTACAAATCTTGTGAAAAGATTATGATGATAATGGTTTTCTAGAAATGCCAGGAAGCTGATTTTTTGTATCAATGTATTAAAAAACAACGTCCCCTTTTTCAACATGATATTTGAGAAAATGGTGTCAGATTTCTATATGTTTAGTTTGTGATTGAAGTACCAGATTCTTAGTGAGGTTTATCGCACTAGTGTTATCACACTTGATTATAATGCAACCATGTTTTAAATTATAATCTAGAAATTGTTGCTTTAACCATAAGACTAGTTCATAACAACTACCAGCAGTTACATATTCAGCCTCAATGGTAGAAAGAGCAATGTTATGTTGTTTCTTACAGTGCCAAGAAACTAAGCAGTTTTCAAACAAGTGTCAGGTACCACTAGTGCTTTTCCTATCCAACTTGCACCCTGCAAAATCAGAATAAAAAAAACCTACTAAGCTACATGCACTTCCTTTAGAAAACCAAAGACCGTGCCGAAGGTTACGTTAAGATACCTTAACATTCTTTTTACGATCTTAAAGTGGGATTCCCTAGGTGACACTTGATATCTGGAACACAGACACACACTAAACATAATATATGTCCTACTCGTTGTTAAATAGAGTAGGGGTCCTATAATACCTCTATATTTGGTGATGTCAAACTCCATTTCATTCTCGTCTTTGTTGATAAACACATTTGACACCATATGGTTGAAATGTTCCTTGAATTTTGCATATTGAACTTCTTAAGAAGCTCCAAGCAAAACCTTGTTTGACTTATGAAATTTCCTTCTGCAACTTACTTAATTTACAATTCTAATAATTAAGTGAGCTCTCCTATGAGGGACATTTCAAATTTACATTGCATCAAACTTGCAAACTCTTGTCAATGAGATTCATTAGTATAACCGAAAAATAATATCATTGACATATACTTGAGCCAAAATAATATGCTTTTTTTCCCGTCTAATAAACAAAGTGGTGTCTACTTTACCATGATTAAATCCTTGTTTGATTAAAATATCCACTAAGGTGTTCATGCCAATCTCTTGGAGCTTGTTTGAGACCATATATGGCTCTCTTGAGTTTTAAAACATAGTTATGGTTATCGTGATCCTCAAAACCATGAGGTTGAGAGACATATACTTCTTAGTTTATGTAGTTGTTAAGAAAATCATATTTAACATCCATTTGATAAAGCTTAAAATCTAGGCAACAAGCAAATGCCAAAAGAAGTCGAATAGCTTCTTGATGAGCTATAGGAGTAGAAGTCTCATCGTAGTTTATTCCTTCAGCTTGACTATACCTTTTTTCCACTAGTCTTGCATTATTTCAAGTAATTATTCCATTTTCATCCATTTTGTTCCTAAATACCCATCTAGTGCCAATGATGTTTATATTAACTAGGCGCGGAACAAGGTCCCAAACGTCATTGAGTTTAAATTGGATAAGTTCTTCTTTCATAAAAAATAAACATCCCTTGTCAAATAAAACATCATTTATCGTTTTAAGTTTGATTTGAGAAATGAAAGCAGTGTGATTATAGAAACTATTAACCTGAGACCTAGTACTTACACTTCTTTTGATATCTCCTAGTATTTGATTCAACGCATGATCTTTTGCAATCATCTAATCTTAAGGTAGCTGATTTGAGGTCTCTTATTTGTCTTACTCATGTGAGGTTTCCTCTTTTTCTTCATTAATGTCCCCATCCTTTGGTGAAAGAGGAGGGTCCTCTTTGGGACTTTCGTTGTTGATCAAGTTCTCTATTATGACACCTAAAATATCAGAACAAATTCAAGGTGAGAAAAACAAAAGAAGAGGGGTTAAATTGTATTGGCTTTTTCCTTTTAGGATTTTTCAACTTCTGCTTCTGATGGCTTTCAAACAAATTCTGAATACTTAGTTCAGAGTCTAACTTATAAAGGATAGGTTTCTGAAGGTCCTTATCAGATATGAACCATAATCTAACTTGGAGTATCAGAGTTGACAGTAGAAGAATATTAATAAGCAGAAGCAAGGAAACTAAAAGCAAAGAAACAAGCAGTTATCCTCGTTTCTCTCACAATTTAAAAGTAGTCCAGTGCCCTTGTACTTCCAATGGATTTCCACTATAACTAAATCTAATTAAAAATGCTTAAGCACACAAGCAAGAGACTTCATTGCTTACACACACAAGTCTAAGGCTTCCTTGTTGAAACACACAAGTTTGAGACTTTCTTGCTAGAGCATGTAAGATCAAGACTTCCTTGCTCAAATACACAAGTATGAAACTTCCTTAATCTAGCACACAAGCTAAATACTCCAAATGCTCAAGCACTAAAGCAATAGACTTATGACTCTGTAACAAACTGTTAAGAGATTTGGGTAAATACTACACTTGATAAAAATCAGAGGTATAGACAGAATACAACTTAGAAATACTTTAAGACTTAAGAACTTCTAAAATATACAAGTGTTAAGATTATCTAAGTTTAACTATTTTGACAGAGTAGTTTCTCTTTGATTGTCATGTTTCAGAGTCTGTAGCAGTATGTTGTATTATAGTTTGGTAGTTTTCTTCTTCAGGTTCGAAACTCCTTATATAGAGAGGGAGAAAAGAGACGTTGAAGACTTTCACCAAAAGGCTGGATAACCTTTGTACTTGATTAGATACATCAAGCAAACACATTTCTACAAGAGGAATTATCCGTTGAAGCTCAGACAACCAAGAGATAAATTTTTCCTTAAGTATTCATGTGATCAAAAGCTCTTTGAGTCTGTCAGAGTTACCTTGGTTGATGAGCTTTTGCTTCAGGGGTTAACTTCCTTCAAACTTCACTCTTTAGAGGATGATCACATCAGAGTCCACTTCTTGGCTTCTAAAGCTTAAGAGTCTAGGTCACCAGAGGATGACTTTCTTCAGAGTTGACTTCTTCAGAGTCTGAATCACCACCAGAGGCATAGTCTTCAGAAGTACTCTTCAAAGCCAGAGTCCGATCTTCAGATTCAGATTCCTCAAACATCTTTTCATTTGTTCTTAGATATATAATATTGCAAACTTGAACAACTGTTAGAATACCTATTTGCTCTTTAAATACTTTTTATTATAAAAAACCAAGGGATATGGTAACAACCAATAATTTTTCCAACATTCTCCCCCTTTTTAATGACGACAAACATATGTATTTAAGAACAATGGTTATTAATTTAATTAACTTGTTGACTTCAGGATCATAGGGTTATAAGCTCCCCCTGAGTCTGATAGTCCAGAGAGTGAGGTTTGTAAGCTCCCTCTAAGTTCTATTCAAGTTAATTAAATTTCTTTAATAGCACAATAACATTAATATTTAGAATTTAAATTAAGCAGCAATAGAATAATCATCAGATTCAGGTGCTTAAATACCTTTTATACTTCTCCTCTTTTTGTCATCAACAAAAAGATAAATAAAAGGACAAAAAAGATACTGAAGAATTTTTTTCATTAACTAAGAAAAGGGATGTAAAGAAAATTTACGGAAAAGATAGAATCATAGGGTGACTAAATCCTATAGCCTAAGGTTTCTGCTTCAGAAGCTCTAGAACTGCTTTTAGTTTAGCACCCATGCCATCTTGTTTGGCATATATATCATTCGTCCTATCACCCATCTCTTTCTGCTTGTTAGCCATGACTTCTTGTTAGTAGCAACAGAAACCAACTTTGCTTTCATAAGCTCTTCTCTCGGACTAGTAGAGGTAGCAGACTCTGAGGAGATATACTTTAGATTCTGAAAAATTGATACCACAGAGGTTATGAGAGAATCCCATTTAGCAGCATAAGCTAATGGGTCAAAAGCTTTAGTTCTCTCAACAACCAGATTATGCACTTTATCAAAGAAAATAGTTTTGATTTCTTCCACTTGGGCTTGGGTATAGGGTGGAGGAGGTGGAATGTTTGTTTATGGATTACTAGAATGTGATGGAATGTATAGGATTGTTATGCCAAATTCTGACACATCATCTGTTCTTTTGAGGGAGGAGGGGTGGTGGTCAGATAGATAGTTCTCTTGGATAGTTTGGTTAAGATTGGTTTCAGGTTGAGGCTGGTCCAAAGAAACTTGTTCAGTTTCAATCTGAGGTTCATAGGTACCTTAAACTTTAGATTGATTCTTAACATGACTAGGTTCTGGTTGAGGTGTAGAATTAGGTGAGGGTTGGGGTGAAGGTTGAGGTGAGGTTTGGGGTTGAGATTCAAATGTAGGTTGGGGTTCAGTTGAGGGTTGAGTTTTTGGTGAAGGTTCAAGTTCTGGTTGATCTAGGGTTACATGTTTAGCTTCAAATAGATCAGATAAGTTAATATGTTCATAAGTTGTTTCAACAGAACATGCTTGGTCAGTTTGTAGTTGTTGTGGTCTGAAGGTTTGATGGGGGGATAACTTGGATAGGTCTGATAAATACACGTGAGAGAGTTACATGTTTGAGACCTAGAGAAGCAATGAAATCAACTTCTTCAGTTTCTGACTCAGAACTAGAAGAAGCTTTCCCACTAGTAACATCTATGAGGGGTCCAAACATGGTGTTCAAAGGTGGAGGTTGTTCTGAATCAGAAAAATATGTCAGTTGTTTCTGATCATCTGTGGTTTCACCAACAGGTTGTTCAGAATCAACTATATTCATAACATTTTCTAGAATTTGAATGATAGGTGTTGGGTTAGGAGACTTCATCACATGTTATGATTGTTGAATAGGTGATGAAGTGTGTTTTGGGGAAGGTTCGGGTGATGGTTTGGGTGAGGGTGTTGGTGATAAGTGATTTAAGGTGTAAGAGTCAAAACAATCCTCTAAGATATAGTTCAGATTGTTACCTGTCATATCAGTCTCCATAGTATTTGGAGTAGCTTGATCCTCTTCACCAACAAATTTAGAAGCAATGTTGGTACCAACTTCTAATACAACTTCTCTTGTAAGCAAAATTGATATTTTAAAATGGTCATGTATCTAATTAAAAATTAAGATAAGATACATCAACTCTTTATATATATTTTTATATTTTATTTTAAAAGGAACATATATATAATGAACATTTATTAATTTATTATATTTGTTGTTTAAAATTGGTAAAATAATTTTAAATAATTAAGAAACATTATTCAGAGTTTAAGCATTTTAAAAAATTTGATAGGTGGAAACAAAGAACAATATCAACCAAAATAAATGATTTAAAGCAATAACCTGACTAAAGGGAAAACAATGCCACAACAAGGCAGAAGAAGATAAAAGATAAGAACGCAATAACTTGTTTACTATGTTCGATCAAACAATATACTTTGGAGGGAGAGAGAGCGGATATGTGATTCATTATACTTTCAAAAGTTGTTACAAGAGATTAGAAATGAGTTACAAGAAAAAAAACATCTTGGCTTCCCACAAACAAAACTCTACTTCTACCCAAGTATTTTTAAAGGTGTTTATAAGTGTTTTCCAATCCCCTTAGATACCTCAAAAAGTTTCCCGAATTCCAACAATTCCAAGGAATTTCTACCATTGTCTCTCTATGTTTGCGACTAGGATTCCAAAACCATTTTTCTGTCTTCAACTATAATGTTATGAAGGTTGTAAAGAAAAGATTGATAGAGACACATATTTATAACTTCTGAAACCTAACATATTTTCTACAAATTTAGAGTACCTCTAAGTATCTTAGAGTATCTTTAAATTAAATTAAATATATTTATAATATCATAACATTAATTAATGGATCCACGACGGAACCAACAAATCAAATATTTGTGAACCACTTGGATCCGACTACTTTTTAATTTTTGGCAATCTCGAAATATGTTTTCTTTATCTTCGTCACTTAAAAGTTTTAAGACATACTTCTACAATATCCAACTTGACTTAAAACCGTGTTGACATCAATTTATCCATTAACCACCTTATTAATCTCTACCATGTTTACTCACTATTCAACAACCTTAATCAAGTTCAAGCCACACTTGAAACTTGATCTTGTCACTTGTATCCACTTGCTTCCAATCATCCTTTTCTACTTAGATAATATAACAAGGCCACAAACATGGTTTTTCAACCATCTTATCTTAATTTTTAATTAGATACATGACCATTTTAAAATATCAATTTTGCTTACATTTTTAATTTTGCAATGTGATTGTTTTTTTTATTAATGTGGTTATAGTCAGGGCCGACCATTTTCATGTGCAGCATGTGCCGCAGCATTGGATCCCAAATTTTGTGGGGTTCAATTATTATTTTTTAATTACAAAGGTAATAGATTTTACACCTATTATTTCAAAAGTAGGTGCAAAATCAAAATTACTTTTTAAAAATCTATAAAAACAGGTATAAAATCATAATTTTTAAAATTGTTTTTTTTTTAAATTTTGGTCTATTTTTGAATTTAGATCCGGACCTCCCGATTAATTCAGCCGGCCCTGATTGTAGCGATTGAAGAATCGAATGATCTTGAGACGATGAGCAATGGAGAGTTGTAAAGCTCTTTTGAGCCTCATGAGTAAAGGATGTTGGAGAGAAATAAGAATAAGGCAAAGGCGGAGATCGCTTTGCAAGCTCGCTTTAACGAGAAGGACAAGAGATCGAAAGGAAAATGGTCCATAATAAGTAAAGAGAATTTTTAGAATTTTGATGGAATAAAGTCCCAACGTTTTAAGAATTTGACTTTTCAAAGTGGTGAAAGCAACTCCAACAAAAATAGTAATCAAGACACTTTAGAGATAAAAAGAAGAGATTTGACATAAAAAAAATTGAATATCAAAAGTTTGAGTTTATTATTTTACTCTATTTTTTTAAATAAAATATAATCAATTTTATGATGTCTTACAATTTAATTAACATTGTTTATTAAAAAGTGTAACCCGCGTAAATTTTTTTGCATAATTAATCACCAAAAGCTGTACTAATAAACTTTACTACTAGTATTTTGAAGTTTTAACTTTTGACATTCAACGAAGAATTAGAGGTTGGTGAATAGTCAGATGCGCAGCCTTTAATCTAATACAGTTTCTTCGAGTTCCACACAAAGTTTTGTCATGTAGTGTCAGTTGAATGGAGTCAATGTGTATGCATTGAAGCATTTAATTTTGCTCGTTATTGAACATGTGCTTTAATTTTCATCATCACCGGATCTTGCGCTAAGGGTTCCGTTTATCTTCCTAAAAATTTAATCATCTGTTTTCCATTAAATGGCCCCTAAAATCATCACTAATTTATTCGTTAAATAATAAGTCAAAAATGGTCATTAAATTGGAGAACGAATTAAAAATATAGATAGAAAATTTTATAAGGACTATTATTTGAATATTTTTAAAGGAATTAAAAATAAAATTTAGATATCTAAGAGGATCATAAATATATTGAACTCTTAAATTTATAATATTTAATAAAATTGACTGTTGAATTAAATTGTAAATATAAAATTAAATGAGTATATAATTAATTAATTTTAATTTTTTCAATTAAGATAAAAAAATAGAATTGAGAGAAAAAAGAAGTTATGAGTTATTGTCTAAATTAGACAACAATTTTCTATTTATTGTCATGATATTTTTTCAAATTTTTGTTGTTGTTTGTAATGGTTTAAGTTATAAGCTCGTGAAAAAAAGGACAAGTACTTACAAATATTTTTGAACATATAGCTGTAATTTAAATAACGATTTTTTCAAATATAGTCTTTTTTTTATATTAGGGTGTGTGTTTGCAATAAAAGTAAGTTTTACAATTATCGTATTTACAAAGATCGGTAGTTTAAAAGACAGAATACCAGTGATTTATTATTCTAAGTAAGAAAAGGGTATTATGTTTGTTATAATGTGGAAAATTTAAATGACAAGAAAGTAAATAATAGAAAGTAAAGTTGGAGATTTCGGTGTTAACAATGATAATACTTGTTGGGGGTAGATTTCATCATTGCTTATTTATCATGCACATCCATAGGTCAGTAATATGCTCCTCTACTCAACGTATAATACTACTACTTATTACCCTCATTTGCATCATCTTTCGGTCTCCACACTGAGAGATCGATGCATTACCGAATAGAATAATATACATTACTATTAGCCAACACAGAGCATTAAGTTTCAACAGTCGTAGAGTAGAGAGACCTCACACCGATCCTGCTACATTACGTGTGGATATTCAGCCTATACATATGTCTAGGCTTAGTACTCAATAGATGATCGATTATCTTGGATTTTGTAATGATAAGAACCTTCCGATGTCAGGTCACACCATGAAAATAGGTTTTAGGTTGCAAAGATAAAACAAACATTAAGATTAAAGAGTCACCAATATTACAACATGAGTATATTTACATAGAACGCCATTGCATACTAGGTGGCGCTTAGTCCGCCTCTACATAAAGTTGGGTGTCATGTGTGTCGCGTTGGGCGCGACCAATGTTACAACAACATAACCTATTTTTTCTTGTGTCTTTTTCTCTGATTTTGTGCACTTTAGAGTTGGATGTAGATAAACAACCATGTCATAATATTCAAAAGGTGTATGAGCTTGGATTTGTCCATGTACTATGTACAAAATGCCTACACACCTAAGTCTAATATGCATGGTGTTTATGTAAATGATTCTACATGTAATATTTTGTTTGAAAGCAACTAAATTAAACTAAGAAAGAAATAAGAAAAAATTCACAATGATGTTGGTTACCTTGCCGATCAATCTCCTTCACTTTCTATTTATTCATCCTCTCCTTGTATGTCTCATTTATTATTATCATCATCATCATCATCTGCATGTTCTTATTCTCCAACTCCATTTCCACTAGGTTCACCACGTCCCCACTCGTAATAGAATGTCCTATTAGTATGCCATTGAAAATAGCTAGTGAACACCTCCAGAGTGGGTACTAGCTCAAATGGAGCTTGTATGTCCTGTATCTATAACTGTAACATATGCATGGAAGTGTTAGGAGATAACATACCTTAACGGTATTCCTTAGAGACATCTCATCCATATAAAAATATAAACTCTCGAGGCAGGATCCATGCCATCAAAGTTGATTGCTTCTGGTTGAGTATGAGATGTTGGATATGGTGGTGATTGTGTCGGTGATGGTGCTTCTCTTTCTCTGCAATCCATAAAATATCTGGAAATGAAGGGCTCATCGAGCTTAGACATTTTCCTGATATGATGATGATCAGGAATGTCTACTACATGATGTTTACACAAGGCCATTATAAAACCTATGAGACCAAGTTCCTACTTCTTTTTTAATTCTACAACCTCCTAAATTTTGTTGGAGATTCCTTGTGCTATATCCACTTGTTTTCATTTTACTGTATACCAGATTAACTGCGCGATTTTCACTAGAGCAAATGATGTGTGACTTACAAGTATGGCATTATTGACGAGGAAGTTCATCCATATATTAGCTTGGATGTCAGGTTCTATCTGTTGAAACAGAAGAGAAGTCCATATTGTCCCAATTCATAGGTTTTTCATGCTTTGCAAATGTCACAAGCAATTTTATCATAATTCTAGTTTCCCTTTTCCTAATGTCTTGCGAATTGGTCAAACTGATCGAGTTCTTCCACATAATTATCTTCAATGTAGGCATGTATGGCATCCCGATCAAATGGGATGATTATTCCTCAAACCCAAGAGAGTTTTGCAAAAGGTGATCTTCAATAGGCTTAACATTCACATATATTTCTTGCATGATGTCATAGTTCACAACTTTGGTTGAATTTTCCATAATACCTTAACCTCGTGCTTAATCTCTTGTACCACATCTGAACATTCACCTGGATTTTCTAATTCGACCATCTTTTCTTGAATCAAAATCCTGGTTTCCAACTCAGTATAGTATTGCTCATGCACGATACTTCAAAACCTATGCTCGTGATATGGTAATAAGGATGCACCAATGTAAGAGCTTTGTCTCTTTCTACCAGTGTGTGATCTTCCTGATGCATCATGAAACACATAACAATAACATATATGGAATTTGGACTTGTTAGTAAAATATGACATTATTTCCATATTTATCAAAAAACATGATATTACGGATATTTCATGGATATATTGTATCAAAAAGACATTTTAGGTATACATATACATTACTCAAGTAATGAATAATTTCAAATTCATTAAAGTTCATAGTATACATATTTGTCTCTAACATGCAAAATTTCCCTCTTGTGTTCATTCAAGTTCCAATTCGAATTCTCAAGTTCATCAATTATAACCTATCTTATTGTATCCGTGAGAAATTGATTGTAATTTAAATGGATCAAAGTTGGAATCATGAATGAATCAATTTCCTTATAGTATTTCGAGCACTCTTAAATTGTCTTAGAGTGTGTTTGGATGAAGCATTTTAATGAGGGAAAGTAATTTTGTGAGGAAATTTAAAATATTGTTTGGATAAAAAGCAAGGTGAAATGTTAAAATGATGTAAATTTATGAAGTATTTTATTCAAGTTAAATTTAAGAAATTTCAAATGACACCAAAAAGTAAAGAATTTGAAATTGCTCCTTCACTCTTTATAATGTGAATGTTACATTATTTATCATTAATTTTTCAAATTTTGCAAGATGATCCTCATATTTTATAAAAAATTAAAATTCACCCTAAAATTTTCAAAAATTTGCACATAAGTCCCTAATAATTTTCAAATATTGCAAACTAGTCCCTATTTTTTATATTTTAAATCTGCCTAAAACATTTTAAAATTTATGAAAATTAACCCCCAAATTTAACAATGAATCATTTTAATACTCAATCCAAACCAAAGAAATTAAAAATGAATGGATTTCAATTGAATCATTTGAATTGCTTAGAATATTAAATTTCTTGAAAATTCTCAATTACTTCATCCAAACACACTCTTAGAGTTGACACTAGAGGTGTACATGGGTTGAGTCAACCCACAAAACTCGGTCAAACCCACCCAAAAAAATCTTAAAAAGTGAGTTGGATCGGGTAATTGGGTGGATATGGATTTACAAACTAAAAACCCTATCAAAAATTTGGGTTTTGGGTAAAATCATACACAAACTCAAAAAATACATTGACCAACTAATCAAGAATTTATTATTACAATTTTAAGGATTTTGATGAATTTTATCTTACTTGTTGCAATTTTACTCTCTTAAGATTTAATATTTTAGTGAATCATGACTTTAACTAGTTTTGAATGTTTCACTCTTTAATTATTTTGATGATAATACAATTTTATGTCATGCAACTTTAATTTGTTGCTAGTATTTTATGATAATTCTATTAGTTGATGATATCATTTATTATTTTAGTTGATAATTCTATATGTTTCACTCTCCTGAACTCTTTCTTTCACAACAAGATATTTGGTATCAATAAATTTTGATTTTGTAGAACTCATATTATTGTTGGAGTAGAGCACAACTGCATTGTTGTCACAATAAACCTTCAAGGGCCTTTTGATGCTCCCAATGATGTGTAGGCTTATGACAAAGTTTCGCAGCCAAATTGCATGATTTAATGCCTCAAAGCAAGCCACAAACTCTGCTACCATGGTGGAGGGAGCCATTAAAGCCTGTTTGGAAGACTTTTAGGCGACGACTCCTCCATCCAAGAGAAAGATGTAACCAGATATGGAACGTCTGCTATCCAACGATCCTGCAAATTCTGAGTCAAAATATCAATGATCTCCAAGTTATCTTACTTCCGATAAGTGAGCATGAAGTCTCTTGTTCTCTTCAGGTAACGTATGACACACTTTATTGCTATCCAATGATGGATACTAGGGTTGCTTAGATATCTGTCAAGAACTCCTACAATGAATGCTAAGTCAGGACATGTGCAAACTTGAGAATACATAAGACTTCCCGCAGTTGAAGCTTATGGAACCTTATGCATCTTTTCCTTTTCAAGATCCCTAGTGGGGCACTGTTTGAAAATAAAAAACTTATCTCTTTTAGCAACAAGTGTGTCTCATGGTTTACTATCTTTCATGGAGAATTTATCCATAACTATATCAATATAGCTCCTTTGTGACAATCCTAAAATACCTCGAGAACGATCTATAAGTATTTGAATTCCTAAGACAAAGGAGATATCCCCAAGATCTTTCATCTTAAATTTATTTATGAGAAATCTATTGGTTTCGTGTAATGAGCCTATATTGTTGCTTGCCAAAAGTGAAGGAGAAGAGCGATCCAAAACGCAACGGAATTTAAAAATTTCTCCTTTAGTGATCCTTACGAATGGGAATGATCAGTGATAGAATCGTTACCTCTTGTGGCGATTGAAACCTTTGATGCAGATCTACGAAGCAATCACGAACGTTGAATGGTGATAACGCCTCTACTCAGTCCACACAAATAAATTCCTTCAATCTCAGTGCTAGATGCTACAAATAAAGGCTTTGAGTGAGAGAAAGAGAGAGAAACGAAATTACAACTGCATAAATGCTTCTGCACAAGGGTTCTATTTATAGAACCACTTGTGTGGGCTACAAGCTAAAAAGCCCACTTAAGTGTATGTGGCCCATATCTTATGATATGCCAAAATCACTTAAGCGTGTGGTACCTTACCATATTTCGTATTCTACTTAAGTACACCATACCTTACGATGTTCTACAATTCACTTAAGTGAATCGTACCTTATGGTGTTTCTTAGTTACTCTATCTCTCATCAATCCGTCCTTTTGTGTGTGACCCTGTAGGTTTTTGCGACATTAGCAATTATATTAAATCACGTATTTAACATAATAAACAGTGAGCGGTATCTAGCAACACATCACTGCTACCCAAGACACGAAAATGTCATGTGATATGAAAAATCCTTTTGTGATAATACTTATGTGTATAATTACCCTTTTGCCCCTATGTCTATATTGAACACAAGGCATAAACCGTGTCATCCTTGTCCAGTTCAATATTGGGCCCGTAGACATTTATCCTGTTACGCAGGATGGACAAATTCCATCTAGGTCACTCATGTCCCTCAGCATGCTTCGTGGAGTACCCATCAACTATCTTTATGGTCATCCAGTTACGGACAATGTTTGATCAGTAATAAGGCACTCGACTCTACATCTAGGGTTCATAGTGGTTTCAGGTCGAAGGATGATATACACCACTATCACCATGAGAATAACTTATGACACTTTGCATAACATTCTATATAGTATTCTCATAGCGGGTCAATCCAGTATAAATATTACACTTAATATTCATATATATGTTTAAGACTTGATAACTCATTATCCATGATCCATGAGACGTGATCATCAGTCTATATACATAATAGTCTTAATGCTTTAATGTTATCCTACTTTACAACAAAGCTCGACTACGAATACTTTAAGAATAGTGTCCTTATATTTAATGGGATCTCATGATTAATTCACACTTGATACATTAAATGAACTAACTATTCTATGGACTTTATTAAACAAACATAATAAAGAAAAAGTCTTTTATTATTAATAAATAATTCGATACAAGTACCAAAAGTATTGACATTTAGGGCTTACACCAACAAAAAAGGATATCATCTACATATAGTACCAAGAAAACGAATTTACTCCCATTGAACTTTTGGTATACACAATTATCAATTGGACTAGCCTCAAAACTAGATAAGGATATTACTTGATGAAATTTTTAATACCATTGACAAGAAGCCTGTTTAAGACCATAGATGGATTTCTTGAGTTTGCAAACCATATACTTTGGATCTCCTGACACAAAAAATTTTGGTTGCACCATATATATTGTCTCTTTAATGTTTCCATTTAGAAATGCAGTCTTTACATCCATCTAATGCAACTAAAAATCAAAATGAGCTACAAATGCCATAATGATCCTAAGAGAGTCTTTCGAAGAAACTGGAGAGAAAGTCTCTTTATAATTAATTACTTCCTTTTGAGTAAAGCCTTTTGCGACAAGACGAGCTCTATATCTCTCAATGTTACCCTTTGAATCCCTTTTGGTTTTAAATATCCATTTACAACAAATGGGTTTATTTCCTTCAGGTAATTTAACGAGACCCCAAACATCATTATCAGTCATCGACTTCATCTCATCCTTCATGGCATCAACCCACGTAAGATAGTTTGGACTCCGTATAAATTGACTAAAGTTGATAGGATATTCCTCAGTCAAACCAATTTCATCCTCACGTTCCTCAAGAAATACAATATAATCGTCTAAAATTGCACTATTCCTCTATCTAGTGGATCTTCTTAATGGTGGATTTTAAGGTTGTTGAGTTTAAACTATAGATGCTGCTTGAGGAAGGAACTCAATATTGTCTTATTCTTGAGGGATGTTAGGAATAACATCATTGTTTATTTCAAGATCTGTTTCTGGAACAAAGATAGGTACAAAGACTTGATCATTGTGAGAAATAGTTTCTTCATCAAAGGCAATACTTGTTATGCTTTATTCCCCTCCAAACTTTACATCCTCAACGAATCTTGCATTTCCTATTTCAAAAATTGTTCTAGTGATAAGATTGTAAAACTTGTACCCGTAAGAGCATTCAGCGTATCCAATAAAATAACAGCTAACAGTCTTTGCGTCCAACTTACCTTCATGAGGCTTATAAGGCCTCACTCCAGCTAGACATCACCAAATTTGCATGTGTCTAATGTTGGGATTTTTCCCAGTCTAGAGCTCATAAGGGGTCTTACGTACTACTTTACTAGGTACTCTATTAATGATATGAATTACAGTCTTTAATGCTTCTCCCCAAAATGACTTTGAAAGAGAAGAATGACTAATCGTACTCCTTACCATGTCCTTAAGAGTCCAGTTTCGTTGTCTGCAACTCCACTCATGCTGGATTTTCCCTGTATTGTGTATTGTGAAACAATTCCATACTCATCGAGGAAAAGTGAAAAGGGCCATAAACGTTGTTCCCCTAATCCATCATATCGGTCATAGTATTTGAAGGAGAAGAGTGATCCATAACGCAACGGAATTTAAATTTTCTTCTTTAGTGATCCTTACGAATGGGCATGATCAGTGATAAAATTGTTACCTCTTGTGGCGATTGTAACCTTTGATGCAGATCTACAGAGTGATCATGAACGTTGAACGATGACAACACCTCTACTCAGTCCACACGAACAAATTCCTTCAGTCTCAGTGCTAGCTGCTACGAATGAAGGCTTTGAGTGTGTGTGTGTGTGTGTGTGTGTGTGTGAGAGAGAGAGAGAGAGAGAGAGAGAGAGAGAAATGAAATTGCAACTCCACGAATGCTTCTACACAAGGGTTCTATTTATAGAACCACTTGTGTGGGCTGCAAGCTAAAAAAGCCCACTCAAGTGTATGTGGCCCATATCTTATAATATGCCAAAATCACGTAAGCGCGTGGTACCATATTTCGTATTCTACTTAAGTACACCGTATCTTATGATGTTCTACAATTCACTTAAGTGCACCGTACATTATGGTGTTCCTTAGTTACTCTATCTCTCATCAATCCGTCCTTTTGTGTGTGACCCTGTAGGTTTTCACGATATTGATAGTTATATTAAATCACGTATTTAACATAATAAACAGTAAGCGGTATCTAGCAACACATCACTGCTACCCAAGACACGAAAATGTCATGTGATCTGACAAATCATTTTGTGATAATACTTATGTGTACAATTACCCTTTTGCCCTTATGTCTATATTGAACACAAGGCATAGACCGTGTCATCCTTGTCCAGTTCAATATTGGGCCCATAGACATTTATCCTATTACGCAGGATGGGCAAATTCCATCTAGGTCACTCATGTCCCTTAGCATGCTTCATGGAGTACCCATCAACTGTCTTTATGGTTATCCAGTTACGGACAATGTTTGATCAGCAATAAGGTACTCGACTATACATCTAGGGTCCATAGTGGTTTCCGGTCAAAGGGTGGTATACATCATTATCACCATGAGAATAACTTATGATATTTTGCATAACATGCTATATAGTATTCTCATAGCGGGTCAATCCAGTATAAATATTACTCTTAATATTCATACCTATGTTTAAGACTTGATAACTCCTTATCCATGTTCCATGAGATGTGATCGTCAGTCTATATACATAATAGTCTTAATGCTTTAATGTTATCCCACTTCACAATAAAGTTCGACTATGGATACTTTAAGAATAGTGTCCTTATGTTTAATGTGATCTCATGATTAAGTCACACTTGATACATTAAACGGACTATCTATTTTAGGGACTTTATTAGACAAACATAATAAAGAAAAAATCTTTTATTATTAATAAATAATTTGATACAAGTACCAAAAGTATTGGCCTCTAGGGCTTACACCAACCATATGTGGCTCAGCAACTGCATTGACAAACTCAGCAGGGTCATCGAAATTACAGGTTTTCCTATCATTCTTACCCACACGGAAATAATACACTCGACATTTTTCATCTCAAAAGTATTCCATGTTGGTTAAAGTACGTTGGGAGAACTCTTGAACCATACTCAGAGATTTACACTGAAGATTTGGCATCCCTATGTTGAAATAGTTCAAGATTTTGGCAGTCATAGAAACATAACATAATGAAGTTACTTTGTTGAAGTCTTTGACGGAGAACACCCGCGAAACGAAGTAGTTTTCCTAATTTATCCAAATCTTGTTCAGAAGAATGTAGACAAGGTGAATTTCAACATTGTCAATCTTTGAGAAATCATCATTCTTTGGCGCAACACATGAGAAATAAGTCAAAGCAAAACTCAAGGAACCATCTTCAACTGACTGTTGTTATATGATCATAGCAATCATCGGAACGGGGAGCTCTACGCAACTCATTCAAATGAATGTTCCATTTAAAATCTTGATGAAGGTTGGTATCTGTCACCAATGGCTCAGTAACAACACTAACAATAATAATCCCAAACAGCGACTTCCAAAGATCATCAGTAAAATCATAAACCGTATTACCTATTGTGAACTTGAAGGATGAGCCACGTCTATCATCAGTAAAATCATAAACCGTAATTTAATTATATTGTTTCACATACACATTTTTTTTGTCATTCTTCCATTGACAATAAAATAGTCAATCATCGTTTTACTTTGAAGTTACACTTCCACTTAAATATATCTAAAATATATTCAATGCATTGAACATTTAATAAATTCTTGTATAAACAACAATACAAATGAAGTATGTTCTTCATTTTTTTAAAAACTTTTTATTTATACCATTTTATGTTTTCAATATATGCACCATAAATTCACATTCATAATAATTTTTCAAATTACTTTATCCCAAAATAAATACATTATTCATCTTATGACATTTAAAATATTAATTATAAATTAATATAATTTTCTTATATAAGGAGACTCAAACAAATGTCAAAATGATATTTAAAACCAAATGATTTCTTTATTTTAATGATACATGCAAATTTCTTTCTCATGCATATATAGTACATTTATCGTCCACTTATCTTTATCTCTTTTTATTTTAATGCATTAGACATATTAATAACATCTCAATATATTTAATATCGATATCAACTTACATAAAAAATAACTAATAACCAACAAAAAAATTATTTGCATGAATGAGTAATCTAATATTACAAGTTAAATATGTTCATTTCACCATGATTATGAATAAACAAACATGGATGTTTATCTCTCCATCAAAATTGCATCAACAAATTAACCACAAAAATCATAAATCAAAGTTTCATAAATTCTAAAATATGATATGAATTAATTGTGTGCTTTTCACCATCATAGGGAATTTTTATCAAAATTTTTAAAGTAACATCCTTTAATATTAATCACAAATGAAAGATCTTCAAGGCAGTCAGAAGGAAGAACACCTTGTCTTGGTTAATATATTTGATGTTTGAATCAGAAGTCTTGGTTGCCATTATTTGAAATTACTATAAGAATATTAGAAATTGATTGTAGTTCAAATGGATCAAGCCCAAGATCATGAACAAATCACTTTCCTTATAGTACTTCAAGCACTCATAAATTGTCTTAGAGTCAACACGCGTGTAGCACCTCAAATTTGCCCTCCTCATTCATGCATTCATTTTATTTAGGTCATTTAACATTCCATATTGCATTGCATCATATCAATAAGATTTGGCATCAAGAGAATCCTTTGTGTAAAAGAGGAAGTCTTTCCTCGAGATGAAGACCACATGATTATTCTAAAGAGCTTATATGGGCTAGGGTTTCATTTTGAAGCAATTTTACCAAGTGGTAGAGACCCAAATTCATCAGTGCATTTCCAAGTCATTTGAGGACCATAAAAGTCAACTGTGCAGTCAACTGAGGGCTTTAAGGTGGGGAAATGAGTTGAGACACTTCATTCATGTTCAAAAGAGGCTTATTCATCATGTCAAACACCTATCTTGAAGATTTAGAGGTCCTGGCCAAAGTTTCCAAAAATGGAAAATGACCTGTAATTCAAAGTTTCCAAAAATGGCAAGTTTTTAGACTACATTCGACTTGATTTTCCAACATCAAAGAAGCTTCAAATGGATTTTTGGTGAACATGAAAGTTGAAGATCTTTCTCTCCCCTTTTCAAAAAGTCATATATCATGATCATATGATGATTGGTTGAGAAGTTATGGCCAAATGATCACAAAGTGTACATGGAAGTTCAACATGGCATAACTTTTGATTCAAAACTCCAAATTGGTCCACTCTTTTTGCAAAATGCTCCTTGTGACCAATACTTTCCAAATGAATCATTGCATTGCATGAAAGAAGCTCACATGATCAAGTGTCCATACATGTGCATTTTGGAGGGAAAATCCATAATTTGAATTTGGTTGATTATGCAAGCAGTTTGGTCATTCCATCATGTTTATTGGTTGGTTTTAAGTGAGATTTAAGCCATTGCATGCACTGTTCACGTGCACATGTCCATGCATAATCACATTTTGCATGTTTTTGCACTTTGCCTCACATTTCATTAATCTTAATTAACCAAGCCTAATTGTGATTAGCTTGATGATTATCACCTCATATAAATAGAAAATCATAACTGTTTTTGCAGAGCATAACAGAATTTAGATAAAAAAATTTCATTTCCCTCCATTTTTCTCTCTCCTCAAAACTCAAAATTTCTTCACACAAGTCCTCAATTTCTTGGCATAGTCTGGTTAATCATGGAATTCTAAGCAAGATCCAGCTATTGGTTTGAAGAATTGATCAAGAATTCAAGCTCCACAAGTGCAAACACATGTCCATGGATTTCTGAAATTGAGCTTGATTCAGGTTGTTTCAAGTGGTAATTTGCGCATAAAGCTTCATAGTAAGGTTGAGGAAGAAGATCTGGAAGTTTTTGAGGCCTTGAACACGCGAATTCATCCACTGCAAGTTCCAAGTAGGTGAAATTCGATTCTCTCTTTTTGCCATTTTCTTGACATGATTATGTAGATCTTACTTCCCTGAACATGCTGATGTAATTAGATCTTGATTTGGCTTATAAATGAGCTAGATATATGGAATTAAAGTTTGGATGCTCAATATGTTTTCGTTCGATCCATAAAATTCATGAGGTTTTAGGCTTAATGAGTTTGATATCCATGATCCTCGTGGAAGGACCTTTCGATCCATGTATGATACGCTCAAATCTAGAAAACAATTATGAGCCTCCACCGGAATGCAACCGGAGAAGACGACCGAAAACACTGTTCCGGCCGTCTGGTTCAGCTCCTTAGGGTTTGGCTTGAGCGCGCCTTGAACCATGCGTACCTGTGTTCGAATCCTGGCCATACGTTTTCTGATTATTTCCTTTGAGCGCTTATGGATCCTGTAGCACGCGTGTTCGAGACCTCGCTGTTGCGTTTCTGAATTTAATTTCAATTGATTTCTCATTTGACTTGCCATGCGTGGGTTCGAGTCCTCCCTCACGCGCTTCGCTGATTTCATTTTGCATATTCTCATTTCCTGGCCTTGCATGGGTTCGATCCCTGGCTGGTGCACTTTCCAATTCCATTCACATTTTGTTTTCCATATTATTTCCATGTTATTCCATTTTATTTCATCAATTTCAAAAAATCATTAAAAATAGTAGATTAATCCAAATTGATCCAAACTTTTTTTCACATGCTTGTGTTAATGTCTATTATTTTTTGATGTTATTTGCATGATTTGTTTGTAGCTGGACTTTTAATTGTGAATTGTTGATTGAACATGGTACCAAATTGACATGCTACATTCATTTGTTTGTGAAAAGCTCATGGTTTATCCAATTGATTTGAAATTTGGCATGCCTGATCCTAACATGTGCTGTGATTTTTTGGCTTTGATTTGAGATTTTTATCATATGCTATCACTGTTTTGGACACATGAACATATGGTGTGACAATTTGTGTCACATATTTGATGTTGCATTTGTGCATTTTCATTTACATATCATTTGAGCTCTTCTGGACCTAATTTTTTGCATGATGTTCATTATTAACATGATAAGCTTGTATAAAAATTTTCATGATCATTGGATGCTTTTCTATTTTGATTTGGATTTTCTAATTTGATTGTCCATTTTGTGCACCTTTGCTTGCCTTTGCTTTACCTTGATCATTTGATGGCTTTGCCTTATGATTTGGTTTTTGTCCTTTTGAGGACTCTTTCTTGTCTGATTTAATGTGCTTCATGTGAAATATTGACTTCTGTTTTGGCCATTTGACTTGCCTTTGACCCTAGTCTTTGTACTAGTGGTTTGTACTCACCAATTGTGTTTTGTGTTCCAGGTATTTAGCACTAATGGTGGGTGTGGTCTCATTACTTGAGATGCCAATTGCTTTGGTCACTAACTCTTGTTGTGTTGTAGGTCCATTGATGTGATGAACTCACTTGAGTGCTTGCACTTGTGACTTACATTGTGTAGATATTGAAAAGTTCCACTGTGTTGACTGTTGGTTTTTCTGAATGCAATATTGACTGTTTGGCTTTTGTACAGGTAAATTAGTTGCTAGCTCTTGCTTGAGCTTTGCTTTGGAGTGTGGTTGTTACACCATTGAGGTAGTTTAACCCTCTTACTCCATGTAGTCTGGAAGTCCTGTCACCTTTTTGGCTGGCATTTGGCTGAAGTCCTCCTTATGAGGCAATGATTGTGATTGTTTACATTTGTGCTAAAGACCTCCAAGTGAGGCATGTTACTTGATAAGACCTCAAGATGAGGCAATTGACAGATAGAAGGGATTAGCAATCAATCCCCTGTTATTCAGTGAGTCGTTCATTATGCTCGCACTACGTGCTGATGCTCTTGAACATAACCCAAGATCTTTGTATAGAGTCAGTCAAGTGGAATAGGGTCCCTCTTTCTGGATCCCCATGTTTTCTTTGATTTGAGCTCACCCAGGCCAGGGTTAAGAGCATGAGGCCTCATCCTCATTACCATATTTCATCAGCTTCACCCTAACTCTCAATGTTAGTGGTTAAGAGCTACAGCACACCCCTACAGTTTTGGCTTGTTTGTCGAGGTTGATATGACCCCTCTTGACTAAAGCCCTACCCTCGGATGTTTGAGCCCCTTGTTGGTGTGTTTATTTCATGTTATATGTTTTTGTGTGGTGTGATCGTATCCCCATAGGATTGCTAGACTTCGTATAGTCTCTCGTTTGCATGTCAATTAAGGTAGCACGGTTCCTTTGTCTAGGACTTCCTTTTTTTGCGTGGGCATTCCTAAAACACAAACAAACTCTTTGATTATCTTTTCTTAAGGACACGTTAACTCCTTCTACTACAGGTGAGTAAGTCTCCAAAGGTCGAGCATCCGGTAGATTGCGTAGTAACGTCGTTCATCTAAAAAACACAAAACAAACAGAAATAGTTTAGGGGAACTACGTCGCCCTGATTCTCATACCAGATGAGATACGTAGGCAGGAGATCGAGCGAGATCTCTCCGGGAAACCTTTTGTTTTTATGCGTGTTTAACCTTTTTGTTTCTTTTGACGTCTCAGCGTCTGGTTAGTGTTTGTTAGGAGTCGGATATAAGTCCATGTATTGGCATTCTGTTTCCTGTTTGCGTTTGTTGTTTGGAGTCGGATATAAGTCCATGTATTGGCATTCTGTTTCCTTTTAAGTGTTTCTTTTGACGTCTCAGCGTCTCTTTTCAGTGTTTTGTTTCGGCGTGCGTTAGCCGAGCTACGAGTGCTCTGATTCTTTCTCTGGATAGAGAAGATACGTAGGCATAGGATGCGATATCCTAGCAAGCATGTCTCCCATTTCCCCGAACTACGTTGACTCTGATGTTTGTTTTTGACAAACTACGTAGGCCTAGGATGCGACATCCTGCCGAGTCCGCTTCCTCCATCTTCTTTCACCTGTTTTATTATTCCAGTGTGTGAATTCTCTTTGAGCAGTTATTTAGCAACCTTTTCCTATTCTTTTGAGTGTGGATCCCGTCGAGTACGGAGGACGTGAGGGGTGTTAATACCTTCCCCTTGCGTAACCGACTCCCGTACCTTGCAATCTCTGGTCGTAAGACCATTCCTTTCCCTTTATTAGGTTAGTCCTGCGCTCCCTTTCCGTCAGAGGATGAGTAGCGTCGATGGCGGCTCTGTGTTTTTCCCGCCGGTTGTTTTTCGCGTTGCGACAACGCGGGAATACCCAAGATAATTCAACTTATTTTGAGTTTGCATAAGACTGATAACAATTTGAATGTAGGGAATACGAAATTTGAAATTTGTAGTGAAGATGATGCACTTTTTGTTATTTGTATTTTTGAATCCGAAATTATGGACTTATATGTCAAGTATTATTGTTGAAATTCTGGTACGCATATATCAGATGGCGTATACGATGTCACGACATTAATATCAGGACTTCAACAATAATAATATTAAGCAGATAACAAATATCGTATACGATGTCACAACACTAGGATCAAGACATGTCACACCATAAACAATTACGCAAATAATAGATGTTGTATACGATGTTACGATACCAGGTTCCTGACATGTTACACCAGAAACAATTACAATGTAAAAATCAGGAAGTAAATAACACAGGTCATTTGTTAACCCAGTTCGGTGCAACATCACTTACATCTGGGGGCATCTAAGTCAGGAAGGAAATCCACTATAATAGTATTAGTTTGAAGTTCTAAAAAAACCCTGGTTTTACAAACTTCTCATCTAATCACTACCATTGGAATTTCTATCTAAGACTCTCCTAGATATGCGACCCATCTCATTTCCCTTCAATCACACAGCAGTGATAACAACTGAAAACAATCAAAGAACAAAAGGCACACTTCCAATGGAACATAATACACTCTTTCTTAAAAGTTCATGAGTGATTCACTATTACAACTCAATAAACTCAGTTCAATTCAAATATCAAAGAGATACTATAATGACTCACAAATAACAACATAATTAAACTCTAACAATAATAATTTCCAGCACAACTCTCTCTTCTGCCAATTAGGTTTAGTAACGTCCTCTTTAAATAGCCTTTGGTAAGCATGGGCTTCGGGCAAAAAAAATAGCAGATCAAAATAAACCAAATCAAATCAAATATGATGTCTCATTAAATGTTTTGACATTTGTTCTGCATAATATTTGATTAAATCGAATCCAATGTCTCCTTAAATATTTTGCCATCTGTTTTGCATAATATTTGATAAAATCAAATTTGATGTCTCATTAAATGTTTTGACATCCATTTTGCATTATCAAATGTGATATCTCCTTAAATGTTTTGACATTCATTCTGCAGAATCAAATCTGATGTCTTCTTAAATATTTTGACATCCATTATGCATAATCAAATATGATGTTTCCTTAAATATTTTAAAATCCAGTCTGTACAATCTTTTGCAGAATCAAATCAAATGTTTCCTTAAATGTTTCGACATCCAGTCTGCACAATCTTCTGTGGAATCAAATAAAATATTTCCTTAAATGTTTCGACATCCCTTTTTATGAAACAAGTGCACATCTGGAAACAAAACAAAAGTTCCTAAAAAACCCTTCTTGGATAGTCAGATATGATAGTTGAATATTTAGAGAGAATCTTCAGATATCTCATAATAAAATAAGTCTTCCAAGAAGTAAAATAAAACTTGCAAAGATGTCTGATCAATATGTCACGACATCTTGCTCAACATCTTGTTGTGATATATGTTTTAACAAAATTGCTATCAATCATAAAAGCACAAGCCTAACAATCTCCCCCTTTGGAATTGTTTGGCCAAAATAACCTTTGCATCATATAGCTGGAGGAAAGATAAAATATTAGCAAAAATCACAAGCACAAAAACCAAACAACCAAACACTTGGTATAACACCAAGACATATCAGAGGCACACGCAGCAGAAGTAAGTAGTAGAAACCCAACCTCACAGAAAAGACATAGAGAGAAGTAAAATCTCACACTCCAAGCCTCCTTCAGAAACAAAATGTCAAGATATTTTGTCTGATATCACAACAAGCACACAATAACCTAAGCACAAACATAATTCACTAAAACAAAATGTCAGGACATTCTGTCTGACATCACAACAAGTACATAACAGTCTAAGCACAAACAGAATTCCCTGAAACAAAATGTCAACACATTCTGTCTGATATCACATCAAGTACACAATTGCATAGGTACAAACAAATCAAACTCCCCATAAATTTCATGATCAGCAACACGGAAATAACTCCCCCTGTCACACAGGAAACATACTCCCCCTCAAAGAAACAACCTTCACACAGAGAATACAAAAAAAACAAGAGCACAACTAGCACAACTCTACACTATCTACTCCCCCTTTTTAGCCAGAATATGACAAACCAAGCAGACATCCATCAATGAAAACAAAACAATAGAGAAAAGCAGTAGCAGAACATGTGAGTTAGAGGTACGAACCATGGCACACAGAGGTGCAATATTCATGGCAAATGCCCATAAAAACATACAAAATCAAACAGAAAAACAAGTAGCTCAGATGTCAGCAGAAGTATCTGATACATTCCTTGTTGGCTCAATGTTTGACTCAATGTCTTCCACATTTTCTAAAGCATCAATCTGCTAAGATGATGTTCCAACATCTTCATCGACACCAGTCTCTTTTACTATAATTGAATCATCAATCCCAACAATAATGGATTCTATCATGCCCTCGGTTCTCGAGTTAAATACCCTATAAGCTCTACTGTTTGTAGAGCAACCAAGAGATATCCCTTTGCGATTCATATGTCCAAGCTTCTGGTGCCACAACTTGACTTCATCTTCCTTGGATATTAGGCATATGGAAGAACAAGTAGTTTCATGTGGAACAACCTTAGGTTTCCACTCATTTATAGTTTTAATCATTACATGATTAACCCTAGGATGTGTTGGATAACCATACAGGCTGTAGCAGAAAGGTTTTATATGTCCATATTTACCACAATACTGACATTTCGTCGGACATCATGGGCTCATACTTCCTTTCTAGAGGAATAAATTTTGTCACTGGGATTTTTTCTTGTTTATTTTGATATTGGTAATTAAAACCTATACCTTTTAAGTTTCCAGCCCTTTTTCCAACTTGAAGTATTTCATCTAGCATATCAGACCCATTGTTCAACATTCTTATGGATTTGGTCATGTTTTCAAGTTTATAAGACAATAGAGTTACCTCCTTTTCAAGATCAATGACAATAGATAAAAGTTTCTCTTTTTCAGCCTGTAGTTGAGCTATGATTCTCTTATGCTCTTCTCATGTCTTACACACCTCTTTACTTCTAACACAAAGCTCTTTGTAGAAGTAGTCAATTATTCATAAGAGACATCCTCATCACAAGAATCTTCATCAGATTCATATATACCAGTGAAAGCTGTAACATGCTTAGCAGTTTCATCATCAGTTTCACCTTCAGAATCATCAGACAAAGACACAGACAAACACTTCTTTTGTTTCTTGAGATAAATGGGATATTATGATCTAATGTGACCAAGACCCTCACATTCATGACACTGAATACCTTTACCTTGATTGGGCTTTTCTTCTTTTCTTGCTTTTCTCTGAGAATCATTGTTCTTACTGATGTCGAATGACATGTTCTTGACATCAAGTCTTGACTTCCTATCCATTTTCTTCAACACCTTATTGAATTGCCTCCCAAGAATCACAATGGCATTAGAAATTCCTTCATCGGTCTCCAAGTCACATTGATCCTCTTCGTCCTTAGTATTGGAGATAAACGATATGCTCTTGTTCTTCTTTTTAGATTTATCACTGATAGCCAATTAAAAACTTTGAAGTGACCCAATAAGCTCATCCACTCTCATGTTGAAAATGTCTCAGGCTTCTTCAATAGTTGTGACCTTCATGTCAAATTTCTTAGGTAGGGACATGAGAATTTTTCTAATCATCTTTTCTTCTGACATCTTCTCTCCCAAGTCACTAGATGAATTTTCTATTTCAAGAACATTCATGTGAAAATCATGAGTACTCTCATCATCTTTCATCTTTAGATTCTCAAATCTGGTAGTGAGAAGCTGAAGTCTAGACATATTCACTTTAGATGTTCCTTCTTGGGTGGTTCTGAGAATTTCCCATGCATCTTTGGCTACAGTACATGTGTTTATTAACCTGAATATGTTTTTGTCAACTCCATTGAATATATTACTCAAAGCTTTGGATTTTCCAAGATCTAGTTCATCTTTTTCCTTAGACCAGTCCTCTTCAGGCTTCAAGTCGGTAGTAGCCTTCCCATATTTGTCCTTCATAACAGGATGTTCCTAACCCTTGACGACAACTTTCCGAGTCTTGATATCCACAGATTTTGGGAATGCTACCATACTTGCCTTCCAATAGTCATAGTTGGTGCCATCTAAGATGGGTGGTATGTTAACAAATCCTCCTTCCATGGTACCAGAAAGTATCTTCTTGGAGATCACCCAAAATAAAACATGGTACCTGCTCTGATGCCAATTGAAATTCTGGTACACAAATATCAGATGTCGTATGCGATGTCACGACACTAATATCAAGATTTTACACAATAATAATAGTAAGCAGATAACATATATCGTATACGATTTCACGACATCAAGATCAGGACATGTCACACCAGAAATAGTTATGCAAATGACAGATGTCGTATACGATGTCATGACACCAGGTTCATGATATGTCACACCGGAAACAATTACAGTGTAAAAATCAGGAAGTAAATAACACATATCAATTGTTAATCCAGTTTGGTGCAACGTCACCTACATCTGAGGGCATCCAAGCCAGGAAGGAAATCCACTACAATATTATTAGTTTGAATTTCTAAATAACCTCTGGTTTTACAAACTTCTCACTTAATCACTACCCTTGGAATTTCTATCTAAGACTCTCCTAGATATGAGACCCCTCTCACTTCCCTTCAATCACACATCAGTGATAACAACTGAAAACAATCAAAGAACAAAAGAATACTTCCAATGAAACAGAATACACTATTGCTTAAAATCTCATGAGTGATTCACAATTACAACTCAATAAACTTAGTCCAATTCAAGTATCAAAGAGATACTAGAATGACTCACAAATAACAATAACAACTAAACCCTAACAATAACAATTTCCAACACAACTCTCTCTTCTGTCAATTAGGTTTAGTAAGGTCCTCTTTAAATAGCCTTTGGTAAGCATGGCCTTCGGGCAAAAAAAACAGCAGATCAGAACAAACCAAATCAAATCAAATATGATGTCTCATTAAATGTTTTGACATCTGTTCTGCATAATATTTGATCAAATCAAATATGATGTCTCCTTAAATGTTTTGACATTTATTCTGCATACTATTTGATCAAATCAAATATGATGTCTCCTTAAATGTTTTGACATCCATTCTGCAGAATCAAATCTGATGTTTCCTTAAATGTTTTGACATCCATTCTGCATAATCAAATATGATGTTTCCTTAAATGTTTCGACATCCAGTATGCACAATCTTCTGAAGAATCAAATCAAATGTTTCCTTAAATGTTTTGACATCCAGTCTGCACAATCTTCTACATAATCAAATTAAATGTTTCCTTGAATATTTTGACATCCATTTTTATGAAACAAGTGCACAACTAGAAACGAAACAAGTGTTCCTAAAAAACCCTTCTTGGACAGTCAAATATGATAGCTGAATATTCAGAGAGTCTTCTGATATCTCATAATAAAATAAGTCTTCTAAGAAGTAAAACAAAACCTGCAAAGATGTCTAATCAATAAGTCACGACATCTTGCTCAACATCTTGTTGTTATATATTAACAAAATTATTGTCAATCATAAAAGCACAAACCTAAAAATTGTTTCACAAGGTTACGACCCTTCATGAAACACACATTCAACAACACTTTTTGCTGAGTGTTGCAATTTTTTTCCTATTGCAACACTTCGCAAACGTTGCCTATTTCTGACTGTATTCTGCAACACTCCACGAATCGTTGCCTATTTCCAAATTCAAAAAACAAACTTCCTAGTGCAACACTTTACAAAGTGTTGCCTGTTTTCGAATTCGTAAACAAGTTGCCTATTGCAACACTTCACAAGAATTACCTAATTCTAAATTCAAAAATAAACTTCACTTACATATTTTCTTGTCATTTTGGAACATATTCATGGTCACTAGTTAATGTTATTGATTACAACAGTATCACTATGGAGCAATCTAGTTTTCCTGAATTTTGGGAATTCATAGCAAGTTTGAGCAAAGTCCTTAATGAATGAGAAATTTGAGAAAAGTATAGTAAAATAACATATCTGAACAATCTCTGTAATTGATTGAAGTTTGAATTGGTGAAGATTTTGAACTTGAATGGTGTTTTCTAGTGTGTGCTAGGATTTTTTTCTCAAATGAGAGAAGTGGAACGAGTGAGAAAAATTGAGTGGGGAAGTTTAAATTTATGTATGTTCATGTTTCCCAAAGTTTTGAAACAAACCTCTTATTGGGCGAACTTGTGTCATGCTAGTCAAGAGTTTAAGTTTCTACTTCTGGGTTTCCTCTAGGAGCGCTGGGCGAGAAATGACCTGGCCATTTTGTGCTTAGCGGGCCCATTTTTCTGTGGCTTGGCATGTTGTTTTTCATCAGTGTGATTTAAGTTTAACTAACTAATTAAATCATACTTCTAAAGAAAACTATAAAACGTGGTTTGGTTGCCTCCCAACAAGTGTTTGTTTAATGTCAGTAGCTTGACAGTGATTGGTGTCATGTGACACATATTACCTTGTAATTTACCCCACGATCCTTGATTATGACTTTGACTTTTCATTTATCCATATCTGCGAGCATCCTCGTAGTTTACATGAAAGTTATTCTCAAAATAAAAGGTATTTCTAGGTCTGCCTTGAAATATAATATCACAAAATCTACAGGAAATGAGTGGTTCATAACTTGTATCAATACATCTTTGACTGCTCCACTGGTTTCCTGCATGTTTTGTGTTCTATTTACAAGTCTCTTGCATATGGATTTATCTGCATATGCCTTATTCTATCTACATAGACAATTGTATAATATTGACACTTGCACCTAAATTAATAGATTTGTTACCAATTTGCATATTACCTATAGACACATGTAATATTACTACTCTATGGTTAGCTTCCTTCCTAGGTAGGTCCTTCAATTCATCCGGGCATGTTTCATCCTGCACTTCTTTTTCTTCTGACTCTTCTACTTTTTCCTGCTTGGCTTGGCTTTAACAACAATTGTATTATCCCTAACAACAATATTGTAGTTTTCCTTTGGATTATTCTTGATATTTTCATTGAATGTGTTGCTCAGGAGATCGGAGAATTGTTTGGATAATTTGTCAACCTGTACTTCAAAATTTTTAATGAAAGCTTCGGTATTTTTGTGAGTTTATGAAATTGACCGGATAAAAGATATCCATTAATCGTTCAATATACATAATTTTTAAATGGTCAAATATACAAATTACTTGTAATCATAATTTTTTTTCAATATACATTAAAAATTGCGACTAGTAATATATAAAATCACGATCTATTGTTTTCGATGAATGATTAATAATTGTGACACGTTATTTTCATATATACTGAATTGTGTTAACTAGTTATATTTAAAAATTTATCATATTTGTTTTCAAATTTGGTGGCAGTATTTTGTTTCAAAATATCAAAAAAAAAATACAATTGCATTTTAGGTAAGTATAAAAAATAAAACTACTTATTCAAATTAACCAATGCATATCCTTGTATTAGAAAAAGCAAATCCAATCCATCTTCCTCAAGTTCTAATCATAAAAGAAAATTAGATTAACAAAAATTAATATATTTAGTTTAACATTTACACCAATTAAATTTATTTTTGTTAACTAAACTCATGCTAGGTGGAAATTGGGAGGTAGTGTGTGTGGTGTGCGCAGGTGATTTATGTTCACTCAGGCGCATTCTATGATGTTTAGGTGAAAGTAGACCAGGTTCAATGAATCTCAATTAAGTGTCTTCATTCTATGAATTCTAATAATTATCTTCACCAAACTCACATGCCATTTCTGATAGAGCTTAAGTATATTTTTGTCTTTTTCTGTAAATAATTTTTCTTATTTTCAAAATTGGAATCTTTCTTATTTTGGAAATGACCAATAATGATACTTCATACAATGTGACTTAGTATCATTCATTATCATATGTAGTAGTAGTATACTTCGAAAAAAAATCATGTATACATAAAATAAGTATGGCTACTGTCATGATTGGACGAGAGTAAAAAATTAATATTATTTATCTAAATCATTTTCTTTTGGGGGAAAGAGACATGTAAATAAAGTTCAATTGAAAATTATTTAAGTCAAATTTATTTAAAATTTGATCCAAGTCAGTAATAGCAACTTCAACAATTGCAATGAATAGTTGCAAGTAATTAAAACAATAAGATTCATCTACTATAGAATACGAAGATTGTGAATAATTTTGAATTATATTTCTTTTAATAAGTTGAATTAAGTCGAATATTTTCATAAACGGTGTCAATGATGTGTGTTGAAAGGGTTCGTCTACAAGGATATGAAATTGATCATATTCGAGTGATTTAAGGGAAGAAATAGTAATCTCTAAATTTGGTTTGGCGCCTTAAGAAATAAAGGTACATGTAAGCACTTTGACGCTTAAGTGTTTATTAGAAGAAAGATGTTGTTTTTAGCTTTAGAATGCGTACTGACATTTGACGTTTGTCTTCCCCTTTTATAGGTGGTTTTAGGATTTTTAGTGCCTAGAACCTTCTTGTGCAAGATAGTGTCAGAAAGTGACAAGTGTCGAAATATTATTCGTCATCTAATTTGAAGGTCCTACGTCAATCATTTTCTTGGATAAGGTGTTTTCCTAGTATAAGTTCACACATGTTCCTGAAATCCTAGAACCTTTTTTAGGTACATAACTGGTGGAATATCACATTTATCTAACATCATTTGTGTGACTCATATCAATGAACTTGTCTTCCGATTATACGGTCCTTTGGTCTTGGTAGCAATCACGGACTGTGTATGTTGTTATGGATCAATCAATTTATTGGGTCACTAAATATTCCCTCAGCGTAGTCGAGAAAAGTTTCCTTCAAGCCAAGTCCGACGTAGCGGGATGTGGCTTTTGATCATATATGGTCTTCGCCAACCAGGTCTTGATGGATTTTGTGTGTCTTAGTTCGTTCATTTTGAGCTTGTTCGCTCGTTATTTTCCTTGCTCTCTATTGGGATTCTAATGGATGTTTCCTTATATTTTATATTTTGTTGGGAGGATGTTAGTCTACTTTTTGGCATAGCATGGCCTTCCTTATATATATATATATATATATATATATATATATATATATATATATATATATATATATATATATATATATATATATATATATATATATATATATATAATATATATATATATATATATATATATATATATATATATATATATATATATATATATATATATATATATATATATATATATATATATGCCATGAATCTATTACATCTTTAAGGTCAGACTCCCCTTTGTTGAAAATTGAGTGACTCTTGAGCCTCATTGACACCTGACCTATGTTTAGTTGTTATGTAAAAACATTTGCATTGGTTAGGTCCATTTGGGTTTTGTTTCTTCACCATTGGAATTTTGTATGACGTAATTTATCATATAGACTTGCTCATTGGAATTCTAGATATGGGTGTAGTAAATGGGTCATTCCTTTTTTCTATGCTTAAGTGTGATCATCCTGACATGGAAAAATATAGTTGTAATAATTTTCTTGTTCCATGTGTCGATTCGTGATTGTCCTTACAAGTTTGAGATTCTTCTATATATAGTGTTTTTTATTCAATTTGATTTTTTCGCTCCCCTAGCTTCTTAAAATTAAGCTTTCATGTTGTTTATCCTTCTTCACCTGCCCTTAGTGGTTTGATTTCTACAAGTTAGCTATCTATAATGTACTAATATTGACCTTCTTGGTGAGTTTCTCTACCTCTTTTTCTTCATCATTTTTTTAGGATTATTGGGAACTTTTTTTGCGTCTTTATACCTCTGTTTGTAATATTGTGATTTTGGATATTCGATGTTATTTTATGGAGGTGGTTGGATTCTATGATGAAGAGACATCTTTCTGATAGACCCCCATTTTCGTGCATGTAACTATGGGTGGTTCTCGGTGGTTTCCTCCTGGTGGGTTCATTGTCCCAAAATAAATGACATTTTTTTAGGGTTACGTCAATCAAGTTTATTTAGGTTACTGGTTTGTATATTCAGAACTAGATCATTTGCAACGTCTTAGTGCTTGTACAACCTTTGGGAAACTTTAGAATTTGGTCATGGTCCTTGTAGCGGTAAATTCATGACCATCGAGCTATGGATAAACTCGACGTCAATAAAATCAGAGTCGCCACCGAGCTTTTATTGTTTCCATAGGAAAAGGGAAAAGTACGAACAAAACCCAAAGATAAGGAGTTTTCAAATCAAAACCAATAAAATGTCAGAGATTACAGGTAAGGGAGTTGGTTACACAGAGGGAAGGTATTAGCACCCAAAGTGTCCTAGGTACTCCTAGGGAGACCTTTTTTGTGTGCAAGTGTTTTAGTTGAAAATATGTTTGATAAAAATATAGAGTGAAGGGATGAGAAAAGAATTCATTAATTATATTTTGTGTTTGACAAGACCTCCAGTCTTATGCCTACGTACCAACATAATACGAGGGATCAAAACCCCGTAATTCGTGGTAAAATTTTCAAAGAAGTTGGTAAATTGATTTTAACAAATTTTAAGAGAAAAAGGCACAAAAAGGCCAAATACTTAGATGAGGTTGTTAGTTCTTTTTATCTTTTGAAATTAAAGTCAATAGGGTTAAGTTTATTTACAGGTTTGATTTAAGAAAATGTTTAAAAATTCAATGGCATAAGGCCAAAGTTTCTAATCATTAAAAACATGTCTAAGTTTGAAATCACAAGCAAAAGAAGGTTTTGAAAAGAGGGAGAGATTTTGAAATTAAAGAAATGGGAGGAGATGAAGAGATTATCCTAGACAAAAGTTAAAAGTTAAGAGTTGAAAAGATCTGACCAATAGGATGCAATCCACAAGACAAGAATGTCTGATAGAAACCAAATTCCTTTGGGCTTTTGAGCAAGTAACAAGCATAAACAACATCCAATCAATTAATATTAAGACCAAGGCATCAAATAAAGATAGCCATAACATCCAAGCAAGCATTCCAATAGCTAGCAGTCTTCAGTGTCTTCAAATGTATCAGATGAAAATATTCTTTGGCAAAATCTCAGAAACAAAGTCAAAGTAACAGCTTAAGCATGAGGACAACATAACAAATGGACCAAGGACACTCAATGTTTGCATCAGATGAAAGGCACAGTCAAGGATAGCTCAGTCTCATATAATGGTATTGGCCAAGTCCTCAAAGCATAGGGAAGTTGCTTATTCTAAGTCCAAAAGTTCATATTGAATCCAACAGTCCACCAAGATAGTTTTTAAGGTTTTTGTTGTTATTAAGTATTTTAAGGTCCTAAGACCACAAACAAAATCACAAGTACACAATATATACAATCACAAGATATGACTCAAGTAAGCAAAGTGAAAAGGACTGAAACATACACAAGTTGCATGAAATGTAAATGGCAATGAATAATAAAGGTATTGAAATTTAAATTACATTAAGTAAAAGACTTAGAAGTAAATCAATATTAATAAGAAGTTAGTCAAGTGTTAGTGAAGAGTTTAATTTGTTTAAGTCATTCTTTGGAGAACACTCAACCATTCATTCACAAGTATGAAGACATGAACCAAGACATCATCCATGAGAAGGGATCCAACTTGGTTAAATCAACAAGTATGCCACTAGCTCTCATGAATGGAAAAAAAGGTTAAGTCTTCATACAATGCCATGAAGAATGAGAGACTTACAATCTCACTTACAAGAATGATATGTCTTTTGGGACAGATTTAACTCTATGTTAAGCAATCGTAATTGGACTTATATAGAAGTCACAACTATCTGAGGTAGGGCAATAAATATATTGGTGCTAATGCATGTTAGAGACATGGTACCAAAGAACAGCCTCCTAAAACATACCACACACAAAAATAAAATGGGAGAGACCTATCTCAGTCAGGCTCATGTTGATTCATCTGACACAAAGTCATTGATGAATCAACTAGCATTTTGACTTGTAGAGAAATCATTGGTCAATGATGGATTGGGGAAGAAGGGGGATGAACATGAAGAGGGAAGGGGAAGTAGAAACCCAAATTGATCACAGGAGGAATTTCATCTGATCAATATTATCCATTCATTTTGAGGGATGAAATGTACATTTCATCAACCCCCTAAATCCAATAGTATTGATCAAATGGAAGTTCAAATCAACCATGATCAAGTCCAAACAGAAAGTCAAACATCACAAAGTCAATCAAATGGCTCAAGAATATTTTTAAACAATTAAACAATTAAAAATCAAATTAAAAATGAATTAAAATGCATTTTTCAAAAGTAAAAACCTCAAATCCCTTCAAATCACTAAATAAATGGCCAAGGGATTTATCCTAGGTCAAGCAAGGCCAAAGGACCTTAGACAAAAAATTTGAGGATTTTTGGAAAGTCAGAAGTATTTAAAAATATTTAAAAACAAGTCCAAAATCATTTAATTCACAAAAAATATTAAAATTAATCCAAAAAAAAAGTTAATTCAAAATATGGAATATGAAAGAATTTAAAGATTTTTGGTGAAAGTCCCATATTTTTAGGATTAAAATTGAATTTAATATGAATTAAACAAAATAGAAGTAATTAAAATAAAATCAGAATAATTAAAATAAAAGGAAAAAACATGGGCCATCAGATCTCCCTCATTAATTGAGGTGGTAGATCTGATGGCCACGCATGTGCAATCCACCATAGACCAAAGGCAAAGCATTGCAAACGTGGTAATCAAAATGGATGATCAGGATTAAAACGCAAGACAAGGATCAGATGGTTGGGACTGATGTCAGCATACCACCAGAGCTAGGGCTCTGGACATCTCCTCTGGTGGGCCTCACCGGACTGGTCCACAACCAAAGTTCATAAAAATGGAAGATGCATACACTAATTTGAAGAGAAAAAAGGCCAGAAGTTTGAATTTACCATCAGAATTTTCCAATTCTCACTATATATAGAGATACGTGGAATTGAAAATTAAGGAGTATGAACTGAGTTGCTTCGATTTGACCTCAAAGCAACTCAATCTTGTTGCCTACATTGGTAGGTCTTTAGACAACCAAAGAACAAGCAAAATAATGGAGAAATGAAGAAGAGAAAATTCTGAGAAATCACCTTCGGTTTGCTTCAATTGAGCTTGATCTCTCTTCCAATTTGGCTTGGATTGCTTCTACCAACTTGCAGGAAGTGAAATGGATGATCAAATGGTTTGGACTCTTGGAGTTTCAATCGTAAAACAGAAGTGAAATTGAAACCCGAATTCAAATGAAATCTTCAAGTTTATTCTATCAATGGAGGGTAGGGAGTTGTAGGATCGAAGTTGAGGCAGAAGAGTCCTTATTCTGAGCTCAAGGGCAATGTATTTATAGCCTACACCCTTGCTTTTCACACACTTTCAATCAAATGCCAAAAATAGAAATGTCACCTTGCATGCATGCATGGGCATGCACAATGCCTATGAAATGATGTGAATAGGTCCAAAATCATGTTCAAATGATGTTGAAACAATAACATGGAACCATACATTAGTGAAATGAAAATTGGTCATGAAACTTTCCAAATGGGGCCATGTGTTACACCGATGCGCAAGTCACTCAAAAATACTCCAAATGTCATGATCTTGGGCTCTTTGGAAAACTAAGATGAAGGGAAGAAACTTTGATGTTGAAACTTTTTCCATTTCGAGCTTGGATCATGATGAATTTTGAGGTGGAAGTTGGAAGAATCAAACATAGTTGAAAATTTTCTAAGTTAAAAGTCAAATGACCATTTTTTCCATGTTGAATAACTTTTGCTATGAGCTTCAAATGAAAATGGTTCCTTCTTCAAAGTTGTATCTCTTTCATTCCTATTCAATTTGGTCATAAATTTGACACCATTTGAATCGTGCATGAGGGAGTTATCAATTTTAGAAGTTGAGGAAAATTGCTTGTTCAATGATGATGGCCCAAAATGACCTATAATGTTTCCTCTTGGTACATGCCCTTTAAAGTAGAATATGACATTTATAAAAGAATAAAATTTGGATAATACATCTTGAAATTGATCATGAAACTTGTATGACCTTCATATCATAAAAATTGAGCAAGTTATGGTTCTTGGAAGTTGACCTTCCATCTAGGGCACAAACAAAATGATCTGTAATCTTTCACCATAAAAAATGACTTTCCAAGCAAAATTAGATCTTGATGTCAACATGAAAGTTGTTTTTAATGTCATAAAAAGTAACTTTGATTTTGGAATCATTTTTATATGACAAATATTATAGGAGATAGGGTCTAGGGAACCCTAGATTTGACTAGTTGACTTCTCTGGTCAACCTCTTTGAACCAACTTGCAAACTTGAAGTTCTTTTGATATTTGGGGCCCATGGAGAATTATATATTCTTTAGATGATGTATAAATTAGTATCCTTTGATATCATTTACCAATTGTTAAAGAAACCTGCTGAGGAAGTCATACAAGATACCTAAATGAATTAGGGCTTTCTTGACAAACAAGCTTCAAACTCTTGATGGATTCTTGATCAAAATGACAAATAAAGAACATGGGGATCCATATATGATACTTAGATTCATTATGAACCTTTCCTTTATTGATCTCTTACATTGAGGGTCTCAAACCCTAGATATGAACTTGATGAGGCACATGTGGACATACATACTACCTACAAAAGAAACAAAGCTACACTAAACATGTTTTTTGAGATTTTGGTTAGTAAACAAATAGAAAAAAATTATTATACAATCAAAAGTGCTTGATGATCTCTCCCAATGAAAACACAATGAATGAGGGTGAGGAGGATACTAAGGTGTAATCCCAAAACCAATGCAAATGATGAGATGGCATGAGGGATCTTAGGGTCAAAATTGGGGTCTTACAACTGCCCCTATTTAAGGACATTCTAGCTGAGGATGTGAAGGCTAAAATCTTCGTATCAACTCAGTAGAATGGACTTAAATAATAACATCAAGAAACACATTTTGGCCCCTAAGAGACCTCATGGTACATATGATATGAATGCAAAAATAATCTTTGTGGGGGATATATCGCCATAAAGGAAAAGATTCCGGAGAGACTGAGAAACCTCAGGAGCATAATACATTCTATAAGGAAAACTGACTGGGGAGACATAGACTAGGGGATTGATCCGCTGTCGCACACGGGTCAGAACGAGTAATTAGAAAATTGTAGTTTAGCGGAAGCGACAACTCGAGTATTGTATCGCAAGGATTCTTGTATTATTCTTAACCTAATGAAATTGATTTAAGGGGGGTTTATGTTTAGTAGTTGATTTAGAAAACAAAGCAAAAAAAGTGATTAAAAGAAGCGATTATAAAATAAGTCAATCTACAGTTTTCGGTTTCCGGCTAATCATTGGTTTTTACCTACCAATTTCCTAAGCGGCTTCGATCTCTATTCGATTCAAATTCGATTGACAAGCGCAATAGATATATGACAGATTTATATTCCTATATTCCGAATTAAGAAAACGGATAAGTACAATCGTGAATTAAGCAAACACGATTTACAAACGCAATTTAACGACAAAGTGATGAAAGCGGCGATTAATAGTTAGGAATGCAATCATACGAATTTAATCAAAACCATTCCATAAAATACAGATTAAGCAAATGAAATTTCATAGAATAGAATTGAAAGAGAACGAAATTAAATTGATAGAATAAAAACCTCAAAGCCTTGGAAATTCGGTTATAGTAGATTGACTCTAGGAGATTAGTTCCTCTTCATGATCGCACAAAAGCAAAAAGTTATCGTGAATAATGTATATTTGCTACAGTACTGCGGCTTCCCTTTTAAACAGATTAAGGGTTTCACTAATAATTCAAACTGGGTCGGAAAACCTAAATTCGGCCCAACAAATTGCCCAAAAGAAAATATTTCCTAAAGTACGAAACTTCAACGAATTATTTGAGACGTCTTCACTCCGAATCAGATTTTTCCTTCAACATAAAAGTTGTAGCTCTTTCTCTTAGCTTTCCAACGCATGTCAGGACTTGCAAAATGGCATCCTGTAGCTTAAGTTATGATCCGAACATTGGACAGGTATCAAATAACCGCTAAAACTGAAAATAGCAAACGAAAATAGATTAAAGGCAAACATGAACTTAAATCTAAAAACATAATAAAATATTAAAATAAGTAAAATAAACTAGATAAATGCCTAAGTATAATTATAGAAGAATATGCATCAAAATGCACTGATCAAATTCCCCCACACTTGAACTTTTGCACTCCGAGCAAAATTACAATTTCAAAACAAAAGGAAAGAAAATAGAGCATGCACTTCCAAAAGTTTTCAAGATACAATGTATAAGAATAATTCTAAGTCTAAGCTTCAAGAACATGGTGTTAGTAAGCAACTTTTTGTGACATTCAAAGCAGATAGAAAAACAGATTACCAAAAAGTACATCAACAACAGTAAGATCCTCACAGGATATAATTCACTCAACTCTCAAGTGTTTAGATTAACTGTTTACACTCAAAGCACAACATGAAAATTAGTACTACCATAAGCTTGAAAAGACTCTAACATACACAACTGAAATACATGCACACAAAGATCAAAAGAACTTTTATTTGGTTGTAACGTGACCAAGGTAAGGGTGGGATAAATCCTAAGGGGTACTAGGCTAAAATTCAAAGAGATAAAAGAGACTTGAAAGAAACTGCGGGAGTTGAATTTATAAAATATTTCATTCACTTGAACAACTTTATAGCAATTGTTTTCTTTTCTCCTTCCTCTTTTTATTCATTTTTTTTGAAGGAGTATGTATTGACATGTATTGAAATATTATAAACATAATTCCTTTTTTTTCTTCCTCTTATCCTTCTATTTTTTCTTCCTCTTATCCTTCTATTTTTTCATTTCTTTTTTTTCTTTTCTATTTTCTTTTTCTATTTTTTTTCTTTTTCTGCCATCTTCTGAAATATTACAAACATTATTATTCAAATTCACACAACTCCAAACAAGACTCTTTCAACCCTTTGAATATGGTGATAATATTATTTTTCACTTCTCGGCTTGTAATGAGTTTTAAACAAAAAAGGGAGAATAGGCTCAAGGGGGTTTCAAACTGTCGCATCCGCGAAAAACAACCGGCGGGCTGAAACAAAAACAACACAGAGCCGCCACTGCGCGTTATTTATCCCAAGATAGGGAAAGGAAACGCTCAGAGAAACCTGGAAAAAGCATGGTCTCGCGACCAAAGAGAAAGGGTAAGGGAGTCGGTTACGCAAGGGGAAGGTATTAGCACCCCTCACGTCCGTCGTACTCGACGGGATCCACGCTCTAAGAAAAGAAAAGGTTGCTAAAACACCACACACACACACGCACCGAAGACAACACAGGTGGGGTTAAGAGAAAGAGAGCTCGATAGGACGTCGCGTCCTATGCCTACGTATCTCGTCTGGAACGAGAATCAGAGCTGCCGTAGTTCGGCTCACGCACGCCAAACAAGACACAAACACAGGCAAACATGGAGCCTGAATGCCAATCACTGGACTTACATCAGCATCCGAACCAAAACACACACAAGAAGGCAAACGTGGAGCCCGACCGCCAATCACTGGACTTACATCGGCATCCGAACCAAACACACACAAGAAGATAACAAGCAAACACACGCAAAAAGAAAGAAAAGTGCCCGGAGAGACCTCGCACGGTCTCCTGCCTACATACCTCGTCTGGAACGAGGATCAGGGCGATGTAGTTCCCCCGAAAGGGAAAGAAAATCTAGCCAGAAACCAAGGGGAGACACACTACCAGGGAGCTGTACTCGAGCCTAGTGTGGTCATGCATCATTGCCCTATGTTACGGTTTCTACCTACTTGCACAACTGCAAACTAATCCTATCCAGGAAGAAAGCAAGCATACAAGCATACAAGCAAACAGAGCAAACAAATATTCACAAAGCACACACTATAGCCAATCAAGTGAGGCTCAAACAATGGGTTTGACTGCCGAAGCAAGTCATCTGTACATGGGTAGTATTCGCTCTTAACCTTGCCATTGCGGGGCTAAGGTGAAGCAGATGAAAGGTGAGTGAAGATTAGACTTCACAGCTCTTATCCCTGACCAGGGAGAGCTTCAGTCAAAGGAGCGTGGGTCCAGAATGGAGGGACCCTTCTACGCTCAAGACTCTGACTCGATTGTGCAACAGCACAAGATCTTGGGTTTATGTCCCAATGCATCAACACAGTGGTGTGAGCAGAGGGACGACTCAACAGAATAGTGGGGGATAGATTGCATATCCCTTTGATCCACCAATTGCCTCATAGAGGTCTTTACCTGCTTGGACACAAATGTAAACAACCACAAACATCGCCTCTTAAGGAGGACTTCAGACAGTTGCCTGGCCAAGTAACAGGCCAGGTCTTCCAGACTACATGAAGAATAGAAGTCCTACCTCAAGTGGTTTAAAAACCAAGCAGCAGCAAGCAAGTTCTTAAAGAACTGTAAGCGACTAAATGTACCTGAAATCAATCAAGTATCATCAGTACTCAGACAAACCAACAATAAACAGCAAATGTCAATCTATACAGACAACACAAGTTAATGCACACAAGTGCAAGCCATGAGCTCAAGCTCAAGCATCAAACCTACAACACAAAGACATGTTAGTTTATAAACATCAACCAAACTCAATTCAAATTGCCTTGAAGCAATCTCCTTAAGCATTGTGCATTTCATCCTGAAAATCCACACCAAATGTGAGAAACTAGACCACTAGGCCAAGCCTAGGGTCCAAAGGGGATAAAAAGTTCTAAACAGCAAGTAATATTCAACCAAAATCACATTAAAACGAATTAAAAGCAAATGCAATTGGTCCCATGCTCATACCATTCACCATTATCATTTCATGCACAATTTAACATTAATCATGCAATTTGCAACACCAAAAGACCAAACAGAACTATTTCACTCAAAAGCATACCAAAACCATTCAATTAATTCCACAAAAATTCACACCAAAACAGGACATATTCAATGTATGGCATGTTAATTTTCAGCTCAATTGGACAAAAGAAAGTAGGTCAATGAAAATCAATAAGTCCAGACACATTTATACAAGCCAATTCAAGACATCAACATAAGCATCAACTTCCATAATTCACAATACAGTGACAACAATTAAGAAATGAATGGGATCAAAACTATGATGTCCTATAATGTGTCTACAATCCACATCTCAAATTTCATCTTCATCCAATACACTATGAGAATTTCACAAGCAAAATGCCAACATGTATCACACAATGTTACCAAATGAGTATACAGAGAAGAAAATTATCAATCAATTTGAAAATGCAACCAAAAATCCCAGCAAAATTCATATGTTATCTTGACATATCAATGATCGTTCATGCAAAAAATTGGAGCAATTCAACAATCCTAGGTCATGCAAATAAAATCAGAAAGTTGACCTAGCTTGGTGTGACACAAATTGTCACACCTTACTTCAAAAAATCATATCTCCATCACCAAGTATCCAAAAATCATAAACTTTACATGGAAATCACCATCAACATGTCCAGAATAAGCACAAAAATTTTCATCCATTTCTTTACAAGTATGAGCATTTCATGAAGGATATGGTGAAACATGTAAAAATGTACACATGAACAAAATCAATAGGCCAATTAAATTTCCACACGTGTAAAAATTTCACAAAAATCATCATAAAATTCTACACATTCTCATGAGCATGGCACAAAAAATTTCACAAAATTTGGATGAATTTTGAGTGAGATATCAATTTTCTAAGTTCACCTAACAAAATTGAAATTAAAATGAAAAACAAAATAGAAATAATAATTATTTAAAGGCGTAATGGCATTTTTGAAATTCTGAGCACAAGCGCCAAAACGGCGTCGTTTTGTTAAATGAAAACGGAGCCTTCTGATTGGCTCCTGAGCGCGGCAAACAAAAGATTCAAACGGCCAAGGCAATTGTGAGGATCAAACGAGCAATTTTCCAGAAAACAACAAGAACACCAACGTTCTTCATCCCTAAATCTCCAGAAATCAAGATCCATAAATCTTGACTAAAATTAACAAGTAGATAACCATTGGAACCGTCTGAACACCAGGATCGTGAATATGTAAACGATTCAACCTAATTCCTAACATATCTCCCGGATCGATCAAAAATGTAAACACACATCAAACTAAAAATCAAGATAACTTTCTCTACAGTTAATCATTTTGAAAACCAAACACATCATGTTGTTCTACGTTGGATGAACTACAATAAGCATATCACAATTTAAGAAAATAAGAGTTTCGAATCTTGCACCTTGAATGAAGACAATTGTTGTTCTTGATGTTTCTGGACATGAGAACCTCAAACAGATGCGTGCCAAGATTCCTGAAGTTGAATGGAGAAGTTGTCTTAGCTCAAACACGATCCAAGTGGAAGAATTCACAAAACTCCATTGTTGCACTCATGATGAACAGTCACGATTTCGAATCCTTTTTGCACCAAATCACCAAAACAGTTGAAGCTTATGGTTTATAGAAGATGAAGCAAAAGGAATTTTGCACTTAAATCAAGAATTGATGAAGAAATCTTGAAAAAAGCTTGATGCAAATTTGGAGAGTTTGAGAGAATTTGATGAAATTCTGTTATGGATCTTGAGAATTGTGATTATGTGTGCAATTCAGTTACAATTAACACTTTATACTTCAGCTTAATCACCTTCTAATCACCAATTAACCAAATGAAATGTAATTAGCATAATGTGCAATTTGAGTGAAAGGGCAAAAATGACTTTTCACATTAGGCCTTATGACAGCAGTGTGACAGCTCAGACATCTTCTAATTGCCATTTGGAGTGTGTTGGCTTTGGTCTCATGTTAATTGGCCTTGTATTTCCCATTTTCACTATGCCATGCCAAAAATTGCATTTTAAGTGCAAGTTCAAAAGTAGCCTAGCCAAATAATGCATCTTGAAAACTCATGACAGTTCAAACCACTTCTAATTTGCATTTGTGATGTGTTGCAAAAACTCCCATTCCAAAATTCCAATTATTTCTCAACTTGGACCATTTTGCCCTTGGATTTTAATTAGTGCACTTGAAAATTGACCTTTTGCATTGACCATTTTTGATGAATTTTGATTATGCACCATGAAAGTACATGTGAAATGGAGTTTGCTCATAAAAATATCATCCATTTTGGACACTCCATGTGAAAGTTATGCCACTTTGATTATGAGTCATTTTTGAAATTGAATGGACCATAACTTGCCAACCATGCATGAGAATTTCAAGTTCTTGGACTTTTTGGAAAGGTGAGACCAAGATCTACAACTTTCATGTTGAACAAATTTTCATTTGAAGCTTCCTTGGACATGTAATTTTGAGGTCAAAAACTTTCCATTTTTGGAAACTTCCATTACAAGTCACTTTCTATTTTTGGCAGTTTTTGTTCTGACTTTATTTTCTCCATTCTTGAGCTTTGACATATCAAATAACACTTGTTTCAACATGAATGAAGTACATCCAACTCTCTCCCACCTCCAAATCCATAAAATCAAGCACAGTTGACCACAGTTGACTTTTTCAATTGATAGATGAATTTGGCAATGCACTGATCAATCTGAGCCCCAATCTTCTGAGGAAATGGCTCAAGGATGAAACCCTAGCCTCAATATGCTCAATACAATCATGTGATGATCCCCATATCCATTGCAGACCCCATCTCCTTGCTATGCCCTGATTGGCCCAATGCAATTGATTAGGGTTGACTAGTGGTCAAAACCCTAATCTCAAGGACTATGCTCCAACACTTGATGATGACAAACCATGATGATGATGATGAATCATTTCAAACAAGATAATGACCAATCCCCCTTGAGAACCACAAAACCCTAATTTGGACCTCCACATCCTCAGATGATTAATGACCAGTCCAATGAAACCCTAGCTTGCACCATGACCTCCTATCTCCTGATCAAGACTTGGGAGGATGACTTGCACAATGTAACCACATGATATGCAATATGCAATGCCTAATGACCTAGAAATGCAATGTAATATGTTAAGCTAGTCCCAAGAGAAGAGGGCAAATTTTGAGGTGTTACAGCTGCCCCTATTCAATCCACTGTGAACCTGTCGATATGAATAGCCTCGACTTTCAGATGATCAGGATGAAGAGTGATTGAATACCAAGAACAGACGAACAATTTGCACTCTGATGGGAAAATAATTAACAACGCCTGTCAGAATCGGCGAAGAACAATCTTGAAACCAAAACGTCGACCTGGATACCAAAATAAATGGTAACACAGGGATAACCATGGCCTGAACACCACATCCGTTGGGGATTACTATCTCTCTTTTTTTTTGCTTTTCTTGAACCCCGAAATTTCCTTTCTAACTGATAATCTTTTTTCAGTTTCTTGAACCCCGAAAAGTTTTTTTCGCGCAAATGATCCCGGATCACTGCATTTGAACCCCGATACTGTTTGCCAAAATAATGAACCCCAATCTCCAGAAAACACCTTGTGTCTCCTTTTCTCCATTTGATCCCCAGTCGCCTGACGATAACTCACGATCGCCATTGTGAACCCCGTTCTCCAGAAAATGCCTCAACATTTCCCTTTCTCCATTTGAACCCCATCTCCAGAAAATGCCTCAACATTTCCCTTTCTCCATTTGGACCCCGTTCTCCAATCTCTCGTGATAATTCCGTTGGCAACGTCGGAAATAACACCAAACACCACTCTGAGGGCGACATGTCAGAGGGTATACCTTCACAAAAGGAAGGTAGCATGTGTATCTCTTCCTCAGAAGACACCTATAACGACCTCCATCAGCCTCAGCCAGAGTCTAAGGTGACACATGAACAGAAGATAATCCTAAGGACCTCATCCCGGATACATTCTTCAACTCCAATCTTCATTTGAACCCCAGAAAATGCCTCAGCATATACTCTTCTCTGATTGAACCCCGATCTCCAGAAAATGTCGCAACACTTCCCTTTCTTCATTTGAACCCCATCTCCAGAAAATGCCTCAACATCTCCTTTTCTCCATTTGAACCCCGGAATCGCGCTGATCGCGTAACGTCTTCTGATATTATTTCCATCTCTGTCCGACGGAAACATTTCCTCCAATATCGCACTACTGGGGAACATTGCTGATCTGACGTCGTGATGCTGAACTCCTCGGAGTACCATCTTCACCATCTGATGAAACCAAACCTTCAAGCGGTAACCACGGCTTGAATCGCGCTGATCGCGTAACCTTTCCATCTCTGCCCGACGGAAAAACTCCTCCAGTATCGCACTACTGGGGAAATACCTTTGATCAAATCATGAGGCCAAACTCCTCGGAGTAACACCTCTACTTCTGGTAAAACCACCTCTCAAACGGTAACCACGGCTTGAGACTAGCTTGTGCTTGCAATATGATGCATGATTGATTTTTTCTGCGTAATGCTCCATAATTATGGAAATGCTACGCGCTTTATTATTTTTCTATGCAACATGCTATGCTATTTTTTTCATGATGAATGTATAAAAAGTATCCCCTTCAAGGGATTCTGCTGAGGAGCACGAGACACTCTGCTGAGGAACTCGTCAATACACCAATCTCCACCCTGCTGGGGAATAAGCACTGCTGCTGGGAATAAGGCAACCCTTGCCGGGGAAGAACCTCCTTTGCATCCAATCCGCTCGAGAAACTGCTGGGGATAAGAACCACCAACACTCTGTGGGGATACATTAATCTTTGACTTGCCGGGGATATCAATCCCGACTCTGCTTGGAGAAACCCTCACAGATACCTGACGACTTCACTGGGGAAATGCTCACAGATACTCTGCTGGGAAACAACCACCTCCAGGCCTGGCGACTGGGGAAGCATCGATCTGACACCTGCTGGGGATAACCATCCTGACCCTGCTAGGGAAGCGAATGCCACTCCGCTGGGGATTACCCATGCAATCCATAGATAGAATCAACTCAGCTGGGGATGCAGATATCAGTCCGCTACGGAAACTCATCCAATCCACTGGTAGGATGAACACTGCTGGAGATATATTTCATTGAAACCCGCTCCACTCGGGGAATAGCAACCTTCTGGCCTAGCTGCTGAGGAAACACCGCTTACCTGCCGGGGATAATCATCCCGACTCGGCTGGGAAAGTCACAGACCTTGGATCTGCAGGGGAGTTGGCCCTCTGGTTCTGCTTGGGGACCTCGCTGGGGAAATGAGAAAAGTTGGTACAGAACACCCGTCGACTCGTCGAACCACGGTATCCGCCTCCCAATCTCGTATCAGCTTTCCACTTTTGAGAATTCCCAGACTCGTCTAGACCTTTTCTGCTCCATCATCTTGTATTCCCAATCGCTCCGCGCTCGACGGAGAGCGAACTCCTGGGATTTATACAGATTTTTCAATCTTCTGTCTTTGAAGAGTCTTCTTGATTAATTCCAAGGGTCGTCGGACGTCTCGACGTCTCTCATCGCTTCTCTACCCATTCATCCGTCCCTGATTGGACCCTGTGGGGAATTTCTACAGACTTTCCAATCTTCCGATTTTGAAGAGTCTTCTTGATTATCATCAAGGATCGTCGCACGTCTCGACGTTTCTTCGTCATCCCTTCATACTCATTCGTCCCTCGTCCCTGATTGGACTCCCATGGGGATTTGTTTTGTCAACAGCTTCCACATCACAACCTGCAAGTGAGTGAAAAATATCTAACAGTACCTGCAAAACAGATCGTTAGATAAAACCGTGCCCCAGGCGTGTCAAGATTTCAACACTTGGGTCACCCAACCTTCCGAATAAGATTTCAAGCCTTCAATCTTATAAACATGCATTGGAAGGAACCTGTATGTGTTAAAATGCAAGATTCTTTATCAAAAATAATTGGATGTTTTTGCAATCAAAGCGGTAATGAAAAACAAAAACAAAATTATTTGACTGAATATGCATTTTATTGATTTGAAAAGTGTGGCTCAAATTGAGCAATACAAAAGAAGCAATTCCTGAAAAGAGGTAATCGCACAAAAGGAAAAATCTATCCTAATGGCAATGTGAAACCCGTGATCTCATCGAGTTCCAACTCGGTTACACCCCATATGTCCTCAGACTCTCCGTGCTTTCTGCCTTCTGAACAAGACGCTTCTGATTAATCCCTACCGGGTATTATCCATGATGCTTTAACCAAAGCGCAAACGATCATGCTAGACGCAGTTGTTCGTTTCAATCCCTCTTTTGCCTGGACCGCCCTTTCGGGTTTTCAGTCCACCGGGATACCCCTTCTTGCCCAAGTCGCCTTTTCAGGTTTTCGACTTGCCGGGTGTACGTTTTTTCATTTTATATCCCTAATTTTAGCCCGAACCTTTCTTTCTGTTTTTGGTTCGCCAGGATGCCCATTTTTGCCTGGACTATTTTATTCTTTTCGTCCAGCGGGTCTCTTTACACGAAGTATTTTTTAACTGCGTCCGCATTCACAGGGGATGGAAAATCCTCGCCATCCATAGTCGTTAGCAACAAGGCTCCGCCAGAGAAAACCTTCTTGACCACGAATGGACCTTCATAATTCGGTGTCCATTTGCCCCTTCGATCGTTTTGAGGAGGAAAGATCCTTTTCAGCACCATATCACCTACGTGATATACCCGAGGTCGCACCTTTCTGTCAAAAGCACGCTTCATCCTTTGCTGGTATAACTGCCCATGACAGATGGCTGCTAGCCTCTTTTCTTCAATCAGGCTCAACTCTTCGTACCGGGTCCTTACCCATTCAGCCTCTTGCAATTTGACATCCATCAGGACTCTCAAAGAGGGAATCTGAACCTCAATAGGTAATACAGCCTCCATCCCATACACCAATGAGAAAGGAGTTGCCCCAGTAGATGTGCGTACCGACGTTCGATACCCATGTAATGCAAACGGCAACATCTCATGCCAATCCTTATAGGTTACTACCATTTTCTGCACAATCTTCTTTATATTCTTGTTGGCTGCCTCAACCGCCCCATTCATCTTCGGACGATAGGGAGAAGAATTGTGATGCTCGATCTTGAATTCCCGGCACAATTCTGCCATCATCTTATTGTTCAAATTAGAACCATTATCAGTAATGATTCTCTCGGGAACCCCATATCTGCAAATGATGTCTCTCTTGAGAAATCTGGCAACGACCTGCTTCGTCACGTTCGTATAAGAGGCTGCTTCAACCCACTTGGTGAAGTAGTCAATAGCCACTAATATGAATCGATGCCCATTCAAAGCTGTAGGTTCAATCTTCCCAATCATATCAATGCCCCACATAGCAAACGGCCATGGAGACGACATCAAGCTCAAAGGATTTGGAGGTACGTGCACCTTGTCAGCATAAATCTGGCATTTATGACACTTCCGCACGTAATTAAAACATTGGGCCTCCATTGTCATCCAATAATAACCTGCTCTCAGCAACTTCTTTACCATTGCATTCCCACTGGCATGGGTACCGAACGATCCCTCATGAACCTCTTTCATCAATTGGCTTGCTTCTCTATCATCAACACATCTGAGCAAGACCCAATCAAAATTCCGCTTGTACAGAACCCCATCCTTATTCAGGTAAAACACCATGGCCAACCTCCGCAAAGTCTTTCGATCCTTCTTAGATGCTCCCTCAGGATACTCTTGAGTCTCTAGATAGCGTTTGATATCATAATACCACGGCTTCTCATCATCGGGCGTTGTATCAACAACAAACACATAAGCCGGTCTATCCAGACGACCTACTTCAACACTGGGGAACTGATTCCACCTCTGCACCTTAATCAAGGCGGCCAGAGTAGCCAAAGCATCTGCCAAAGGATTCTCCTCTCTGGGCACATGATGCATCTTCACCTTGGTGAAAAACGTCAACAATCTCCTCGTATAATCCCGATACGGCACTAAATGAGATTGATGCGTATACCATTTTCCGTTAACCTGATTTATCACCAGAGCTGAATCTCCATATATGACAAGGTTCTTGATTCTCAAATCAATCGCCTCCTCAATCCCCAATATGCAAGCTTCATATTCAGCTACGTTGTTGGTACACTCAAATGTTAGCCGGGCAGCAAAAGGAATGTGGGATCCTTTCGGCGTAACCAAAACAGCACCAACACCGCTTCCATTCACGTTAACGGCCCCATCAAACATCAGAATCCATTCAGATTCAGGGTCAGGCCCCTCCTCCGGGATTGGTTCCTCGCAATCTTTCGATTTGAGGAACATGATGTCCTCATCAGGGAATTCAAACTTCATCGGTTGATAATCATCAATAGGTTGATGAGCGAGGTAATCAGACAATACACTCCCCTTGATCGCCTTCTGAGAGGTATACTGTATATCATACTCAGTCAAAATCATTTGCCATCTCGCAACCCGTCCGGTCAACGCTGGCTTCTCAAAAATGTACTTGATTGGGTCCATCTTGGAAATCAATAAAGTGGTATGAACCAGCATGTACTGCCTTAGTCGGCGAGCAGCCCAGACCAAAGCACAGCAAGTTTTCTCGAGCAGTGAATATCTTGTTTCACAGTCGGTAAACTTTTTGCTAAGGTAGTATATGGCATGCTCTTTTCGACCAGACTCGTCATGCTGCCCCAATACACACCCCATAGACCCCTCGAGGACTGTCAGGTACAAAATTAAAGGTCTTCCCTCCACAGGAGGCATCAGAATCGGAGGCTCCTGCAAATATTCTTTTATTTTTTCAAATGCCGCTTGGCAATCATTATTCCACTTGACCGTTTGATCTTTTCTCAACAACTTGAAAATCGGTTCACACGTGGCTGTTAGATGAGATATGAACCGTGAAATGTAGTTCAATCTACCTAAGAAACCACGAACCTCTTTCTCCGTTCTCGGTTCAGGCATTTCTCTTATTGCTTTTACTTTAGCAAGATCAACCTCGATTCCTTTCTCACTCACAATGAACCCCAGCAATTTACCGGACCGCACTCCGAACGTGCACTTGTTCGGATTCAACCTCAGTCTGAACTGTCTCAGCCGGTCGAACAACTTGGCCAGATCTACCAAATGCCCCTCTTTTGTTTGGGACTTTGCTATCATGTCATCGACATAGCATTCAATTTCATGATGAATCATATCATGAAACAAAGTCACCATGGCCCTCTGATAAGTAGCACCGGCGTTCTTGAGACCGAATGGCATCACCTTGTAACAAAAAGTGCCCCATGGTGTGATGAACGTTGTTTTCTCCATATCATCTGGCGACATTTTGATTTGATTATAGCCAGAAAAGCCATCCATGAAGGAAAACACCGAGAATTGAGCTGTATTGTCTACCAACACATCAATGTGAGGTAACGGAAAATCATCCTTCGGACTAGCTCTATTCAGATCTCGGTAGTCCACACACATTCTCACTTTACCATCTTTCTTCGGGACTGGCACGATGTTCGCAACCCATGGCGGATAATTAGTGACAGCAAGGAAACCAGCATCCCACTGCTTCTGCACTTTCTCTTTAATCTTCATCGCCATATCAGGTCGAGTTCTGCGCAATTTCTGCTTCACTGGAGGACAATCTTCTCTCAACGGTAGCTTGTGCACAACAATATCGGTATCCAACCCTGGCATATCTTGATAAGACCAGGCAAAGATGTCGACATACCCTTTCAACAATACTACCAATCTGCTCTTGACACTTTCCTCCAAAGCAGCCCCGATTTTCACTTCTTTCTTAACCTCGTCGGTACCCAAGTTCACAACCTCAATCGGCTCTTCATGCGGCTGAATCACCTTCTCCTCTTGTTTTAACAACCTGGCTAATTCCCCTGGCAGTTCACAATCTTCTTCGTCTTCTTCTTCAGCGAGATAGATTGGATTGTCGAAGTCATACAAGGGTGTAACAGGATTGTTATCAATGAGATCCGGAGAATGATCGCATCTGCATGAATGTTGATTCATGCATTGCTTTAGAACCGGTGTGAGACAAATTGAAAAAGAAAAATGAAAACATTGCCATTTTTATTTTGTTTTTAAACTGCAAAAATAAATGAAAAACAGGGAACACCGCTTTTTGACTGAAAAACATCCATTTATTAATGATGCGGAAAATGCAAATTTAAACATGAGGTGGCCCTTACAATGAACCATTACGTGTCGGGCAACACGTATGGCTTTCATGCATATAAGACTAAAACAGGAAAAATATTACTCTTCCAGCAGAGTGACCCGGATGATCTTTTCAGCCTTCCAGTTCTGGATTCCCATCCCTGGTGCGCACGGCTTTATCCATTGGTCCATGTCACAGTCGCTATCAGCATCTTCACCCATCATGCAGATGTGATCCGGATCCAGCATTCCGGCACTTGTGAATGTGACTGACGTACGACGTCCTCCGGCTTGTCCAGACGAGCCTCTGCCAGGCTGATACCCAACTCCGAATCGGTCTTTCTTTGCCGGGACATCCATCATTCTGCCCCAACCAGGAGCCTCTCCACTTTTAACCACCTCAGCAGCCTGCTTGTACGAAGCAATGGACGATTTCTCCTCCTCCTTAGCAAAAAGAGCATTCTCTACCTTAACGATTTCAAATGCTTGACTAGGCGTCTCCCAGATTTCTCCGTCCATCTCAACATATTTGAATGAGGACAAGTGGCTGACAAAGATGTCCTCTTCCCCGCATACGGTAACGACTTGGCCCTCCCAGATGTACTTCAACTTCTGGTGCAAAGTCGAGGTCACTGCCCCAGCAGCATGAATCCATGGACGACCCAACAAGCAACTGTATGCCGGCTGAATATCCATGACATAAAAAGTTGACTTAAACACCTCTGGGCCAATCTTCACTGGCAGCTCAACCTCCCCAAACACGGCCCGCTTTGACCCATCAAAAGCCCGCACTATCAAATCAGTCAGAGTCAAAATCAGCCCGTCGCAATTTAGCTTCGCCAGAGCCTTCTTTGGCAACACATTTAAAGAGGAGCCGGTATCAACCAGCACATGCGAAAGCACGGCTCCTTTGCATTCCATAGCTATGTGTAGTGCCCTATTGTGATTCCTCCCATCCACAGTCAAATCCATATCCGTAAATCCCAACCCATGGCTGGCATGCACGTTAGACACCATTGTCTCCAACTGGTTGATTGTGATCTCTTGAGGAACATAGGCTTTCTTCAGAATTTTCAACAAAGCCTCTCTATGCCCCTCAGAGCTTAACAGCAATGACAGAATCGAAATCTTGGAAGGAGTCTGCTGCAGATGATCAACCAGCTTGTACTCTGACTTCTTGATGATTCTTAAGAATTCCTCTGCATCATCATCAAGTTTATCTTCCGACCCCGCAGGCGCCGGTGTCATCACAGGAGTACCATTATCAACCACAGCTTTTCCTTTTGCCCTGGCTAAAGCCTCGGCCTTTTCTTTTTTCTTTTTCTCTTCTTCTCCCCTCCTCAACGCATCAGGAGCAAATAATCTGCCACTACGAGTGAAACCGTTGGTACCGGCATTATCCACCTTTGAAATGGTGGTTTCACTAGCAGCCTGATCTTCCAACTTTTCCCCATTACAATAAACCTCCCCACCATAGTGCCAAGGCACGGCATCATCTTTGTCATATGGAATTGGTCCAGGTACCGTGATGGTAACTGGAGCCGCTTCAGCAAGATTAGACAAATCCACCGGATCGAAGTAGATTGTTATGGTGGAGACCTCCTCTTTTCCCTTACCAGCCTTCTTCTCAACCACAATATCCCCATTGTCCATCAGACCCTGGACAGTCTTCCTCAGAAGTTCGCACCCATTAACAGAACCAGTGCACTCAGCACAATCATCTACACAGCCCGGATGAACCCCATTTTTCGACAACAGCCCCTTGACCTCAGCCAACGGAGTCTTCAACTGATCAACTGACAACACCCCAACTCGGTTCTCCTCAGAGATAGCATTCACCCCCCTTTGACCATGCGCAGGCATGGGATTAGCATTGACATTGGGAGATGGCGCGAAGTTGATTGCCTTAGAATCCACCAGGTCTTGAACTGTGTGCTTAAAAGCTTTACAGTTTTCAATATTATGCCCAGGCGCACCTGAGTGGAATTCACACTTTGCATTTTCATCATAACTGGCTGGCCTCTGATCAGGTCTCAAAGGTGCCAGAGTCCTGGTCTGCACAAGCCCCAAGTCCATCAACTTTTTAAACAGAAAAACGTAGGTCACCGGAGGCCTGTCAAATTGTCTGTCCATTGCTCTACCCTTCATCTGATAACCAGCCCTCTGAGGCCTCTGCTGAAAGGGTTGCCTCTGCTGTTGTTGCTGTTGTTGCGGTTGTTGTTGTTGTTCAGCAGGAATAGTTACCGCAGCGGTGTGCTGGAAGTAACGATCCCTACTGGGTCCCCGTTGAGCATACACGGCGCTGGTATCGCCCTCTTTCTTCCTCTGGCCACCATTACCAAACGGCTTTTTCGACCCAGACGACGAAGAAGAAGCAGTACCCTGAATTTTACCGAGCTTCAGCCAGCTCTCTATTCTTTCACCTGCCACAACAATATCAGAAAAGTTGGTCACCGGACAACCAACCATTCTCTCAGCAAATGCCTCCTGCAGGGTTCCCATGAACAAATCAGACATTTCCCTGTCAACAAGAGGAGGTTGCACCCTGGCCGCCAACTCTCTCCACCGTTGGGCATATTCCTTAAATCCTTCATTGTTCTTTTGAGACATACCCTGCAGTTGGGTACGACTCGGAGCCATGTCGGCGTTGAACTGATATTGCTTGAAGAATGCATCCCCAAGATCCTGCCAATTTTTAACATCTGAGGACTTTAGCTTGGTGTACCATTCCAAGGAACCTCCGGACAGGCTGTCCTGGAAGAAGTACATCCACAGCTTCTGATCCATGGTATATGCAGAGATCTTGCGAACAAAAGCCTGCAGGTGAGTCTCAGGACAAGAACTTCCGTTGTAACGGTCAAAAGTGGGCGCTTTAAACTTCTGTGGGATCACAATCCCCTCAACAAGCCCCATATTAGACATATAAATCATCCCCGGAGTGGCATAACTTTCCAGCACTTTAATCTTTTCAGCCAGCAGCTGAATCTCCTTGTTCTGAGGCTGGACCCCATATTGACCCAAGGGCTCGTTGTGCATCGAGAACTGATCGGCCTCCCTGTCTTCCTCTCTGTCCTCATCAAACCCGTAGAATGGAGGCAACAGACCGTCCTTCATATTCTGCCCCAGACCGGGCCCAGGCTGACCACCAGCAGTACCAAAACCAGCGGCATTATTCACAACACCAACAGTTGTCCTCTTACCGCCATCACGAGACCCCAGCCCCTGGTTGGAGACTTCATCCAGGTTTATATCACTGTTTGCGGCTGAAGCCCGCTCAAGCTTCTCGACCTTATCTGCTAACGCCTTTTGACCAACCGCAAAGCCTTGCATGATGTTGATCAGCTCGTTCATCTTGTCTTTCAGCTCGAGGAGATCAGTACTCGGGAGATCCATTAGCCTGGGAGTATTGCGCCTTGTGAAGTATCTGTGAGGACGAGTTGACTGCAAAGGTACAACTCTACGAGCGCGAGCAATGATTCCTGCAAAACAGCAAACAGGTTAATATGCATGAATGCAACGTCTATCCATATGAGGAAGATTCTGTCCTTTGATTCTGGTTTCATCGAGACAGATAATATTTCACCAATAACATTCTGACATCCGAATGTCTCTCAACCAGATTCTCAATCCATAATACTCCCCATATGACTAGACATAGGTTTGGTGCAGATGAATGCAAAATGAGAATGATGCAGATGTATGCAATGCACTGGGCCATCCTCCAAGTCATCTGATCATCTGTTGCCCTGAACCACGACTCGGATCTCTGAACTGATCACAACCATCTGAGGGAACATGTAACCACAAATCCAACTCAAGGGTTCCGAAATAAACGGAAGACAGATACATCATCATCATCATCAAACCATCTCTTGGCAGATACCCATAACCATCTGAATCGGCCCGGGGAATCCTGAAATAAACGGATCCCCACTGATAAAATCGGCCCAGGGAATCCTGAAATAAACGGATCCCCACTGATAAATACCACAGACAGCATTTCGGCGTCTCGGCAATAAACGGCCATAAATCCGACTTATAAATAGGACTCTGATCCACGGAACAAAAAGTCACCATCTGAGTCACCAACAGAACATGCATCTGTAAGAATCACCCTCCCCTCACAGGTAAATTCTAATCAAGTCACCCTAAGGAGGATAATAGTCTCGACAATCGGGCGGAGATACTCAATGGGTTTGCCCTTTCGGGTGTGCCATTGTAGCTCCCTTAAGATCGTCTAAACCAAAGATCCGGGAAATGATCGGTCACCAGAGTCAACAACTCAAATGAAGTAACTCAGCCAAAGTGGAGTACCCCACAGAGGAAAGCACTATCAAATGAACCTCGTCTGGCTTGTGGCATGTCACGTTGCAACAATATGCTGATTTAGCAAATGAGGAACGTGAGACCACACTAATCCTAGGTGTATACTCGGGCCTGGGTTTTAGCCCCACTCAGAACACCCACCCCAAAACAGAGGAACCACCTGCACAGAGGACGGCAACATGATACACTACGCCAAATAAGGGAAAAGAGGGCGCTTATTTTGGCCTATAACAGCGCTTTTAAGCTCCCTCTAAAGTGGCGCTGGCATAGGTAAAGACAGCGCTTTGTTTTCCTGGAGAAAGCGCTGTCTAAAGTGGCCCTTTAAGGGCCACATTATAGTGCGCTTTAAGAAAAAAGCGCCCTCTGGAGTGGTCCATAAAGAGACACCTTAGAGGGCGCTTTCAGGAAAAAGCGCCCTCTAAAGTTGTCAATGTAAAGTGTTTAGAGGGCGCTTTCAGAAAAAAGCGCCCTCTAAAGTTGACAATGTAAAGTGTTTAGAGGGCGCTTTCAGGAAAAAGCGCCCTCTAAAGTTGTCAATGTAAAGTGTTTAGAGGGCGCTTTCTGGACAAAGCGCCCTCTAAAGTGTTAGTTATTTTAAAAAAAAATTGTTTGAAAAACAGTGGATATTTAATTGGTAACCTGTTCGCATGCTGCAAAAGTGTAAAATTCATATTGATTTCATCCTTTAATCCAATGTTATACACCATTAATCCATTGATATATACAACATGAATCCATTTATACACAACATTAATCCTCCATATATACAACATTAATATATGATTCTTTGATCAAAAATATACAACAACATATTCATGATTTAGTAAAATTACAACAACAATATACAACATATATACAACAACAGCATACAACAACAACATTCCATACATATATGTACAACAATATACAACCTAGCTATATGATTCTTTGATCAACAATGAATTGACACAATTCATCCTTGATTTCATCCAAATGAGCTCTTGAGTAAGATTTGTATTCCTCAAAGTACTACAATTAAGAGAATAAAACATATTCATGATTTAGTAACAAATTAGATGAAATATCCGATAATATTAAAATAAACCCTAAGTTATTATTCCATACCATTTTTGGGATGTCTATACGATTCAACGCAATGATGTCTCTCATAAATCTCATTACAAAAAATCCGCAATCGACCGAATTATTTTGCTGAGGACACTACACAGAAAAACAAACAATATATATATATAGTTAATTTCTTACAAACACTATTATAAGCAAAAAAACAAACACTATTATAAGCAAAAATAAGATACTTAATATATACCTGAACTCTGATCCAGGTAATGTCCTTCCTATTGCGGTATTTCTTTTTCAATCTAAATTTTATTATTGCCCTAACAAAATAAAAACGTATATTGAGATCAATCTGACAGACATAATTAAATATACAAATACACACGATTATTTAGGGGAATTTCACTTACGCGTCAACCGTCTTCTTCATACTCGGATATTTACTCCAATCACCCGATAAAGAATCGAGATAATACACTATTAGTCTCGAAAGATCCATAGCAACCAACACCCAGTGACCACTGTAAAATAAAACAAAAATTTAGATGAATGAAAATTTTCTACGTAAAAGATATACATAGATTAGAATGAAATTATTAGAAAGAAAATCTAACCCGTTGCCAGAATTAAACGGTAAAAAATACAAACTGGGTGTAGACTTATCGCCGACCGCCATGAATATATCGACTAGATCATTCTTTACGGATGTTGAATTATTCGTTATTAACGTTGCGTTGATACGGGAAGCAACAATAAAATTGAAACGGTTACACAATTCAGTTCCCCGCATCAATGTTACATACATATACCTTAAATAGAAACATAATAAACATTAGACTACTCATTGAAATGTGTAAATAAATTGTTCAACTAAGTAAATTATAGATTGATCGGAGTACCATATGTATGTATGAATGACAGCGATGCCCAATTCGGTGTGTTCAAAAAGTTGTTGGAAGTCCTCCTTTCCAATTATTTCGAAATGAGCAGCTCCGAAAACACCTTCATCAAAATTTATAGTACGAATGGCCCCCCCATGCATAATATCGGACTCCTCCACCATTTTCTCAAGACGCATCAAAATTTGAGATTTTGTCCCGGACGTCGTTGGAATATCCTTAGCAGCGCTTTTCAACTCTCGACCGGGAACCTAAAAATTCATATAAAATAAATCATGACTTTTTGTGATGCAACAGAATCGTTGCGTATATAATTCAATGGGTATATATATTTGTACCTCTTTTTGAGATGCAACCGACTCGATGCGTCTTGAAATCCCTTTACCAACTTTATGTGTGGGTCTTGTAGGAGTCTAACATTACCATATAATTGATTAAATATCATAATTGTAGCTGAATTGAAATGTGAATACTAAATATTCATAATCATTTAGAACATATATACCTCAGCATCAGGGAAAATTAGCTCTGACGGCCAACCAACAAAGGATCCGACTGCATCTCGCATCAACGTTGTCTCTGAAACAACGTCAGGTAATGGTAGACGGGCGTCCGTATCGAATACGAGGTCAACCGAAACTTTCATAAATCCCACCGGGAGGGGATTATGGTGAAGTAATTCACCCGAAGTATTGTGCACTTTTCCCTTGCCAACCATGCGATAAGTTGGTGACGATAGATACAGCTGACAAGGTGAAATGCCCTAAACCAATAATAAATGTTATTGTTAACTTGTATATGTGTCAAGTAAAAAAGTGCTATTTTAATTTCATAATAACATATATAATTACCTCGGGAAATTTCGGTTGATGATTGATACTAGCTCGGTCACTAGTATCTTTTGCCTCGGAAGCGCACCTTTCCTCTCTATACCTTGCATTCTCGTTTTGCAGTTGGAGTACTTGTGCCCTTAACTCCGCCAAGGTCTCCATCACCTCTTTGTTGGTAGGATTTTTTGTTTTTGTTTTTTTATAAAATGACGACGGAGTCACACCAAAACCCTTACCCCTCACACGACCGGAATACTCAGGAACATTTAGTACTCGACTAAGTACGCTCCTGCAATCCTGGACCTCGGTTGAAGGTACGGTTTGGGATAAATTCTCCTGAAATATTATTAGAGGAGATTAAAAATGAATTATATGTCTAACAAAATTTTCGATATAATTAAAAAAATAATGTTACATATACTTACACATTCGTCATAAACATTTTGGACCGCTTCAACGACAGCCCCATCCTTCCCAACCCGAGCAGCCTTCCATAATACGTGATCCGGAAGAGATGTTGCGTCACTTTTCTCCTCGGCTAGCTACACATTGAATTAGATTATAAGATCATCAATTATAACATATTGTGACAATGTATAAGCTCATAGTATTTGAATATACTCACAATTCTTTGTTGTAACCGTGCATAACCCATACGCCCTTTTTTGTACGGATACGCGGGTTTTGATGCCTTTTTCCTATTTATGTCGCTTACTTCCTGGATAAAAAAGTTTAAGGCATATTAGAACTTAGTAACTTAACAATTGTATAATAGCATAATTAATAGACATTACATGGAATTTTTCGTTTCTTCGTTTGGCGACAAAGTTATTCCATTCATCGGCTGAAATAATCTCGGCATACTTCATTGGCCGTTCTCCTTCAACAAATTTTCCTTCCTCATCCTTGAGAAATTTGTTGCACAAAAAGGATCGAAATCCTCGGAGTCTTTTTCCGGCCAATTGAATACAATATTTTTGTCGGCTTTCATCGATGTGAAAGGATCTCTAAAAAACATACAAATGGAGTGTGTTATTATAAAGTATATTATAACAATATATGGTTAACAAATAGTCAACAAAAAAACATATAACAATATATGGTAAGTACCTTTATCTCCGACCATATTTTTTCCTTGCCAACCTTCAAGTCCGGACTTCTCCAATTATCACATGTAATCGGAATATGTTGGCGAACAAGGAAAGCAATGTAACTTGCCAACATTGAACCGTTAGGCTCAATTAGTTGGTCTTCAGCACTCCAATGTACTTCAAATTTTACACCCTTGTCTCTTGCACGAATGATTGACTTCATAACAGTCAATCCTCGTTTGATTTCTTTTTCAACATTATTACGTGATTCATTCGCGGCATTGGTATCGTCTTGGTTAGCCATTTTATCTGTAATATAGAAATGATTCAATAAGACCCAAGTAAGACAATGATTCAATACGTGAACACATTCATATACCTTCCATTTCTCTCATGTTACAACAATCTAAACTCTTTTTTTTTATCATTATTGAATACAAACTCACACACACCTACTGCATGCAAAAGACCAATGCAAACTTATGGTGTTTGGAACATGAACAAACTTGTATCCATAATCATCAAACTTCCAAAAACAAGCTCAAACACACTTCAAATATATCAGTTTTCAATCAGAAATAAAAAACTCAGTTTGCCCTAAACAACATTAATCAACATAATGCACAAAATGAAAAACTAAGTTTAGAAAATGCCATAATCAAACACATGAAGAAAGTGAACGGTAACGATGGAGAAGAGAAATACCTTAAAGGTGACGGTAACGATGGAGAAGAAAGTGAACAGTGACGGTGGAAGAGGATAACGCAGTGAACGTGAACGGTGAGGGAGGGAGAACGAACGGCGACGATGACGGTGAGGGAGGGAGAACGAACGATGAACGGTGAGGGAGTAATCGCAGTAGAGAGTAATCGCAGTTGAGAGAAAACGAAATAGCTTATAGAGAGGGAAAATAAAGAGACATGCAGTATATGTTATATTTTTAATGTTTACTAAAGGGGACCTTAGAGGGCGCTTTTTTAAAAAAAGCGCCCTCTAAAGGGGGCCTAAGAGGGCGCTTCTGAAAGCGCTCTCTAAGGCTTTCCAAAAGCGCCTTCTAAACTGGAAATGTACATGGACTTAGAGAGCGCTTTTTCAAAAGCGCCCTCTAAGGGTAACCTTAGAGGGCGCTTTCACAAAAGCGCCCTCTATTGTTGTCCCTCCATTTTTTTTTTTGGCTTCACTTTAGAGGGCGCTTTGTTACAAAAGCGCCCTCTAAAGGGGGTCTTAGAGAGCGCTTTAAGCGCTCTCTAAGGCTTTCCAAAAGCGCCTTATAAACTGGAAATGTACATGGACATAGAGAGCGCTTTTTTAGAAGCGCCCTCTAAGGTTACCCTTAGAGGGCGCTTTCAATAAAGCGTCCTCTATTGGTGTCCCTTCATTTCCTCATTATTTTTTCGCTTCACTTTAGAGGGCGCTTTGTTACAAAAGCGCCCTCTAAAGTGCGCTGTCTATTCAAGTTGTTTGCTCCTTATTTTTTCTCTTCACTTTAGAGTGCGCTTTTGTAATAAAGCGCCCTTTATAAAGGGGACATTAGAGGGCGCTTGTGGAAAAAAAGCGCCCTCTAAAGGGGGCCTAAGAGGGCGCTTACGAAAACGCTCTCTGAGGCTTTCCAGAAGCGCTTTATAAGCTGGAAATGCACGTGGACTTATAACAGCGCTTTATTAAAAGCGCCCTCTAAGGGTAACCTTAGAGGGCGCTTTCTAAAAAGCTCCATGTATTGTTGTCCCTCTATCTCCTCCTTATTTTTTCGTTTCACCTTAGAGGGCGCTTGTGGAAACAAAGCGCCCTCTAAAGGGGGCCTAAGAGGGCGCTTATGAAAGCGCTCTCTAAGGCTTTCCAGAAGCGCTTTATAAGCTGGAAATGCACATGGACTTATAACAGCGCTTTATTAAAAGCGCCCTCTAAGGGTAACCTTAGAGGGCGCTTTCTAAAAAGCGCCATGTATTGTTGTCCCTCTATCTCCTCCTTATTTTTTCGCTTCACCTTAGAGGGCGCTTTGTTACAAAAGCGCTCTCTAAAGTGCGCTGTCTATTGCTCCTTATTTTTCGCTTCACTTTAAAGAGCGCTTTTGTAGTAAAGCGCCCTCTAAGGTGCGCTGTCTATTCCAGTTTTTGGCGTAGTGATAGTATGATGCATGCAAATATTTATGCAAATATAGATACTGTTAGAATAATAAATGCAATAAATAAAGCAAGACAAGCAACCTAAACTATCCTAGAACGCTAGGAAGAACTCGCTTAGGGAAGATGGACCAGCACAGGTCAACACCTAGTGCTTATTCCCCAGCAGAGTCGCCAGCTGTCGCATCCGCGAAAAATAACCGGCGGGCTGAAACAAAAACAACACAGAGCCACCACTGCGCGTTATTTATCCCAAGATAGGGAAAGGAAACGCTCAGAGAAACCTGGAAAAAGCATGGTCTCGCGACCAAAGAGAAAGGGTAAGGGAGTCGGTTACGCAAGGGGAAGGTATTAGCACCCCTCACGTCCGTCGTACTCGACGGGATCCACGCTCTAAGAAAAGAAAAGGTTGCTAAAACACCACACACACACACGCACCGAAGACAACACAGGTGGGGTTAAGAGAAAGAGAGCTCGATAGGACGTCGCGTCCTATGCCTACGTATCTCGTCTGGAACGAGAATCAGAGTTGCCGTAGTTCGGCTCACGCACGCCAAACAAGACACAAACACAGGCAAACATGGAGCCTGAATGCCAATCACTGGACTTACATCAGCATCCGAACCAAAACACACACAAGAAGGCAAACGTGGAGCCCGACCGCCAATCACTGGACTTACATCGGCATCCGAACCAAACACACACAAGAAGATAACAAGCAAACACACGCAAAAAGAAAGAAAAGTGCCCGGAGAGACCTCGCACGGTCTCCTGCCTACATACCTCGTCTGGAACGAGGATCAGGGCGATGTAGTTCCCCCGAAAGGGAAAGAAAATCTAGCCAGAAACCAAGGGGAGACACACTACCAGGGAGCTGTACTCGAGCCTAGTGTTGTCATGCATCATTGCCCTATGTTACGGTTTCTACCTACTTGCACAACTGCAAACTAATCCTATCCAGGAAGAAAGCAAGCATACAAGCATACAAGCAAACAGAGCAAACAAATATTCACAAAGCACACACTATAGCCAATCAAGTGAGGCTCAAACAATGGGTTTGACTGCCGAAGCAAGTCATCTGTACATGGGTAGTATTCGCTCTTAACCTTGCCATTGCGGGGCTAAGGTGAAGCAGATGAAAGGTGAGTGAAGATTAGACTTCACAGCTCTTATCCCTGACCAGGGAGAGCTTCAGTCAAAGGAGCGTGGGTCCAGAATGGAGGGACCCTTCTACGCTCAAGACTCTGACTCGATTGTGCAACAGCACAAGATCTTGGGTTTATGTCCCAATGCGTCAACACAGTGGTGTGAGCAGAGGGACGACTCAACAGAATAGTGGGGGATAGATTGCATATCCCTTTGATCCACCAATTGCCTCATAGAGGTCTTTACCTGCTTGGGCACAAATGTAAACAACCACAAACATCGCCTCTTAAGGAGGACTTCAGACAGTTGCCTGGCCAAGTAACAGGCCAGGTCTTCCAGACTACATGAAGAATAGAAGTCTTATCTCAAGTGGTTTAAAAACCAAGCAGCAGCAAGCAAGTTCTTAAAGAACTGTAAGCGACTAAATGTACCTGAAATCAATCAAGTATCATCAGTACTCAGACAAACCAACAATAAACAGCAAATGTCAATCTATACAGACAACACAAGTTAATGCACACAAGTGCAAGCCATGAGCTCAAGCTCAAGCATCAAACCTACAACACAAAGACATGTTAGTTTATAAACATCAACCAAACTCAATTCAAATTGCCTTGAAGCAATCTCCTTAAGCATTGTGCATTTCATCCTGAAAATCCACACCAAATGTGAGAAACTAGACCACTAGGCCAAGCCTAGGGTCCAAAGGGGATAAAAAGTTCTAAACAGCAAGTAATATTCAACCAAAATCACATTAAAACGAATTAAAAGCAAATGCAATTGGTCCCATGCTCATACCATTCACCATTATCATTTCATGCACAATTTAACATTAATCATGCAATTTGCAACACCAAAAGACCAAACAGAACTATTTCACTCAAAAGCATACCAAAACCATTCAATTAATTCCACAAAAATTCACACCAAAACAGGACATATTCAATGTATGGCATGTCAATTTTCAGCTCAATTGGACAAAAGAAAGTAGGTCAATGAAAATCAATAAGTCCAGACACATTTATACAAGCCAATTCAAGACATCAACATAAGCATCAACTTCCATAATTCATAAAACAGTGACAACAATTAAGAAATGAATGGGATCAAAACTATGATGTCTTATAACGTGTCTACAATCCACATCTCAAATTTCATCTTCATCCAATACACTATGAGAATTTCATAAGCAAAATGCCAACATGTATCACACAATGTTACCAAATGAGCATACAGAGAAGAAAATTATCAATCAATTTGAAAATGCAACCAAAAATCCCAGCAAAATTCACATGTTATCTTGACATATCAATGATCGTTCATGCAAAAAATTGGAGCAATTCAACAATCCTAGGTCATGCAAATAAAATCAGAAAGTTGACCTAGCTTGGTGTGACACAAATTGTCACACCTTACTTCAAAAAATCATATCTCCATCACCAAGTATCCAAAAATCATAAACTTTACATGGAAATCACCATCAACATGTCCAGAATAAGCACAAAAATTTTCATCCATTTCTTTACAAGTATGAGCATTTCATGAAGGATATGGTGAAACATGTAAAAATGTACACATGAACAAAATCAATAGGCCAATTAAATTTCCACACTTGCAAAAATTTCACAAAAATCATCATAAAATTCTACACATTCTCATGAGCATGGCACAAAAAATTTCACAAAATTTGGATGAATTTTGAGTGAGATATCAATTTTCTAAGTTCACCTAACAAAATTGAAATTAAAATGAAAAACAAAATAGAAATAATAATTATTTAAAGGCGTAATGGCATTTTTGAAATTCTGAGCACAAGCGCCAAAACGGCGTCGTTTTGTTAAATGAAAACGGAGCCTTCTGATTGGCTCCTGAGCGCGGCAAACAAAAGATTCAAACGGCCAAGGCAATTGTGAGGATCAAACGAGCAATTTTCCAGAAAACAACAAGAACACCAACGTTCTTCATCCCTAAATCTCCAGAAATCAAGATCCACAAATCTTGACTAAAATTAACAAGTAGATAACCATTGGAACCGTCTGAACACCAGGATCGTGAATATGTAAACGATTCAACCTAATTCCTAACATATCTCCCGGATCGATCAAAAATGTAAACACACATCAAACTAAAAATCAAGATAACTTTCTCTACAGTTAATCATTTTGAAAACCAAACACATCATGTTGTTCTACGTTGGATGAACTACAATAAGCATATCACAATTTAAGAAAATAAGAGTTTCGAATCTTGCACCTTGAATGAAGACAGTTGTTGTTCTTGATGTTTCTGGACATGAGAACCTCAAACAGATGCGTGCCAAGATTCCTGAAGTTGAATGGAGAAGTTGTCTTAGCTCAAACACGATCCAAGTGGAAGAATTCACAAAACTCCATTGTTGCACTCATGATGAACAGTCACGATTTCGAATCCTTTTTGCACCAAATCACCAAAACAGTTGAAGCTTATGGTTTATAGAAGATGAAGCAAAAGGAATTTTGCACTTAGATCAAGAATTGATGAAGAAATCTTGAAAAAAGCTTGATGAAAATTTGGAGAGTTTGAGAGAATTTGATGAAATTCTGTTATGGATCTTGAGAATTGTGATTATGTGTGCAATTCAGTTACAATTAACACTTTATACTTCAGCTTAATCACCTTCTAATCACCAATTAACCAAATGAAATGTAATTAGCATAATGTGCAATTTGAGTGAAAGGGCAAAAATGACTTTTCACATTAGGCCTTATGACAGCAGTGTGACAGCTCAGACATCTTCTAATTGCCATTTGGAGTGTGTTGGCTTTGGTCTCATGTTAATTGGCCTTGTATTTCCCATTTTCACTATGCCATGCCAAAAATTGCATTTTAAGTGCAAGTTCAAAAGTAGCCTAGCCAAATAATGCATCTTGAAAACTCATGACAGTTCAAACCACTTCTAATTTGCATTTGTGATGTGTTGCAAAAACTCCCATTCCAAAATTCCAATTATTTCTCAACTTGGACCATTTTGCCCTTGGATTTTAATTAGTGCACTTGAAAATTGACCTTTTGCATTGACCATTTTTGATGAATTTTGATTATGCACCATGAAAGTACATGTGAAATGGAGTTTGCTCATAAAAAGATCATCCATTTTGGACACTCCATGTGAAAGTTATGCCACTTTGATTATGGGTCATTTTTGAAATTGAATGGACCATAACTTGCCAACCATGCATGAGAATTTCAAGTTCTTGGACTTTTTGGAAAGGTGAGACCAAGATCTACAACTTTCATGTTGAACAAATTTTCATTTGAAGCTTCCTTGGACATGTAATTTTGAGGTCAAAAACTTTCCATTTTTGGAAACTTCCATTACAAGTCACTTTCTATTTTTGGCAGTTTTTGTTCTGACTTTATTTTCTCCATTCTTGAGCTTTGACATATCAAATAACACTTGTTTCAACATGAATGAAGTACATCCAACTCTCTCCCACCTCCAAATACATAAAATCAAGCACAGTTGACCACAGTTGACTTTTTCAACTGATAGATGAATTTGGCAATGCACTGATCAATCTGAGCCCCAATCTTCTGAGGAAATGGCTCAAGGATGAAACCCTAGCCTCAATATGCTCAATACAATCATGTGATGATCCCCATATCCATTGTAGACCCCATCTCCTTGCTATGCCCTGATTGGCCCAATGCAATTGATTAGGGTTGACCAGTGGTCAAAACCCTAATCTCAAGGACTATGCTCCAACACTTGATGATGACAAACCATGATGATGATGATGAATCATTTCAAACAAGATAATGACCAATCCCCCTTGAGAACCACAAAACCCTAATTTGGACCTCCACATCCTTAGATGATTAATGACCAGTCCAATGAAACCCTAGCTTGCACCATGACCTCCTATCTCCTGATCAAGACTTGGGAGGATGACTTGCACAATGTAACCACATGATATGCAATATGCAATGCCTAATGACCTAGAAATGCAATGTAATATGTTAAGCTAGTCCCAAGAGAAGAGGGCAAATTTTGAGGTGTTACACAAACAAAGGATGAAATTATTTTAGGGTTGGCTTTTTGGCTAACTGGCTAAAAAAACAAAAACAAAATTGCCTTTATCATATCAGTGTGCACAAGTAAACAACAGCATCAACAAGAGTCAATTCAAGTTCTAGAGACTAACAGACATGAGTGAATCACACAAGAAAGAAAAAGATGGATTTTTGTATGTTATCCATATAAGGCTCAAAGCTCACCAGGGTTAATGATCTACTACTAAAGATATACAATTTAGAGTTTAGTCATACCTATTATACTAAAAATGCACAGCAAATTTTTCACATTACGCCACAAGACTTTAGTCAAGAGAACTAAGAAAAATACTCATAATTGTAACTTAAAAAATCAAAGAAAAAAATATGCAATTTTTTTTTAAGAAAGCAAATAAAAACCAAAACAGAGAAAAAAAACAAAGAAAACAAAACAAATAAATGGTTCCCTCCCCCACACTTAAAACATACATTGTCCTCAATGAAAGAGCATAAATATAAAATAAGAGTGAGAGAAAGGAAAGAACACACCCGAGGAGTCAAGGCAGATAAATGATTGCATAAGCAGTCTTTCCCAAAGAGAGCTCTTCTACAGTCTCTTCTTCCAAAGTTGGATTCTCATAGAGTAGCTTTGGATAGTGTCCATTGACCTTGAAATATGATTAGTGCATTTGCCTTGTATTCCAAGATTAAAAAAACATCTTCGATAAGTAAAAGTGTTGAATGGGCACGTGAAAGTGATCTCCTTTTTCACAACATCAAGAATTAAAGGATTACGGGGTTGCCTCACTACTTTTATTTCATCTTTAAGTGAGATCCTATGCATACATATGGATGAGCTAATATCACGAGTGTCAGCCAAGGTCCATCCAATCCCATTCTTATATTTCTGCTTAAGTTGAAGCTTTGTTGAATCATATGAATCCTTGGGAAGTGGTTTAGGCTCTAAAGAATGTGGTTGTTCAATGAATGGTATGTTTGGGGCAGCTGGAATGTCAAGAGCTTCAGCCACATAAACAACTTCATTTATACTATCACCCTGCAAGGCAGCATCAATCTCAGCACAAACAACACAAAGGTTAGTGTCAGTACAATCATCACATGAATAAACATCATCAAACTCAGATAGAGATGGAAAATCAAGTGAAAAAAATTCAGAAAAGGTGTCATCAACCAACTCAGAGATCAATTCAATATGAAAAACAGAATGCTCCTCCGAGGGATGTTTCATGGCATCGAAAATGTTAAATTTTGCGGCAATGTCACCAAATTCCATGGACATGGTTCCATCGTCGACATCAATTTTTGTTTTCGCCGTTTTCATGAACGGTCTGCCTAAAATGATGGGCGATCTGCTTGAATTTGTTTCTCCATACATGTCCAGAATGTAGAAATCTGCAGTAAAAATCAAGTCATTAACTTGAACAAGCACATCTTCCACTACTCCAATAGGGCGAGCATTACTTTTGTTCGCTAGTTGAATGATTAAACCTATATGTTGTAAAGGACCAAGATCAAGGTTATTATAAACAGAAGTAGGCATAACATTAATGTCTTCTCCCAAATCAAGCATGCAATTGTCGAATTTACTATCCCCAATGGTACATTGAATTGCAAAAGTTCCTGGATCCTTGCACTTTTGAGGTATGGCCTGATTGAGGGATGAAACAGTAGCTTTTTCAGGTGAATGTTTAGGCTGGATAAGGGCTGAAATATTTCATCCCAAATTTACTCTCTCATTTCCCTTCAACCTTTTCTTACTTGTGCACAAGTCTTTTAGAAATTTTGCATACTTCGGAACCTGCTTAATAACATCAAGAAGCGGAATGTTTACCGTCACTTTTCTGAACACATCTAAAATCTCTCTCTCCTTGTCTCGATCACCAGTCCTTTTATTTTTCAGTATTCTATATGGGAAGGGAACTGGTGGCATATACTCCTTCTCTTTTTCTTTTTCAGTTTCAACTACAACAGAGGGTTCAGTTTCTATCACAACGAAAGAAGGTTCAGGTGTTACCTCAAGAACTTTTTTATTTTTTTCTGGGGTTGGTTCTGTTACCTTCTCGGATCTCAAGGAAATTGCACTCACATTAGCATTAGGGCCTTTTGGATTCACAACTGTTTGTGTAGGAAGTTGGTTTAATCCTTGGGCTTGCTGCATGACATTCATCGAAGTGGCAAGCTGTCCAATTTGTGTCTGCAAAGTCTGAATACTGGAATCTGTTCGTTGCTGAAATTGGAGATTGTTAACAGCCATTTGTTTGACAAGATCCTCCAATGAAGGTCCGGAAGGGGCAGAGGTGGAGACTTGGGAAGTGGTTTGTGGTTGTGGCAGGGGTATGACTAATTGTTGTTGGGTGGGCTGCTGGTTTCCATATCGAAGGTTTGGATGGTTCCTCTAATTGGGATGATATTTGTTGGTGGACAAGTCAGGAATGTTATACCCTCTCTGATTGTTGCTTTGGTTGAAAAAGTTAGCTGCATATGCTTGAGGCAACTGAGTGACCGAATCATCTTGAAGAATAGGACATGTGTCAGTTGGATGTTCAGTAGAAGTACAAATACCACACAACTTTGTTGTTTGAGGTTTACTCACTGCCATTTGTTTCACTAAAGAAGTAAACTCTTCAATTCTGGTTTCTAAAGCCTTATTGGAAGAGGAAACCTGAATGTCATTCACACCTTTTGTTTGGACCATAGAATTATTTCTAGTTGTGAATTGTTGGGAGTTGAGTGACATGTTCTCAATCAGGGCTTTAGCAGCAACTGGAGTTTTATCGACAAGTGCTCCACCACTAGCAGCATCAAGAATGTTTCTATCCAGTGGTAACAATCCCTCATAGAAATATTGAATAAGCAGTTGTTCGGTAATTTGATGTTGAGGGCAGCTGGATACTAATTGTTTGAATCTCTCTCAATACTCAGCCAATGACTCATTTCCCTGTCTAATACCACATATATCTTTTCGGGTCGATGCAACCCTGGAGGCAGGAAAGTATCTCTCTAGGAAGACTCTCTTCAAATCATTCCAAGTCGTGACAGAATTCGACTTAAGATAATATAATCAATCCTTGGCAGCACCCTGTAGTGAAAACGGGAAGGCTCTTAGCTTGATGTGATCTTCGGTGATTCCTTCAGGTCTCAATGGTGTAGAGCAAACAACCTGAAATTCCTTAAGATGCTTATGCGGATCCTCACCTGCAAGACCATTAAACCTTGGCAACAAGTGTATTAAACCATATTTCAACTCAAAAGGAACAGTAACATCATCATATTCAATACATAAACCATTGTAATTCATATCAGGAGCAGCAAGTTCTCTCAGAGTTCTTTGGTCAGCCATATTAAACTCAATAGAAAAAAAAATCAACAAAGAATGAGAAAACACATAACTAATTCAGCAATGCAGCAACAAATAGGAAAATACCGACAATGTCCCAATTAAGAACAAACAATTGAAATACGTAAAAAAAACTATTAAAATAAAAGGGAAAAAAATACAAAAACATAAAAATTAATCTAATAACGTCAATTAAAATTTTTGAGAATTTTTTCGGAATTTTCTGAAACTATCAAAACAGGAAAAAAATCATAAAAAATAGAAAAATAAGGAATTTCGGGTTTTTAGGATGACCTCCACTATTTAGTTTCTAAATAGCGGTTTTTGATCCTTGATTTTTTCCTAGTTAATCGACAAAGAATCGGAATAATTTAAGACGATTTTCTTAAAAAAAAATAGTTTTTTTAATCCTAAAACGCAAAAACACCCGAACACAAGAAAGTTAGGACAAAAAAATGTTAAAACACCTATGACTATAATAATGGTTAAAATCTACAAGAATCCCCAACAACGGCGCCAATTTGATTCGTTGTCGCACACGGGTCAGAACGAGTAATTAGAAAATTGTAGTTTAGCGACAGCGACAACTCGAGTATCGTATCGCAAGGATTCTTGTATTATTCTTAACCTAATGAAATCGATTTAAGGGGGGTTTATGTTTAGTAGTCGATTTAGAAAACAATGCAAAAAAAAGTGATTAAAATAAGCGATTATAAAATAAGTCAATCTACTGTTTTCGGTTTCCGGCTAATCATTGGTTTTTACCTACCAAATCCCTAAGCGGCTTCGATCTCTATTCGACTCAAATTCGATTGACAAACGCAATAGATATATGACAGATTTATATTCCTATATTCCGAATTAAGCAAACGGATAAGTATAATCGTGAATTAAGCAAACACGATTTACAAACGCAATTTAACGACAAAGTGATGAAAGCGGCGATTAATAGTTAGGAATGCAATCATACGAATTTAATCAAAACCATTCCACAAAATACGATTAAGCAAATGAAATTTCATAGAATAGAATTGAAAGAGAACGAAATTAAATTGATAGAATAAAAACCTCAAAGCCTTGGAAATTCGGTTACAACAGATTGACTCTAGGAGATTAGTTCCTCTTCATGATCGCATAAAAGCAAAAAGTTATCGTGAATAATGTATATTTGCTACAGTACCGCGGCTGCCCTTTTAAACAGAATAAGGGTTTCACTAATAATTCAAACTGGGCCGGAAAACCTAAATTCGGCCCAACAAATGGCCCAGAAGAAAATATTTCCTAAAGTACGAAACTTCAACGAATTATTTGAGACGTCTTCACTCCGAATCAGATTTTGCCTTCAACATAAAAGTTGTAGCTCTTTCTCTTAGCTTTCCAACACATGTCAGGACTTGCAAAATGACATCCCGTAGCTCAAGTTATGATCCGAACAGTGGACAGGTATCACATAACCGCTAAAACTGAAAATAGCAAACGAAAATAGATTAAAGGCAAACATGAACTTAAATCTAAAAACATAATAAAATATTAAAATAAGTAAAATAAACAAGATAAATGCCTAAGTATAATTATAGAAGAATGTGCATCAAAATGCACTGATCAGGGATAAAAGTTATGCGCGGGCTAGGCTACGACTTTAAAAACTGTTGGAGACACGAGGGGATTTCCATGAAAATAAATCAATGGAAAGACTCGGTTGCAGGGGACAAGAGATCTACAGGGGACGAGATTAGATCATAACAAAATTGAATTTTCAAGCCAAAAGGAAATTCGATTTCACAAAGAAATATGAACCCAAAATCAACTTGGGAAGAAAAAACTTTAATGCAGGAGTAAAAGAGATATATTATTTATTGCCGGTTACTGGGTAGGAAGATAATACACTAGGACAGAGAGACATCCGTTACCGGTTAGGGTAAACATATCAAGGATGACTCGCTGAGGGAAAATGAGGAATATTCATCACCGGTTACTGGGTAAGAATAACCTATTGGGGAAAAATAAACCAAATAGGAATTACAACTACCTTTTTACTGGGTAGAAGACCAAAGAGAGAGTATCCGTCATCGGTTAAAGTGAACATATCAAGGATAAACTCAAAAGAAAGAATATTCGTTATCGGTTAAGATGAACATATCAAGGATAGACTGATGGGGAGAATAGGAATTACAACCACCAGTTACTGAGCAGAAGACCAAAGAGAGAGTATTTGTCACCGGTTAAAGTGAACATATCAAGGATAAACTAAAAAGGAAGAATAGGATTTATATCTACCATTTACTGGACAAAATACCGCAAATAGGAATTACAACTACCGGTTACTGGGTAGAATACTAAAGAAAAAAGAGAAAATTTGTCACCAGTTAAAGTGAACATATCAAGGATTAACTCTCTGGGGAAAAAAGGAGTTACAACTACCTTTTTACTAGGTTGAATACTAGACAGGAAGAATATCCGTCACCGGTTAAGAAGAACATATCAAGGATAGACTTGCTGGGGAAACGAAAAAAAAGAATCCGCTAGAGAACATCAAAGAAGTAAATTACCTTTTACTAGTTACTGGATAAATTAACACAGGTAAAGTACTCAACCATCAAGAAGGATATTACCGGTTACTGGGTAATGAACTCTTAGGGACCAAAAGATCTATCTAGGTAAGAACTAGAAAGAAACGGTCAAACAAGACTCAACCCAATGAGGATATAACTCAAAGGGAGTGGTTCCATCCAGATAATAAACTGGGGAGGAGACTGAAATGACAATCATCCACGAGGAAATAACTCAATGGCGAATAAGAAAGGATAAACTTTTTCTGCTTAAGGGGCTAACACTTTACAATTGAAGGAGGACAGACACACCAAATCTACATGGGGAAATAATATCACCAAAGTAGGGGATCGGAAGAAAGGTCAATGTGATAATAATGCACAATGAAATATCTGATGTTATGTTTTATGCATGAATATGTATATGATTATGCTTAGGCATGGCAACGGGGCGGGTAAGGGAGGTTTTTACCTCCCCAAAACCCAAACTCGAATCCCCAAATAATCCATGTTCTCCGCCCCAAACTCAAACGGGGATGTAGAATCAAAACTCAAACCCGTCCCAAACGGGTTCGGGTTGGGTCCGGTTATCCTCGCCCCACCATCATTCACTTAGTGAAATCAATTTTTTAATAGAAATATTTAATTTTTCCAAAATAAAATTACATTATAAATAATAAAATAAAACAATCTAAAAAAATTCCATAAATACATTTCAAATATTTTAAATAACAAATTCAAATTAAAATATCAAAATGGCCACATATTTAATATTCTAAATTATCAAAAATAAATAATAATATACATAATGAAATAAACAGGGTGGGTTCGGGGTGGGTACTAGTGTCCCCATTACCCGACCCGACCCGATATTTTATAATCGGGGAAAACCTAAACCTGAACCCAAACTCAAACCCAATAAAAGCGGGTTTTCCCCATCAACTTTGGGGCGGGTTCGGGTGGGTACCCGCAGGCACGGGTTATGTTGTCATGCCTAATTATGCTGACAAACAAGCACAGAGGATACAAACAATGATCTGAATCATCACAACTAGATACTCATCTAATCTCAACAAAATGGGAACACTAACTAGAGAACCTGCTAGGGATGAAAATAAATCACCGAGGATATGAAACCCTAACTGTAAGATGAATTCAACTTTGGCTGGGGAAGGGCATGCAGAACATGCATCTAGCCAAACACTGCTAAAAACTCAGCGCTCTGAGAAGACAAAAAGTGTGTATATATATAACTCAAACTCAAACTCAAACTCAAACTCTCAAAAGAGGATAAGATAATGTTGCTAGGGGATAAGTCAAGGATAACAAAGATCTTGCTTAAAACTCGAACTCTCTGGGAGAGGAGAACGATACAGCTTGGCAACTTCGCGGTGACGAAAGCACTGCTGAGAATATCAACCAATACGCTGAGGATAAGAAGGATCTGCTGAAGATCCACATATCAAGTCGAGGGATATATATATATATATATATATATATATATATATATATATATATATATATATATATATATATATATATATATATATATATATATATATATATATATATATATATATATATATATATATATATATATATATATATATATATATATATATATATATATATATATATATTTCAAAGCAACAAGTCACCATTGCGGGGAATTTTAAGTCAAAACCACATCAAATTGAAGACAACCCTACTGGGGACATCATCAATATTGCTCAGAATCAAATACTGTTAGGAGGAAGAAATCTTCTATAAGAAGATGGAATTCCGTTGGGGACCTAAGTCACAACAAGACGTAAAAACTATGAGTGGGGAGAATCAGACGATCTTCTAGGGATGCCACTAACAAATAAATATGTGGGGCTTCACTGGGGATTCAACAATATGTTAGGATAAATCAAAAGCCACACAAGGATACAAATCAGCAACCAACTCCTCAAAAGGAAATATATAGTCATTAGACTCTTCTTGGAGATTGAGAAATAAACAAATTCCAAGGTGCCAAAATGAACTAACCGGATATGCACACTCACGCAGGGGAGAAACTGCTATGGTTATGCAACAACGAAATAAAGGTGTTAGGAATCTGAAAATCAAAATAGAGGTTCCACGGAGATCCAGGGTTCATGCAAAGACACAAAAGAAAATGGGGATCATAAATCCTCAACTGGGAACAGATGATGAACTACAAAGAGAATAACACATCAACTCTACTGGAGATGAATGATGAATTGTGTGGGGAGGTAAAATCACCAATCAACTGCTTGGGGGAAGACAACAGTGCTTCACACAACAAGACTTTGTCGTTCTTAGATTGTTGTTGACATTCCTTTTTGAACTCGATGTTCTTTAAAGTAAATGTCTTATTATTTCAAAAAACGTTTATTCATTGATTTATTTATTTAAAAATTATCATCATAAAAATCCAATTCTAAAATAGGAACAAATAAGAATAAGAAGAAATTGGATAAAAGCTCAACTTTATTTAATAGAATGGTAGTCCGCAAATGGCGGGACTCCAAGGATCTTTACAAAGTTTGGAAATGGTAATTTACATGGAAAATGGCTACATTGAATACAATGGTCGCTACTCTCCCTACCAACTTTGAAATCCACTGCACTCTTGTCTTCGGCTGAAAATCATGAATCAGAACCAAATGACTATTCAAAACTGCTTCAAAGATCAGGACCAGTCGGATGCAGTTACTTGCCATAATCCCTCATTTTTGCCTAGATTTCCCCAAGGTGGGGTACTCAATCTATCGAGATAATTTTTTCTATTTTATGTCTCTAACTTTTGCTTGGATCGCCCTTTCGGGTTTTCAATCCACCGAGACGCTCATTTTTGCCTAAGCCTCCCTTTCAGGTTTTCAACTTAGCGAGTTGTTCTTTTCTTTTTATGTAAAGTATTTCTTGACTGCATCAGCATTCATAAGACGAGTGAACTCTTCACCATCCATAGTTGTAAGAATCAAAGCACCACCTGAAAAGGCTATCTTAACAACATATGGGACTTCTTATCAAACGAGGCTTGACCTTCTTATCAAAAGCTTTTGTCATTCTCTGTTTATATAACTGACCATGACATATGGCATTCAATCTCCTCTCTTCAATCAGATTCAACGGATCATACCTGGTCTGACACCATTCAGCTTCAGTCAACTTGGCTTCCATTAAAACATGCAATGATGGGATCTCAACCTCTACTGTGAGCACAACTTCCATGCCATAAACAAGAGAGAAATGGGTTTCCCTTATTGAAGTGTGGACGAATATACGGTACCGATGCAAATAAAATGGGAGCATCTCATGCCAATCTTTGTACGTCACAACCATCTTCTGGATAATCTTCTTAATGTTCTTGTTCGCAGCTTCAACAACCCCATTCATCTTGGTTCTGTAGGGAGAAGAATTATGATGTGCAATCTTGAAGTCTTTACAAAGAGCTTCCACCATATTGTTATTCAAGTTCGATCCATTATCAATAAAGATCTTACTTGGCACACCGTAATGGCATATAATCTGATTCTTGATAAGTTGGACCATAACCTGCTTGGTCACATTTGCATATGATGTCGCTTCAACCCATTTTGTGAAGTAATCAGTAGCCACCAGAATGAAACGATGTTCGTTCGATGCTTTGGCCTCAATCATGCCAATCATATCAATTACCCACATGGAGAAGGGCCATGGAGAGGAAATGAAATTCAACAGTGTCGAAGGAACATGAATCTTATCTGCATAAATTTGACACTTATGGCATTTCTTCACAAACTTACAACAGTCAGATTCCATTATCAGTCAATCGTTACCTGCTCTCAATATCTTCTTTTCCATAGCATGTCCATTGGAATGAGTACCAAAGGAACCTTCATAGACTTCAATCGTCAATAGGCCTGCTTCGTGTTTATCCACGTATCTGAGCAAAACCATATCGAAATTTCTCTTATAAAGCACATCACCATTCAAGTAGAAGTTTCCATCTAATCTTCTCAAAGTCTTCTTATCTTTCAAAGATGCCCCAAACGGGTAAATCTGACTTTGGAGGAAACACTTGATGTCATAATACCATGGCCTTTCATCTTTGACTTCTTCAACAGCAAACACATGAGCTGGCCTATCAAGACACATCACAGTCAAATTAGGAACTTCATTCCAAAATTTTACCACAATCGTGGAAGCCAGCGTTGCAAGAGCATCTGCCATCCGGTTTTCATCTCGAGGGATATGATGAAACTCAACCTCTGTAAAGAAAGTTGATATCCTCCTCTCATAATCTCTATACGGTATCAAACCGGGTTGATTCATCTCCCATTCACCTTTGATCTGATTCACAACCAAAGCTGAATCTCCATAGACGTCAATATATTTAATTCTGAGATTAATGGCTTCTTCAAGCCCCATAATGCAAGCTTTATACTCAGCCATAATATTTGTACATTTGAAGGTCAATCTAGCTGTAAATGGAAAATGAGTGTCTTGAGGAGTAATAATCATTGCCCCAATTCCATTACCATACGAATTAACAGCTCCATCAAATACCATGCCCCAACGGGAACCAGGTTCTAGACCTTCTTCAAGCAATGGTTCGTCACAACCTTTCATCTTCAAGTACAAAATCTCTTTGTCAGGAAAATCATATTGCACTGACTGATAATCTTCAATTGGTTGGTGAGCCAAATGGTTAGCCAAGACACTACCTTTAATAGCTTTCTGAGATCGGTATTCAATATAATACTCAGATAACAACATCTGCCAACGGGAAATCCTCCCAGTTAAAGCAGGCTTCTCCAAAATGTACTTGATTGGATCCATCTTGGATATCAACCAAGTAGTATGATTCAACATATACTGGCGCAGACGTTTAGCAGCACAAGCCAAAGTACAACATGTCTTCTCAAGCATAGAATATTGAGACTCACAATCGGTGAATTTCTTACTAAGGTAGTAAATTGCATATTCTTTCTTCCCATATTCATCTTGCTGACCAAGAGCACATCCCATACTCTCTTCCAACATAGTCAAATACATGATCAAAGGTCTTCCTTCAACAGGCAGAAACAAAATCGGAGGTTCAAGCAGATACTCTTTGATACTATCAAAAGCTTTCTGGCAATCCTCGGTCCAATCATAAGATTGATCTTTCCGAAGAAGCTTGAATATAGGCGCGCATGTGGCAGTCATATGCGATATAAATCTTGAGATATAGTTCAAGCGACCGAGAAAACCTCTAACTTGCTTCTCAATTTTAGGGGCAGGTATCTCTTGTATTTCTTTGACCTTGGCAGGATCAACTTCAATACCCTTCTCACTGACAATAAATCCCAACAACTTACTAGAGTGAACACCAAAAGTACACTTATTGGGATTCAAGCGGAGTTTATACTTCCTTAAACTCTAGAATAACTTCAACAAATGCTCAACATGTTATTCTTAAGTCCTTGATTTAGAAATCATATCATCAACATAGACCTCAATCTCTTTATGCATCATATCATGGAAAAGAGTGGTCATAGCTCTCTAGTACGTTGCACCAACATTCCTTAAACCGAAAGGCATCACTCGATAATAGAATGTTCCCCAAGGTGTAATGAATGTTTTGGTCTTCTTCATATCTTCGGGTGCCATCTTGATCTGACTATAACCAGAAAATCCGTCCATAAAAGAAAATACTTTGAATTTAGTTGTATTGTCTACCAACATGTTAATGTGTGTGTAACACCTCAAAATTTGCCCTCCTCTCTTGGGACTAGCTTAACATATTGCATATCATTTTGTAGGTCATTAGGCATTGCATGTTTGCATATCATGTGGTTACATGGAACAAGTCATCCTCCTAAGTCTTGATCAGAAGATAAAGAGGTTAAGATGCAAGCTAAGGTTTCATGGACTGATCATTAATCATCTGAGGATGTGTGATTCAAATTAGGGTTTCTTGGTTGTCAAGGAGATTGAGCTTCATCTTGGTTGAAATGATACATCATCATCATCATGGTTTTATCATCACCAAGAGATTCCTTATGCTTGATCATATTCCTTGAGATTAGGGTTTTGACCACTGGTCAACCCTAATCAGTTGTATTGGGCCAATCAGGGCTTGGCAAGGAGATGGGGTTTTCAGTGGATATGGGGATCATCATATGGTTATATTGAGCTTATGGAAGCTAGGGTTTCATCATTGAGCCATTTCATCAGGAGTTTGAGGCTCAAGTTCATCAGTCAAGCTGAAATTCATCTATCAGTCAGAAAAGTCAACTGTGGTCAACTGTGCCTGAATTCATGGATTTGGAGGAGGGAGAGGGTTAGAGACACTTCATTCATGTCTAAACAAGTTTCATTTGACATTTCAAACATCAAGAATGAAGAAAATAAAGTCAGATGGAAACTTTCCAAAAATAGAAAGTGACTTGTAATTGAAAATTGCCAAAAATGGAAAGTTTTTCTCCTCAAAATTACGTGTCCAAAAATGCTTCAAATGAAATTTTGTTCAACATGAAAGTTGTATATCTTGCTCTCACCTTTCCAAAAAGTCCAAGAACATGAATTTCTCATTTGTGGTTGGCAAGATATGGATTGATCATTGTCCAAAAAAGTTGAATTTCAAAGTGGCATAACTTTTGATTCACAAGGCCAAATGGAGTGAGGTTTCTTTGAGCAAAATTCTTTTGATGTCCTCTATCCAAAACAAGCATTACATGTCATGAAAACTCATCACATAAAAAGTCCATTTTTCAAGTGAACCAATTTTGAATTTGGAGGGAAAAAGTGCATTTTGAGAAATAAGCATTGTTTTCACATGATTCCAATTGCATTAGCTCACCAATACCATTTGAAACTTGCTGCAACCAGAAATTTCTACTGTTACATTGGGTTTGCATAAGTGAGGGTGGATTGGCTAATTACCATTTAGCATAAAAGTGCATTTTCACTAATCACTCACATTTGGCTAAACTTGATTAACAAAATGGATTAGTGCATCATATAAATGGTTAATCATAACAAAAAATCAGATTAACATTCATTCATCTCAGATCTAGATCCAAAATTGCACAATTCTCTCAACTTTTCATCTTCACTTTTTTGCAATTTCTTCACAAACCTGGCCAAGATCTTCATTGTTTCATCATCTATAATCATTGTTGAAGCTGATTGAAGCAAGGATTCTTCACTACCAAGCCAATTCAAGGACTGTTAAAGTGAGGTGCAACAATGGCAATTCAAGATTTGAGCTAGATCGTGCGTAATTGAGCAACAAACCTTGTTCCATTCATCTTCCACATCATCATAGCACATCTGTTTTGCAATTCCAAGGCCAAAAACACGCAAATTCGCAACTGTCTTCAAATTAAGGTCAGATTTCGACTTCAATGATTCTTGAAATTGTTTGATGCTTCTTGTAGATCTTTCTTAGTAGATCATTCTGCAATTTGAACCACTAAATTTGGTTGAGAAACAAGGAAGTTATGTTGATTTGAAGTTTTGTGCTCAAACATGTTTTGCTTCGATCCTCTTAGATTAGGAAGAGTTAGGTTTAATTAAGGTGATATTCATGATGTGCTTGGAAAGACCTTTCTGATGATATAAGGTTTGTGTGATTTGGTGGAGATTTGTTCTTGGATGTATGAAGGTGATGAACGCGTGATGAAGCTGTTGAAATTTTTCCAGAATGCTATTTTGATCCGGTTTTTCGCGTTTTGGCCTGGCTGTTGGTGTTAGTCGTTACTGTAGCGCGCTAGTTTAAGTTACTGTAGCGTTCGATTCCCCGCTCCACACAAATTTCATTTTGCCTTGTATTTTCTCCATGCTATGCTATTCATATTCATATGCTTCCTTTTCACATTTTTTTTTTCACATGAAAAAATCATATCTCCCAAACCACTTGTCCAAATTGACTGAGATTTTTTCCACCATGATCCTTGCAATCTCTACAATTTAATGAATATTTTTGCAAAAATTGTGCACGTGTAGTTTTTGGAATAGCCTAGGGTTTGTTCATGTATGTGGTTTCATGCACCTTGCTTGGTATTTTGATCATGAAATGATGATGCTTAACTGGATGGAGCTAAAATTTTGCATGCTTATTCTAGAGACATTAATGGATATTTTGGCTTTGAGTTTGCTATTTTATCATTCCTGGATTGTGAGATATGACATGATCATTAGAGGTGTGACAATTTGTGTCACACCATTTCTTGTCCTACTTCCTGATTTTATTTGACATTCCATATGAACTTGGATTGAGCTGAATTTTTGCATGATGATGCTTAGGGATGTTAGGTTCACATGTGAATTTTTCTGGATTTGTTGAGTGCATTTCCGATTTGATTGAGAATTTCCTTTCTGTTTGACCAAATGTGGACCTTTTGTGAGTCATAATCTTAAATGTTTTGTGAAATTCTGGATATGCATTGGATGGACTTGAAATTTTGTGGAGTGATTATAGACATATTAAAGTTTGTCATGGTTTTGGTTTGGTGCATTTATCATGTTCCTACACTGTTTTGTGCTTGCTTTAAGTTGATGCATGATTTAATGCCTTGTTTGGACTTGTATGAGCATGACTTGACTTGATGAATTTAATTGACTTGCTTCCCATTGTCCAATTGGCTTGAAATTTGGTGTGATTGACATGTAATGAATTCTATTTAGCTGTGAATTTTTTGGGGATTTATTGAATTGTTTTGGGTTGAGTTTGGATTGGATCTTTCTGTTTGGTCCTTTGAGGTTCTAAATTGCATGTTTTGCACTATTTCTTTCATGAAATGATAATGGTTGATGAGATGAACATGAGACCAACTGGATTTGATTCTTATTTGATTGATCTTTATTTTGGATAAGTTTCATGTTCTGTTTTGACTTATTGATCCTATTTTGACCCTAGTCTTGTACTAGTGGTTTGTGTTCTCACATTTGAGCTTTGTTTCAGGTCAAAGAGCACAATTGCTTATACTTGATGATGTGCACTCAATTGGGATTGGTTTATTGCTTGTTTATGACTAACTTGAGTTTGTTTTGTAGGCATTGAGACTTATGCTTAGGCCTTATGGCTTGCACCTTTGTGCATTGATGCTTGCTATCTGTTTGTGTTGTTGACTTTTAACTTGTCTGTTTGACTGTTTGTGCTGAGTACTGATTATGTTGGATTGATTTCAGGTACCTTAGTTGCTATAGTTCATTGTGAACTTGCTTGTGCTGCTGCTTGGTTGTGTAAACCAATTGAGGTAGAATCACTAACTCCATGTAGTCTGGAAGACCTGGCCTGTTACTTGGCCAGGCACCTGTCTGAAGTCCTCCTTAAGAGGCAATGCTTGTGCTTGTTTATTTTTGTCCCCAAGCAGGAAAAGACCTTTGTTAAGGCAATTGGCAGACACAAGAGGGGTGTAGTCCACCTCCTGCTAATCTGTTGAGTCATCCCTTGGCTCACATTACATGTTGATGCCTTGTGGATCCTAACCCAAGATCCATGTACAATTGTACAGTTGAGTCAGTGTCATAAGTGTAGAAGGGTTCCCACTTTCTGGACCCACACTTCCTTTGTCTGAAGCTCTCCCTGGCCAGGGATAAGAGCTGTGAAGTCCAATCTTCACTCACCTTTCATCTGGCTTCACCCTGACTCTCAATGTCAGGGTTAAGAGCTAACATCACCCTGATACAGTTGACTTGCTTTGGCAGTCTAACCCTTGTTTGAGCCACCTCTGTCTGTATATAGTGTGTGCTATTTGTGATTGTTTGCTTTGATTGCTCTGCCTGTTTAGGTTTAGCTTGCTACCTGTGCAAGTTAGGATAGAAACCATAACTTAGGGATGATATGCATGATAACATCTAGGCTCGAGTACAACTCCCTAGTAGTGTGTCTCCCTTTTGTCATACCCCGATTTTGGTCCTAAAATTTTTATGTTTGTTTGGCATGCTTGGCCTAACCTTATTTTGGTTTTATATGAGGATTGGTTTTGATCCAAAGTCATGGTGTTGTGATTGTGGATACATCTATGGTCTGGGTCATCTGAACAACCAAGTTTCTTGTGTTTCTAGCCACTTGCTAGTCAAGTTATTGGTTCATGAATACTATGTCAAAACCCTGACCTTATGGTCTCATTTCATGGCCTTGTTCATGTGCATTATCAGTCAAGTTATTTTTCAAAAGTCAAGCACTCAAGTCATAAACAAAACAATTTGGAAACCAGCTTCAAACCATTTGTTAATCCATTTCAATCTATTTCATGTCATTGTAAACCATTACATGTGAGTCAATACAAGAAAATACAAAATTTGGCATTTTTGACCAACTGTTGACTTTGGTCAACAGTTGACTTTTTGGTCAACTTTGACCAAAGTCAACCCAAATTCTTTAAACCCTAAATTTCATCCTAACCAATAATTCATTTTCCATTTACAAAGAAGATACAAAAAAAATGCATTTTTGACCAATTGTTGACTTTGGTCAACGGTTGACTTTTTGGTCAACTTTGACCAAAGTCAACCCTCACTTGCTCTTGACTATCCAAACTTGGCCTGGCCCTTTGTTTCATTGTGTCATCCAATCTTCATGTTTGTTGATGATTTTCTTGATTACTTCATTTGCAAGTAAGTGACTTTGTGCACACCATGCTATTTGAACATCTTTGAATCAACGGTCATTAGCCTTGGTCTATCCCAAACCAGGTCCAAAGAGTCCTCTAACAGTCCAACCATGTCAGTGCTTATCACCCTTTGGCTTGAACCAAGAAATAGCTCACGATACATGTTTGATCCACTAGCCCTATTGCCCTTTGTTTTGCCTTGCTGCTATTGGACAAAGGCATGAGGAGTGTGCTACAAAAGTGCCTACTGCTAGATGAAACCTTGCCCAGGCCAAATGCAACCACCAAAGTCCCAGTTAGCATGGAAGAATGGAAGGAGTTGTGTACAGCAGAGGTTTCACTCACCAAATGGTCTTGTAACGACACCATGCACACTCTTGCCAAACAACATGATTACCAGACCTGCATCAAAACAACAGTCAGCAGTCAGGTTGCAGTGAAAACAAACCACCCTCCAAGGTATCAACTACAGTGAAGCATCAATGCACCATGACACTACCTTGTTGTAGGTGCTAGCCTGCTACTGAACAAATCATGTTTCAGTCATAACAGTTCCATAGTCCAAACAGCTCCATTGGCTCCAGCCCTATGTCATACCAACTGCAACCAAATTCCTTGCTCACAGTACACCACATTACCTGGCCAAAGCCTCAAATACAATTGGCCCTGCAGTAGACATTGGTTCAGAGCATCATTAAACAAAAAAAATGAATGGAAGCCACAACAATTTTTGCAAAAAACCTGCTGGATACCATTGCCCTGTTTGAGCCAACCAAGAACCGTAATGCAACCCAAAACTGCAACCTGCAAAAACCGCAGAAGCTCCACATTAATACAAATAGCAAGCCAAGGAGATACTTTTACTGATGGGTCGGTTAAATACACAATGACTTCTATGATGTACCTAAACCGGCGATGTCTTTAGTTGTACAACCTGTCTCAAAAGATTCTGGAGAGCAATTTTCGAAAGCTTTGAACCGCTTCCAAAGAGAGGACCCTACATTCCGTGTTGGCTTGGACCCAGGGAATGGGCAGACAATCATTTCTGGAATGGGAGAACAACACTTAGATATCTATGATGAACGCAGTGTGAGGGAATACAAGGTTGATGCAGTTGGAAAGCCCCGTGTAAACTTCAGAGAAACTGTTACTCAGCATGCTGATTTGGATTATTTACATAAGAAGCAATCTGGAGGGCGAGGACAATATGGACGTGTGATTGGGTATATTGAACCACTTCTTACTGAGTCGGGAACTAAGTTTGAATTTGAAAGCATGCTTGTTGGCCAAGTTGTTCCATCAAATTTTGTCCCTGCAATTGAGAAAGCTGCCAACTCATGTGCATTAATTGGACATCCAGTTGAAAATCTCCGAGTTGTCTTGACAGATGGTGCTGCTCATGTTGTTGATTCCAGTGAACTTGCCTTTAAAATGGCTTCTGTCTATGCTTTTAGACAATGTTACACAACTTCCAGACCGGTTATATTAGAACCTGTTGTCAAACCAGGACAGATGTTATTCCAAAGACTGAACCAATGCCATATGAACCAGCCACCCAATGCTAATTGACCAACCACAACCTAGTAACATACCTGGGGGAACACTGTTGTGTAAAACCAGACCAAGGTTGAACTTAGGCGAGTGGAAATACATGGATAAAGTGTGCTGCAGAATTGAGCAACATTAAACCTACAATCATCAACCCCATTCCTCATTGGAAGCATATGCTGCTAACTCAGGCCATCGACCCAGCTTGCCTTGCCATACCATGAATATACCCACCTGCATCAAGCCAAATTACCATGACCATAGCTTGCTGCAATAATCCAGGTGAAACCATGTCAAACCAGTGAAGATGAAAAGAAGAACCTGCTACCAGCTGCAATCATACAATCATCTGAGCTTACATAACTATTTAGACATGCTAGCGCCTGCATTTGGCCTTAAAATTGTAATGATGAAGGGCTCATGAAAGCTGCAGCAAAAGAATCATCTCTGCATGAACTCGACCATCCAGAAACCTCAGTGCATAATCCATGAATATGTGTGTCAATGACCAACTTGTTTTAAGCCTACAAACTAGTTCAGACCTGCAGCAAAACCACAATCTCATGTCAGTTCCATTTCTAGCCTAGCAGGAAGCCCACCAAATCCAACACCACACGATATATAAGTGACAAACAAAGCATGGTACATCAACTGGCATTCAAAAACTTACCATGGTGTGTACATCCATCTGTTGCGACCTGCACTTTGCAAGGTCTGCTACAACGTACTTGCTGCTCACTACCAGGATTCAGCATCACAGGCCAACTGTGCCAAATCAAGACCATATCCTGCTACTTCATGAAGCAGACCATGCCAGAGATGTAATGTACTGCAGGACCAATAAGACCATTCACTTACTGCAGTCAATTAGAATACTTTGTGAACCTAGCAAGACAATGTAATGCAAGGTCAGAAAAATGCATATGCTACATAAGACCAAGAAAAATAAAAACCATTCCAAGCTGCAACAGAGATATGAACTACAAACCAATGGGGCAATTGGAAGCAGGGTTGTGGCTCAACATAAATAGGCCAACCATTTGTAGTTTACAAGTCCCTGTTATGCTTTGACCATCTGCTACTTGACCTAAACGTTAACAGCAATTGACATCACAAGCAAAATATGCAGAGGGAGTTTAATAAAGTTTGATTTAGACAGGTTGTATATAAGTTTTCTTGTTACCTTTCCATGATCCAGTTGAACAACAAGCCAATCATCAATCCAAATTGCAATTGCTGTAATGAGCATATTAAAAGTACAACCTGCAACATGTTACCAACCCAATTCCACCTGACTGCAAAACCACATCAGTCTTGCATCCTGCAGCATCCATGTTCATCATCAAGCCAAGGCATAACAGCTACAATGAGGTTCTTAATGAAAGCAGTCAAGTTGTTCAGTCCAAAGAAACATGAAATAAATTGGCAAATGCAATCCATCATCAGTGGAAATCATGTTGTTGAACCTGTTTTGAAACCCTGTTGCATAAGCAAATTGAAGCCAAGCCAAACCTCCAAAGCCATTGAACCTCAACCGAAACTGCTCTTGAGTTTTCACAAAAAAGTCACTGCAGTAAAAAGAATAAGGTAATTAGCAAAGGCAGTAATTCAAGAATATCCCAATTTGGCATAGAGACAAAAATAAAGAAGAAAGAGTGGGTTCAGAATACCGTTTCCGGTTTCAGCATTAAACAAGCCCATCCGAGTCTGAACAATCAAAAAGGTATTTTGCAGGATGCTCCAGTGAAACACCAAATGCACCTTTGAAACCCTAAATCAGGAGGCATAAATAAAAAGGGTGAATCAGTAAGAGGGGGCGACAATTCAACAACGAAAAAACCTGGAGGCGAAAATCTGAGGAAAAAACCCTAAAATCCCAAAATCAATTACCTGGAGGCCAGCTTCTGCGCATCCTTCACCACCACCGCAGTGACACTTTGTAAGAACCTCTCTTTCTTTCTCTTTATCCTTCCCATATGCTTGTTGATTGAAAATATTTGTGAGAGTTGAGAGAGTTTGATTCGCTGAGTTTGAGAGCGTGAGAGGGTTTCGTTGATGAGTGATGTCATAAGAGGGACGAGAGGGGCGAGTTCGTGAGATTGCCATTGTTGGGGAAGGTTGAGTTCGTGAGGTGGGGGAGAAGAGAGGAAGACGAGTTCCTGTTTCGTCGTCTCCATTTCGTTATTTTTTTTTCTTTTTTTAATCTTTTTTTAATTTATTTAATTTAATTTGTTTTAATAGAAATAAACAAAAACATAAAAAGGTTTTATATATTAGTATTTTCTGTTATTGTCCTTAATCTTTTTTTTATTTATTTTTTATCTCGGTTTATATATTTAACATAGTATCATAGTAGCAGATGATCATAAGTGGTCTGGTGGAGAAGGACAGTGTGTATATTCTTGAGTGGGGTGGGTTCAATACTCATGTGTGGCATTTTTTGGCATTTTATTTCTTTTAGCTATATCATTTTTTCTTTTAGCATTTTCGTTTCTTTTTATGTTTATGCCTTTATTACACTCATATGTTCATTTTGTTAATAATGTAAAGTTGTTGTATTTTAATTTAATCCAAAACCATTTTAAAACTATAAAAATCATATTTTTCTCGATTTAATATCGAGCCCATTTTTTTCCACCCTTTTGTAAGTCGATTGCTTTATGCATCGCCATCAACCTTGTAAGTCGTTTGCTTTATGCATCGCCATCAACCTTATAAGTCGATTGCTTTATGCATCGCCATCAACCTTGTAAGTCGATTGCTTCATGCATCGCCATCTACCCTTATCCATAACACTTCTCCTTGCTCCACTCGTCAACTCTTGTTCCGATTAGGTAACACCCATTAGATAGAACCCTTTGTATGATAACATAGGTAAGATTCCCATATCCCTTTGTATGATAACATAGGTAGGATTCCCATATCCTTTTGTATGATAACATAGGTAGAATTCCCATATTCTTTGCATGTTAACATTAGGTAGATATTCCCATTTGTAAATCCTAAACACCTAAGTACATATTGCATGACAACTCTAGGGCAGAGCTTCCCCACTTCTAGACCTTTCCGAGCGTCTCCGATCTTGTGGCATGTAGTCCGTTCTATTGCAAAGAGGTAACTGCCTAAGACTCGATTCAGCGAGCTGCGACACCTACTGCTAGGACGTGAACACATTGCCCACTCTCCTTTGACACAACTGGTGTCCTCCTTTGTAAGTCTATATTCAGATGGCAATCCCTATGTAGGGGAACTACGTTGCTCTGATCCTCATACCAGATGAGGTACGTAGGCAGGAGGTCGTACGAGATCTCTCCGGGCACTCTTTTCCTTTTCTTTGTGTGTGTTTGCTTGACAGCTAGCAGGCTCGAGTACCAGACTCCCTGTTAGCTTGTTTGTTCAACTTTGTTGTTGCTTCTGACGATTCAGCGTCCGGTTAAACCCTTTGTGTGTGTAGGAGTCTGACATAAGTCCAGCGATTGGCAGTTGGTTTCCTGTGTGTGTTTGTTGGTTCGGAGTCCGATGTAAGTCCAGCGATTGGCATTCGGTTTCCATGTTTGCCTGTTTGTGTGGAGTCTGACATAAGTCCAGCGATTGGCAGTCGGTTTCCTGCGTGTGTTTTGTTTGGCGGCCCTATGTAGCCAAACTACGGCAACTCTGATTCTCATGTTCAGATGAGATACGTAGGCACAAGATGCGATGTCTTGTCGAGTTTGACTAACGACTAACAACTAATCCTTGTTTGCTTTCGCCCTTGTTGCGATCCTTTCTCTCGCCCTCGTTGCAATCGAGACTTTCCCTTTCTCTTGCCCTAGTTGCAATCGAGACCCTTATTCCCGTAGTTAGTTTGAACTACGTTTTGCTCTGATTCTCATTCCCGATGAGATACGTAGGCATAAGACGCGATGTCTTAGCGAGCACACTTATCCTTAACCCTTAGGTAGCCGAGCTACGAAGACTCTGATTCTCATATTCAGATGAGATACGTATGCAGTGGATGCGACATCCGTGCGAGTCATTCTCTTTGACCCTTTCTTTTAGTAAATAGTACATTAGATAAACACACACCCTTTAGACAAGAACAAACAAGAGTGGATCCCGTAGAGTACTACGGATGCGTAGGGGTGCTAATACCTTCCCTTCGCATAATCGACTCCCGAACCCAAGATTTGGTTGCGAGACCTTGTCTTTTCCTTTCCTTTCTCCAGGTTTACTTCGAGCGTTTCCTTTCCCTCCTTTGGGATAAATAACGCACGGTGGCGACTCTTCTGTCATTCTTTTCTCGCCGGTTGTTTTTTCGCACCACCTGTATTTTTTCAGGCTGCGACACCTTTGTATCTGGTTAGGTGAGAATTTCTTTCCCGTTCAGGGGAACTACGTCGCCCTGATCCTCATACCAGATGAGGTACGTAGGCAGGAGGCCGTGCGAGGTCTCTCCGGGCACCCTTTTTCTTTTTGTGTGTGTTTGCTTGACAGTTGCTAGGCTCGAGTTCCCGACTCCTTAGTAGCTTGTTGCTTGTTTGTTCTTGTGTGTGTAGGAGATGGATGTAAGCCCAGCCATTGGCATTCCGTATCCTCTTGTTGTGTGCTTGGAGTCCAGTATAAGTCCATCAAGTGGCATCTGGTTTCCAGTGTGGGTTTGTTTGGTTCGGAAGCTGATGTAAGTCCAGCGATTGGCGTTCGGGTTCCATGTTTTCTTGCTTGTGTGTTTGTTTTGTTTGGCGTGCGTGAGCCGAACTACGGCAGCTCTGATTCTCGTTCCAGACGAGATACGTAGGCCTAGGATGCGATATCCTAGCGAGCCCTCTCCTCTCTTTCCCCACCTGTGTTGTCTTCAGTGTGTGTGTGTGTGATGTTTGTTTTAGCAACCTTAACCTATCTTTTGAGCGTGGATCCCGTCGAGTACGACGGATGCGTAGGGGTGCTAAAATGTGATTCTAGTCGGGGTTTTCTTCTTGATTCTAGTCGGGGTTTTCTTCTTACACTGTTTATCAAATGTGAGACTGGAATCAAGGGGATAGAATGCCTTTTGGAATTGATAAACATGTCATTGCATTTGCATAGTCATCCGCATGTCTTGCATAACAGGTACCGCCACAGTGTTCTCAGTTGTTTGGTGTTCCATTAGCAGGATAGTTGATTCAGGAATCCACCGGTACGGAACCCGCAGAAACCAGCAGAAAGCTATGGAGGGTCTACAAGCAGAACTTGCTGAGATGAGGGTCCGCATGAACCAGTTCATGGACGTGGTTCAGGGAGTAGCGCAAGGACAGCAAGAGATTAGACAAATGATACAAAGGAATCCCGCAACTACTCAACCAGAGGTCGTGACCGATCCTCCAAATGCAGAGGTTAATGGACCGGGGCCTGTCCCGATCCCACATAACAACCACGATCAACAACCCATCCACGATGATCAAGATGATCAGTTCTTGCTGCCGGAAGACTTTGGCATGGGCCATGGCATGGATCCCATGTTCAGGAGATTAGAGGAGAGGTTGAAGGCAGTAGAAGGACAAAACCCCCTGGGGGTAGATGTGTCTGACTTGGGATTGGTCCCAGGCGTGAGGGTCCCACCGAAGTTCAAAGTCCCAATCTTTGACAAGTACAATGGTAGCTCTTGCCCGAAGACCCATGTGCAAGCTTACTTCCGAAAGATGGTTGCATATTCTGATGACGAGAAGCTACTTATGTATTTCTTCCAGGACAGCCTAGCTGGGGCATCCCTGGAATGGTACATGAGGTTGGATAGAGCCCATATCCGTTGCTGGAGGGATTTGGCGGAGGCTTTTGTGAAGCAATACCAGTATAATGCAGACATGGCCCCAGATAGAACTCAACTCCAGAACCTGTCTCTGAAAAGCAATGAGTGCTTCAGGGAATACGCTCAACGCTGGAGGGAGACAGCTTCCCGTGTTCAACCTCCCATGTTGGAAAAGGAAATGGCCAACATGTTCATGAATACGTTGCCTGGACCTTACCTGGAGCGTCTGGTGGGTTGCAATGCCTCCAACTTTGCTGATGTGGTCTCTACCGGAGAGAGGGTAGAGAATTACCTGAAGACCTACAAGAGCCACAATGGAGTTGGATCTTCATCAGGAGTAAAAAGGCCATTTATGGGAGGACAGAAGCAGAGGGAAGGGGGTGTGAATTATGTGTCTTCATATCAAAATAGGAATAACCAAAGGAATAATTTTCAAAACTATCATCAACAACCGTATGTTGCGGCTGTGACCATTCCAGCTGCAGCACCACTACAACAACAACAACCACAACGTCAGCAAACACAGTATCAGCAACAACCACAACGTCAGCCAGCTCAGTATCAACAACAACAACCAGGTAACAGACCCACCTATCAACAGAGGCAGAGGATGATGGACCGGAGTTTCGACACTCTTCCAATGTCGTGCGCTCAACTGCTTGCTAGTCTTCAACAGCTACAACTTGTGCAGCTACGCACTATGGCTCCTCCTGTTGGTAGACTTCCGGTGGGTTACGATGCCAATGCTAGGTGTAGTTTCCACTCTGGGGCACCTGGCCACAACATTGAGAACTGCAAAGCTTTTAAGCACGTAGTTCAGGACCTCATTGATTCAAAGGCTATTAGCCTTGCACCGGCTCCTAATGTCGTCAACAATCCCATGCCACAGCATGGTGGTGCAAACGTTAATATGCTGGAAGAGGAAGCCAAGTCCGTTAAGGATGTGTTGAAGTTGAAGACTCCGTTGTTGGAAATTAAGGAATGCTTGCTGAAGGCCGATGTTTTCCCCGGTTGTGGGAAAGGTTGTTTGGATTGCGCTACACAGGATAAGGATTGCTTGAAGCTGCAGCAGGGTATCCAGGTCTTGCTTGACAATGGTACCCTCCAAGTTGAAGACTTGTCTGTCAAAGAGTTTGCTGAAGGGGTAGTTGAAGAGGTGTTTGAAGATGCTGTTGAAGAATTCACAGATGTTGTTCCTGCTGATTGTGTATTTCCCATTGATGTATTTAATTTTTAAAATGTTGTCGCTGATATACCAAACAATGTGTCTGATTTTGATGTAACTGAACTTGATTCCGGTATTCCGGATGTTTTTGTTTCAATGAATGAAATTCCCGAGTATGACTATGATGTCGCTACTATCACCATCTTTTACCCGACTAATCAGATCAGTGTGCCAGAAGCACAACCAGTGCCACCAGTGCGACCGGCCGCTATGACAATCACAACCCCTGGTCCTTTACCTTTCACCAGTGAAAGGGCTATTCCGTGGCATTATGGGGGGAGTGTATACACACACGATCATGGGGTGGAACGACCTTTGAAGGTAGAAGAGGGTCAAAAGTCTGAACTCGAAGTTGAAGGTCCCGCAGTGGATAATGTTGGTGGAATTGGGCGATTCACTAGGAGTGGCAGACTATTCTCGCCACCTGTTACCCAAAATAATAGTGCTGATGCCGCGGCTAAGGCCAAAGGCAAACAAGTTGTAAATGAGGGCACTTCTGCACCCCAGACTGGCTCAGAGCCCACTTTCTCGAAGGATGTGGACGAGCTCTTCAGAATTATAAAGAAAAGCGACTACAAAGTAGTCGATCAGTTGATTCAGACGCCGTCTAAGATATCCATTCTCTCACTCCTGTTGTGTTCAGAGGCACACAGGGAGGCACTTCTGAAGATCCTTAATGCTGCATATGTGCCTCAGGAGATCTCAGTAAACCAGCTAGAAGGGATCATTGCAAATGTTCATGCAAGCAACGGGTTGGGTTTTACTGATTCTGACTTAACACCAGCTGGACGCAACCATAACAAAGCTTTGCATATCTCAATGGAATGCAAAGACACCGTGTTATCTCATGTTTTGGTGGATACAGGTTCCTCTCTCAATGTGCTACCCAAGAGAGCCCTGTCAAGGTTAGAAGTAGAAGGTTTGATCTTGAAACCTTCCGATCTCATGGTGAGAGCCTTCGATGGTTCTAAGAGGTCGGTGTTTGGAGAGGTAGAATTGCCAATTCAGATTGGATCACAAACCTTCAACACCGTATTCTATGTGATGGATATCAGTCCCTTGTACAGTTGCCTTCTGGGTCGCCCTTGGATCCACAATGCTGGGGCATTCTCCTCAACACTGCATCAGAAGATCAAGTTCCCAGTCAATGGAAGAATTATCACCGTCTGTGGTGAGGAGGACATCCTGGTCAGTAACCTGTCTACATTCAAGTATGTAGAGGTGGAAGGTGAAATTCAAGAGACTCTCTGTCAGGCCTTTGAGTCAGTTCAAATCAAGGACGCAACTCCGGTGGAAGGGGCTAAAGCAGGAGCCCCTATCTCATCTTTCAAGCAGGCGCAAGCCTTGGTGGATTCAGGTGTTGCTCCCGGTTGGGGACGTCTGTTGGAGTTACCAATGAAAGACGACAAGTTCGGGATTGGGTATCAACCAGCGCTGACCTCTACAACTTCAGCACTTCATACTCGTCAGGGGCCGATTACTTTCTCCAGTGCTGGCGTCATCCAATATGGCCAGATCTCTGCGATCAACGATGAAAATGGAGATAGTGATTGCGACATCGACAACTGGGTGCGTCCGAGGATCCCTGGTGAAGTCATCAATAATTGGTCTTCCGAGGAAATTGTCCAAGTCACTCTTCTAGAGGAGTAATTTTTCTTTGTTTATTCATGCATGTCCAAGTCTTGCGTTCCGCCCAGGGCGTAATGACTCATTGTAGGGCTCATCATTGTGAATACCTGCATTGTTTATCATAAATGAAGGATGTCTTTTGCATTCAAAATCTTATTCACTGTTTTTCTATTTTTACAGTTTTCAAAATTTCAAAAGAATAAAAATATTTGGCAATGTTTTGTTTAGTTTTCACTCACTGTTCACACTCATAAGCACATACCATCACTCATGCAGATGCACATCACCGGATCCTATTGATAACGATTCTGCTATGGCTCGCTTCGACTTCGAAAACCCAATCTTCCAAGCTGAAGAAGAGGGTGATGAAGACTGTGAACTCCCTGAAGAACTTGCCAGGCTGTTAAAGCAAGAGGAAAGGGTCATTCAACCGCATCAAGAGTCTACAGAAGTGATTAATCTCGGCACCGAGGACGCCAAGAGAGAAATCAAGATAGGGGCTGCTTTGGAAGACGATGTAAAGAAGGGGTTGATTGAACTGTTGCAAGAGTATGTTGACATCTTCGCTTGGTCTTATCAGGATATGCCAGGGCTTGACACCGACATTGTGGTACACCGTTTACCTCTCAAAGAGGGTTGTCCTCCGGTCAAGCAGAAGCTCAGAAGAACAAGACCAGAGATGGCTGTCAAGATAAAAGAAGAAGTGCAGAAACAGTTGGATGCAGGGTTCCTAGCGGTTACCAATTATCCGCCATGGGTTGCAAATATCGTTCCAGTACCTAAGAAGGATGGAAAGGTACGAATGTGTGTCGACTACTGGGATCTGAACAGAGCCAGTCCAAAAGATGATTTCCCATTACTTCACATCGACGTTTTGGTGGATAACACAGCTCAGTTCTCGGTATTCTCCTTCATGGATGGTTTTTCTGGCTATAACCAAATCAAGATGGCACCAGAAGACATGGAGAAGACAACTTTCATAACCCCATGGGGCACCTTCTGCTATAAGGTGATGCCGTTTGGTCTGAAAAACGCTGGGGCAACATATCAACGAGCTATGGTGACTCTGTTCCATGATATGATTCATCATGAAATCGAGGTTTATGTGGACGATATGATTGCCAAATCTCAGACAGAAGAAGAACATCTGGTAAATCTGCAGAAGTTGTTTGAGCGTTTAAGGAAATTCAAGCTGAGGCTTAATCCGAACAAGTGCACTTTCGGGGTGAGATCTGGAAAATTGTTGGGTTTTATTGTTAGCGGAAAAGGGATTGAGGTGGATCCTGACAAAGTGAAAGCAATACAGGAAATGCCTGAGCCAAGAACGGAGAAGCAAGTCCGTGGTTTCTTAGGAAGGTTGAACTACATTGCAAGGTTCATCTCTCACCTAACAGCCACGTGTGAGCCAATTTTCAAATTGCTGAGGAAAGATCAGGCTATCAGGTGGAATGACGATTGTCAAAGGGCTTTTGAAAAGATAAAAGAGTATTTGCAGAATCCTCCTATCCTTATGCCTCCAGTCTCAGGGAGACCGCTGATTATGTACTTGACAGTACTTGACAATTCTATGGGTTGTGTTCTCGGTCAACACGACGAGACAGGTAGAAAAGAACATGCCATCTACTACTTGAGTAAGAAGTTCACAGATTGCGAGTCGAGATACTCAATGCTTGAAAAGACATGTTGTGCACTTGCATGGGCTGCTAAGCGATTGAGACAGTACATGCTGACTCACACAACCTTACTGATCTCCAAAATGGATCCAGTCAAGTACATATTTGAGAAGCCAACTCTCACCGGAAGGGTTGCTCGTTGGCAAATGGTACTGACAGAGTACGACATCCAGTATACATCCCAGATAGCCATCAAAGGGAGTATTCTGTCAGACTATCTTGATCAACAACCGATTGAAGACTACGAGCCGATGAAGTTTGATTTTCCAGATGAAGACATCATGTTCCTCAAGATGAAAGACTGTGAAGAGCCAGTTGTTGGGGAGGGACCTGATCCAGATGAAAAGTGGATTTTAACGTTTGATGGGGCTGTCAATGCCAAAGGAAGTGGAATTGGCGCTGTCATTACTACTCCGAAAGGTGCCCACATGCCTTTCACCGCTCGTCTGACTTTCGAGTGCACCAATAATGAAGCTGAGTACGAGGCTTGTATCTTGGGTATTGAGCAAGCCATTGATTTGAGAATCAAGACTCTGGACATCTTCGGAGATTCAGCTCTAGTGATCAATCAAGTGAATGGTGATTGGAATACTCTCCAACCTACCCTGGTCCCGTACAGAGACTACACGAGAAGACTGTTGACTTTCTTCACAACAGTAAAGCTGTATCATATACCTCGCGATGAGAACCAGATGTCAGATGCTCTTGCTACTCTATCCTCCATGATCAAGGTGGTTCGGTGGAACCATGCTCCCAGGATCGATGTTATGCGCCTTGATAGGGCCGCGTATGTGTTTGCTGCTGAACTGGTAGTCGATGACAAGCCTTGGTATCACGACATCAAATGCTTTCTGAAGAGTCAAGAGTACCCTGCAGGGGCATCCAACAATGACAGAAAGACTTTGAGAAGATTGGCAGGCAGTTTCTTTTTGAACAAAGATGATGTGCTGTATAAAAGGAACTTCGACATGGTTTTGCTCAGATGCGTGGATGGACACGAGGCGGACATGTTAATGCAGGAAGTTCATGAAGGTTCCTTCGGTACTCATGCCGGCGGACATGCAATGGCTAAGAAATTGTTAAGAGCAGGTTATTACTGGATGACCATGGAATCTGATTGTTTCAAGTATGCTCAGAAGTGCCATAAATGCCAGATTTATGCTGATAAGGTGCATGTACCGCCGAATCCTCTGAATGTGATGTCTTCGCCGTGGCCGTTTACAATGTGGGGCATTGACATGATTGGAAAGATTGAGCCGACTGCTTCCAATGGGCATCGCTTCATCCTTGTTGCCATCGACTATTTCACCAAGTGGGTCGAAGCAGCGTTGTTCGCGAATGTCACCAGACATGTGGTTGCCCGTTTCATCAAGAAAGAAATCATTTGTCGCTATGGGATTCCCGAAAGAATAATTACTGATAATGGTTCCAATCTCAATAACAAAATGATGAGGGAGTTGTGCCAGAACTTCAACATTCAGCATCACAATTCTTCCCCCTATCGTCCTAAGATGAATTGTGTTGTTGAGGCAGCAAATAAGAACATAAAGAAGATTGTGCAGAAGATGGTCGTTACGTACAGAGATTGGCACGAGATGCTACCCTTCGCCTTGCATGGGTACCGCACTTCAGTACGTACGTCGACCGGGGCGACCCCTTACTCCCTGGTGTATGGTATGGAAGCAGTCCTACCTGTTGAAGTGGAGATTCCTTCTCTAAGAGTCCTGTTGGATGTCAAGTTAGACGAAGCTGAATGGATTCGGACAAGGTTCAATGAGTTGAGTCTTATCGAAGAGAAGCGAATGGCAGCCATTTGTCATGGGCAGTTGTATCAGAGTCGGATGAAGAGAGCCTTTGATCAGAAAGTGCGTCCTCGTTGTTTCCAAGTCGGAGATTTAGTGTTGAAAAGGATCCTTCCTCCTCAGACGGATCACAGGGGCAAGTGGACTCCTAACTATGAGGGACCTTATATTGTCACCAAGGTTTTTGATGGAGGGGCCTTAATGCTCGCAACGATGGATGGCGAAGACTTCACTTCCCCTGTGAACTCAGACGCAGTTAAAAAATACTTCGCATAAAATAGACCCGCTGGACAGTAAAAAGAACAGTCCAGGCAAAAATGGGCATCCCGACGAACCAAGAAAATGAAAAGGTTCGGGCAAAAATTAGGGATTTAAAAATGAAAAGATCGTACACCCGGTAAGTTGAAAACCTGAAAAGGCAACTTAGGCAAAAATGGGTATCCCGGTGGATTGAAAACCCGAAAAGGGCGATCCAGGCAAAAGTTAGGGATTTAGCGAATGACTGCGTTCTGAGTTAGTTCTGAATCTCATCTCATGTCAATGACTGGAAACTTTCAAAAGGTAGGAAACAGTCCAATCACTTTTTTTTCCGAAGGCTGATCACCTAGAGGATCTTGAAGACGGGCAAGTCATAGCAGAATTGGAACCCAATAGAAATCCATTTCACATTGCCATTAGATTAATTTATATTTTATCTTTTGTGCAATTACCTCTTTCCAGGGATTGCTTCCTGATGTAAATGCCTATTCAGAGGCCATTCAATCAATAAAATCATGTTATTCAGTACATCTCTGCGTTCATTTTCATTTTACTGTTTTGTTTGCAAAAATGACGTCCGAATTTTTGATAAACATTGCATCATGAAACATAAGAGCTTTACAGGTACATGCTCAATGAACATTTAAAATTGCTGTAAATTTTAAGTACTTTGAATCATCTATTCAAAACAGGTACACTCGGGGCATTTCCTTAAGATTCCCAGCAGGTTCTCACTACGGTGCTTCCCAAGCATGTGTTTCAGACTATACACTCCCTAGTGGAGTTAACAGTGCCAGACTGTATATCCCCAGCGGAGTTAACATGTGCTTCAGACTATACACTCCCCAGTAGAGTTGACAGTGTCAGACTGTATATTCCCAGCGGAGTTGATAGTACCAGACTGTATCTTCCCAGCAGAAGCAACCGCTCCTCAGAGTTCGATGCCAGATCGAGGATTTCGATCCCAGTTCGATGATCTCTTTCCTGGAAGTATAACCTCGGTACCGTATCGGTGGTTGCCCCCCTTGCTGAGTCATCTCTCGTAGATTATGGTTTCCAGAACCACTATCGCTTCCCCCAACAACAGGTTTCCAGCGCCGTTCTCTCCCCAGTCAGAGTCTCAGTATCTCGCCATTGTCAGAACACCGCGCGGCCGGTCATTTCCCCACATAGTTCATTATGCTGTGCATCTCCAACAGTAGTGCCAGGGTTCAGAAGATTGTGATCATTTCCCCAACGGGATTCCTTGCTTCAGCTTGGCATTTTCCCCAGCATTTCGCATCCCTGCATGTAGAATCATATTGCATTGCATCCTCCCAAATCGTGTAGCATTTCCATTCTCATGGAGCATTACGCCATTGAAAAATTCAAACATACGCATGTAAGCATAAAACATTCCCGGCATCCCAAGTGACAAGCCAGAAGTTTGTTTCCAGTGCTCAGACTGAAGGTTGTTCATGACTTATTATCCCCAGCATGGGTCGTTGGCCCACGTGCCGCCTCAATTATCATTTTCCCTATTTCTGCCGATGCTGACAGGCATGAAGTTTTCCGGTATCCAGACCGAAGTGGCATTCAGGCCAGTATTTTCCGGTATCCAGACCGAAGTGGCATTCAGGCCAGTTTTCCGGTATTCAGACCGAAGTGGCATTCAGGCCAGTTTTTTCCGGTATTCAGACCGAAGTGGCATTCAGGCCAGTTTTTTCCGGTATTCAGACCGAAGTGGCATTCAGGCCAATTTTCCGGTATTCAGACCGAAGTGGCATTCAGGCCAATTTTTCGGTATTCAGACCGAAGTGGCATTCAGGCCAGTATTTTCCGGTATCCAGACCGAAGTGGCATTCAGGCCAGTTTTTTCCGGTATTCAGACCGAAGTGGCATTCAGGCCAGTTTCCGATTTTCAGATCGAAGAAGTTTCCGACAATCAGGTCGAAGTACTTGTGGCATTCAGGCCAGTTTCCGGTATTCAGACCGAAGTGGCATTTAGGCCAGTTTCCGGTATCCAGACCGAACTGGCATTCAGGCCAATTTTCTGGTATTCAGACCGAAGTGGCATTCAGGCCAATTTCCGGTATCCAGACCGAAGTGGCATTCAGGCCAGTTTCCGGTATCCAGACCGAAGTGGCATTCAGGCCAATTTTCCGGTATTCAGACTGAAGTGGCATTCAGGCCAGTTTCCGGTATTCAGACCGAAGTGGCATTCAGGCCAATTTTCGGTATTCAGATCGAAGAAGTTTCCGACATTCAGGTCGATGCAACTTATGGCATTCAGGCCAGTTTCCGGTATCCAGACCGAAGTGGCATTCAGGCCAGTTTCCGATTTTCAGATCGAAGAGGTTTCCGACATTCAGGTCGATGCAACCAGTTTCCGATTTTCAGATCGAAGAGGTTTCCGACGATCAAGTCGAAGTACTTGTGGCATTCAGGCCAGTTTTCCGATTTCCAAATCGAAGTGGTGTTCAGACCAGATTTCCGGTGATCAGACCAACATTGATACTCTCATATTCCGATGCTTAGTGTTCAGACTAATGTGCGGCGTTCAGGCCATGGGTATTCCTGTGTTACCATTTATTTTGGTATCCAGGTCAACTTTCTGTTTCGGTACTCAGGCCGATTTTCACCGTACCAGACGGATTCTTCTTTTGAGATTGCTTCTTTGCCGATTCTGACAGGCATTGTTAATTATTTCATAGGGATTCAGGATCAAAATCCGGGTCTTCTTAGTATTTAACCATCTCCCACAATGATCATATGAAGAACGTCCTGCTTCATTTTCTCTAGTTGAAGATGTCTAAATAGGGGCAGCTGTCATACCCCGATTTTGGTCCTAAAATTTTTATGTTTGTTTGGCATGCTTGGCCTAACCTTATTTTGGTTTTATATGAGGATTGGTTTTGATCCAAAGTCATGGTGTTGTGATTGTGGATACATCTATGGTCTGGGTCATCTGAACAACCAAGTTTCTTGTGTTTCTAGCCACTTGCCAGTCAAGTTATTGGTTCATGGATACTATGTCAAAACCCTGACCTTATGGTCTCATTTCATGGCCTTGTTCATGTGCATTATCAGTCAAGTTATTTTTCAAAAGTCAAGCACTCAAGTTATAAACAAAACAATTTGGAAACCAACTTCAAACCATTTGTTAATCCATTTCAATCTATTTCATGTCATTGTAAACCATTACATGTGAGTCAATACAAGAAAATACAAAATTTGGCATTTTTGACCAACTGTTGACTTTGGTCAACAGTTGACTTTTTGGTCAACTTTGACCAAAGTCAACCCAAATTCTTTAAACCCTAAATTTCATCCTAACCAATAATTCATTTTCCATTTACAAAGAAGATACAAAAAAAAAATGCATTTTTGACCAATTGTTGACTTTGGTCAACGGTTGACTTTTTGGTCAACTTTGACCAAAGTCAACCCTCACTTGCTCTTGACTATCCAAACTTGGTCTGGCCCTTTGTTTCATTGTGTCATCCAATCTTCATGTTTGTTGATGATTTTCTTGATTACTTCATTTGCAAGTAAGTGACTTTGTGCACACCATGCTATTTGAACATCTTTGAATCAACGGTCATTAGCCTTGGTCTATCCCAAACCAGGTCCAAAGAGTCCTCTAACAGTCCAACCATGTCAGTGCTTATCACCCTTTGGCTTGAACCAAGAAATAGCTCACGATACATGTTTGATCCACTAGCCCTATTGCCCTTTGTTTTGCCTTGCTGCTATTGGACAAAGGCATGAGGAGTGTGCTACAAAAGTGCCTACTGCTAGATGAAACCTTGCCCAGGCCAAATGCAACCACCAAAGTCCCAGTTAGCATGGAAGAATGGAAGGAGTTGTGTACAGCAGAGGTTTCACTCACCAAATGGTCTTGTAACGACACCATGCACACTCTTGCCAAACAACATGATTACCAAACCTGCATCAAAACAACAGTCAGCAGTCAGGTTGCAGTGAAAACAAACCACCCTCCAAGGTATCAACTACAGTGAAGCATCAATGCACCATGACACTACCTTGTTGTAGGTGCTAGCCTGCTACTGAACAAATCATGTTTCAGTCATAACAGTTCCATAGTCCAAACAACTCCATTGGCTCCAGCCCTATGTCATACCAACTGCAACCAAATTCCTTGCTCACAGTACACCATATTACCTGGCCAAAGCCTCAAATACAATTGGCCCTGCAGTAGACATTGGTTCAGAGCATCATTAAACAAAAAAAATGAATGGAAGCCACAACAATTTTTGCAAAAAACCTGCTGGATACCATTGCCCTGTTTGAGCCAACCAAGAACCGTAATGCAACCCAAAACTGCAACCTGCAAAAACCGCAGAAGCTCCACATTAATACAAACAGCAAGCCAAGGAGATACTTTTACTGATGGGTCGGTTAAATACACAATGACTTCTATGATGTACCTAAACTGGCGATGTCTTTAGTTGTACAACCTGTCTCAAAAGATTCTGGAGAGCAATTTTCGAAAGCTTTGAACCGCTTCCAAAGAGAGGACCCTACATTCCGTGTTGGCTTGGACCCAGGGAATGGGCAGACAATCATTTTTGGAATGGGAGAACCACACTTAGATATCTATGATGAACGCAGTGTGAGGGAATACAAGGTTGATGCAGTTGGAAAGCCCCGTGTAAACTTCAGAGAAACTGTTACTCAGCATGCTGATTTGGATTATTTACATAAGAAGCAATCTGGAGGGCGAGGACAATATGGACGTGTGATTGGGTATATTGAACCACTTCTTACTGAGTCGGGAACTAAGTTTGAATTTGAAAGCATGCTTGTTGGCCAAGCTGTTCCATCAAATTTTGTCCCTGCAATTGAGAAAGCTGCCAACTCATGTGCATTAATTGGACATCCAGTTGAAAATCTCCGAGTTGTCTTGACAGATGGTGCTGCTCATGTTATTGATTCCAGTGAACTTGCCTTTAAAATGGCTTCTGTCTATGCTTTTAGACAGTGTTACACAGCTTCCAGACCGGTTATATTAGAACCTGTTGTCAAACCAGGACATATGTTATTCCAAAGACTGAACCAATGCCATATGAACCAGCCACCCAATGCTAATTGACCAACCACAACCTAGTAACATACCTGGGGGAACACTGCTGTGTAAAACCAGACCAAGGTTGAACTTAGGCGAGTGGAAATACATGGATAAGGTGTGCTGCAGAATTGAGCAACATTAAACCTACAATCATTAACCCCATTCCTCATTGGAAGCATATGCTGCTAACTCAGGCCATCGACCCAGCTTACCTTGCCATACCATGAATATACCCACCTGCATCAAGCCAAATTACCATGACCATAGCTTGCTGCAATAATCCAGGTGAAACCATGTCAAACCAGTGAAGATGAAAAGAAGAACCTACTACCAGCTGCAATCATACAATCATCTGAGCTTACATAACTATTTAGACATGCTAGCACCTGCATTTGGCCTTAAAATTGTAATGATGAAGGGCTCATGAAAGCTGCAGCAAAAGAATCATCTCTGCATGAACTCGACCATCCAGAAACCTCAGTGCATAATCCATGAATATGTGTGTCAATGACCAACTTGTTTTAAGCCTACAAACTAGTTCAGACCTGCAGCAAAACCACAATCTCATGTCAGTTCCATTTCTAGCCTAGCAGGAAGCCCACCAAATCCAACACCACACGATATATAAGTGACAAACAAAGCATGGTACATCAACTGGCATTCAAAAACTTACCATGGTGTGTACATCCATCTGCTGTGACCTGCACTTTGCAAGGTCTGCTACAACGTACTTGCTGCTCACTACCAGGATTCAGCATCACAGGCCAACTGTGCCAAATCAAGACCATATCCTGCTACTTCATGAAGCAGACCATGCCAGAGATGTAATGTACTGCAGGACCAATAAGACCATTCACTTACTGCAGTCAATTAGAATACTTTGTGAACCTAGCAAGACAATGTAATGCAAGGTCAGAAAAATGCATATGCTACATAAGACCAAGAAAAAGAAAAACCATTCCAAGCTGCAACAGAGATATGAACTACAAACCAATGGGGCAATTGGAAGCAGGGTTGTGGCTCAACATAAATAGGCCAACCATTTGTAGTTTACAAGTCCCTGTTATGCTTTGACCATCTGCTACTTGACCTAAACGTTAACAGCAATTGACATCACAAGCAAAATATGCAGAGGGAGTTTAATAAAGTTTGATTTAGACAGGTTGTATATAAGTTTTCTTGTTACCTTTCCATGATCCAGTTGAACAACAAGCCAATCATCAATCCAAATTGCAATTGCTGTAATGAGCATATTAAAAGTACAACCTGCAACATGTTACCAACCCAATTCCACCTGACTGCAAAACCACATCAGTCTTGCATCCTGCAGCATCCATGTTCATCATCAAGCCAAGGCATAACAGCTACAATGAGGTTCTTAATGAAAGCAGTCAAGTTGTTCAGTCCAAAGAAACATGAAATAAATTGGCAAATGCAATCCATCATCAGTGGAAATCATGTTGTTGAACCTGTTTTGAAACCCTGTTGCAGAAGCAAATTGAAGCCAAGCCAAACCTCCAAAGCCATTGAACCTCAACCGAAACTGCTCTTGAGTTTTCACAAAAAAGTCACTGCAGTAAAAAGAATAAGGTAATTAGCAAAGGCAGTAATTCAAGAATATCCCAATTTGGCATAGAGACAAAAATAAAGAAGAAAGAGTGGGTTCAGAATACCGTTTCCGGTTTCAGCATTAAACAAGCCCATCCGAGTCTGAACAATCAAAAAGGTATTTTGCAGGATGCTCCAGTGAAACACCAAATGCACCTTTGAAACCCTAAATCAGGAGGCATAAATAAAAAGGGTGAATCAGTAAGAGGGGGCGACGATTCAACAACGAAAAAACCTGGAGGCGAAAATCTGAGGAAAAAACCCTAAAATCCCAAAATCAATTACCTGGAGGCCAGCTTCTGCGCATCCTTCACCACCACCGCAGTGACACTTTGTAAGAACCTCTCTTTCTTTCTCTTTATCCTTCCCATATGCTTGTTGATTGAAAATATTTGTGAGAGTTGAGAGAGTTTGATTCGCTGAGTTTGAGAGCGTGAGAGGGTTTCGTTGATGAGTGATGTCATAAGAGGGACGAGAGGGGCGAGTTCGTGAGATTGCCATTGTTGGGGAAGGTTGAGTTCATGAGGTGGGGGAGAAGAGAGGAAGACGAGTTCCTGTTTCGTCGTCTCCATTTCGTTATTATTTTTTTTTTTAATCTTTTTTTAATTTATTTAATTTAATTTGTTTTAATAGAAATAAACAAAAACATAAAAAGGTTTTATATATTAGTATTTTCTGTTATTGTCCTTAATCTTTTTTTTATTCATTTTTTATCTCGGTTTATATATTTAACATAGTATCACAATAGCAGATGATCATAAGTGGTCTGGTGGAGAAGGGCAGTGTGTATATTCTTGAGTGGGGTGGGTTCAATACTCATGTGTGGCATTTTTTGGCATTTTATTTCTTTTAGCTATATCATTTTTTCTTTTAGCATTTTCGTTTCTTTTTATGTTTATGCCTTTATTACACTCATATGTTCATTTTGTTAATAATGTAAAGTTGTTGTATTTTAATTTAATTCAAAACCATTTTAAAACTATAAAAATCATATTTTTCTCGACTTAATATCGAGCCCATTTTTTTCCACCCTTTTGTAAGTCGATTGCTTTATGCATCGCCATCAACCTTGTAAGTCGATTGCTTTATGCATCGCCATCAACCTTATAAGTCGATTGCTTTATGCATCGCCATCAACCTTGTAAGTCGATTGCTTCATGCATCGCCATCTACCCTTATCCATAACACTTCTCCTTGCTCCACTCGTCAACTCTTGTTCCGATTAGGTAGCACCCATTAGATATAACCCTTTGTATGATAACATAGGTAAGATTCCCATATCCCTTTGTATGATAACATAGGTAGGATTCCCATATCCTTTTGTATGATAACATAGGTAGAATTCCCATATTCTTTGCATGTTAACATTAGGTAGATATTCCCATTTGTAAATTCTAAACACCTAAGTACATATTGCATGACAACTCTAGGGCAGAGCTTCCCCACTTCTAGACCTTTCCGAGCGTCTCCGATCTTGTGGCATGTAGTCCGTTCTATTGCAAAGAGGTAACTGCCTAAGACTCGATTCAGCGAGCTGCGACACCTACTGCTAGGACGTGAACACATTGCCCACTCTCCTTTGACACAACTGGTGTCCTCCTTTGTAAGTCCATATTCAGATGGCAATCCCTATGTAGGGGAACTACGTTGCTCTGATCCTCATACCAGATGAGGTACGTAGGCAGGAGGTCGTACGAGATCTCTCTGGGCACTCTTTTCCTTTTCTTTGTGTGTGTTTGCTTGACAGCTAGCAGGCTCGAGTACCAGACTCCCTGTTAGCTTGTTTGTTCAACTTTGTTGTTGCTTCTGACGATTCAGCGTCCGGTTAAACCCTTTGTGTGTGTAGGAGTCTGACATAAGTCCAGCGATTGGCAGTTGGTTTCCTGTGTGTGTTTGTTGGTTCGGAGTCCGATGTAAGTCCAGCGATTGGCATTCGGTTTCCATGTTTGCCTGTTTGTGTGGAGTCTGACATAAGTCCAGCGATTGGCAGTCGGTTTCCTGCGTGTGTTTTGTTTGGCGGCCCTATGTAGCCGAACTACGGCAACTCTGATTCTCATGTTCAGATGAGATACGTAGGCACAAGATGCGATGTCTTGTCGAGTTTGACTAACGACTAACAACTAATCCTTGTTTGCTTTCGCCCTTGTTGCGATCCTTTCTCTCGCCCTCGTTGCGATCAAGACTTTCCCTTTCTCTTGCCTTAGTTGCAATCGAGACCCTTATTCCCGTAGTTAGTTTGAACTACGTTTTGCTCTGATTCTCATTCCCGATGAGATACGTAGGCATAAGACGCGATGTCTTAGCGAGCACACTTATCCTTAACCCTTAGGTAGCCGAGCTACGAAGACTCTGATTCTCATATTCAGATGAGATACGTATGCAGTGGATGCGACATCCGTGCGAGTCATTCTCTTTGACCCTTTCTTTTAGTAAATAGTACATTAGATAAACACACACCCTTTAGACAAGAACAAACAAGAGTGGATCCCGTAGAGTACTACGGATGCGTAGGGGTGCTAATACCTTCCCTTCGCATAATCGACTCCCGAACCCAAGATTTGGTTGCGAGACCTTGTCTTTTCCTTTCCTTTCTCCAGGTTTACTTCGAGCGTTTCCTTTCCCTCCTTTGGGATAAATAACGCACGGTGGCGACTCTTCTGTCATTCTTTTCTTGCCGGTTGTTTTTTCGCACCACCTGTATTTTTTCAGGCTGCGACACCTTTGTATCTGGTTAGGTGAGAATTTCTTTCCCGTTCAGGGGAACTACGTCGCCCTGATCCTCATACCAGATGAGGTACGTAGGCAGGAGGTCGTGCGAGGTCTCTCCGGGCACCCTTTTTCTTTTTGTGTGTGTTTGCTTGATAGTTACTAGGCTCGAGTTCCCGACTCCTTAGTAGCTTGTTGCTTGTTTGTTCTTGTGTGTGTAGGAGATGGATGTAAGCCCAGCCATTGACATTCCGTATCCTCTTGTTGTGTGTTTGGAGTCCAGTATAAGTCCATCAAGTGGCATCTGGTTTCCAGTGTGGGTTTGTTTGGTTCGGAAGCTGATGTAAGTCCAGCGATTGGCGTTCGGGTTCCATGTTTTCCTGCTTGTGTGTTTGTTTTGTTTGGCGTGCGTGAGCCGAACTACGGCAGCTCTGATTCTCGTTCCAGACGAGATACGTAGGCATAGGATGCGATATCCTAGCGAGCCCTCTCCTCTCTTTCCCCACCTGTGTTGTCTTCAGTGTGTGTGTGTGATGTTTGTTTTAGCAACCTTAACCTATCTTTTGAGCGTGGATCCCGTCGAGTACGACGGATGCGTAGGGGTGCTAATACCTTCCCTTCGCATAACCGACTCCCGATCCCATTCTCTTTGGTCGCGAGACCATGCTTTTCCCAGGTTTACTTCGAGCGTTTCCTTTCCCTCTTTGGGATAAATAACGCACGGTGGCGGCTCTGTGTTGTTTCTGTTTCAGCCCGCCGGTTGTTTTTCGCAGATGCGACAGTGTGGCATAGGAAAATTATCTTTCGGACTATATTTATTCAAATCTCTATAATCAACACATATACGGACTTTTACTTCCTTCTTAGGAACAGGCATAATATTGGCCACCCATTGAGGATACTCGGAGGTAACAAGGAAGCCAACATCAATTTGCTTCTTCACTTCGTCCTTAATCTTCACTACCATATCAGGATGAGTTCTTCTCAATTTCTGCTTGATCGACGAGTATTCTGACTTCAGCGATAATCTATGCTCCACAATATCAGAATCCAAACCTAGCATATCTTGATAGGACCAAGCAAACACATCAGAATATTCTCGGAGAAGATTAGCCAACCCCTTCTTAACCTCTGGACACAACTGAGACCCAATCTTGACTTTCTTCACATCATCTTCGGAACCCAATTTGACTAACTCAATCTACTCTTCAAACGACTGAATGGCTTTTTCCTCGTGCTCAAGCAAATGGGATAACTCATTAGACACGTCTTCATCATCATTCTCTTCCTCAACTTCAAACACAGGGAAACAAAGTTTAGAGATGGAGTAGGATCATTACATTCAAGGGGTTTGTGAACCAACCTGAATAATGATTTGATATTTTGATTTTAGAGAAATGGAAGGCAAACAAACATTATGCAGATATGGGAAAATTATTACTTATTTATGTTTTTTGTGATTACCATTTTCGGAAAAAGAAAAAAAGTAAAAACAAGCATCATAGATGTGGATGAATAAAATTGTATTTTTATTGATGATAATATTTAAAATGCCCAATAATGTTTCACTTCTCCCTTAGGCATAAGAGAAGGATTTTTCTTAAACAATAAAACAAATTACTTTGAACGGTGTATAACAACAGGGGCGTCTACAGCAACTCAATTGTTGCAAGTCTGGTCGTGTGTCACAAAGTTGGCACAAGATTCATCTTCATCATCGTCTTAAATAATTGCAGTTGAGTGTTGATCATCCTTGTTAATGAACCCTCCACTGTGGAAAAGATCTTGCATAGCCTTGACATTTTCGTTGAACGGCCCTTGCTGAAATCCCAGACCATCCCTATTCTTGTTCTCAATAATTTCCACAACACGACCCCACTTGTCGATGCCACCATCCTGAATAACCTCTTTTGCATCCTTCAGAGAAGACATGGATGCCCCAGCCTTCTTCAATTCATCAACAATAGTTAAAGCTTGGAACGGCGTTCCAACTTCCTCTTCAGCTTCCACATAGATGAAGGATGACAAATGGCTTACCAAAAGCGCTTTCTCCCCACCAACAATAACGAGCTTTCCGTTCTTAACAAATTTCAGCTTTTGATGCAGAGTAGATGTCACAACACCAACTTCATGGATCCATGGCCTTCCCAACAAACAACTATAGGTCGGGTGAATGTCCATTACTTGAAAAGTAATATGAAAGTCACTCGGACCTATCTTAACTGGAAAGTCCACCTCTCCAATGACAGTTTTTCAGGAACCGTCAAACGCTTTAACCACCATGCCATTGTACCTCATTGGGGTGCCTTGATAAGACAGTCTTACTAGAGTTGACTTGGGAAACACATTCAATGATGAACTAGTATCAACCAACACATTGGACAGAGTATCCTCTTTGCAGTTCATTGAAATATGGAGTGCCAACTTGTGATTTCTACATTTCTCAGGAAGTTCTTTATCATAAAAGCTCAGGTTATTACATGAAGTAATGTTGGTAACAATGTGGTCGAACTGATCTGCAGTAACATCATGCTCTACATAGGCCTGCTCCAGCAATTTCTGCAAAGCCTCTTTATATGCTTCAGAGTTCATCAATAACGACAACACATAAATCTTTGATGACATCTAGAGTAATTGTTCCATAATATTGAACTCACTTCTCTTGATTAATCGCAGAACCTTATCATCATTGTTAACCTTCAACCCGCTGGATTTACCGGACTGACAAGTTGGAGCATTAGCTGGATCAACTGTAGGAACATCTGCTTTCTTACCCACTATAATATCTTCCACAACTTTAGAAGATACAAAGCCAAACTCACGACCACTACGGGTCACCTTAACGACATCTGCAATGCTTACCACTGAATTCGCGATGGGAAGAGGAACCTCTTGCCCATTCTCAATCATGGTAGCATTGTACTTATGAGGTATAGCTTTATCAGATGAATAGGGGATGGGGCCCACTAACTGTATAACCAATGGAGATACCGATCTATTATCATTCTTGCTGCTATCATACCAAATAACTACCCGCTCGGGGGCCTTAAATACTGGTACAATAACATTTACATCATTTCCCATATACCTGGATTTTTGAATTTGAATAACACCTTCATCCATCAGTTTCTGAATATCCCTCTTGACAATTACACATCCTCGAGGATTGACGTTGCTGATAACACAACCATCATGTTCATGTTCACATTCACTAACCAAGCACAGATCCACATGAATCTCCACCAACGACCTTCGAATACGACGGACATCAAAAACCCTGAAATTCCCAGGATAACCGTCTACCATGTTCACAGAAGCATTTCCATGAGCAGGCAACGAATTGGCTTTAAAATTAGGTGCTCGGTCCTTAAAAGGACACCATACCGCTCTTAATCAGCTTCTGAACCTCATACTTCAAAGGATAACAGTTTTCAATGTCATGGCCGGGAGCTCCCTGATGAAAAGCATAGTACAAGTATGGCTTAAACCACCATGACAAAGGTTCAGGAGTTTGTGGAGGATTTCTTGGTTGAATCAGATTCTTGACAACCAAAGAAAGATATAATTCTACATAAGTAAATGGAATAGGGTCAAAAGAGACCTTTTTCCTCTCAAAATTCTGGTGATGATTGTTGTTGTTGTAGTTGGTACGTTGTTGTGGTTGTTGCTGATGTTGTTGCTGAACGGGAACTGATTGATTTGCTAAATTATTGATAAATACCAGAATTACTGACGATACCTGATGATGTTGCTGGCATGGCTGGTAATTCCTCCTTATAAGAGGCCTTCTCTGCTTCACCCTAGACACTGCATTGGTTTCTCCTTCTTTCTTTTTAGAGAAACTACCACCATATTTCTTGCTTGAAGACGCTTCATCTTTGGACAACCGGCCTTCTCTAACACCTTCCAACCGCATCCCCATGTTCACCATTTCTATGAAATCATTAGGAGCACTAGAAATCATACGTTCATAATAAAATAAACTCAGGGTCTTCAAAAAGATCTTGGTCATCTCTTTCTCCTCCAAGGGTGGGCTAATTTGAGCAGTAAACTCTGTCCATCTTTGGGCGTACTCCTTGAATGTCTCTTTATCTTTTTGGGACATCGACCATAATTGATCCCTATTGGGAGCCATATTAACATTATACTTATATTGCTTGACGAAAGTCTCGCCCAAGTCATTAAAAGTACAAACATTAGCATTGTCCAAGCCCATATGCCATTTGAGTGCATCACTAGTTAGATTGTCTTGGAAGTAGTGGATGAGTAGCTGGTCATTGTCGATATGAGTAGATATCTTGCGAGCATACGTGACAAGATGACTCAGAGGACATGTATTTCCCTTATATTTTTCAAAGTCTGGGACCTTGAACTTGACATTGGCTACCAGTCACAACTGAGCAACACTCTTACCAAACAGATATTTTCCTCTTAAGGTATTTAACTCCTTTCTAAGCTCAAGGAATTGGTCTTTCATCTCGTCCATCTTCTCATAAACATCGGGGCCTACCAGACGGCTTGGAGTGATAGATGGTTTCCTCAACACGGGGCAAAGTATACACAATGGAAGGAGGAACAGACAAGACCGGGCTAGATGCCGACATAGAAGCAAACGTTGGAGCATATCCTTCAGGCACAAAGTTTTGTGGCATTCCCCACGAGAATCCGGCAGGCATGGCTGGCACCGACTGGCTAGTAGCAACAACAGGCACAGGCGTTGAAGCAATCTCAGAAATCATAGCCCTTTGAGGAGGAGGAGTTGCGGGAGGCGGATATGGTTGATTCTGAGCAGCAACCACAGATTCCATCAAGGCAGTGAGTCTAGATATCTCATCTTTAAGCTCTTTTTTCTCTTGTTCTAGATGCTCCATTCTTCTCTGGCTATTAGCTCGAGTGTTATAGTGATGAGTCAGCTTGTCTGATATACAGAAGAAGAACCATAAGACATCTGGCTAAAGAAACCTGTTATGCAAATGATGCATTAAATGCAATGTTTTTTATTGTTTTTAATTTCAAGGAACATATGAAGTCCTATTTGCAAATATTTTTAATTAATAATAGTAAGCAATAATAACAATTCAATTGACCATAAAATCTCTTTTTATTCATAAATTTTGGAAGGATTACACTGAGTACAAATTTCAAATACCAAAATATAAATACAAGAGAAAAGGAAACTATTATCCTAAGGATCCCTAGAAACTGCATCAGATGAACTGGCCAAGAGAGTGTACTTCCTTCGGATGCATTGAATCTCTGACTCAAAAGTTGTCTGCATCTGAGCCTTCTCGAGGACGAGTCGATTAATAATCCTCTTCCAAGCACCAGAAGGCTGAGGCATACTAGAGGAAAATAAATTCGTTGGCTCTCTCTGTCTCTTCACTGCATGTTATTTAAGAACCTCAATGAGTACATCCTTGTCCTTTGACTCAAGCTGAAACTCCACATGCTTGCGGTTCAAGGCATGGAATCGCTCCTCCCAAAGGTCACTCTCTTGCTTCATCTTGGCAAGTGTATCTTCCAACTCCTCTACATCTTGGTTAGGGAGAGTTGATGGCTCAACCATAACCACATATATAGGTCTCTCACAAGCGTACAACATCTTGAGCTCCAAAGCTCTCTTCTTCACCCAAATAGTGTAAGCTTCCAAAGTTAGAAAGTATGGACCAAGCTCGGATCTACCCGTCCTATGAACATTCTGCCAAGCACGCACCATCCTACTCTTCAATTGTTGGGGATCTTTACCCTCTTGATAGAATAGACCCTCAAACTGAATGCTATTAGGCTTATCTCTCAAGGGGAACCCAAGATGGCGACGGGTTGTAGTTGATTCCTCCTTGTGTACCAATGAGAGACACATTAGAGAACTCACCACAACTGTCAATAATATCCAAGCTACCCAATGCAAAATCATACCAAATAATATCATCATTAGTAAGATACATAATTCTTTGGGACCACCGTAGACATTATCGGTTCTCCAAGAAAGTATGCGTCTAAGGCAAGTGCGAAATAAACCACTTGTACAGAAGAGGAACATAACACATAACGGTTCCACCACCCTTAGAATTCCTCAAATGCAAGGAGAAATATGTGTCACCCAACAAAGTCGGAATAGGATTCCCAATCAAGAATATTCTAATGGCGTTAACATCAACAATACTGTCAATGTTAGGGAACAAAGCTAGACCATAGATGAGAAAAACAAAGATGGCTTCAAAAGCATCCATGCTACCGGCTTGAGAAAAAACAGTAGCTCTATCAATGAGAAACTCAGAAGTCAACCCTAGAATCCCTCCTTTCTTCACCATGTTGGAATCAATCTCATATTTCTTCAAATGAAGAGCTTCAGATATGACTTGAGATCTCGGGATCTCCTCCAATCCACTGAAAGGTACCTTGTTAGACACGGGCATACCCAAAAGATGGGCATACTCCTCTAACGTGGGCACAGGTTAATAATCAGGAAAAGTGAAGCACTGATAGAGAGGGTCATAAAACTGCACCAAGACACTCAGAAGTCCTTCAACCACATCAGTAGACAACACAGATAAAAGCTTCCCATGATGTTTCTTGAAATCCAAGGAATCTAATACAAAGGATGACAGCTTCCTTAACTCTTTCAAGTCGGGACATCTAAAACTGTACTTCTTAGTGTTCCTTCGTCTAGAATCCATGGTCTGAAAATATTTGCAAATAGACCTTAGTTTCCTTGAAATTTATTTTCTGTGATGAATGTTATGATGCACATGTATGCATGAATGCAACAATCACACACAAGGCAAACACAAACAAAGGTCAAGGGATGGATTAAGTAATCATCAAGATCAATCATCCATTTTCGTGGATTATGGTTTTCACCTTATCAACACCCAAGTTCCATTAATATTGATGAGACTAATCGGATCAACCAAGAATAAACGGTTTGTTGTGAGTCACGAGCATGGAGTCAGGTTAAGAACCATCCCAAAGGAGTGTAATAAGGATAAAAAAACCTGTAGATCATGTTCTAAAAAGTTCCTAGAGTCGTAATCCCATTTATCCGATACTATAGGTTAGGATGAATAACTCATCAACCCATAGTATTCTTAAGAGAAACTCGTCTGAATATAGTATCGTGTAACAACTGTTATCAAGTCTACACTTGAATAGTCTCCGCACTACGCCCTAAATAGGCCAAGTTGGTTTATATGTTCTACGGTCCTCAGCTTCTTGGACCCCCAAATTAGAGAAAATAATGCATATCCACGACTTACTCGTGTGACATCAGTAACTCCAAAGAGGTCTTCACTGAGCGGGGGATCTCATGTCAACTCTTTCAGGACTACTCCTTCAAAGCCAACATGACTATACCACCCTCCTATCTTAGATTATACTCAAGTCCGGGTTAGAACTTATCTCACCATACACAGATCACCAAGCACAACAGACAGAGTGTCACACAAATAATATATACAAACAAACAAACATCAAATATCAACAAAATATTGCACACAAAAAAGTAGGCTAAACCCACTGAGGACTACTCCCCAATAGAGTTGCCACTTTTATTTTTGTAGTGGTAAATCGAGCTATGGATAAACTCGACGTCAATACAACCAGAGTAGCCACCGCACTTTTATTGTTTCCATAGGAAAAAGGAAAAGTACGAACAAAACCCGAAGATAAGGAGTTTTCAAATCAAAACTATTAAAATGTCAGAGATTACAGGTAAGGGGGCTGGTTACACAGAGGGAAGGTATTAGCATCCAAAATGTCCTAAGTACTCATAGGGAGCCCTTTTTTGTATGCAAGTGTTTTAGTTGAAAAGATGTTTGATAAAAATATAGAGTGAAGGGATGAGAAAATAATTAATTAATTATATTTTGTGTTTGACAAGACCTTCGGTCTTATGCCTACGTACCAGCATAAAAATGAGGGATCAAAACCCCGTAGTTCGTGGTAAAATTTCAAAGAAGTTGGTAAATTGATTTTAACAAAGTTTAAGAGAAAATGGCACAAAAAGGCCAAAGACTTAAATGAGGTTGTTAGTTCTTTTTGTCTTTTGAAATTAAAGTCAATAGGGTTAAGTTTATTTATAGGTTTGATTTAAGAAAATGTTTGAAAATTCAATGGCATAAGGCCAAAGATTTTAATCATTAAAAACATGTCTAAGTTTGAAATCACAAGCAAAATAAGGTTTTGAAAAGAGGGAGAGATTTTGAAATTAAAGAAGTGGGAGGAGATGAAGAGACTATCCTAGAAAAAAGTTAAAAGTTAAGAGTTGAAAAGGTCTGACCAATGGGATGCAATCAACAAGACAAGAATGTCAGATAGAAACTCATTTACTTTGGACTTTTAAGCAAGCAACAAGTATAAGCAACATCCAATCAATTAATATGAAGACCAAGGCATCAAATAAATATAGCCATAACATCCAAGTAAGCATTCCAATAGCTAGCAGTCTTCAGTGTCTTCAAATGTATCAGATGAAAATATTCCTTGGCAAAATCTCAGAAACAAACTCAAAGTAACAACTTAAGCATCGAGACAACATAACATATGAACCAAGGGCACTCAAGGTTTGCATCAGGTGAAAGGCACAATCAAGGATAACTCAGTCTCAGATAATGGCATTGGCCAAGTTCTCAAAGCATAAGGAAGTTTCCTATTTTAAGTCCAAAAGTTCAGATCAAATCCAACAGCCCACCAAGACATTTTTTATGGTTTTTGTTGTTATTGAGTATTTTAAGGTCCTAAGACTACAAACAAAATCACAAGCACACAATATGTACAATCAAAAGATATGGCTCAAGTGAGCAAAGTGAAAAGGACTGAAACATAAACAAGTTGCATGAAATGTAAATGGGAATGAATGATGAATGTACTGAAATTTAAATTGCATTAAGTAAATGACTTGAAAGTAAAGAAATATTAATAAGAAGTCAAGTGTTAGTGAAGAGTTTAATTTTTTTAATTCATTCTTTGGAGAATACTCAACTATTCGTTCACAAGTATGAAGACATGAACCAAGACATCATCCATGAGAAGGGCTCCAACTTGGATAAATCAACAAGTATGCCACTAGCTCTCATGAATGGAAAAAAGGTCAAGTTTTCACACAATGCCATGAAGAATGAGAGACTTACAATCTCACTTACAAGAATGTTATGCCTTTTGGGACAGATTTAGCTCTATGTTAAGCAATCGTAATTGAACTTATGTAGAAGTCACAACTATTTGAGGTCGGGAAATAAAGATATGGTGCTAATACATGTTAGAGACATGGTACCAATGACCAAGCTCCTAAAACATACCACACACAAAAATAAAATGGGAGGGACCTATCTCAGTCAGACTCATGTTGATTCATCTGACACAAAGTCATTGATGAATCAACTAGCATTTGTGCTTGTAGAGAAATCATTGGTCAATGATGGATTAGGGAAGAAGAGGGATAAAGATGAAGAGGGAAGGGGAAATAGAAACCCAAATTGATCACATGAGGAATTTCATCTGATCAATACTATCCATTCATTTTGAGGGATGAAAATTATATTTTATCTACCCCCTAAATCCAATAGTATTGATCAAATGGAAGTTCAAATCAACCATGATCAAGGCCAAATAGAAATTCAAACATCACAAAGTCAATCAAATGGCTCAACAATATTTTTAAACAATTAAACAATTAAAAATCAAATTAAAAATGAATTAAAATGCATTTTTCAAAAGTAAAAACCTCAAATCCCTTCAAATCACCAAATAAATAGCCAAGAGATTTATCTTAGGTCAAGCAAGGTCAAAGGACCTTAGACAAAAAAATTGAGAATGTCAGAAGTATTTAAAAATATTTAAAAACAAGTCCAAAATCATTTAATTCACAAAAAATATCAAAATTAATCCAAAAAATAATTTTAATTCAAAATATGGAAGAGGAAAGTGTTTAAAGATTTTTAGTGAAAGTCCCATATTTTTTGGATTAAAAATGAATTTAATATGAATTAAACAAAATATAGGTAATTAAAATAAAATCAGAATAATTAAAATAAAAGGAAAAAACACGGGCCATCAGATCTCCCTCATTAATTGAGGTGGCAGATCTGATAGCCACGCGTGTGCAGTCCACCATAGACCAAAGTCAAAGTGCTGCAAATGTAGTAATCAGAATGAATGATCAGGATTAAAACGCAAGACAAGGATCAGATGGATGAGACTGATGCCAGCACACCACCGGAGTTAAGGCTCCGATCATCTTCTCTGATGGACCTCATCGGACTGGTCCACCACTAAAGTTCATAAAAATGGAAGATGCATAGACTAATTTGAAGAGAAAAATGCCAGGAGTTCGAATCTGCCCTCAGAATTTTCCAATTCTCACTATATAGAGAGATACATGGAATTGAAAATTGAGGAATATGAACTGAGTTGTTTCGATTTGACCTCAAATCAACTCAACCTTATTGCCTATATTGGTAGGTCTTCAGACAACCAAAGAACAAGCAAAATGATGGCGAATTGAGGGAGAATCAAAGAAGAGAAAATTCTGAAAAATCACCTTCGCTTGCTTCAATTGAGCTTGATCTCTCTTCCAATTTGGCTTGGCTTGCTTCTACCAACTTGAAGGAAGTGAAATGGATGATCAAATGGTTTGGACTCTTGGAGTTTCAATCTCAAAACAGAAGTGAAATTGAAACTCGATTTCAAATGAAATCTTCAAGTTTATCCTATCAATGGAGGGTAGGGAGTTGTAGGATCAAAGATGGGGCAGAAGAGTCCTTATTCTGAGCTCAAGCGCAATGTATATATAGCCTACACCCTTTCTTTTTCACACACTTTCAATCAAATGTCGAAAATAGCAATGTCACATTGCAGGCTTGCAAGGGCGTGCACAGGGCCCATGAAATGATATGAATAGGTTGAAAATCATGTCCAAATGATGCTGAAACAATAACATGGAACCATGCATTAGTGAAATGAAAATTGGTCATGAAACTTTCCAAATGGGGCCATGCATTACACCCATGAGCAAGTTACTCAAAAATACTCTAAATGCCATGATCTTGGACTCTTCGGAAAACTAACATGAATGGGAACAACTTTTTTGTTGAAACTTTTTCCATTTGGATCATGATAAATTTTGAGGTGGAAGTTGGAAGAATCAAACATAGTTGAAAATTTTCTAAGTTAAAAGTCAAATGACCATTTTTTCCACCTTAAATAACTTTAGCTATGAGCTTCAAATTAAAATGGTCCTTATTTAAAGTTGTATATCTTTAAATCCTATTCATTTTGGTCATAAATTTGACACCATTTGAATCTTGCATGAGGGAGTTATGGATTTTAGAAGTTGAGGAAAATTGTTTGTTCAATGATGATGGCCCAAAATGACCTATAATGTTTCCTCTTGGTACATGCCCTTGAAAGTCGAATTTGACATTTATCAAAGAAGAAAAGCTGGATAAGACATATTTAAATTGATCATGAAACTTGAATGGACTTCATATCATGAAAATTGAGCAAGTTATGGTTCTTGTAAGTTGACCTTCCATCTAGGGTACATACAAAATGACTTATAATCTTTCATCATAAAAATTGACTTTAAAAGAACAATTAGCTCTTGATGTCAACATGAAAGTTGTTTTTAATGTCATAAAGAGTCAAGTTTATTTTGGAATAATTTTTATATGACAAATATTGTAGGAGATAGGGTCTAGGGAACCCTAGATTTGACCAATTGACTTCTCTGGTCAACCTCTTTGAACCAACTTGCAAACTTGAAGTTATTTTGCTCTTTGGGGCCCATGGAGAATCATATATGATTAACATGATGTATAAATAAGTATCCCTTAATATATTTGACCAATTGTTGAAGAAACTTGCTGAGGAAGTCACACAAAATACCTAGATGAATTAGGGCTTCCTTGACAAACAAGTTTCAAACTCTTGATGGATTCTTGATCCAAATGACAAATAAAGAACATGTGGATCCATATATGATACTTAGAACCATTATGAATGTTTCCTTGATTGATATCTTGTATTGAGGGTCTCAAACCCTAGATATGAACTTGATGAGGCACAGGTGGACACACACACTACCTACAAAAGAAACAAAGCTACACTAGACATATTTTCTGATATTTTGGTTAGTAAACAAATAGAAACAAAGTATGATACAATCAAAAGTGCTTGGTGATCTCTCCCAATGCAAATCCAATGAATGAGGGGTGAGGAGGATACCAAGGTGTGATCCCAAAACCAATGCAAATGATGAGATGGCATGAGGGATCTTAGGGTCAAAATTGGGGTCTTACAGTCCTCCCTTTTCTAAATGATTGAATTTGTGGGTGTTATCCTTTATTCCAATTTCCCATGTATCATCACTTTTTAAAACCCTGGTTTTTGGTTGCCTTTTACTTCTTTCGAACATCATTTGTTATGAAGTTTAATGTTGGCCCCTCGATGACTTTTCCTACATCCTAGAATCATATTTGATCCTTCCAACATTTGTGTACTTTCTTCAAAATAAAATCGCGTGATACACCATATTTCCCTTTGAATGGGAGTTTTCTGGACACATGTACGGTTGGATTACCTTTAGGTTGACTTTCCCTATATTTTAACTCATGCCTCAGCCTACCGAATACTATTGTTGTCGCTTTGTAGTTCTCTACTCACTTTCTAAAGTTGCTCACTAGTCGGTGTGCTTCATTGGTGAGTCTTGTAAACAATTTCCAAGGATACATGGAGTAGTAGTGCTTCAGCCATGAAATGTTGATAAACGGGGATGATCAATCTTATCAAGAGATAAATAATTATGTTGACTATTTAAGCTTGAATTATCTCCATGACTCGTAGATTCCATGGCTCTTCTTTCTATAGTGAAAGACAATAATTTTCTTGTTTCAGGTGTGTACTAGGTAGTATTCACTTTGTGGTGTTATGTATTTATTTTTTACTACTTCTATGAATTCTAACTTGTAGTTGGCATGGAAGGTGGAAATATTCTCAAAATTATAATGGAGCTTAAATTTGGATCTTCGAGTTCTAATCTCGTGACACTATAATCTACTATGTCCCTCGATTCTCAAAAAGTAGGGAATGTGTCAGACAACCCCAAGGGCGAGGGAAGTTCTCTGCCTTCCAAATGAGCTAATTCTAATATGATCTTGCCTGATACAAACCGTGTTTAAGCTATTATCTCTGATGATGAGAGTGATTATAGAGTCCTTTATTTGTTTGGAACTCCTTTATCTTCATATTTATCGATTGTCTAGTTACTGGTTTCAACAGTTAATGCAAATTGCGTAGCTAAGTTGGGTCGTATTGGTCTTTAACATGCACTTACAAAATGTATTCTTTATATGGCCAAGTTAACGACTTTAACTTCTTATTCTCTTGCAAGCGATGTTGCTCAGACAATGAGGGAAGAGCAACTTACTGGTGAATTGAATCAGAATAAGTTAGAGGCTTAGAGGGATATTGATGTTCTCTTATAGGTTCAATTTAAGTTGGATGAAGCTAACAAGATATTCATGCAATGGAACACGGAGATCCATCATTCTCGTGAAAGTTTAGAAACACTTGTTTAAAGTTATCAAGCATCAAATACAAATCTTAGAAACCAGATCTAATTTTGGGAAGAAGAAAAAAATAAGGACAAAGTCTTGGAATTTATTAATGTGGGGCTAAAGAAAATCATGGTAGCTACACTATTGAGCTTAGAAAATAGGGTTTCTTCTTTTAAGTGTGAAAATGAGATAATGAGGGAATACCTCGACATAAATATGTTCGAGGGGATTGAAGACAAACTTACCTTACTGGTTTCAGAGAATATGGAATTGAAGAAGGTTCATCAAGAGGCTTGCCTTTACGAAGAAAAGTGAATATCCTAATTGGATTATAAGGTTCATCGATCTGGCCATGTGAGTTCTGAATATGAGGTGGAGATCACACATTTTAGTGTTCAGATCTTTGAAAATGCCATTGCTCAAATTTAGGTGTTGAACCATGACTCTAGAGGCTAATGGCCTAAATTTAGGTGTTTAACATTTATTGGTTAATATCAGTACTTATGGAATTGTCTTGTTTCTTTGGATTTGGCATTCAGTATTTTTGACACCCTAGAATTCACAATAGATACATTTACGCCCAAGATATACCCCCTGTCGACTGTTGAGTGTAATTTTAAGTGTCGGGTTTTTGTTATCGTATCCACAGGGATTGTGAGATATCACCGCCTTTCGACAGTTGTTTTAATTCTTAGCTTAAGGTAACAATGGGGTTTTGGTATTTGTCACGGTATCTTGCATAAAAGTGTAATAAAATGCGGTAAAAGTTTTGGTTTGAATATTTGAGAAATATTGCCAAAGTTAGGGTTCGACGATCACTTTGCATGTATATGTTAGATCAACAAAAATTATAAACTCCTTTAGATGATAAACTATTTCACAAAGTCCTCCCAATGTGTTTATCTCTAACACACATTGTGAGTTTTCCCATTTTGATCCATTGTTTATCTCTAACACAATCTATCAAAATGACAACTTTTTGGTTCAACCTTATGGTGAACAAAATCATTCATTACTATCTCTAGCTAACAAACAAGATTGGATGAAAACCTAGGTTAAGAGTTGGTAAACATCTCTCGATCATAAACCAACACAAAGAGTTTTCAATAAGAACAAAGTTTTCACCATATATTCACCATTAAAGAGTTTACAAATGAAGATCCTTACATTTACACACAAAGCTAATGATCATCTACATCTAACCTTGACAAAATGAAGGACTTAGCTACTCATTTTCATGGTAGCTTGGTCAACAAGTTTCGGAAGAAGGTTGATCAACATCCGAGTCGAATAATCGAGATTGGATGGGAATCCACCTTCTTTTTGTGAAAGATGGTTAAGAGATGAAGAAAAATGGTTTCTAGGTCACAAAAGATCCTTAGAACAATGCTGTAAAAATATCTAGAAAAAGTACAAAAGTATGGAAAAATAAGGTATGGCTCCAAAAAGTAGCCCTTGCTACTTATAGAGCTGCTACTGGGTTGTCATGCTCGCTAGGCGAGCAGAATGGCTCGCCTAGCGAGCCCCTAAATGAGGCACCTGAGGCACCTGCGCCCAGAGAAACAACCATTGCCAAACTGTCATGTTCGCTGAGCGAACAAAACCTTCGCCTAGCGAAGGCCACGCTTCAACCTTCGCTCCAGCGAGGTTGAGAGGTTTTGCTACTGGAATGCTCGTTGGGAGCTTGCTAAAGGCTCGCCTAGCGAGTGAGTGCTGGTTGCGCTTTTCACCAAGTCTGGACGTGTTCTCCACACACCTCGCTGGAAGCTCGCCTAGCGAGTGTGGTCATGTTTGCCACTGTAAAATACTGGAGCTTTTCGTTGGGCTCTCGCTGGACGCTCGCCTAGCGAGTCCTTCGCCACAGCCCTCGCCTAGCGAGCAAGCTGATGAATGCTTATTTTATTTGATCCCTTTGCCAAATTTCTTGTGTCTTCACTTTCTATTATTTCATGCCTACTTCCTGCACAATAACACACAAATCAAAGGTGCCAAGATCGTTTATCATTGAATTGCATTTCATCCAAAACAAAGGTGGTTTCGAACACTTTAGCAAGGAAATGGAGTGAAAGATACCCATATTTGATAGCTCAAATTAGCACTTTTTGGTATCTAACAACTCTCCCCAACTAGATTCTTGCTTGTCCTCAAGCAAAGTATGCCTCTTGAAGGACAAGAGGATTTGCTTTAAGAAAAAGGTTTCTCCGAAGTTGGATAAAACGGCTCAAACACAAGCGAATCAGCAGATACAAATTTCCAACGGTTCGAATAAAATAATACACAAGAACTAAGACTTAGTAGCAATGCGAAATATGTATCTATCTACAACAATATTATCTTGAATGAATCACCCTATCTCTCCTCTTCGAATAAGGATTGAAGAATTTACGCGTTTGCAACCGCGGGAATAATCTCACTCTCTAACAAATAATAAAGAAATCAATTCGATTCATACAATGTCTAACAATTATAAATGGTAATGTGGAAGCACGGAGATCACTAAGGACTTTTCGGTTGAAGCTTGGTTAGGTTAACAAACAAGGGTCATTTCTAAGGCCATTGAAAACGAAATTGCCGATGCAAAAGAGACATTCACTGTACATTATTCACACATCTCAACTTCGTTCCATTTGTTTCTCATTTGAAACCTTCACAACTCTTATTTCACAACTCAATTTTTGTTTTTCACTATTTTTCTTTCAAGCAAGCATTCATTTTTATTTTCTCTATATTATATTTTTTTCTCTTTTCTTTCACATCATATTTACAAAACAGATGTTTTTCTTTTCTAATTTTTATTTTCAATGCTTGCTCGGTTTTTCAAGAGTTGTGGCACTTACTGATTCTCATTTTCGTTCTCCCCAATTTATTTCTTACTCACCCTAAGTGAATGCTCTTAACTTTTTACGGCAAAAGAACAATAATCAAGATTTTCCGGGTTGTAAAAAAAAGATTTTTGAAATCTCGCTTTATTTCAAGCTGAGATTCAATTGTTTAAGCTCAAAGGGGTTAACGAATACTCTCTCTGCTCACAGGTAAGTTGTAATTGGAACTGGTTGTGCTCGATAGAAAACAAGTGCCTTGATCATTTCTAATTGCTTCCACATATTCACAATAATAAAAGACAAAGCATGAATCAAATGAATCAACAAAACTTATTAGAATCCAGCATTTAAGTGTACAATGGAGGTTTCCTCACAATTTGTGGTTTTAAGTCCTAGATGAAACATTCATTCAATTATGTTGCAAAAAGATAATACTCAATTACAAAAAAGAGTAAAATTCTTAGTGCATTCTAAAATTCTAGCCGGAGGTAACCATGTACCTTAGCCTTATTCACTTGTTTATTCTTATCATTACCATCCAAGCTCGGATGTACCTTCATTGGATACTTCTTTGAGGAGCAACCAATTTAGAAGGTTTGCCACTCATCCAACCAAAAATTTATTAAAACAAACAAAATTTAAAACATAAATAATAACATTAACTCAAAATTTAAATTTGTTCATGGGGGACAAAACACCCCAAAAGTACAAAGCCAAAATCAAAATATAGAATTCTGGAAATACAGTAGAAATAAAACATAAAATAAAAAATAAAAAACTTAGCCCTCCAAGGACTCAGAACCCTCCTCACTACCGGCTTCAGAACCGGTAGCCTCATCATCATCATTATCATCATCACCATCGGCAGCACCAGAAGAAGCACCAGCACCCGCCCCCTCACCAAACACAGGCCTATCCACAGGCTAGTTAGCGTTAAGCAGAAACTGCTCAAGCGTCATCAATGAGTGATCACCGGTGGGGTCACGTCCCTGCAGCTGTAACAGCTGCATAGAATCGTGCATATCGAGCATGGCACGCTGAGTTTTAATTAGTGTTGTCACGCAGCGCTCGTCGCTGCTTCGCCTAGCGAGCAGCTGGCGAATCTGCTCGCTAATGCTTCGCCTAGCGAGCATCAAGCGAGCATGACAGCATTTGCCTTTTCAAAGACAGCATGTCTGGTACATTCAGCAAGGTTTTACAAATTGGAATCCCACTACAACAGAACAGAAAAACTGTAAATACTTACAATGTTAGGGTGCCTCCCAACAAGCGCTTGTTTAACATCGGCTAAGCTCGACGGTGTGATGCTCACAGAGGAGCATCCAACGGAATAGCACAGCTCTCGCGATCCACATGACCGCCAAGATAAACCTTCAAACGTTGGCCATTAACGGTCCAACTGTCCTTCTTTTCCAGGTCCTCAATGACAATAGCTCCGTACTCCTTAACTTCTTTGACCCGAAATGGCCCGGACCATTTTGATTTCAACTTTCCGGGGAATAACTTCAACCTGGAATTGAACAAGAGGACCAATTGTCCGGGCACAAATTCTTTCTTTCGGAGTTTTTTGTCATGGTATTTTTTTACCTTCTCTTTGTACAAGCAACTTGAGTGATATGCGGCATTGCGCATCTCTTCCAACTCAAGCAGTTGCACCTTCCTTTTCTCACCGGCCAAATCATTTTCAAAATTTAAGAATTTTAGAGCCCACAAGGCTTTGTGCTCCAATTCAACCGGCAAATGGCAAGTTTTACCAAACACCAATTAAAAAGGAGTTAGGCCAATTGGAGCTTTAAAGGCGGTACGGTATGCCCATAACGCCTCATCCAATTTTTGAGACCACTCTTTTTTCGAATTTGACACAGTTTTTTCGAGGATTCTCTTAATCTCACGATTAGAGACCTCAGCTTGCCCATTAGCCTGCGGGTGATACGAAGTTCCCACTCTATGTGATACACCGTAATGTTTTAAAATGCTTTCCAACGGTGCATTACAAAAGTGTGACCCTCCATCACTTATCAACACTCGGGGGGTTCCGAAACGGGAAAATATGTTTTTCTTCAAAAAATTTATCACCGTTTTCGCATCCGCCCGAGGTGAGGCAATCGCCTCAACCCACTTAGAAACGTAATTAACTGCGACAAGCATATACTCGTTACCATAAGAGGGTGGGAATGGTCCTACAAAATCAATGCCCCAACAATCAAATACTTCGACCTCTTGGATGTTTTGGAGAGGCATCTCGTCTCTCTTACCAATCTCACCGCTTCTCTGGAAACTATCACAACTTTGCGCATGGGTATGTGCGTCTTTGAAAATAGTGGGCCAATAAAATCCTGACTGAAGGATTTTAGTGGCCGTTCTCACCCCATTATAGTGTCCGCCGTAAGGCGAGTTGTGACAATGCCAAAGGATGCTCTGCGCTTCATCGCCAGTAACGCATCTCCTTAAAAGGTTATCACTACCCAACTTAAACAAGTACGGGTCATCCCATACGTAATACTTGGCATCCGAAAGAAACTTCCTTTTTTGGTTCGAAGTTAGGTCGGGAGGCACAAAACCACTAGCCTTGTGGTTTGCAAAGTCTGCAAACCACGGCCTAACTTGAACTTTGAACAGTTTTCATCAGGAAATTCTTCCCGGATTTCCTTCTCCGACGCGGTAACCTCCACATTCACCAAGCGGGATAAATGATCCGCCACCAAATTTTCCGATCCTTTCTTGTCTTTGATTTCAACATCAAATTCTTGCAACAAGAGGATCCAACGGATGAACCTTTGCTTCGAATCCGGTTTGGTGAGCAAATATTTAATCGCCGCGTGGTCGGTATACACTACGACTTTAGACCCTATAAGATAAGATCTAAACTTTTCAAGCGCATACACTATCGCAAGTAATTCTTTTTCAGTTGTGGCATAGTTAATTTGAGCCTCATTAAGAACTTTACTTGCGTAATGTATCGCATGAAAAAAAAATTCTTTTCTTTGGCCAAGTACCGCTCCAATTGCATAGTCGCTAGCATCACACATTAGCTCAAAATTTAAATTCTAATTTGGAGCGACTATAATCGGAGCGGTAACCAATTTTTCTTTTAAAGTTTCAAAAGCTTGCAAACATTCATCGGTTAAGAGAAATACCTGGTCCTTAGCTAGCAAATTGCTCAAAGGCTTAGCCACCTTTGAGAAGTCCTTGATAAAGCGCCGATAGAACCCGGCGTGCCCCAAAAAGCTTCGGATTCCCTTCACATTCACCGGAGGAGGTAACTTTTCAATCACTTCAACCTTAGCTCGATCAACTTCAAGCCCCCTTGAAGAGACTTTATGGCCAAGCACGATCCTCTCGGTCACCATGAAGTGACACTTCTCCCAATTAAGCACAAGATTGGTCTTTACACATCGTTCAAGCACCGTTTTCAAGTTTGCCAAGCATAGACTAAAGGATCCACCAAATACCGAGAAGTCATCCATGAAGACTTCCATTGTTTTCTCAATAAGGTCGGCAAAAATGGCTTGCACACATCGTTGGAAAGTCGCCGGTGCATTGCACAACCCAAAGGGCATTTTTCGGTATGCGAACACTCCAAACGGACATGTGAAAGCCGTCTTTTCATGATCGGCCGGGTCAACCGCAATTTGGTTATACCCGGAATAGCCATCCAAGAAACAATAGTATTGTTGCCCCGAGAGTCTTTCGAGCATTTGATCCATGAACGGGAGTGGAAAATGGTCCTTTCGAGTTGCGGTATTCAACCGCCTATAATCAATACACATTCGTCACCCCGTTGCAACTTTGGTAGGGATCAATTCATCCTTGTCATTCCGGATCACGGTAATTCCACCTTTCTTCGGAACCACATGCACGGGACTAACCCATGGACTATCCGAGATCGGTTAAATCATTCCCGCATCCAACAACTTTACAACTTCCTTTCGAACAACCTCCTTCATGGTAGGATTTAAGCGGCGTTGAGGTTGAGCTACCGGCTTAAAATCCTCTTCCATCAAGATCTTGTGCATGCAATAGGAAGGGCTAATTCCTTTTAGATCGGAAAGAGTCCAACCCATGGCTTCTTGATTTTTTTTTAGCACATGGATCAAGCGGGCTTCTTCATCATTTGTCAAAAGGTTACTTATGATGACCGACTTTGCTTCGGTCTCATCTAGGAATACATACTTCAAAGTAGAAGGTAGTATTTTCAATTCAATAGGCGCTTTTTCGTCAGTAACCTCCTTCTTCAAGTCTTCTTCCTCAACTTCCCACGGTTGTAGTTCGTCTAAACTATCAAGTTCCTTTAAGCATTCCTCAAGAGCTTGCTCTTCTTCAACGGTGAAAACCTCCAATGAGTCGTCAAGAGCTAACTCCATAGGAGATATCTCATGAATATGCTTAGAAACCTCCAAAACTGCTTCTTCGATCACATCGATGCGAAAGCTATCATTTCTATCTTTTGAATGCTTCATTGCTTCGAATAGATCGAATGTTACTTCCTCATTTTGGACTCTCACCTTCATTAAACCGTCATCAACGTCTATCATCATTCGCGCGGTTTTCATGAACGCTAGGCCCAAGATGAGCGGAGCATCATCATCTTCTTCCATATCAATAACAATAAAATCGACCGGAAAAAAGAATTTGTCGACTTTAACCAAAACATCTTGGGCTACGCCATGAGGATGGGTTGTCAACTTATCCGCCAATTGCAACGTCAGTCGGATGGACTTAATTTCAATGTTGCCAAGCCTCTTTATAATTGACAAAGGTATAAGATTAATGCTTGACCCCAAGTCAATTAGTCCTTTCCCGACATAGACATCTCCAATTTTAACTGGCAAAGTAACTCTTCCCGGATCAACCTCTTTTTTTGGAAGCGTCCTTTGAATAATGGCACTACAGCTCGCATCTAGGACGATGGTCTCCGGTTCCGTATACCTCCGTTTTTTTGTACGTATGTCCTTCATGAATTTGGCATACTTGGGCATTTGCTCCAAGGCTTCGGCAAACGGAACGTTTATTTGTAGTTGTTTAAAAATATCCATGAACCGGGCGTAATGCCGTTCATTCTCCCTTTTGGACGGGGCATGAGGATAAGGAAGGTTTTGGATTGGAGTAGTGCTCACTACCTCCTTTCCCTTTGCAACTCTAGAACTCCTCCATCTAGGCTTTTTCACTTCCTCCCCCATTACTTCATCACTCGTATTTTTCTCAATCTCCACACTTTTTTTCTTTTCAACTTCACCATTCTTTTCGTTCTTTTCAACTTCTTCCTCCTCACTCCACTCCCCCACTTCACCATCAATATTTTCCTCCATTATTTCCTCCTCATTTTCTTTCTTTTTCTCTCTTTGTTCACTCTCAACTCTTTTGTTATTCTCACTCATCAACTCCTTCCCACTTCTCGTTGTGATCGCCTTACAATGCTCCTTAGGATTTGTTTGCGTGTTCGCCGAAAAGGAAGGACCGGTTTGTTGTTCCGCGAGTTGCTTAGCAAGTTGCCCAACTTGAGTCTCGAGATTTTTTATAGCCGCGTGTAGCACCTCAAATTTGCACCCTACCTTTTGTGCATACATTTTCATTTTTAGGTCATTAGCATAACAAAGTCCATTGCATAGCATTGCATAGCCATTTGCCCAAGTGCAAGTCCAGCTGACAAATTAGGTCAAACTGGTCAGGAGATCAGGTCAAACAAGCAAGCATGTGCCATTTCCATTGAGACAAGGCCCTAAGGTTGATTTATCAAGTTCATGTGATTATGTGATCATTGTGAAGTGGTTTGGCCAAAGATTGGATGTTCAGAAGTCACCAGTCAAGCTGAATTTCAGCTGAAACCCTAGAAAGTCAACTGTGGTCAATTGTGGTCAACTGTGCCTGATTTTATGGATTTGAAGGGGGGAGATGGATGGAAAGGTTTCATTCATGTCCATACAAGTCGCATTTGACATACCAAGGATCAAGGTTGAAGAAAATAAAGTCAGATCAAAAGTTTCCTAAAATGGCAGGTGACCTGTAATTTCAACTGCCCAAAATGGAAAGTTTTGCTCCTCAAAATTACTTCATCATAAAAGCTTCAAATGGAATTTTGTCCAACATGAAAGTTGAAGATCTTGTTCTCACCTTTCCAAAAAGTCCAAGAACATGAAATTCCCATGTGTGGTTGGCAAGATATGGTCCAATCATTTTCAGAAAATGCCTAAATTCAAAGTACCATAACTTTCACATGGAAAGGCCAAATTGGGTGATCTTTCTTTGAGCAAATCACATTTAACATGAACTTTCATGATGCATTATCACATTTCTCCAAAAATCATCATAGAAAAATGGTGTTTTTCAAGTGGACTAATTTGCATTTTTGGCATGAAAAGGTGATTTTGTGAATTACATGGCATTTGCACTTGGGACCTTTTCCAACACATTCTAAAAACCAAATAGAACTTGTTTGCATTGCCATTGTACTGTTACATTGACTGCATAATGGAAAGGGCATTTTGGCCAAAAATCACAAAAATGCATTTTACACTAATCAATTGAATTTGCCTAAACTTGATTAATTTTTGGATTAGCATGAGGTATAAAGGCCTAATTGTAACAGAAATGCATAATCATATTTTCATTTTCTCATATCCAAAAGCAAAATTCACCAATTCTCTCAATTTTTCTCAAGTTGCACTCACACTTTTTTCACTCATTCATCAAGATTTCTTCCATTTTTCTGCTGTTTCTCTTGTGAATCATCAATTGTAGGTGGAGGAAAACTTCTGTTGAAGCTCACAGTGGAGAAATCTTGAAGAAGTATGGCTATGGCATTTGCATCTTGTACATGACAGTTGAAGATTGCCACGCATTGAAGTTGCCTCGAGCTGAAATATTGACTCCATAGCCTTATTTATCCCTTGCTGCGCATCTGTTTCAGGATCTTGAAGCTGGAATCCACCAAATCCAGACCTACACTCGAATTGAGGTCAGAAATCAAATGTTCCAATTGCTCCAATTAAGATAGGGATTCAATAGAGTGGTCATTGCTGAGTAATCTGAAAGTTAAATCGCGCGAATCCATTAGGTTTTGAGCTAGATACATTGATTTGAATATTTGTGTGTGAAACTTAATTCGATCGATTCGTTGAGCATGATGAGAATTAGGCTATGTGCTTGTTAGATTTATGATCCTGACTGAGAGACGCATCCAACCGTATACGATTTGTGCCATTCCATGAAAATTTGTTCATCATGATTTTCTGGTGATGATGAGTGTTGATGAACGCTACGAACACGTGAATCTTCGTTCCAGATGCGCTTTGATCGTGTTTGCCTTGGCCTCGTTTCGAAAAGGTGTTTACCGCGCGTTTTGGCCAATTGCATGATGCCAGCGTTTTAATAGAACGCTGCGTTTTGCCCTGGCTGTGTAGTATTTACACAATTGCCACTGCGCGCCTTAATTCATTTTAAATACTTAAATAAAAATTTCATTTCATCACATAACTTCTAAAAATCACAATTAATTCATTTTTAATCCAATTTGAGTGGGAATTTTTGTGTTGATCTCCAAATTTTCTCTAGTTTTTTTTAGGCATGGTAGTCAAAGTTGTGCCTGGTGTTTTTTTTGACTTTGACTAATGCCTTTGATATGTGTGCTTCATGTGTATGTTTTACCATTTTAATCATGAAATCTTGATGCCCTATCCAAAATGTGTGAAATTTTATAGGCATGTTCTTGACTCTTTCCTGGTGATTTTGATGTATAGTTTGCTAATTTTGAGTTCCTGGTTAGAGAGTTATGATGTGATCAAGTTGAGTGTGACAATGTATGTCACACTATGTTATGCCATGTTCATGAATTTTGTTTCCATGCCTATGCTATGTCATTTGCCTTGGATTTTTGCATGTGATTAAATCTGTATGTCTAGTTTCACCATGATTTTTTGTAGGATTTGTTGATCAATTTCCTATTTGATTGGTATTTTTGTTTGCTGTTTACCATTTTGTGAACTTTTCTTGAGTGATCAACTTACATAGCTTGTGAAATGCTCATTCCTTATCATATGAAGATGAAATTTGGTGGAGTGATTCCTAACATGTTTAACTTCATTTTGGCTTTGGTCCCATTCATTTATCATTTGTTTCCACTGTTTTACATTTGCTTGAAGTTGACACATGCTTTGTGACCTAGTTTGGATTGATTTTTGCATATCCTGACTTGTTGAATTTAATTTCCCTACTTCCTCTTGTCCAAATAGCATGAAATTTGACATGATGCTCATTAAATGCGTTCTGTTTAGACTTGAATTTTTGTGGAATTTATTGAGCTGTTTTGGTATTTGTTTGATTGTGATCATTCTGTTTGCTCATATGTGGTTCACACTTGCCTAGTTTGACTTAAATTGTGCATGAAATGAATTTGGTGCATAGTTTTGATGTGAGACCAATTGGATTCTCTTCTTAATTGATTTATCTTGGTTTTGATCATTTTTCGCTTGCTGTTTTGGATTTTTCATCTCCTTTTGACCCTAGTCTTGGACTAGTGGTTTGTGATCTCACTTTTGAGTTGTGTTTCAGGTTAATAGCACAAATGGCCTATGCTTGATGATGTGCCTCCATTGGAGTTGACTTGTGACTTGTATATAGATAATTTTGACTTTGTTTTGCAGGGTTTGATATTTGAGTTTGAGCCTTAATGGCTTGCACCTTTGTGCATTGGCTTGTGTTTGTCTGTGTATAGTTAATTGTGAACCATTTGCTGTTTAGTTCTGTGATTGGTATACTGATTGTATTTGATTGATTTCAGGTGCATTAGTTGCTAAGATTGCTTTGCTTTGCTTGATAAGCAATTTGCACTGAGGTATAACATTCTTGTCTCCATGTAGTCTGGAAGACCTGGCTTGTTACCTAGCCAGGCACCTGTCTGAAGTCCTCCTTATGAGGCAATGTTTGTGCTTGTTTATTTTTGTCCCCAAGCAGGTAAAGACCTCTATGAGGCAATTGGCGGATAAGAGAGATATGCAATCTATCTCCCGCTATTCTGTTGAGTCGTCCCTCTGCTCACACCACTGTGTTGATGCAGTGAGGACAATAACCCAAGATCTTGTACAGTTGTACAGATGAGTCCGTGTCTTGAGTGTAGAAGGGTTCCCACATTCTGAACCCACACTTCTTTGTCTAAAGCTCTCCCTGGCCAGGGATAAGAGCTGTGAAGTCTTATCTTCACCCACCTTTCCTCAGCTTCACCTTGGCTCTCAATGTCAAGGTTAAGAGCTAACACCACCCCTGTACAGATGGCTTGCTCTTGCAGCCCCACCCTTGTTTGAGCCCCACTTGTGTGTATATAGTGTGTGCTGTTTGTGATTGTTTGCTATTGCTTGTGCTTTAGGATAGGCTTGCTTCCTGTGCAAGTTAGCTAGAAACCTTAACTTAGGGATGATTTTGCATGATAACATCTAGGCTCGAGTCGTAGTCTCCCTAGTTGTGTCTCCCTCTGTTATCTGGTTAGGCTAGTCCTGTGTCCCTCCGTAGGGGAACTACGTCGCCCTGATCCTCATACCAGATGAGGTACGTAGGCAGGAGATGAGCAGATCTCTTTGGGCGCCTGTGTCTTTGTTTTGCGTTGTTGTGTGCTTGGAAGCTGATGTAAGTCCATCGAGTGGCATTCGGGTTCTAGTGTGTGTTTTGGTTCGGATGTTGATGTAAGTCCAGTGATTGGCATTCGGGCTCCACGTTTGCCTTCTTGTGTGTGTTTTGGTTCGGATGCTGATGTAAGTCCAGTGATTGGCATTCGGGCTCCATGTTTGCCTTTGTCTGTTTTGTTTGTGTGCGTGTTAGCCGAGCTACGAATGCTCTGATTCTCCTTCGTCCAAAGGAGATACGTATGCATAGGATACGATATCCTAGCGAGCATGTGTCGTTTCCCCAGTCCGAACTACTTTGACTCTGATGTCTATGCTTGATAGGCTAAGTAGGCCCAGGATGCGGTATCCTGCCGAGTCAGTCTCTTGTTTTCTTGTGTCTCTTTCAGCCAATGCGTGTGTGTTTATGAGCAGTGTTTTAGCAACCATTTTCCTTCCTTTTGTGCGTGGATCCCGTCGAGTACGACGGATGCGTAGGGGTGCTAATACCTTCCCTTCGCATAACCGACTCCCGATCCCATTCTCTTTGGTCGCGAGACCATGCTTTTTCCAGGTTTACTTCGAGCGTTTCCTTTCCCTCTTTTGGGATAAATAACGCACGGTGGCGGCTCTGTTGTTCTTGTTTTCCCGCCGGTTTTTCGCGTAATGCGACACCGCGTCGTTGCTTTTTTGATTTGCCATTGACATTTGCATGAATTGCGTCAATGTCTCTTCCAACTTAGAAGTTACGACCGGCAATTGTTGAGATTGATAAGGATTTTGGGGAGGGTTTTGACGGCTAGAAGAACCACCTCCATAACCTTGGTTATGGTAATAGTTACTCCTAGGTTGGAACCCTTGGTTCCCTTGGAAATGTTGTTGTTGATTTTGAGGGTTTGGTTGATAAGGTTGTTGTTGTTGTTGTCTCGGTTGGTAGTCCCTTTGGTTTGCCATGTAGTTTACGTCTTCGAACCCCGGAGGTGGACAGAATCCGGTGTCATGCTCACCTTTGCAAAGCTCACAACAAGCTATTTGTTTAGCTTTAGAAGGTTCTCTCAACTCTTTTATTTGCTGCGTTAAGAGTTCCACTTGTTGTGAGATGAGTTTGTTTTGGGCAAGGATGGCATCGTTCGTCCCTAGTTCAAGCACTCCCGGCTTTTTCAAAGAGTTGCCTCGACTTTGACTCTGAAGTTCATTTAGAGCCATTCGATTTATGATATTTGTAGCTTCTTCGGCACTTTTAGACAATAAAGAGCCACCTGAGGTAGCATCCAACAACGTCTTGCAATTTGGTTGAAGTCCATTTTTGAAAATATGGATTTGAGTCATCTCATCAAATCCATTCCCTTTACATTTCCGAAGCATGGATTTGAATCTTTCCCACACTTCATTTAAGGATTCATTGATTCCTTGTGCAAACACTGAGATGGCCGTCTTGGATTCCATGAACCGGATATGGGAGAAGAATCTTTCGATGAACTTCTCTTCTAACACGTTCCAGTCAATCATGACGGCCGGTGTTTGATCTAAGTACCAATCTTTTGCTTTGCCGAGCAAAGCGTGGGGAAATAATCTTCTGAATAACGGTAGCTCCTGAGCCTGATCCACTCCGGCCGCCAATGATATCTCATAAAATTTTGTGAGGAAAGCAAAGGGATCTTCATGGTCCATTCCGGTGAATGGACTTCCATATAATAAATTGAGAGTTCCCGTTTTCATCTCAGCTTGCCTTCCCGTGTGGTTGGCAAACTGAGCAGTGTTTTTTGGACTATTTATGCATGGAGTGGAAATGGGCGGTGGTGGTGGTTCCATGGTAGGTATGAATGGTGGTGGATTTGTGGTAGAAGAACTTTCTCCTTGTTCTTGTCGATGTCTCGCTTGTTGCCTCCTTCGTCTCGTTTTGCTATTAAGCCTCCTTGCGGTTCTCTCGATCTCAGGATCAAAAAGAAGTTCGTCCACAGGGATTTGCCCTCGCATAAAACGTAAGCTGCACACTAAACCAAACAAATTACAAGCACAAGTCAAAAATTCGAAAGCTAAAACTTAAACAACTATTGCGATGCTCGCAATATCAATTCACAATCCCCGGCAACGGCGCCATTTTGTTGAGTGTAATTTTAAGTGTCGGGTTTTTGTTATCGTATCCACAGGGATTGTGAGATATCACCGCCTTTCGACAGTTGTTTTAATTCTTAGCTTAAGGTAACAATGGGGTTTTGGTATTTGTCACGGTATCTTGCATAAAAGTGTAATAAAATGCGGTAAAAGTTTTGGTTTGAATATTTGAGAAATATTGCCAAAGTTAGGGTTCGACGATCACTTTGCATGTATATGTTAGATCAACAAAAATTATAAACTCCTTTAGATGATAAACTATTTCACAAAGTCCTCCCAATGTGTTTATCTCTAACACACATTGTGAGTTTTCCCATTTTGATCCATTGTTTATCTCTAACACAATCTATCAAAATGACAACTTTTTGGTTCAACCTTATGGTGAACAAAATCATTCATTACTATCTCTAGCTAACAAACAAGATTGGATGAAAACCTAGGTTAAGAGTTGGTAAACATCTCTCGATCATAAACCAACACAAAGAGTTTTCAATAAGAACAAAGTTTTCACCATATATTCACCATTAAAGAGTTTACAAATGAAGATCCTTACATTTACACACAAAGCTAATGATCATCTACATCTAACCTTGACAAAATGAAGGACTTAGCTACTCATTTTCATGGTAGCTTGGTCAACAAGTTTCGGAAGAAGGTTGATCAACATCCGAGTCGAATAATCGAGATTGGATGGGAATCCACCTTCTTTTTGTGAAAGATGGTTAAGAGATGAAGAAAAATGGTTTCTAGGTCACAAAAGATCCTTAGAACAATGCTGTAAAAATATCTAGAAAAAATACAAAAGTATGGAAAAATAAGGTATGGCTCCAAAAAGTAGCCCTTGCTACTTATAGAGCTGCTACTGGGCTGTCATGCTCGCTAGGCGAGCAGAATGGCTCGCCTAGCGAGCCCCTAAATGAGGCACCTGAGGCACCTGCGCCCAGAGAAACAACCATTGCCAGACTTTCATGTTCGCTGAGCGAACAAAACCTTCGCCTAGCGAAGGCCACGCTTCAACCTTCGCTCCAGCGAGGTTGAGAGGTTTTGCTACTGGAATGCTCGCTGGGAGCTCGCTAAAGGCTCGCCTAGCGAGTGAGTGCTGGCTGCGCTTTTCACCAAGTCTGGACGTGTTCGCCACACACCTCGCTGGAAGCTCGCCTAGCGAGTGTGGTCATGTTTGCCACTGTAAAATACTGGAGCTTTTCGTTGGGCTCCCGCTGGACGCTCGCCTAGCGAGTCCTTCGCCACAGCCCTCGCCTAGCGAGTAAGCTGATGAATGCTTGTTTTATTTGATCCCTTTGCCAAATTTCTTGTGTCTTCACTTTCTATTATTTCATGCCTACTTCCTGCACAATAATACACAAATCAAAGGTACCAAGATCGTTTATCATTGAATTGCATTTCATCCAAAACAAAGGTGGTTTCGAACACTTTAGCAAGGAAATGGAGTGAAAGATACCCATATTTGATAGCTTAAATTAGCACTTTTGGGTATCTAACATCGACCTTAATCTAGGATTTAAACTTAGGAGAATAAGGATTGTTCACATGTAACTAATCTTCTTCCAAGTGAAAATTTGAGGAGTGTGGTTCCTTTGCCACCGTAGATAGATTTGTTTTATTTTCTTTTTCGGAGGAATGAAGCTTTTTTTTCATTAGTGCCTTTATAAGGACATTCCTTTATCTTCACTTGTCTATCCTTTTTAAGGATGGACTGGAAGTTTGAGGAATTTTTGTTAGATCATCATTGCATGTAAAGGGAAAATGCTCCTGTTTAATTAAGACATTTGTAAACATGAGATATCATATTAGATGGATCAAACCATTTCTTTTGGTCACGGTGACTGACTTCTTTGTAGTATCACGTTTTTGTTATTTGGCTTTTCCTTGTTTCTTTTGCCCTCCCTCCCCTTTTGGTGTGAGCTTTATTCTTTGTCCATACATCCTCCAGTTTGGTTGTAGCCTATTATGATTCTTTCTCATTTCTCTTTACCTTTTTTCCTTTTAATCTTTTCGTATATTTGATTAGCAATGTGTCGCATCTCGAAAAATACGATTCCTCGTGATGGTCGCGAAAAAATGGTTCGAACAGAGTCGCCACCGAACTTCATTTATCCCAATCAAGGAATATGAAAATATTGATAAAACCTTTAAAAATAGAATAATGGTCGTCGCAACCATATTCGGGTTCGGGAGTCGATTATGCAAGGAGAAGGTATTAGCACCCCTCACGTCTGTTGTACCCAACAGGAACCTTTTAGTCTAGTTTGTGATTTGAATGTTAGCTATATGTTCATTGTTTTCTTCGAGTGATAAAGAGATCGAAAAGACAAAAGAAAAGAAACCTCTAAAGGGGAAAATGAAGGGTTTTTATTAGTGTACTCTCCAAGATCTTGCAATCTCGTGTCTACGTATCCCTATAGTGCAATAAGGAAATCACAGCATTCGTAGTTCAGGGAACTACTGTTTGTTGGTATCTTTTAATGAACAACTGTTTAGATCGCATTCTAAAGGCTAAACATTGGCTTGTCTACTCTCGACGGAGGCTTAAGCACTAGTTTGTTATGCGCGCTAAAAGAGATTGAACAGTGTTCTTTCTGAAAAGAGTTCGGGGGTGACAAGTTGGATATGTTGGATGTTTTGTTTGATAAGTTTCAATCATACGGGGCGAGAAAAAAAGATAGATTTGATGTGTTGAGATATTTTGTTGGATGACGATTACTCAGATAGTCGAGTAAGGCAACTCGTATCTAAATAGTCGATGAGAGGAATCGAAGGCTCTAGACCATTTCCTTTTTCTTCCTTAATTATAAAAAGGTTTGATAATAGTTAAGGTATTTTAAATGGATGACGAATACTCAAATGGTTGAGTAAGGCAACTCGTATCCAAGTATTCGGGAAAGGGAATAGAAGGCTCTAGACCACTTTCTTTTTCATCTAATTAATTATGAAAATAGGTTTACATATGGTTGATATTTTAGATAAACGACAAATGGTGAATGACTGAGCAAGGCAATTCATATCCGAGCATTTGAGGAGAGGAACCGAAGGCTTTATACCATCTCCCTTTTTCGTTTAGTTTATTATGAAAAATGATTTAATTTACTTGGTTTAGAAGTTTTTTAGAGAAATGGCAATTGTTGGAATAATCGAGTAAGGGAACTCATATTCAAACAATCGAGGAGAGGAGTTGAAGGCTCAAAACCATCCATTTTTTCATTTCTAAATTAAGTTCAAGTATAATTAGAGTATTTTAGTTTTGATTTAGTAAAATACTCAACGTTGAATCGAGGTTTGAATTTGCGTTCAAGATGAATTGGATTATATTTGGTGAATCAGTCACCTAATTAATTAATTAAAATCGAATATGTCTCATTGTAAGAAAGTCCAAGAGGAAGCTAGTGAGGTTGATGGCGATGCTAAAAGTGATCGACTTACAAAGATGTTGAAATTGACTCAACATTGAATCAAGAATCATTTGATTTTTAATGGTCTAACATGGTTTTGAATCGATAATAAAATTGGATGGGTTTGAAATGATTTTGAAAAATATACTTGATGTTGATCAAGCACCTTTGATTTTAGTATTTTTGAAAGGTTATTTTTAATAGTCATTTTGTCTTTTGGATTAACAATTATGCATCAACTAAAAATACAATAAAATAAACTAAAAAATAAAGCAATAAAAAGGTGAAAGAAATAATAAAAGGGATGGGCACATTATTAACACAAGATGTAAAAGAATTAAAAAAACTAAAGGAAATAAAAGAAAGAACAAAAATAAATAGATAAAGCAATAAGAAGAAAATAAAAATAAAAATAAAATATACAAAAGACAAAAACAAACTAAAAATGGGGGGTGTTGTTAGAAAAATGCTTCATGCCCAAAGGAGGGGGAACCCACATGGGTATGTTGAGCAATTAAGGGGCGTGGGGAGACTTCATCTCCCAAACACCATATTTAGTTAATAATCCCGTAGCAACAAAAATGGAAAAAAATGGGTTACAATGAAAATGTTAAAACATCATAACTTTCTCAATTTCTCATGAAATTAAGCAAATAAATAATGAAAAATTATCTACTCGATCTCACGAATATAATTGTATATTCAAAATCAGAAAATAAACAACAACAAAATTCAAAAATCAATAAAATGCAGCAACATATATTTGTTTGATTTGGCTATTTTATTCACCCTCATGACAAATGAACTATAAATTCATACTCGGAGTGATGTTGGGAAGTTATTAGATACATTATTTATGTAAAATAAGCATCAATTTGCATTTGATCATTTTTGTCCATGGAGGTTCAAGAACACTTTAAACTCTTGATTTTGAAATCAATTGAGTTTCCATACAAAATTGTGATTATCAAGGTACTAAATAAATAAAGCAAAAGTAAAAATATAATAGAATTAAATAAAGAACAAGCATAAGATCCATTTAAACAACAACAAATCACCTTTTTTTTATAGAGGTTCAAGAACACTTTCCAACTCTTGATTTTGAAATCAATTGAGTTTTCATACAAAATGGTGATGATTAAGGTACTAAATAAATAAAGCAATAGCAAAAATGTAATAGAATTAAATAAAGAACAAGTATAAGAGTCATTTAAACAACAATAAATCACTTTTATTTATGGAGGTTCAATAACACTTTTCAACTTTTGATTTAAAATCAATTGAGTTTCCATGCAAAATGGTGATGATTAAGGTACTAAATAAATAAAATAAAAATAAAAATACAATAGAATTAAATAAAGAACAAGCATAAGATCCTACATATTCAATAAAAAGAAAGAAATGACTTGAAAGAAAATAAAGAGAAAAATGAAGAGAGTTTTGGCTTAGTTTTTATGAATGATTGATGGTGAGATTTGTAAATGAGAATGTGAGTGCCTTCTAGAAGCTTATTTAATTAAATAGTGAATAATCATGTAATATATGCATGGAATAATGATGTAATAAATGAGAGATATTTTGGACCTTCTAGAAGCATTGGTTTTTGTTTTATGATGCATGAAAATGATTAATAAAATTTAAAAGAATATTTTGATGATAAATCAAATAATCATGAATTTATCCTCTCTTTCTTTTTTATATGTTTATTAAAAAAAATATAAATTTAGTCAATTTCTTCAACATGTAAAATGTTGATTTCTTTTACTATAATGCATATATGCATGATTATGGTGACTTTATTTTATGATAAAAAATGCATATGGATAAAAATACAAAACTTGATAAATGAACACGTCTCAGATGATTTTAAATTGCCTAGAAAAAATTGGGGTATGACACAATGATCATTTTTCTTTGGTGTTAGCACTTTCTTGATGGAGCTTAAGGGACGCCAAAAAATAGTTTATGCATGCTACCTAATATGTGTTTCCAATAGCTACCACGTCTTTAAGGGAATGGTATTTTAGTTTCATATGGACCATATAATATACGAGTCCTAAATTGGTCACGATTGGGCAACCAATTATGCAAGCGTAGATGGATTTGCAGCCGATCACCAACAATATATACGTAAAAAAACGAAAGTTTTAAGTTTAGATATATACATATATAAAAACTTAGCAGTATATATATTTATAAAAAGGTAAAAACTGAATAGATAAACATGTATATGTAATGCTTCAACCGAAAAAATTAAACAATATATAAATAAAACACACAAAAAAAAAGACCAAAGATATATATACACACACATAACACAAAGACCAAAAAGTAATGTATATATACAAAACTCAGAAACTAAACAAATATATATATATATATATATATATATATATATATATATATATATATATATATATATATATATATATATATATATATATATATATATATATATATATATATATATATATATATATATATATATATATATATATATATATATATATATAACTGAAATAGAAGCAAACCAACAATATATACATAAAAAAACGAAAGATACCATGAGTTCGACGTAACCCCATGGCCTTGTTGTTGACCAATTAAATCCTTGGAGGTCATTCCATCTGTAAGGGACAAGATCCTCACAAGCCAGACACATACTCTCTAGAAAGTGGGTGTACATTATGTCACGTGAAATCCCCATATTTATTAGGACCCTCTCCACGTCTTAGTTGACCATGACAACCTTTATAAATAATGAGACATGATAATTGGGTACTACATTGATTAATTATTTGTCATAAAAAGAAATTGGTGATCAAAATTTTTAGGTTGGCTCTCGTTTGTCTTTTGTCTTTTGTTCTTAAGACTAAGTCTCTTAAGAAAGACTTCACTCGCGCCTCTTGAGCTAGAATTACATGTGTGGTGTTGCCCGAGGAAACTTTAAGTCTCTCAGGCTGGGAGTTTAGATAATTTATTTGTATCTCCCCGAAGGGCGACAAAGATCTCCTTCAGGAAGTCTAGAATACAAAATATTTTCTTAAAAGGCGACAATAATATTCACTAGGAAATCCAACATACAAAATATTGCCTTAAGAGGTGGCAATGATCTTCGCTAGGAAGTCCTGCATATAAAATATTACCTTAAGAGGAGACAAGGATCTTTGCCATGAAATCCAACATAAAAAACATTGCCTTAAGAGGCAACAAGGATCTTCGCCATGGAGTTCAGCATATAAAATATTTCCTTAAGAGACGACAAGGATCTTCGCCATGAAGTCCAACATACAAAATATTGCCTTAAAAAGCGGCAAGGATTTTCACCATGAAGTTCATCATACAAAATATTTGGAAAATATCTTCAGTCATAAATATTCAGGCAATTATTCATAGATAAATACTTATGCTTCTTAAGAAATTACAAATATTTTATGCTATAATAATACTTAATATGGAGAGTGTTTCAAGTTCTGGGCAGGAGTTGGCTGCCCAGCTCCTGCAACTTCTATTCCCTGTGAGAGAGCTTATATAATATGCAATATGCTCCCTTTCAGTTGGGTTGTAGTTTTCCATGATGCACAAGTAAAACCACTTTCTTTAAGACTAGATCACCTTCTCGTGTCTCCCTCGGGTTGACTTAGGAGTTGTATCTTTTTGCGGATCTAAGCTTGGCGGAGAATTCTCGAATATGGACGATCTCTCTCAATTCATCGATCAAGTCTGCCACACATTTCAATCCTTCTTGTTTACATCCTGATTAAACTTTGGGTGTCGCCACGAGGGCGTGTCAATTTCCAGAGGAAGCATGGAGTATGCTCCATATACCATGGTGAATGGAGTTTCCTTAGTAGTAGAGTGAGAAGTCTTGTGATATGACCATAATATTTCATGGAGCAGTTCTTCCCATTAGCCTTTGGCGCCATCAAACTTCTTATTGAGTCCCTTAAGGATTACCTTGTTTGCAGATTCAGCTTGCTCATTGGCTTTGGGGTTCACAATGGATATGAACTTTGTTTTTACTCCTAAATCTCGGCAAAAGTCAATGACCATAGTGTTAGAAATTTGAGTCTCGTCATCGGAGACAATGGCTCCAGGAAGCCTAAACTTGCACATGATTTTCTATCAGTAGAAACGATGAACTCTTTCTGCTATAATTTTGGCGAAAACTTCCGTCTCGATCCACTTTGTGAAGTAATCTACATCCATTATCAAAGAATTGAAGGTACTCATCTTTAGAGTCATATTCAAACTCTGATAAATAGAATTGTTTAGTTTACTCAAAATATTGATGATTTATTGCCTATATTCAACCGAACATGAATGCCACTTTTCAAAACTTCAAAGGAAATTTCATACTTTTAAAAAATTGTTGTTTGTAATTATTAGAATCTTTTTGAGTTTTGCTTTTATTTTTTTATTTTTTATGTGCATGTAATTTATTTATTTATTGGGGTCTTTTGTGTATTTATCAAGTTCATATGGATGCAAAACAATATAAAGTAATAGCCTTAGGAAGTGTGGATGTTGCAACATTGATAAAAAAAACTTTTAAGATCAAGCAAATATGCTGAAGATCTTTTCGATTTTGTTAACTTGTCATTATGTATTGTTCTAGCTTCTTGGTTTAATTCAATTTCTTATGGATTGGAGAAACTTATTTACCACAGTGTTTGGATGGAAAATAGTTGAACCCTTTGGCATATTGATTATTTTAATCTAAAGCATATTTTTAACATTTCTTTTATAATATGCAGTTAAATGATGAGCATGAAATGTGTACCAGGAATACTACGGTACAAATATCGATAAAAATGTATAGCAATATTTATTTTGTTTTGGAAAATTACTGTAATGGATATTTTTGGTCTTTTTTTTTATGAATAATTTACCGTTCAAATGGTTAACAAGGTTTAATGAGTGGTTAATAAGTGGCGCTTCTTGGATCAATTAGCCATTTGCACGTGTTTACCAAGATAACATAATGCATCTATGAACTATTAGAGAATTATTAGAATCAAACCTCTTCATGAATTGTTAAATTTCTATCAATCATCTAAGTGCAGATTTCTCAAGCTGAACTAAAGAATTTTTTTGACTCATCATGTGACGAGGTCATACCATAAGAACTTTCTCCATCTTTAAAACTATGTATTAAGGTAACATGTTGTACTCTTAGTTGATAATTTATTGATGTTTGCTCTATGGATTATTTATCTTGAATTTGCTTATGTTTGTCCTATGGATTATTTCGGTTGAATGCTACATTTCCATTGCTGATATGTTCCAATTCCCTTTTTTCTTCTTTTGTTGGGACTTGGGGCAATATTTTTTCATTTGACTAAGTTTCAGAGTTACCGGGCCTTGAAACAGGAACTCCCTAATGATAATGAAGTTATTGAAAATCTTAGTCAGAAATCTCGCTGTGTTTGTTTATCACTTGGGTATAGTTAACATGATGTTGCTGTGTTGTTTTTATATGTTGTAATTTAATTTGTTTTTTAGGCTTAAGTGGTTGTTTTGTTGGGTGTTCTTAGTTTTTCAGATTCTGTCTGTTTCTGTTTGTATTTGTACATGCAAACTTATGTCATATTTGGTTATCAATTCAACTTATTTTGCTATTTCACAAAAATAAAAATGGTAAGTAGCCTATGTTTGGTTTAGTAAAAATGTGTGGTATTTGCAGTGTTTAGTAGTCAGATGATGCTATTATTTTATGAATATTTGATGTGACTTTGTATAAGATAGTTAATACTATGCATGAGTATATTAAAAAATATTAAGATGACATACAATTATGGTCGGTATGCATGAGTATATTAAAAAAATATTAAGATGACATACAATTATGGTCGGATAGAAAATGAGCTTGGGATTAGATATTATGAAAAGAAAAAAGATGTTGATATATTTTCTTTTTTGTTAAAAAAATTTATAAGAAAAAATAATCTATTTCACGTTTTTCTACCAATCTTTCTTCTGCTTTATATAAAAAATTACTAAAATAAAAATTAGAGTAAATATAAAAAGGTACATTAATTATAAAAGTGAGAAAATAATAAAGACATAAATCATAGGCTCTGGGTGGCGAAAAGGACATATTATTATGACCATTTTGTCCGCATTTTAATGCGAAGCATTTTAATGCGAATCTTCTATTGTGTTTGTCTCGTCCTGCCTCATTTTTTTTATGGATTTTCATTTTTTTATGGATTTTTGTGTAGACGTGTGCATTTATATAAATTTTTGTGTTTTTATATTTAAAAAGTGTTGTGCATGCGGGTTTTTCCCGTCTCGTCCTCATTTTTTTTCATAGCGACGAAGGTTTTAGATATGCATCCTCAATTATCTTCATCCTATATTTTTTTAGGTTTTGCGAAGCAGTCAACATCCTAAACAGAGCATGACGTTTGTCACCCTTAATTTGTATCAATTTTTTTCTCCCATAATAAATAAGAATTAACGAGATTAATGACAAATAAGAATATAAATGTCATTTTAAATATAAAAATTAGGATTAAAGAATGGTTAAATTATATAATTTTGTGTAAATTTAATGTGTCATAAACCACTATTATACTTTCTATTAAAATTAAACATAACTCTTAATTCAATATCTAATAATCAAATAGAAACAATAATTATGTATCATAATGAATTCAAAGATATTTTAGTATATACAATAAAAACAAATTATATTCTAATGAATTCAAAGAAAAGAATATTAGTGTTTATTAGTTAATTGAGAATATGATGGATAAAATATATATTGTCTTTTGTTAAAATTATTTTAATTATTTAATTTTGTTCGTATATTTTATCATCTACATTATGAACTAAAAATCTAGCATTAAATTGGAATGAATGCTTTTACATTGTTTTTTTTTGTTGCAATTTAACATTAGTTCAAAATATATTTTTTAATTATTGAATTTTTATCAAATTATATTATATAATTTAGTTATGTAAATATGTTTTTTAAACGTCTACTAATATTTCTTTATGATGTTAATGAGATGTATTTGAGATATAGTAAAGGTATATTTTGTTTAAACGTGGAGTTAGTATTCAAATATGAATGATATAATTTTTTTTTTGAGTTTAATTGAAATACATTGACAGTGTAAAATGATTTTACACCATCAGTTAATCATAGACGTCAGATATTAAAAGAAGATTAATTTTTATTTTAAAAATTTATAAAGTAATACAAACGGATGATGGTGATGAATCGGCAATGTAAAACTTTTTACACTGAAAGTGTATAGTAATTAATCTCATTTTTTTTATAAATTGAAAATTGTTAAATAAATATCCAAGAAAAATTAAATAATATTCTAATAAAATTTTATTGTGAAGAATATTTTTAATTATATATGCTAAGTTCACACGTGAGTTTGAAATATTTTTTATTTATGATATATTTAATCAATTCTATTGATTTATTATCACTAAATAAACTAATTAATTTATTTTTTAATTTTTTAAGTAAAATTAAAAAATTTATTTTATCAAATTAAATAATACTATTAAATAATAATTTAGACAATTATTTTTCATCTTGTGAGTCGAAATATATATTATACGGTTTAAATACTTGTGCGGCCACACTTATCTTAGTAATATACTCTCAAATCTCAATCAATTATAATATTGTCCGTACGTATATATACTCTCAATCAAAATTATATTGTTGAAATTTTACAAGAATCAAAATAAAATTTTGCTGATTTGCCGAGATTAATTATAAAAAAAAACCTAATTAACCCCAAAATTAGTTCCGTTTAAGGTCACGCCGTACGAGAAAAAGAGATTATCCGGCCCATGCCATCCCTCTCTGACCGAATATTATTTCAAACACAAACACAGAGAAAGTCATGAGATGAGATCTACCTATTTCTTCACAATCGATTTCTTTTTCTTCCTCAAGTATGCATCTTTTTCCATTATTACTTCTATTATTGCTTTTCTTATTTTGCACATGCAAATTCTACTTTTATTTTTTCCCCCAACTCAGATTGGATCCAATTCCACTCCTGCATACGATTTTGTTTCATTATTTTTACGATTTTATTTTATTTTAATCCTTGTCGGATCTGGTTATCTATATCTTCAAATTCTGGATTTTTTAGACCAGAATTGCAGTTTTTGTCTGTGTTGAAGTTGTTGTTTGGTACTCACTGTTGTGGTGGATGGTTGATAGAAGTTTACCTTTTGTTTCCTTTTGATGTATGCTTGTTAGGGTGTATTAGACATTGCTGAATTCATTGTTTGAACATTGTGTTGCTCAATTTTGTATTCTTATACATAGGTATTTTCCAGCGCCCATTATTAGGTTTTTTTACTTTATTTCTTGCATTTGTATCTACATTGTTGTTTTTCATGTTAGGTAATACCTGTGTTTGTCGACCGCGGATCACAGAAAATAATAGTTTGTTTCAATTCTGCTATGCTATAGCGCTACCATAGCAGTTATTTGACAATATTTTGTATTAAATTGTGTATGTGAACGGTATCGGTTTGCGAAAATTAGACTATGTAATGGCACTATACGGTTGCTATTTGACAGCACTGGATACTAATTTCTCAACTGTAAATCCTTATAGGTTCTGTACAAACAGTTTACTTATTACTCGGAGTTGAAACTATAGTAGATTGAAACTTTTATGTTGTTTTTCATATTGTGTTGACTGGGATAGAAGCATGGTCCTGGATAGAACATTATCACGAAAATTGGTCCAGGTAGTCGATTCCACTTAGTGGGATAAGGCTTGGTTGTTGTTGTTGTAGTAGTATATCATGGATACTTTCTGCCTTATTATCTCCATCCCTATGAACAAATTGTACGACTGATTGTATTTTTCCATGTTGCCACATTATTTGCAGGAATTTGTGATCTCTGCAGCTTTATATACGGATAATTTGATAAGAAAACCGTCTGGCTGTAGAGGAGAATGGCAGAAACGATATCTAGCTTTTGGGGTCCAGTCACGTCAACTATAGAGTGTTGTGAAAAAAATTATGCATATTCATCTTATATTGCGGAATTTTACAACACAATATCCAACATTCCAACCATTCTTTTGGCTCTCATTGGTCTTATAAATGCTTTTAGACAACGGTTTGAGAAAAGATTTAGTGTTCTTCACGTATCTAATATGACGCTTGCCTTTGGAAGCATGTTATACCATGCTACCTTACAACATGTGTAAGTATTGATTTTGGTCTTCTTTTGCAGTAATTCATTCAATTTTGCTGTTTGTTTCTCTAACCTCATAAATATAAATCAATTATTATATACATATACATTTCTGATTCACCACTTAGGTTAACTGCGGCTCATGAAATATAGTAGTTTGTCTATGTTACAGTGCTATAGCCCTGCTATAGTTGCTATTTGACAACGCTTTGTACTAAATAGCATATCGCAGAACCATATAGATTTGCACAAATTTACTCCTCTATTTGACCACACTTTGATACACACAAGACACTTATGCATTTGAATTAAGAGGCTAATTTTTATGCCACTTCATCCTTTTTCCCTCCTTGTATTTCTTCATACCCTATGCTAATCGACCTTATTTTTGCTACTGGGAGGAAGGGTTTTATTTTCAAAAGGGTTAGATAGATCTAGAATGATATTGTGACTATGCAATAACTGTTTCATTATATTTGAGTGTTGATTGTTAAACTTTTTTGGTGCTAAGAGCTAGTTAACCATCGTCATTTGAGGGTTTGGAATTTTCTTCATATGCATAAAATGCATCTCATATTCTACCGGAATGCGTAGTTTGATTATTAAGTTTGTCATAGTTTATAAAAGAAAGAAGTTTGTAAATTAATATCTGTTTTTGGGTGATTATTTATTCTTCAAATGTTTCACTTTAATTTAGGCAACAGCAGAGTGACGAAACTCCTATGGTGTGGGAGATTCTGCTGTACATGTACATCCTCTACTCTCCAGATTGGCACTACCGTAGTACAATGCCCATATTCCTATTTCTGTATGGTATTGCTTTTGCCGGTGTCCATTCATTTGTCCGGTTTGGCATTGGCTTCAAAGTCCACTACGTCTTTCTCTGTCTCCTCTGCATTCCAAGAATGTACAAGTATTACATCTATACTGCAGATGCGTGTGCCAAGCTGATAGCAAAGCTATATGTAGCCACTCTTCTATTAGGAAGTTTGTTTTGGTTATGCGATCGAGTTTTCTGCAAGGAGATATCCCAATGGCCAGTTAATCCACAGGGTCATGCTTTATGGCATGTTTTCATGGGCTTCAATTCCTACTTTGCAAACACATTCTTGATGTTTTGCCGTGCTCAACAACGTGGCTGGTCTCCGAAAATTGTTTGTCTGTTTGGTGTTTTGCCGTATGTGAAGATTGAGAAGCCAAAAAGCCAATAAGAGAAGATAGTAGAAGATGAAAGTTTATATATCATGATGATACATATTGGAAGAGTTATCTGTGTTTCGTTCGCCCTTGGTTCTCAGTTTTGTTTTTCTGATTTAGATTGGTTTAAGTGATGATAATTTTTTATATATTCTGTTGCAGCTTTAGGACATGTACCATATTTAAAGCCATATGGATGCTTTCTTGGTCTGAGACTTTTGTTAACACTACTTATGACAACCAAAAGTTTTGCAGTAACATGGTTGTTTGTTTCTCAGTTTCATACCACATTTTTAATTGTAACATATTATGTAACCTTTTCTAGTTGAGTTCTTGAGTATGTTATTAACTTATGGAGCTTTAAACATTGCTTTCATTGAGAAATTTCCCTTAAAGTTTCAAGGCTAGGTTGGAATGAGACATTATTAGAGCAATAATGTGTGGCTAATAATCTCTGTCTACTGAAGTTTTATCTATATTATTATCATTGAAAATTTGATTTATAAGCTGAAAAAAGTCGATATTTAATCATTGATCATGTGAAGGATTACAATATCAGTAAACTAAAAATCACTGCTACTATTCATGTGTGAAGAATTTTACAATATCAGAAAACTATAACACTATTGTTCATGATTTAAAACTATATTGGCGAAATTGGTAAGTATAGTCTTTCCTATGTCTTTCTGATAACTCAATCTTTTCAAAAGTATGAAGTGATATGAAAATCTAAAAATTTATTGTGCAAGAAGTCATTTAAGTGGCAATAATTATGACTAACATATTTTCAAAAATAATTTCAGTTTAACGATAGTGAAAATCTTTTTTTACAAAAATAAAAGTTATTGTTTTTAAAATAAAAAAATATTGTTTATATATTATTTTTATTATTAATCCTTAATCAACACTACTACTTTATTAAACATTTACCTGAAAGAAATGTAGTGACCCAGATTTTTGACCCGGATACAAACTCAGAATTTTGAGTAAATTGTGTCATTAGTTTCACTTGGAGGATTCAATTGATTCCAAACGTGTGTAGAATTAATTTTAATATGTTTGATTATATTCTTGAATATAGGATCAATAGTTTTTGAATCTAAAATAATTGATGTCAATTCAATTTTGCAATAATTTATCCAAACATTAATCATTTTACCTTCACTCTTTTTAGACAAAAAAATGTATAAAATCAATTCACTCTAATAATTTTCTTCATAGCATAATCAAACACTATTTTAGATACAAGACACTCTAAGTCTCATAGATAGAGATTTAAATCATTGAATCATAATGCAAGTTGTATATTTTTTTTAATCAAAATAAAATTCAACACCACACTCTCAGTCTCAGGTAGATAGAAATTTAAATCACATCATGTTCCAAATCCTTTTTCACTAGGGAGTAATAAATTTTGTAAGTGTAATTTCCAGAGAAAAAAAAGACAACAATGCAAGAAAAAAACACCTATAAATCCAAATCAAGGTGAAAATCAGAACTTAACAAGTATGATTTGATAGTGATTTAATTTGCATCATGTTCAAAATCCCTTTTGACTTTGGAGTAATCAATTCTGTTGTGTGTAACGCCCAAGAAAAAAGACAATTCAAGAAAACAACACAATCACGCATAAAGCATGGGAGCTTTAAATCCAAATCAAGGTGAAAATCAGAGCTTAAAGTATGATTTCATAGTGTTAGTAATAGTATGGCAAACATAAAAACTGGTGAATTCATGAGAGAATTTCATAAATTCTCAAACAATCTCATGTCAGTAGATAAACTCAGATAAGTCAGTACAGACAGGTATATAGTTTGTGTTTCCCTTCACAATATTTGCAACATGTCATAGTATGTAGAACAAGATATTGTTTATCGCAATGGAATCAATCAACTATCCAACATCACTCAAATTACAGTTAATTTAAAAATGTTAACACTCCCCTCAAGGAATTGAGTAACAATACAGGCGTTCCTCTTGGGCTGCCATTGGCTATTTGAATATTCCAAGATATTCGGCGAGTAATGGCTGTTCAAGTAAATCAATCAATAGAATATTCAATAACAGTAGCGAGAGAAACAGAAGGGGATGTTTTAACTGTCAAAGTACACACTATACACATCTTGACAGGTTCCTGAATCTTTGTTTCGTTTCACTCATAAGATAGAACGCGCATTCAAAAGTATCTTTTTTCCATTTCCCTTGTAAATGAAGGAATCAAATAGGAGAAAGGACAAATACACCTCGCAATGGATCTAAGACATCCTTTCAATTCCTTGTTGCAACATTTCTCCAAGCCTCCTATACAGAGCTTCTTGTTCATCGAATGATAGGTTCATCAATATCTGAAGCAACCAGCATAAATGCCATAAATACAACATCTTTCAAAATGTTATTTAAAAGAGTGTATTGCTGCTATCATTTTTAAAATACAATACCTGGTCCAAAATCATTTCAACCGATAAACTTTGTGGCACGACAAAGGACTGATGATATATATATGCAAACACGGCCATAACCATCTACACAAGGACAAATTGGTCAAATATTACTTAACTTCTACTTGCACATAAAAGCAGGATACTAAAAGGACTAAAGATACAAATAGTATAAAGGAGTTAAATTAAAATTAGTGACAAGTAGAGGAGCAAAAGTAGATCAGTATATAACTACATACAATAAAATAAGCGCAAAACATCTCTACCCACTTTCACATATGATATAAAAACATTCTATTGATTGCATGATTATTAGTCATTGAAGATTTTCAGGAAGTTCATTGAAGATCCTATGAGGTCTGAATGTTTTCAATTACTAGAATTAAGTGAATTTTAATGTGCAGGACCATCTTTAATGCTTCATCATTTTCTTCCTTGGAAGTTCCTTTTTTTTATATCTTCTTTTGAGGGTAGGGCAGAGATGTGGGAGAGAACTATGGTCTTGATTCTTTTGAATATAGTTTCCCTATTATGATATTCCATGTAATCCCAACTTCGAATTGATTTATACTTCCTTTGGATTTCAAGAAATATTGACCAAAACAAGCATATTAAGAAAGGTAGTTGATCACATTTAATCTATTCAATTCCATCAAAAAAATTAAGCCTATTAACCTGTATGACTAATAAATTTGGTAATTGGAAATATAAATTTAAATTAAATTATGTACATCAAGAGTCTACCTGGCAGTCCATTCTGTCGGTAATTCCACCGTGTCCTGGAATACTATCACCAAAATCCTACGAAAATGGGAACAGCCATTTTATCTATTTATACCTCGAACTTAAATGGGTGATATATTAGCATGATTGCATATTGAACAGAAAAATAAAATGCCAAGAGCATACCTTTATTTTAAAAGCCCTTTTGAAACCACTTGCAAAGAAGCCTCCGAAAGGTGCGATAATTGAAGCAAACAAGCCAAGACATAAAGCATGCCATTGAACTGGTAGGATTGATATCTCTTTCCAAGGAAACTGCACAACAGTATACAGTGTGTCAAAAGATATGATATTCAGGGTCTATGATTGAATTCTCATGATTACATAGAATCATTTTTATAAGCTGAACCGCAAAACAGAAATAGAAAGTTTAAATTCAATGGTTGGTCGAAATGTCGGCTTTCAAATTCTATGTTGTCGTCTTAATAATGTCAATTTTATCTAAGAATCAAATGTAGAATTGAATGGTTAAAATTTGACTTCTTTGACCAACTCAGTGATAGGGTCAATTGAGTTTGAGTCATTGATTGAGCAGTCTGGGTCTATGACCCAGCTGTTTTCTAAGTAATCCCTGCACTTCTTTATCCAGATTAGATGTACATTCCAATTCCATATGCTTTCCTAGTTTTTTGAGTCTCCCAAGTCAAATTAGATGTCCTTCTAGCTGTTTGAGGCATCCAAATTGTGTTATTTGTAAATGTAGATAAGTTATCTGGTGAATTTTGTACTACGACCCCACATTGCCATAAACTGCAAAGATATTGTTGTAGGTTATAAAATTCAAAGTTCAGCTGAATGTCAAGTAATTACCCAGTGAGGAGTCCATCCTAACAACGAGTAAGATTCTGGCTTAAACAGTAGACCAGGATCACAGTCAAGCCAACCAGTTGATAGGTCCTGCATTTATTCCCACCATGTTGGTGATATGAACACAAGTCAGTTGGTTGTTGAATAAAAGACCTTTTAATGGGCCCGTTTGTTTTGACTTTTTTTTAAAAATGATTTTTATAATGTTACATATTTTAGTGTAAAAAAAAATTACAAAGAAACTTTTCATAAAAGCTTCAAATAAATTTTTTGTTTGAATAGTTATTCTTAAAATGTTATTTGAGGTATTTTATCATTTTATCAAAACTTTTTTTGGATATCAAATTTTCAAAAAATCATTTAATTTGGAAGCTATTTCAAATAGCTTTTCATAAAAATCATTTTTAGGATACAACTTTTTAAAAAAATTGTGATTTTGACTATGTTTTGATCTTCAATAATGTATATTTATGTTATAGAATGAACAATTCAATCTTTTAATTTATAAAAAACAAATTTAGAAAAACTTCTAATATTTTGAAAAATATTTTTGTAGAATCCATTTTCAAAAATACAAAGAAAAAATTCATTTTTTTAAAGTTAAAACAAACTGGCCCAATATGTGGTGTGTCAAGAGAGCTACCTTCCTGGGACATGTAAACCACGGAGAACGACCCATGATGTTGGCAAGCTGCAAAATGAGATTTGTACAATGATATTAGCATCCAGTTCAGAATAATTACATTGATATTTAAAGACTAAAAGGAAGAATTTAATTGCCATAAATATGATCATTCAATAACGTTCACAATAATGAATATATATCATCACAAGTGATTCTGGATCAATGAAAGCGTCACCCCAGAAAAAAACGTGTTTTATCTTCATTAAGTAATTAAAAAGTTACTCACCATGAATGCAGATATGATGGTTGTAACAGATGCCCCGATAAAACCCTCCCAGGTTTTCTTTGGTGACAACTTAATCAAAGGGGTTTTTCCAAAGAAGAAACCAAAGAAATAAGCAGCAATGTCATTAATGACAATAAGCGTTGCAGGAAGAAGAAACCTGTACAAAAAGTCAGCAAAACATAAAAATCAATTCAATTCAAAAGCAATGGAGCAGCGACATGTTTTGTTCATCTAATAGTACATACATACACAAAATCAATTCAATTAAAAAGCAATGGAGTAGTGCAATGTGCTGCTCATGTAATAGTACATATATACACAAAATCACTTCAAATATTGGTAATCAAATGATGCCATTTTACAAGCAAGAAAATATTTTTTAGAGAAAATGAATTAACATGATACCTTCAACAATCAACCATGGTAAAATGTAAACGAGGGTGGAAAGATAGGGGTGAATAGAGGTTAGAATGATGTAAATAAGCAATTCTCAATAGAAAGTATATCCATTTAAACTGAGAATTGCTTATTTACATCATTCTAACCTCTATTCACGCCTATCTTTTTCCCCTCAATCAATTTTTACTAGGATACTGGCATAACAATGAGAACTCTAGACATAAAAATATGGCCTCATATCTCCCATTTCATTTGTTTGTTTGCTCACATCAATAACTTAGCTTATGCTTATGAATGTAATTACAAGTTCAAATGTCTTCGAAGACTATTTGATTCCTTTGCTTAATATAGAGTGATTCATTTTAAAATTTCATCCCCATCTCTGAAAAGTCATCTGTTAGGAGAGTATAATTACTTGGTCACCTCCCATGCGGCAGTAAGTTGTCCCTCATTGCTCAATCCCTAATCTTTTCTCCATCTTTTTTCCTATCCTAAGACTTCAGTTCCACTGTTTTGGCAAGAATTGAAAATGTCCCAAGTGATTTAGCCTACATGCTCCCAAAATATGCAGTTCACTACACCATCCTTTCAGTTGATTATTATGGATCAAATACCTATCAGATACCATCTAACATAAAAAGTTGTTGGCATGGATTTCGAACAGCATCACGAAATATGATATCATGCAAACAAGAATCCTCAAAAATAGTCAAAAGTTTTTTGGGCATAATTATTGAACAATCATTATTTTCTTTTACTGGATAAATTACCAGAAAATCCCTTCAAAAATGCTTGGCACGGTGAAAGAGGACTGCCCAAATACAACAATCAGAATCATGTGTGTCCAAGCATACTGGCCAAATTGGTACTTGTACATCTTCTTTTTCAATGTGAGAATGAACCATATGAATCCTGAGCCCAATCAATAAAAGGGAAGATAATCAAAGTATAAGAGTACTTGCAATGGTGCAAAATCATCAGTAAAATTGCAATCCTAAAAAAACTAGAAAACAAATTAGCTAGGCATCTGGACATTGCATAAAACCCAGCCCATGAACATTAAAACAACAAAAGTGATATGTATAGGTTACCTGTAATGTACAGGGAATAGCAGACAACCATATGATACTTTATAAGACTGCTCACAAGCCGATATAAAACCTTGTCGGAATTTACTGTGTTAACCAGGCGCTGACTCAGAATACGTCCATAAACAAATAGCATTGCGGTGAAGAAAAAATGCCTGAAATGGGATATGCCAATTAAAACTGGAACAAGTTATTACATGTTTTTCTTTTAAATCAGATGCGGATTATGGCGCAGAGTCAAAATCCACAGTATAAATACGGTGCTGCAGCCTATGGCAGATATAATAGGTGTTGCGGAGGCGGGCACAAAACCTGCCATGCTATAACGCCACAACACCGCCATGGCGGAAATTTGACAATGCCGACATGAAATAATAAATTTCCTTGCAGTGAGATTAATGAGTTTACAATATATACCAATTTAATAGCCTAAATCCTGGAAGCTGCTTATCTTCATGAGCTCGGCGGAGTAGATTGAAAAGTTCTCTTGCCATGAAGATTTGAATGACCACAATCATTGCAGTAATGTAGAGGTGACCCATATAGATGATCAACACAAAGCTCCCAATCATCCAAACGGATGAATATGCACGAATCAACATAGACTTGTATTTGCTTTTGTCATTAACAAGTAACTGAGCACCATTTGATTTACTAACTTCTGGAATAACCTGATATAAAGACATCATACAATAAACCACCTTCAAAAAGTATACGAAAATTTTCCCAAACAGATACTGCTGAGTTTCAGATCCTAAATCATTCTACTTATTAATTACATATTTGAAATCACAGTGAGTCAGTGTTGTCAATCGTGCATCGCGGAAAAATTGTGATTTATTCAAATTCCGCAATACATTAGTGCAATAGCGCCGCTATAGCCACTATTTGACAACATTTCATCGTAAATAGCGTATCACAGAACAATAGCAATTTCCTATAGCGCCACTATTTAACAACTCTGCAATGACTTTGACAAAACCACGTGTCGCTATTGTTCAGCAATACGCTATGCTATAACGCCGCTATTAAACAACCCTACAACGAGTTTCACAAAATCACCGGACCACTGTAATTTTGTCGAAACTCCAAAATACAACTTTTTCCAAAACCACAATGGCACTGTTATTCTACCAAATTAACCACCTATAGAGGGTAAAACCATCAAGTAACATAATACAAATGATAAAAAAAATAAACCTAGATTTATTATTATTAAGTTAAAAATAAAATAAAATAAAATAGACCTAGCCTCCAATCATATGCTTTCCATACTTAGATACATTAGACAAATTTTACATTCTTCAAATTTTAGGATAATCAATACTACAAATTGAATCAATTTCAATATGAAAAAAAAAAACCTACTAATACAAAATACTTTAAATAATACATAAAATAAACAGCAATTAACAGTGAGAAATGAAAGTTTAAAAAACTAATTAACCTCATTAGAGCGTTTCCGGTGTCTAATTCGTCCAGTGTTAGTTGACGGAGAACTACTACTAGTAGTATCCTTTTGCATAGCTGTTGAATCAAATTTCAGCGAAATTGAATCAACGTAAAACGAACATGTGTAGCCACAAAGTAGAAACCTGCAATGAAAAGAGTTTCAGATTCAAAAATCAAAATCAGAAACAGTAGCGAAAGTGAGACGAAAAAAAAGTACGAAACCTTGTTTGGCTCTGAACGATGAACACGACGGTGCGAAAAAAAAGAGTTATAAGAGGCAAATACGAAGAAGAATATTGATATAACCCAATCGGTGATGAAGTTTTTTTTTTTTGTTGCTAAAAATTTTTGAAAAGAAAAAATTCTTTTTCTTGTTCTTGGCTTAACAACGCACGCACACTTACTGATGCAAGAGGATCATTATTGTGAGGGATTCCGATTCCTTTATTTTATTTATTATACTATTTTATTATTATATTAGAACTATATTGTTTGACACAAAAATAGTATTTTTTTTAGAATTATAATGAGGGTTAAATTAGGAAATTTAATGTATATGTAATTTAACCAAAAATACTAAGGCAAACTTCAACAAAATTATGCAATTATGATTTAGTCAAAGTAATCTTAAATTTAGATATGTTATTAAGAATTAATATTGTGTGTCACGCGATAAATACTTAAATCTTTTAAAATCACATTTTTAAATAGACGTTTAAATCTTTTAAGTGTTTAATTTAAAGTTTGATCACTAAATATTAAAAAAATTATTAGCATTTGGCTGTTGCACATTAATTTTATTTTTTCAGAAAATGGAATATGTATATGACACTATTTCAGAAATAAATTTAAAAATATAAATTAAGATATAATTTGACCAATAATATTCTAAAAGTTTTGTTGCTTATTAAGTATGTGTGAGTTTGTTGTGACGAAAATATTATTTTAAATTAATTAATTTTGTAAAAATAATTATTATTAAAAATAATTTAAAAATAAATTAATTTTGTCAATGTATCAGAAATCCAATGTATCAAAGATTTTGTCGATGAAATAATATTAATATATCCGAAATTTAAAAATACAAATTAGAATATTATTGTGTCAAATAATATTCTTAAAATTATGATGATTATTGAATATGTTTGATTTTGTTATGACAAAATATTATTTTAAGTAAATTAATTTTATAAAATAAATTATTGTTATAAATAATTTAATTTATTTTTAGATAAATTTATATAAAAAATAAATGAGATTAAAGATAGTGCGTTGATATTGCAAGATAATTTTATTTTTTCATCTAATAAAAATTTATTAATTTTCTATATCATCAACCTAATTTTAAAACTCAAGTATTATTTGATGATTTACACGTGTTTAATAGATTGACATTTAAAATTATCGTATATTTTTATGTTCTTTTTTCTCAAAATAAATTCAAGTGTAAAAATCAATTTAAAAACAAAAGTTATTGTTTATAATCTTAAGTAGAATAAATTATCAAAACAAAATTAATTTTATTTAAAAAAAAACTAAAATAATAAAATCAGTTATCTACCTTTAAAATTTGACTATTTAAAAAGTAGAACCAATGCTGAAAGTACTATAAAATCTTGTTATGAATTTGTAACAAGAAGCAAACATGGTCTGAAACATATTGCACATGTGGAATTTAAGATTGAAAAAGCAACAGCACACATAAATAAGAGAGTACGGAATTGGAAACCAGTTTAGGAAATTTCTTATTCTATGGTTAATTAACTAAACTAATTTCTGATGTTAATACAAAATCATTTTTTTGTTAAGATTGTGTAAGTATTACGTTAACACACTAACACTGCAACTCATTAAGGACAGTTTTATACTTAACATTTTTTCTGATTATAGTGTCTGCTATCTGCTTTTTAGTATTTAGAACTGTTACCTGTTTGGGAGTGGAAGATTATTCGAATATGAAAAAGCAAAAGTTCATTTCTTCCATCAAGATAAAAAAGAGAGGATATTTTTAATGTGGAGCAAAGAATATAAAGTGATTCTTCCTTTTTTAAAAGTTATTCTTCATCTTAAAATACTCTTCTCACCATTTGTGTATGTTTGTTACATACGATTATGAGTTATAAACGAAATGATAAGAAAGTTTATTAAAACATAAAACAACCAATGATTAATAATATAAATATTTTCAAATTGGTCATACTAGTATTAAAAATGATATATCTTTTCCACACAAAAAAGAATGCCATGTGTAGAAAAATACAAATTGTTAAAGTCTTCAGCCTTATGTTCAAATCACAACTCAAATGCTGTAGAGTGTGGATTGGTTTTTGATGAAGTGTTTCAATTATTTTATGTATATAAAATAAATTAGCATTATAGTTGACAACGGTAACATTAACATGTGCTTTGTGTATTAAATTATATTATAGGTTTTAAATGATTTTTGTCGATATCAAAGTGGCTTATAATAAATTATGTTCCGAATCGATCATCATAGACTCAATAACAAAAAAGTTCAATCATCAATCCAAAATTATAATATACGGAGATACGGTGTATCATTACCTTGAGACTCGTACTCAATCCATACCACAGACGATTCCTCGCATACCACGTCGAAAAGCGAGGGGATCGTTAACTCCTCTTCATTTATAAGGGAAATCATGCAAGAGTTGGGGTATGTTCAAATCCTAACTTACTCTCACGTAACTTTTTACTCAATAATTGATTTGGATGTTGGAGTGTTAACTTTGTCGGTTCATCCCTATCCGTCGTACCATAAGCTTGATCCATCGCACTAAGACTTTACTACACATTTTAGTTACATAACAAAACATTGACGTTGTTAGTAAGAAACAACTTTTGATTCCTATGAATTCTACAATCAAGTCTCTCTGTTTCAAAAATCACGATTTGCTACAGCGAGCTTACTTGAAGAAGAAGATGATGATGACCGGTCCAATTACCGAAAACACAACAGATTTTTGAGCCTTAATATCTTTTCATTCCTTTTCATTGATTCAGTAGACGACAAATCATTCATTGATAAATAGCTTCCACCATGAAACTCCCCAACTCGCTAATGGCGAACGAAAGGTAGGAATGTGACAAACTTATCTTAAAGTTTCAAGATAGTGATAAAGTAGGTGGAACTCCTAATAAGACAATTCCACGGGTAGTAACTGCCACTATAATGACTCACTCAGTATCATGAATCATCATTGATGACGGAAGCTCTTGCAATCTAATGTACATCAAAATCTTCATGAGGTAAGGGCTACGTAAGTGAGATTTGAAGTTGTATGAAAGTAAGAGTCTACTATCATTTAATGATTCCTCCACTCTTTCATGTGGAACTACTAAGTTGTCAGCCTCTTTCGGGGAAAGAAAAGACAAAATAATTGGAAATGTGTATTTCCTCATGATCCCTTATGAAAATGTCTACAACGACATCCTTGAGAGGTTGTTCCTCAAAGCATTAGACACATTAGCATGTCAGGTCCATTTTAAGATGAAATATCACAATAAAGCACGCAAGTCAGTTGTTACTTAAGCTGACCTCTGTGACACTCACCTTATACGTGAAGTTGTATTGAAGAACCCCCTCATGAACGTCCTCGCCTCTGAGAGATAAAATTAGAAAACCTATTAAGTCGTTAGTATGGTCGATCTCCACATGCCAGAAGATGAAACGCCGTTAGACAACAAACTCGGCCCAACGACAGAATTCAAAGGGAGAAAACCTTAATGACAACTTTAGACATTAGATTTGAGACCATTCAGCTAGACGATAATCTAACATAGTTGATCCGCATAGGGGATGAGTTACCGACCATGGTGAAGAAATAGCACTAAGGGCCTCAAAGCTAACGCCAACCTCGTTACAGATGTTCAACGTAGAGTCTATTGTGTCTTGTCACTAGTTGGATATTAACCCTTCTATACGCTATGTGGCTCAATGAATGAGGAGATAATCTCCCAAGAAAACTGAAGCAACCGAGAAGACAGTCTAGAGCCTGTTGGAGGATAAATTTATCTCTAAGGTAAGATAAATTGAATGGTTGTCGAATGTCGTGTTGGTCAAGAAAGCTTTAGGAAAATGAAAAATGTGTGTTGATTACACTAATCTCAACCAAGCATATCTTTAATATTCCTACCCACTCTCAAACACGGTGAAGTTAGTAGACAATTTAGCATATTAAAAGATGATATCATTCATGGATGCATACTCCAACTACAACCAGATATCTATGTTTGAGGCAGATAGAGACAATAGAGCCTTCATGACAAAATGAGCCAACTATTGGTACAACTTCATGCCTTTTGGTCTAAAGAATGCGAGGGAACCATTCCAGAAAATGATGAATAAAATCTTCATGGGAGATATAGGAGAAAAATTAGGAGTCTATCCGGATGACATAATCATTAAGTTTGGCAGTGATGAGTTGCACAAGTAACGCCTAGAAAATGTGTTCCGGAGGATCTGACAATGTGGTATCAAGCTCAAATTCTAATAAATGTACCTTCATAGTCAAAGTCAGAAAATTCCTAGGCTTTTACCTGATAGAGAGATGCATAGAGTTGAATTTGGATAAGTGTGAAGTATTCATCAAGATGAAAGACCCAACGACGAAGAAAAAGGTGATAAACTTAATGGGATACTAACCACCCTGAACAAATTTATATCCAAGTTAGCCCAACACGCATTACTGTTTTACAAGTTATTAAAGAAAGAAACCTACTTTGAGTAGACCATAGAGTGTAAACAAGCATTCATGTCTCTAAAAGTAGCCTTGTTAACCCCAGCGGTTTTGTTTGTGCTGATCACATGGGAAGTTTTGTTTTTTTATCTGGTCGTCTCCTCATCCAAAAGGTAGATTCCACTTAAAGGTCGGTGTATTTTATATCTAAAGCATTAACTGGACCTGGAGCACGCTACTAGAAGATAGGGAAAGCATTATTGGCATTAGTGACTGCATCAAGCAAGTTTTGATGTTACTTCTTAGCCCATGCCATTGTTATTCTCATTGATCTTCCTTTAATACAAGTTTTCACTAGTCGAACCTAGTTGAACAATTGACGAAATAGTCTATCTAAATATTCGAGTTCAACATCTCCTTCGAGCCCAAGAAAGTGTTGTGATAAGTGACAAAATTATGTAAAATATGTAGGTGCTTATTAACTTATTTTACACGTAATTAATAGAAAAAAAATCCTGATTTATCAATGAAAAGTGATAAAAACACATGTTTAGGCTTTTTAACTGCACATTAACTAAAAATAGTTAAAAGGGATTGGAAAACAACCAAGCAACACACAAAGACCTTGACAATACACTTTCCTACAAGCAAAGCTCGCTAAGCCAAGATCATACACGCGTTTAACAAGCACAGGCGACTGATAAGTTCCATATTTACGTAAAATATGTAGGCATTTATAAACTTATTTTACAAGCAATCAATACAAACCCCTTCCCCTCAATTTGTCTATAAAAAGTGATAAAAACACATGTTTGGACTTTCCTAGCATGTATTAACTAAAAACGGGTAAAAATGTCTGGAAAAATATTATTTAGGACACAAAGACCAAGCGAGAGAAATTCTCTGCAAAGCAAGGATCGCTAAGCCATGATCATAGGCTCACCTAGCAAGCTCGGGAAGCCATATGGAACTTCAAGGCTAAAGTACTTCATGGTGAATAAAGGGGTTATTGACTAAGCGAATGGACAGTGCGCCTAGCAAACTAAGGCGGCTATCACCAACTGTCAGACAACTAACATTGTTTAACCTAGAAGATAACAAGCTTGTTAGGAAAGGATGGGTGGTGCACCTAGCGAGGGACCTGATTTTGAAGCTATAAATAGGGGTCTTAACTTCATTCACTACTATAGATAATACATTTCATGATAAAAAAATCACCTTAGCCAAATAAAAACTGAGTTCAAATGCCTTAGAGCGCGACCTTTCGATTATTTTTTTTATAAAAATTAAATTTATTTCCTCGGTTTTTTTGGTTAAACTAACAAGAAATGTCGCTCATGGTTTGAGCTTCTATTCCTAGCTCTTGCAATTTTGTGTTTTATTTAGAACCAAAATTGTGCCCTTATTTTGTTTAATTCTTTGATTACAGTACAGAACTTTATTTCCTTGAATTTTGGTTCAACCGACAGAAAATGTCGCTCAAGATTTTGAGCTTAGATTCCCAGCTCCTACATTTGAGCGTTTTATTTATAGCCAAAACGGCGCCCTTATTTAATTTAATTTTTTAATTACAATACAAATTGTCTTTTCTCTTTGATTCCCAGCTCCTGCACTTTTTCATTTCTCATAAACTTATTGTGACCTAGCAAACGAACAAAACATCATTCTTCAACTTTTCCACCTAACGAATGAAACACCATTCTTCATCTTCGCTAAGTCAATCAAATTAAACAAATGAGGAAAGGAGCTCGAATAAGGAATATCGGACCTCAAACCATCATATTTCTTTGACTCTCTCATTATGTTTCAGGTATGCAAAACTTTCTCCATGATTGTACCAGTAATATTGTTTTGTTGTTGTTATTGTTGTTGTTTTTGTAGTATTTGTAGTTGTGTTGAGATTGAAAGTTTAGTTTGTTTTGTTAAGATGGAATATTCATTGTTGTTGGTTATGTATGGTTTTTATTTTATTTTTAAAAGGTATGTGATTATGGATCGTAGTTGGATGAAAGTCAATAGATTAAGTAAAACATATGAGAATGAAATGGTTCAAATTATTGAATTCGCAAAAATAAATCTTCTTGACGATAGTGGGATTTTTTATTGTCCTTGTAAAAAATACCGAAATACTCAAAAACATTCAAAGAAAGAAATATTCGATCATTTAGGTTATGATGAAATTATTCAAAATTATATGAAATAGGCGTGGCATGGTGAAGTGATAAAAAAAGACTTATGTCACATAGAAATGAAGTTGATAAAGATATGGATGATAATCTAGAAGATATGAGCAATGATATTGAAGTATATTCTTTTAATAAAGTCTATGTGTATGATATTTTACATAATAACATGGAAGAGTTGTTATTTCTAGGATGCATAAATTTTAAGATATTGTCAGTTGTGTTAAGACTATTTATTCTTAAAGCAAAAAGTGGATGATTGGATAAAAGTTCCACTTAATTGCTTGAATTATTGCTAGAAATGCTTCTATAAGGTAACACAATGTTGAACTGTAGTTATGAGGCTAATAAGATATTTTTTCCAATAAGTTTGGACTATGTAACAATACATACATGTCGTAATGAAAAAGTATGAAAACTGGAAGGAGTGTGCAAGACGTAGGGAGTCATGCTACAAGCTAAATGAATGTGGTGTTGGAGATGATGATGGTGTAACTAGAAAGGGTGTTTCTGTCAAGATGATGTAGTACCTACTGTAATATTCGAGTTTTTTATTTTATTTTATTTTAATTGAGTTTTAAATTATTTATATTATTTTATTTGAGTGATATGTTTATTTTATTGGTATTATTGAGGTTGATAGAGTTTTATTAGAATTATCACTAATTTTTAAATATTTAAATAATCGAAATAATGAGAAATTTAGCTTTAAGGAGGAAAGTAGAATTTTAATTAAAATTGAGGAAATGGTAGAATTAGTAAGAATTAAAGGGAGTTAGTTAATTAACAATTAGTAGTTTTTTAATTAAATAGATAAAAGAATTAGAGTTTGGGTTGTTATTGTGAGAAATAGTTGTCAGCAGAGTCAGAGAAAGCCCTATGAGAGCAAGAGGTATGAGAAAAGAGCTTCCATTGTCAAAAGCTTTAACATTTGCTGCAAATTCAAGATAGGGGTAATTGTTCATACTATAGGTGTTAAAGCATGTAGGATAGAGAGGAATCCTTCTTATCTTTTCTTTTTCCCTTTTTCGTTTTTCTCCATTGACGGAGGATTGAATTGTGTGAGGTTTATGCGAAATCTCTACAATTAGATTGATGTGTTTCTATTTTGGTTGTATTAATCGTGTTTAGTTGTTGTTGTTGACATGAATTTCGTATGATTATATCTCATGATGAATTTGAAGATGTTGTTGTTCATATGCTTTTGTTGTATGTTGATGAAAATGCATGATGGATTGACGTGATTGTGTTAGTTAAATGTTTTGATGTGTTAATTACCATATGATTCGTATTATGAGTTGTTATGTGTTTTAAGACTTTTGGAACTCAAATAATGGAGTTTTGGGTCTGTTTCAATAGGAAAGAATCAGAGAAATCGCAGAAAATCACAGATCGACATAGAAGGGGGTTGAACACCTTGTTTCATGTGTAACTTGAGTTTCATAAATCTGTTTGAGGTGAGGTCAGTTGCTTTAAAAAGATAACAAGGTAGAATTTATTTTAAAGTGGGGAAATTGGATTTGGAAGCACTACAACAATAGCAGTTTTGTAGTCATTATCTGTTTTTTTTTTATACCAGAAGCATAGTCAAATTTCAGTCATGTGTTGGTTGTCTTGTCTCACGCATAACTTGACTTTCGTAAATCATTTAAGAGTAATATTTATATCATAAAAAACAGGAAAAAATCTACATTTTAGAATTAATAAGTGTCTCATTTCATTAATTTTAGTAAGAGAAATACTAGTTACAAGTATGGCAAAACATTATGTCCAGTGTCTGCACCCGTTCCTATTATTTTATTAAACTGTAATAATTGAGATCTTAAGTCTTAAAATAAAAATCATAGTCTTAAAATAGACACTCTAAGATTTTATAAACATATTCATTTACTTGATTCTTACTCCATTTGATATTTTAAATAATTATTCAAAGATGATGTATAACTAGTAGGAATTTTTGGGTTGTTTTGATAAGATGCTATGTGAATTAAATGAGTTGAGTTTTGAGTTATTTGATATGTTTAGAGCCGAGTTTGATAGGTTTAGAGTTTTGTTGAATTAAATGAGTTAAGATTGAGTCATATGATATGTTCAGAGTTGAGTTGACGAGTAATTGAGTTAAGGTTAGAATATGTCTGATGACTCTTAACCTATGAGAAAAAGTTGTTAGAGTTAATTGTGAGCTCTGTTGTGTTATGAGTATGCCTTACTTATTGTTGATGGTTATATGATATTGTTTGGATATCGTTGATGAGAATTGTCGAGAAATTATATAATTTAATTATTATGCTGAGTTATGATGAAATTGTTGAGTTATGATGGGATGTTTGGTTCAGAGAGGAACAAATGTATGGCCTTATATTGGCGATCTTCATGTTGAGTTTAGGTTCATAGAGGAACCGATAATGAGTATGGAAGTTGGAGGTTTGAGACGAGTATTGCGTTTATTTGTTGCATTCATGCATCATGGATATCGAAGATAGATGACAGACTTTAGTCTAGTGACGAGTCTCAAGTTCAGATATGGAACCTGTGACGAGTGGATTTGTCAGTAACATACCTCTAATATATGAAAACATTGGTACTACATGCATTGGAGTAGAGGAGTTAAGATACATTACATACATAACCTTATTGTGATTAAGTATTGTTGTGGGTGATTTGTGTAATTGATGAGTGATATTATTTGAACCATCCTTGTTGTTTTATGTATCATTACATATATGAATGTATTTCTTACCCTGTTTGTTTTGTTTGTGTTGTTCTTAACGTCTGTGGTGCAGATACTAAAGTAAAGGAGCCTTGGATGTTGTTGTATTTTAGAGGATGGCATATTAGACTTCTTTGTCACTTATTGATTTTTAATTCCTTTAGTTTCTGTATGTCACTCTGATAGTTTAACATTGAGATTGGTTACCTTTTTGTTTTGTGTTTCTGAGATTTGTTAAATTATTTCCTTTATATGTTAAAATGAGGTTTATTTTGATTATTGAGACAATTAAGGTTGAGTTATTATTAATTTATTTCTATTGCTATAATATGATAATTGAGAAAGTTGTTTCATGTTGAGAAAATGTGATACCCTGTTGTTGAGTAAACTATCTGCGTGTTTTTTATAAAATAAGTATTTAGGGCTTAGGGTGTTACATAGTTAGTATCACAGCATATCGGTTCATTCGGCCTGGGTTTTATGAATTTGTGTATACTGATGTTCATAATATGCGCGTTGACACTGTTGGTGTTGCTTTCTTGTAGTAGCTAATTGCTTTATTGTTTATAATTGATTAACTTGTTTTGACTAGTTGTACATAAAGAAGTGGCTGGCGGGATCGATTGTGTGATTGTTAATTCTCTTGAGGGGATGACTCATGTGATAGCTCTAGTGAATGAAGTGTTGCATGCTAATCAGAATCAAAATGGTGAAGCTGATGAGTTTCGTGGGCTTGGAAATATCCAGAAGAATAGTCCACATACATGCAAGGGGGTTTATGATTCTAAAGGTTCTATGGCTTGGCTTTAGGAGATTGAGAAAATTCTCAGAGTTATGGCATGCACTAATGTGCATAAGGTGTTGTTAGGAAAGTATACACTGTATGAGGAAGTTGAGTATTGGTGGTAGAGTAACTATCAAAGGGTGGAAGTTGCTAATGAGGAAATTACTTGGGCTAATTTCAAGAATGAGTTTCTAGACAAGTATTTTATATTTGGTGTTCGTAGCCACAAAGACATATAGTTCTTTGAACTGAAGCAAAGGAATATGAATGTGGCGGACTATGCTGCTAATTTTAAGAAGCTATCAAGATTTTGTCTTAACTATAATGGTGTGGAACCTGGGGGTTCTAAGTGTGTGAAGTTTGAGAGTGGCTTACGTCCTGAGATCAAGTAGTTCATAGGCTATCAGGAGATCCTTCGTTTCTCAGTGGTAGTGAACAAATGCAGAATTTATGATGAGGATAATAAAGTCAGGCATGTTTACTACAAGAGTATGATTGAGAAGAATAATGAGAGTCAAAATCATGGTAAGCCATATGTGACTCTAGTTGATAAAGGGAATCATAAATTCTAGCAAAAGATTGCAGGTGGAAGTGAACCGAGTGAGGGAGGAGTTTCTGCTTCTCTAAGATGTTTCAAGTGTGGATAGTTAGGTCATCATGTTACTGAGTGCCATAGGACATGCCTGATATGTTTCAAGTGTGGGAAGTAGGGATATCATGTCACTGATTGCAAGAGTGCAGTTTTGACTTGTTTCAACTGTGGAGAACCATGTCATATATGTACTCATTGTCAGAAGCCGAGGAAAGAGCTAGAGGTCGTGCGAGCTAGTGGGAAGGTCTTTGCTCTGAGTGGTGAGGAAACCTCTAGACATGATAATTGAATCAAGGTACATGTCTCACAATTGGTATTTCTTTCTTTACGGTCATCGATAGGGGTGGCATGACGTGGGAGTTAGAGAATCATATGAAGGAGTCTTATCCATAGTTGTTTTTATCAGGAAATCTTCGAGGGCGGAAATTTTGTAAAATGGGGGGGGGGGGGGGGGGGGGAGTAACATCCTGGTTTTTCGTTTATTTTATTTTAATTGAGTTTAAAAAGATCTATATGATTTTATTTTAGTTCTATATTTATTTTACTGGTATTATTGAGGTTTGGTAGAATTTATTAGAATTATCACTAACTTTTAATTATTTAAATAATAAAAATAATGAGAAATTGAGTTTTGGGGAGGAAAGTGGAATTTTAATTGAAATTGAGGAAAATGGTGGAATTAGTGAGAATTAAGGGGAGTTAGTGAATTAATAAAATCAGTAGGGTTTTATTTAAATAGATAAGAGAACTAGAGTTAGGGTTTGTGTTATGAGAAGTAGTTGTCAGCAGAGTCAGAGAGAGTCCGATGAGAAGAAAAGAGCTTCCATTATCAAAAGATTCAACCTTTGCTGCAAATTTGAAGTAGGGGGTAAATGTTCATGCTATAGGTGTTAAAAGCATGTAGGATAGAGAGGAATCCTTCTCATCATTTTTGTTTCCCTTTTTCCTCTTCCTCAATTGATAAGGGCTTGAATTGTGTGAGATTTATGTAAAACCTCAATAATTAGAGATGTGTTTCTATTTTGGTTGTATTAATCATTCTTAGTTGTTGTTGTTGTTGACATGAGTTTCGTATGATTATATGTCATGATGAAATTGAAGATGTTATTGTTCATATGCATATATTGTATGTTGATGAAAAAGCATGATGGATTGATGTGATAATATTAATTTGGTAGTTTAATGTGTTAATTACCGTATGATTCAAGTACTATGAGTTGTTATGTGTTTTGGGACTGTTGGAACTCAAATAATGGATTTTTGGGTCTCTTTCAATGAGGAAGAAATATAGAAATCAGAGAAAAATCGCAGGTAGATAGAGAAGGGGATTGACCGTGTTGTTTCATGCATAACTTGAGTTTTGTAAGTCTGTTTGAGGTGCGTTCAGTTGCATTAGAAAAATAACGCGATAAACTTTATTTTGAAGTGGGAAAATTGGCCTTGGGAGCGTTACAACAGTAGCAGTTATCTATTTTTTAATACCAGATACGTAATCAAATTTTAGTCCTGCGTTGGTTGTCTTCTTTCACGCATAACTTAATTTATGTAAGTGCTTTAAGAGTAAAATTAATATCATAAGAAAATGGGAAAAATTTCATACATATAAATATCTCATTTCATTATGTACATTAGAAGAAATACTAGTTTCAAGTCTGACGAAACATTTTGTCCTGTGTCTGCACATGTTCCTATTGTTTGATTAAACTGTACCAATTGAGATCTTAAGTCTTAAAATAAAAATCATAGTATTAAAATAGACACTATAAGCTTTCATAAACATATTCATTTTCTTGATTTTGACTCTGTTTGATATTTTAATTAATTATTCAAATATGATGTATTACTACCAAGAAACATGATTTTTGGATTGTTTTAATAAGATGTTATGCGAATTAAATGAGTTGAGTTTTGAGTTATTTGATATATTTAAAGTTGGGTTTTATATGTTTAGAGTTGTGTTGAATTAAATTAGTTGAGTTTGAGTCATTTGATATGTTTAGAGTTGAGTTGATGAATAATAGAGTTAAATATGCCCGATGACTCTTAACTTATGAGTAAAAGTTGTTAGAGTTAATTGTGAGCTATGTTGTGTTATGAGTATGATTTGATGAATGTTGATGGTTGTCTGATGTTGTTTTGATTTTGTTATGAGCATTGTCGAGAAATTATATAATTTAATTATTATGCTGAGTTATGATGAAATTGTTGAGTTGTGGTGAGATGTTTAGTTCATAGAGGAACAAATGTGTGGCCTTATATTAGCGATGTTCATGTTGAGTTCAGGTTCAGAGAGGAACCAATAATGAGTATGGAAGATGGAGGTTTGAGACGAGTATTGCATTTGTTTGTTGCATTCGTGCATCATGTATATCAAAGATAGGTGACAGACTTCAGTCTAGTGACGAGTCTCAGATTCAGAGATGGAACCTGCGATGAGTCTGATGGTGATGGACTTCGGTTCAATGACGAGTTGCAGGTTCAGAGATGGAATCCATGACGAGTCTGATGGTGACAGACTTCGGTCCAGTGACGAGTCTTGGGGTTTAAAGATGGAACATGTGATGAGTCTAATGGTTCAGAGATGGAACCAGATTCAGAGATGAAACCAATGACGAGTGGATTAATCAGTAACATGCCTCTTTTATTGAAAAAATTGGTACCATGTGCATTGGAGTAAAGGAGTTGAGATACATTGCATGTATAACCGTATAGTGATTGACTATTATTGTGGATGATTTGTGTAATTGATGAGTGATATTATTTGAACCATCCTTGTTATTTTATGCATCATTACATATATGAATGTATTTCTCACCCTGTTTGTTTTGGTTGTGTTGTTCTTAACGCCTGTGGTGCAAATACTCAAGTAAAGGAGCCTTGGATGCTATTGTGTTTTAGAGGATGGCATATTAGCCTTCTTTGTCACTTATTGCTTTTTAATTCTTTTAGTTTCTGTGTGTCGCTCTGATAGTTTAACATTGAGATTGGTTACCTTTTTGTTTTGTGTTTCTGAGAGTTGTTAAACTATTTCCTTTGTATGTTAAAATGAAGTTTATTTTGATTATTGAGACAATTAAAGTTGAGTTATTATTAATTTATTTCCGCTACTATAATATGATGATTGAGAAAATTGTTTTATGTTGAGAAAATGTGACACCTTGTTGTTAAGTAAACTATCCGCATGTTTTTTATAAAATAAGTGTTTGTTGTTTAGGGTGTTACATAGTTGGTATCAGAGCAAGTCGACTCATTCGGCCTAGGTTTTGTGAATTTGTATAGACCCTTGTGCATAACATTTGTGTTAACATCGTTGATGTTGCTTTCCTGTAGTAGCTAATTGCTTTACTATTTACAATTGATTAACTTGTTTTGACTGGTTGTACAGAAAGACGTGGCTGGCACGAAAGATCATGTGATTGTTGATGCTCTTTAGACGATGATTCATGTGATGGCACAAGAAAATGAAGTTTTGCATGCTAATCAGAATCAGAATGGTAGAGATGATGAATTTTGTGGGTTCGGAAATTTCCAAAATAACAATCCACTTACATTTAAGGGGAGGTATGATCTTGAAGGTGCTCAGGCTTGGCCTTAGGAGATTGAGAAGATTTTTAGAGTTATGGCATGCACTCATGCGCAAAAGGTGTTAGTCATAATGCATATGTTGTCTGAGGAAGTTGACTATTGGTGGGAGAGTACATGTTAGAGGATGGAAGCTGCTAATGCACAAAATACTTGGGCTAATTTCAAGAATGAGTTTTTGGACAAGTATTTTACAACTGATGTTCATATCCGCAAAGAGATAAAGTTCTTTGAACTGAAGCAAAGGAATATGATTATGGCTGACTATGCAGCTAAGTTTGAGGAGCTATCAAGATTTTGTCTTAATTATAATGGTGTGGAAGTTGAGGATTCTAAGTGTTTGAAGTTTGAGAGTGGATTACGTCCTAAGATCAAGTAGTTCATAGGCTATCGGGAGATCCTTCGTTTCTCAATGTTGGTGAACAAATGCAGAGTTTATGATGAGGATAATAGAGTCAAGTTTGTTCACTACAAGAGTGTGAGTGAGAAGAAGAATGGGAGTCAGGATTGTGGTAAGCCATATGTGACTCCAGTTGCTAAAGGGAATAAGAAGTTCTAGTAGAAGGATGCAGGTGGAAGTGAGCTGAGTGGGGGGAAGAGTTTCTGTTTCTCTAAGATGTTTCAAGTGTGGAGATATAGGTCCTCATGTTGTTGAGTGCAAGAGCATAAGCCTGATATGTTGCAAGAGCATAAGCCTTATACTATGGGTGTTAAAGCGCATGTAGGATATTGAGGGATCCTTCACCTCTTTTCTTTTTCCCTTTTTCCTCTTCCTCATTTGATGAGGGCTTGAATTATGTGAGGTTTATACAAAACCTCAACAATTAGATTGATGTGTTTCCATTTTGGTTATATTAATCGTGCTTAGTTATTGTTTTTGACATGAATTTCGTATGATTATATTCCATAGTGAAATTGAAGATGTTATTGTACATATGCTTATATTGTGTGTTAATGAAAAAATATGATGGATTGATGTGATAGTGTTAATTTGGTGTTTTAATTTGGTAACTACCGTATGATTCAAGTACTATGAGTTGTTATGTGTTTTAAGACTGTTGGAACTCGAATAATGGAGTTTTGGGTATGTTTTAATGGGGAAGAATCGGAGAAATCACAGGTAGACATAAAAGGGGATTGTCCACCTTATTTCATGCGTAACTTGAGTTTCGTAAGTCCGTTTGAGGTGCGTTCAGTTGCATTAGAAAAATAACGCGATAAACTTTATTTTGAAGTGGAGAATTGGGCTTGAGAGCTTTACGACAGTAGCAGTTTTCTATTTTTTTAATACCATGCGCGTAGTCAAATTTTAGTCATGCGTTGGTTGTCTTCTTTCACGCATAACTCAATTTTCATAAGTTCTTTAAGAGTAAAATTTATATCATAAGAAAATAGATAAAATTTAATATACATTAGACTTAATAAGTATATCATTTAATTATGTTTAGTAGGAGAAATACTAGTTCCAAGTCTGAAGAAACATTTTATCTAGTGCCTGCGGCAGTTCCTATTGTTTGATTAAACTGTACCAATTGAGATCTTTAGTCTTTAAATAAAATCATAGTATTAAAATAGACACTCTAAGCTTTGTAAAACATATCCATTTGCTTGATTCCGACTTCATTTGATATTTTAAATATTTATTAGAATTTGATGTATGACTAGCAGGAAAGATGATTTTTGGGTTGTTTTGATAAGATGATATGTAAATTAAATGAGTTGAGTTTTAAGTTATTTTATATGTTTAGAGTTGTGTTAAATTAAATGAGTTAAGTTTGAGTCATCAGATATGTTTAGAGTTGATTTGAGGAGTAATTGAGTTAAGGTTAGAATATGTCTCGTGACTCTTAACCTATGAGTAAAAGTTGTTAGAGTTAATTGTGAGCTCTGTTGTGTTATGAGTATGCCTTGTCGAATGTTAATGGTTGTCTGATGTTGTTTTGATGTTGTTGGTGAGCATTCTCAAGAAATTATATAGTTTAATTATTATGCTGAATTATGATAAAACTTGTTGAGTTGTGATGGGATGTTTGGTTTAGAGAGGAACCAATGTGTGACCTTATATAAACGATGTTCATGTTGAGTTCAGGTTCAAAGAGGAACCGATAATGAGTATGGAAGTTGAAGGTTTGAGACGAGTATTGCATTTTTTTTTGTTGCATTCATGCATCATGTATATCATAGATAGGTGATGGACTTCGGTCTAGTGACGCGTCTCAGGTTCAAAGATGGAACATGTGACGAGTATGATGATGACAAACTTTGGTCTAGTGACGAGTCTCAGGTTCACAGATGGTACCTGTAACGAGTATGATGGTTCAGAGATGGAATCAGGTTCAAAGATGAAACTAGTGCCGAGTGGATTAATCAGTAACATACTTATGATATCCAAAAACCTTGGTACCACGTGCATTAGAGTAGAGGATTTAAAATACATTGCATACATAACTGTATTGTGATTGATTATTATTATGGATGATTTATGTGATTAATGAGTGATATTATTTGAACTATCCTTTATGTTTTATGCACCACTACATATATGAATGTATTTCTCACCCCTATCTAGTTTGTTTGTGTTATTCTTTATGCATGTGGTGCAGATACTCAGGTAGAAGAGCCTTGGTTGTTTTTATGTTTTAGAGGATGGTGTAGTAGCCTTCTTTGTCACTTATTGATTTTTAGTTCTTTGAGTATTTGTGTGTCACTCTAATAGTGTAACATTGGAATGTGTTACCTTTCTATTTTGTGTTTTTGAGAGTTGTTGAACTATTTCCTTTATATGTTAAAATGAAGTTAATTTTGATTAATGAGATAATTAAAGTTGAGTTATTATTAATTTATTTCTGCTTCTATAATATGATGATTTATAAAGTTGTTTTATGCCGAGAAAACGTGACACTGTGTTGTTGAGTAAATTATCTGCATGTTTTTATAAAATAAGCGTTTAGGGTTTAGGGTGTTACACCTATCAATAATTCAAAGGTTCAAGAGATTGTTTGCTAATGTAAGTGACACAAATAATACTAGATGACATGCAGGTGAAATAATATTTGATGGAAAAATTCTCCATGTAGGTGATTCATTGCAATGGAAGAAAATCGAGGCGTTGTTTTTGGACTTTGCCCTTGAGCCAAGGAACATTAGGCTTGGACTTGCCACCGACAAAATGAACTTGTTTTGTAATATGAGTACTAACCATACTTCATTGTTCATTCTTCTCATAATTTACAACGTATCTTTGTAGTTGTGAATGAAGCATAAATATATGATATTATCAATTATGATTTCGGGTCTAAAATAATCAAGAAACGACATATATGTTTATTTAACTCCATTGATTGAAGATTTAAGAGTTTTGTGGGAGGAAGACGTTAATGTTAATGATGCGTATACGAGTGATAATTTTAAGATATGTGTCATGTTGTTTTGCACAATCAATGACTTTCTTGCATACATTAATTTTTCTAAATACAACGTTAAGGGACATAAAATGTGTCTTATATGTTAAGATGATAAATTCTCCCACCAACTACAAAATGGAAGAAATATTGTTTACCTTTGGGCATATAAAATTTCTAAGATCCAATCATCCATATCATAGATTATGGAAGGCTTTTAATGGAAAGCAAGAGTTTGTTATCGCTCCAAAGCCCTTAACCAGGGAGGAATTTTATAAAATACAACAACATAATAATGTTGTATTTAGAAAGAACCAAAAAGAACATGTGGATAAAAGTATTTGGAAAAAGAGTTTGGTGTTCTTTGATCTTCCATAATGGTCTAACATCGATATAAGACATTATCTTGATGTGATGCATGTGGAAAAAAATGTGTGTGATAGTTTGATTGGAACACTTTTAAACATTAAAGGAAATACAAAATATAGTAATAAAATTTGTCCAGATATGGTGGTGATGGGTATACGACAAGAGTTAGCCCCAAAAGAAATAGGAAATACAACATATTTTCCTACTAAAGATAGCGAAAATATATCCGAACGTATCATACGCTTGAACATACAACAGAGTCACCATCGAACTTTATTTATTCCCGAAGGAAAGGGAAAACATCGATAAACCCAGAGAAAGAGAAATCTGGGTAAGGAAGTCGGTTATACAAGGGGAAGGTATTAACACCTCTAACATCCATGGTACTCCATGGGAGTTATGTTGATTATTCTTGCTCGAATGGGTGTTATATCTAAAGATTACCCGTGAAAGGATAAGGGGAAAGAAGAGAATAGATAGAATGCTCGATGAGGATTAGAGTCCTCATGCCTACGTATCCTTATAATGCAATAAGGAATTCAGTGCTTCATAGTTAATGGAACTAATGATGGGAGATGAAAAGAAGGTGTGATCAAGGTATGGTCTGAACCAAAGGATTACATGATTTGACCTCCAAAAAGGGATGAAATCTGAACCCAAGAGTAAAATTAGTGTGAACCATATGTGGGGGTAGCCAGAGCGTGGTGCCACTTATGGTATGGCTGAAAACAAAGAGAATTAAGTGTTTGGTTTCATATCACAAGCAACTCTTGGTTCACAAGCTGACACAAGATAGAGCTCAAAGAGATAGTGTATTTGGCTCAAAGATAACAACATATCACGTGGAATGGATGGTTCAATGGTTGAAGGTAGATAATAGTTCATGAAAGATATAAGTGGTGCCCTAAGGCCATAAAAATAATTAGGATTGTGCTCGCCAAGGATTCAAAGCCTTGTGCCTAAGTATTCTCATTGTGAAATGAGAGAGTCGGAGCACTCGTAGTTCATGGAACCACGAGAACAAAGAAGAGAGATAAGGAAGTTATAAAAAGTATAACTTGTACCAACAGAATGATGGACACAAAAGTATGTTTGCCTAAGCTATAGGGACTTATAAGACAAACACGATTCCAAGGGCTAACTGCAGTGGAAACAAAGAGAGAGGTGTTTTCCTAAGCAATAGGGACTTATAAGACAAACACAACTTCAAGGGTTGGCTGCAGTGTTGTTTAGTACAGTGAATAATATATCACAGTACGGAAAAAACAATTTGAAATCAAAGAAGAATGGTATATTGGATCCATGAAGGAATAATCTTCAAACCTAAGAGTGAACAAGCGTCTTAGCCAAAAAAAAGAAGGAATGACGTGTTTGGTTTTGTTGCCAAACATCTCTTGATTCATAGGGTGGACTGCCGTTATATTGTCCTAAAAGGATGTGCATGCAATCCAAGGAGGAATTGTATTTGATCTCAAGAAGATAGTATTGATTGATGAATGAAGAAAAACTGAGGTGGAAATAAATAAGGTAGTAATAAATAGGGTAACCCGCGGAGAATCTGAATTCTCGTGCCTACATATTCTCACCGTGCAATGAGAAAGTCATAACTTTTGTAGTTTAGCCCACTAGGGCTAACAGCAAGAGACTGTGGCAAGAGAAGTGATATATTGATTGGCAAGGTATACAACCCTTCGATGCAGAAAAAGGAGTGCCCAGGTTCACAACTTGCTAGACAAGGAATCACTACTAGAGTCTATAACTTATAATGGGAAGGAACTGAGCTACCAAGGTCTACAACCTAAAAGGCAGAGAGAAAGGATGCTAGAGTCCAACTCTCAGGGAAAAGGAAAGCATTTCCAAGGTCCATAACCTGATAGGCAAGGGGATTCCTAAGAGTCCATAACTCTACAAGGCTAATCAAAGGGATTGTCAAGGAATATAACCAAGTGCCAAAGTCTATAACTCCATAGGCACAAAAAGAGCTTGCCAAGGTCCACCATCTCAAGGGGTAAGATCAAGTTGCCAAGGTCTATTACCTTAAAGGCAAGAAAGATTGCCAAGGTCCAAAACCTAACAGGCAAGAAGGATTACCAAGGTCCAAAACCTAACAGGCAAGAAAAGTTTTCCAAGGTCCAAAACCTAACAGGAAAAAGAGGATTGAATTGATTGAAAAAGGGTGTACAACCACAAGGTGCTGATAGCAACAATGCTCCATTATTGAAGTGTTGAATAATTGATGCTTGCTTGAAGGAGGCTTGTCAATTGTATGATTCAAATTGCACTAAAGTCTATGAACAAAGGCAAATACCTTGAGAAACCAGACCATTCCTCTCGTGCCCAAGGATACCCTAAACAAGGATAGGAATTCTCCACTCTCATCATTCTTTGTTTCTTAAGGCTCATGGCGTACAACTTTGAATCAGAATTGGCAAGTTGCTGATAGGAGATCCTGGGTGTTGATCATGATGGTGCAATGCTACTTTTCGTAGAAGAATACTTGACATTCATTTGATTTAAATTATGCTAAAGTCTATGAATAAAGGTGAATACGATGAGCAATTGGGTCATTCGTGCCGCACCCAAAGATATCCAGAATGAGTTAATGGAATTCTCCACTCTCATTTATTCTCTATTTCTTAAGGCCCGTGTCACAGAATCTGAATGATGATTGACAAGTGTTGACCTTTGATGTGCTTGAGAAGTAGTCAACTTTGTTAGTTGTGCTTGACTGACATTGACTTTAAAGTCTTGATCTTGGATTTGAACCTCGAGATCTTGAGTTCCTGAGATTTAGCATATCCAATACAACTTAAGCACAATGGTCTTGCCATATCAAGTGATCAAGGGTCTTTTGATAACTTGAATAGGCTTGGGGGATTACAACACAATACAAAGGATTTGGTTGACAAAAGTGACCTTTAGTCAATATTAATCAGTGGGATTAAGAGAAATTAGATATGCTATGTACAACAATTTAATGATTAATCAGTTAATTGGATCAAATGGTTCTAAGTAAACTCTAAGCTAAGGGATCATGCCAAAATCAGAAATCCTATACCTAAGGGTAAAATGGTCAATGTGTATAAATTTGATTAAATGGAAATAAAATCAAGATTATTTAGAACCAATTAATCAATTAAAACAATTCATGAATATGTGATGAAAAATTAAATTAAGCTAAGTTCAATTAACGAAAACCTAAAATTTCTAAAGGTTTTAATTAATTGATTAATTAACAATTATATCTACTAATGACAACTAATTGATTAAATCATAATTAACTAATTAAATGACTAACATAAATTATAATTAATCCATATAACAAACATGATTAATCAATTAAGAAAAAAAATAGAAATATGATTAAGCCTAATCATAAGTGATTAAATTAATTAAGTGATTAATTAATTAAGATTCAAGGGGTGTGCAAGCCCAAAGCAGGTGGTGTGTATTGAAAGGTGCTTGGTCCAGCTAGGCCCCCAATCCCAAGCTCCAAACCACCAAAACGGACCCAAGCCAACATATTCAGGCCACACACAAACTCAACAAACTCAACTTCATTTTTGATTCTACGCTTCTTCACTCTCAAAAAAATAAAACACAAGCTATGAAGAAATCGACTCCGGATCCAAGATGGAGCTTCACCAAATTCCTATTCAATTCGTCGTCCGTCCTTACCAAATCGGAATCAATCCGTATTCATGCACAAAATTGAGAAGATTTGCGGACGTATCGTGGCCGCGTTCGATAAATTTAATCTGATAGTATGAGCAAGAGGCAGTTGCTCATGATGATGCAATGCTTCTCCGATGACTGTGCAAGTACCAATTCTCCTCTTTTCTCTTCTTCGATCCGCTTCTCTGCTTTCAACTCTTTTGTTCTTCTTCTGCTCTTTGATTCCTCTTCTGTTCTGTGTGTGATCGTGGTTATTGCTATGTTAATGCATGCGTGAGAGAGCTTGAAACTGGTGGAGAGTGAGAGATTTTGATGAAGAGAAATGTGAGATTTGCAATATGAGTCTGTGGAGTGAAATGAAGGAGCGCAAGTGAATTTCTGTGATTTCAGAAAAATGGTGATTATGCTAATGATTGGTCAAAATGAAAAGTGATTGGATTAGAATGATAACTCTGTTAGAAATTTTCATGTTGAAGTCTGTTGGAGGCTTAATATTCTATTATTAATCTCTGTTAGGTTTAGTTTGAGTTGGTTGAGTTCTGTTAATTGTTAGTTTGTTAGTTGTTAGATGCTTCAGTTAGTTAAGTGAAGTTAGAATATTATTGAATTAGATGAACTATGTTATATTGTGGTGCTTATTATTGTGCAGTTAGAGTTAGGAGGTTATGGTTAGTTTAAATTCATGTTAATGAAATGTTGTTATCAGTTAACTATGAATTAGTCAGTTAACGAACTGTTAATTGTTAGCAATTAGGGAAATTAGAAGATCCTGATTGTTATGCTGGACTGATTGCTATGTTAAATTCTTACCATGAAAGTATTAGTAAATAGCATTAGTAATTGGTTAGTAAGTTAGAAACAAGTTTGAACTGTTGTCAATAATGCAACTAGATTAGACTGTTATGATGAAAACCATGTTATGCTTTGACTATACCTGTTGTGAATTGGATGGTATCTATTAGGTAATTAATGATGCATGCTAAAGTTGCAAAATGTTATTGTTAACTCCCAAAAGGTTATGAACTGTTAGGGATGATTATGCTTGTTATGTGGTTGGAAATTGAATTGATATCATGGTGTATGAACATGAGTTGTTAGTTTTTTACTCCAGTAGTAAATGTTATTATCATGAGCATGATTGCTTGATGTCATGTATGGACGTGGTTAATGCTTGATGTCATGCAACTTAGGACTTGAAAGTTAGGTATGTGAGCCATATGAATGAACCTATGTATGCTAATGTATGGACTGATTCTGCATTGTTTATGGATTGAGTGCAGGGCTAGCTTGACAAAGTTGCAAGGTAAGGTGGAGGCAAGGCAAGTGAGCATTCATGGCATAGCAAGAAGCAAACTTGGTGCAAAGTTGAGTTTTCTTGCTCATGAAGCAAATGGAGTCATGGAAGATTGAAGAATGAAGAATGAAGCTACAATTAGTACTAGGGTTTAGGTCATGGAAAAAGAGGTTGATTGACTTTGGTCAACCGGTTGACAAAAAGTCAACCTTTGTAAAATTTACGTTTTTTTTTTTTGTATTTCCTTTTGTAATGGACAATATAAGTGTTGAATGAATGAATGGACCTTTATTTGAATAGAATGATCTTTACATCAATGAAAACTGTCTTATTTTTCAAATAAATAACATCCCTCCAAATAAATTCAAATTTGAATCATAACTTTGAATGGACTATGGACTTGTAACACTTGGCCAAGTGAACTTATGAATGAGAAATATGAATCAAGAACTAATGGGCCAATGAATGCACTATAAATAATGAATCAATGGATTATGGACTTAAGGGAAACCATGAATGAAACAAAGCCTTGGACTAAATGGATCACAAAACACATAAACATATAACAAGCCTTAGTCAAGAGATGATTGATTCCAAACATACAATAGCATGATGCAAACAACAATGGCCAAATGTCTTATGCCATGAATTATGGTTTTATTCCATTGCAAGATCAACAAACAAACTCCATGGTCATCAAAAGTTAAAAACACCCACAATTAGGGTTTCGTGTTTAAATACAATGTCACCAGACAAATCATATGATGCGTGATCCCAAAACAAGCAATGGGCCCTCTCAAACAAGCCCCAAGATAAGTGACCCAAGTTATGAATCAATTAGGGTTTTCAATACCACAAGACAAACCACATGGTCTATAAGCATCAAATATCAAGAACTAGGGTTTAGGCATGAGTGACTACCATGATACAATCTCCAAGGTCTCAAGCACTAAGATCTAGGGTTTTGATGTTATATTATTTTAAGATGTGAACTCCATGAATCAAGACCTCGTAGGGCATGAAATTAGGGTTTCCAACAAGCACAAGGTGAAAAGTTAAGCCACAAAATGCATTAGGACCAAATCTTCCCTTATTAGGGTTTCATAAGGCACCCCCTTAAATTAAGGTTTTTGAATCAATCAAGATGTTTCACAAGCAAATCTTCAATGTATGAGCCCCCAATTAGGGTTTAGGTAGCCAATGCAAGGCCCAAAGAGTGTCCACAATGTCCCATAACCATATCATCAAGAAATTGGGGTTTGAATGCCCTGAGGAGTGTCATGATGAGAACTTTATGAATCAAGATCCAAGAGAGCATGGAATTAGGGTTTGCATTCCATGAGGTGAGCAACCCTCCAATCCTCAGACAAAACCCTAGTTTGAAACAACCAACAACTTTAAATTTATGATGTTTGTGAGGATATGTTAATATGAATTCATGATGCATATGAATAAGCGTAGGTGAATCTCGAGTCAAAGGTTGAGTGAAAAGATGAAAGAGAGGGGGGGGGGGGGGGGTAAATTTTGGGGTATGATAGTTGTCCATATTTAATCAAATTAAACTTGAATGCATGAATTACGAAATCTTTTCGAGTATTCAAGGTATAAGAGGATTAAATACAAAAGTATCCAAAAATTTACCCGTTAAGAATGGTTATAAAGTCATATAGGTAGGTCTATGTGGAATATGGAAGGGCGGGTAGACTTTTAGAGGTTCATTTGTTGGGGGTCTGATTGAAACATTTTGTGGATCATATATGTATGTTATATGTATGTTCTATTTTTTTTATGTGACCCATGAAGCCATGTATGCTAAGTAGCAACATGTGAAATAGGATATAGGTTTGGTATGATAACAGGGAACCCATAAGTTTAAACATGAAAGTTCCATAACACCCTTGCAGACAAGGGATTTCAGAAAATGAATCATCAGTTCAAAAATTGGAAACAAAGTCAACCACAGATGTTGGAAAACGAAATGTCATCAACCTTGAAGGTTGGGAAAATTTTATCAATCCTGAAGATTGAAAAATAGTTCATCAACCATGAAGTTTGGAAACAAGGATCATCAACCATGAAGGTTGAAAAAAGATTCACCAACCATGAAGATTGGAAACAAAAGGCTATCAACCATGAAGGTTGGAAAAAAGATTCATTAACCATGAAGGTTGGAAACAAAATATTATCAACCATAAAGGTTGGAAAAAGGGTCATCAACCATGACGGTTGGAAACAAGAGATTACCAAATCTTGAAGATTGGGAAACCAGATACCAATCAGTTTGTGCTTTAAAAGATGCCAAGCAGGTTGAATTTTGAAGAAAGTGTCAAACCATCTGGTTTTAAAAAGTACCAAGCAAGTTTGGAATTTGAAGGTGCCAATAAAATATTAGGCTTTGATTCTTCTGATTTGCACACACAACTTCATGATATGCTAGATGAATGATATATATGAGTGACGCGACGCGATTAATGCATGATGATGATTTATGCAATGATTAATCCATATGCTCATATAAAAGGGAGGTGGGGATTTTGGTCTAGGAACAAGGGTCACATATACGTGATTCTCCGACACCCACTTCAAGCTGAAAAGTTATTGGTACAACTCTAGATCATGTCTAAAACATGGAGAAAGCTTGTACCTGTGTAGCCTACCTCTGTCCCAATTTGCTGAGTATCTGCATATTGACCCCAGTCACAAGCTATGGAGTAGTCTCATCGTCGGAAGATCTCAAACTGGATTGCCCTAGCGTCTTAAAACTACATCCTCTTGATTAACTACCCCTAGGAGTGATTGACTTCTCGTGCTCTTAGGATGGCCTGCCCCAATACGAGTCTCGAAGTAACTTTTCCCTTGTCTCACTGATTCATATATATTTACATAATCTCGATGTGGTTGCCCCTGGTTGACTGACTCTTGAAGAGATATGAGTTATGGGATATCAGAAGAAATGTTCAATCTTCCCATTATATAAGTTTCCTTGATGTCAAGTCACTTTCATGTACTGTAACCAATTTTTAATGACAGTACACACTCCCAACTTTCCGACGCTTTGAACGCCACTCGAACCGGACACTCAGAACAAAAGTTATGAATTTTTAAAGTTTTTAAGAAATTGCTCTTAGTGTAATCGGTTACCCTAAAACTAGTAACCGATTACACTACATCCAGTAGTGAAGCCCACACCATCACACACACACGCTAACCGGTTACTCAAAAACTGATAATCGGTTACACCATCCTTTCCAACCCCTGCGTAGCCTCTGTTACAACGGGTAACCAGTTACCCAAAACCAGTAACCGGTTACACCCCTCAAATTTTACCAAGAAATGTGTTTTTAAGCAGTGTAACCGGTTACTCCAATTCTGGTAACCGATTACACTGTTGTAGCACTTTTCTACAACTTTTCAAAAACAAAAATCATCTAAAGTTTATCCCCAAACCTCATTTTTCTCCCAAATCGTTTATGCCACATTTTAACACGAAAATCACTTTTCCAAAGTTCAAAACCCCAACTTATTTACACTGAAAATATTCATAACTCAGTATCAACTCTGACCCGAAAAAACATCAATTCATACAACATTGACAACAAACAATCCAATCCAATTTCATAATTCTAACAACAACAATTCATCATTCACACCATTCAACAATTAACAATATCACCATGATCATGAACATAGAGAAGAAAAAACATAAAACATACATGACATAATCTACCAACTATCATCATGTTAGTCCTTAGATAATCAGAACTCCACGCTTACCTTAGAGTTCCTAGCAATATATTCCTTGACCTTCAACAATGGTGAATTCTCTCGTTGAGCCCTAGCCTCTTCTTCTCTCTTTTTCCGTTTCTTCTCTTTTCTCCCAAATGTTACGTTCTCTGAGTTTCTATCCTAAATCCCATTTTCTATTTTTATTATATTTCTTATTATTTTATTAAATTATTAAATTATTATTAATTTCTTGATAATAATAATAATAATAATAATAATCCATTTAAATTAAATAATTAAATTAATAATAACTAAAAATAGTTAATTAGTTTTACTCAGCACACCATACTTTCTACACTTTTGCCCAGACACTCCCTAACACCTTAATTTCTATAATTCTAATGCAACAACCTCATACCAAGAGTAACACAACACATCAAAACACCAATCAACACAACCACAACCACAACTATCACATAATTAATTACGAAAAATAATTTAAATAAAATCGGGGCGTTACAACTCTCTCACACTTAGAACATTTTTCGTCCTCGAAAATTACCTGATGCGAACAACTCTGGATACGACTCTCGCATTCTGCTTTCCAACTCCCAAGTCATTTTTCCTTCGACAGGGCTTCCCCACACTACCTTCATGAGAGCAATCTTTTTGTCTATCAACTGTTTCAGTTCTCGATCATCAATCCCTATAGGCAGAGCCTCAACCTTAAGGTTATCCCTCACCTGAATATCATCCATCAAAATCATATGCAACGGATCAGGAACATACTTCCGAAGTTATGAAACGTGGAACACATCATGTATATTTTACAAATTCGGTGACAGCACCACTCTATAAGCAACATGTCCAACTCGCCTGGATATCTGATACGAACCAATAAACTAAGGAGCAAACTTCCTCGACTTTAAAGCACGTCATACACCGGTCACCAGATACTCTTAAGAATACATGGTCTCCCTCTTGAAACTCAAGATCCTTTCTCCTCTTATCATGATAGCTTTTCTGCCTACTCTATGAAGTTTTCATCTTCTCCCAAATTAGCTTCACCTTCTCAGTAGTCAGTTGGACGATCTCAGGTCCAAACACTACACCCTCACCAGATTCATGCCAACACAAAAGGTGTCCTGCACCTTCGACCATATAAGGCTTCAAAAGGTGTCATTCCAATACTAAAATGGAAAATGTTATTATATGTGAACTCAATCAACAACAAATAACTCTCCCAAGCACTTCCTTACTCGAGAACACAAGCTCTTAACAAGTTCTTTAATGATTGAATGGTCCTCTTTGTCTGACCATCGGTCTACGGATGATAAGTTGAACTCAACCTCAGCTTCGAACCAAAATCTTCCTACAAACTCTCCCAAAATCTGAAAGTGAACCTCAAATCTCTATCTGACACAAGACTCAACGATACTCCATGCTTCTTCCCAATCACACGGATATATATCTCTGCCAACTTCTACATAGAAAAATTGATGTTAATCAGAATAAAATGGACTGACTTCCTCAGTCTAACAACAATTACCCAAATGACATCATTCCCTCTCGGAGTATTCAGCAACCCCGTCATAAAATCCATATAAACGCTATCCCATTTCCATTCTGGAATATCCAATGGTTGCATCAATGCTGCAGGTTTCCGAGGTTCAACCTTTGACTAGTCAAATAAGCATAAACAAACTGAGCCACATCTCGCTTCATTCCAGACCACCAAAAGATCTTTTCCAAATCCTGATACATCTTAGTATCTCCTAGATGAATACTCAAGATACTTCGATGACTTTCTTTTAAAATCATCTTCTTCAACTCAACTTCGTCGGGAATGCAAATTATGTCTCTGAACCTTAATACACCTTGTTCATCTACTTTAAAATCATTACTTTCAGTCTGATTACTTCCAACCATCAAGTCCACCAACTTCACATACAACTTATGACTCTCTATAATATTATTAAGAAAATCATTGTTGATCTTCAGCATACCCAACATCACACTCTGCGGTGTCAATTCACAGACCAAACTCATGTCTCTGAACCGTTCAATCATTTCCAACTCTCTAACCATCATAACAGACATATGTAAGGACTTCCGACTTAACGCATCAACTAGGACATTCACCTTACCGGGATGAGAATTCAAACCATAGTCATAGTCCTTTAAGAATTCCAACCATTTTCACTGTATGATATTTAATTCCCTCTGATCAAACAAGTATTTCAAACTCTTATGATCACTAAACACTTCAAATCTGGAGCCATAGAGATAATACCTCCAAAATTTCAACATAAACACCACCGCAACCAACTCCAAATCATGAGTAGGATAGTTTCTCTCATGAATCCTCAACTGTCGTGAAGCATAAGCCACAACCTTACCATCTTGCATTAGCATACCACCTAAACCCATCAACGACGCATCACAATATACCATAAACAACTCATTTGGTTCAGGTTAAATCAAAACCGGAGTTTTAGTCAACCTTTTCTCCAGCTCTACAAAACTATTCTCGCAACAAACGTCCCACACAAATAGTTTACCTTTGCAGGTCAAGTGAGTTAACAGAAGTGCCAACTTGGAAAAGCCTTCAATAAACTTGCGGTAATAACCATCCAAGCCCAAAAAGCTTCTAATCTCTGTCACCGACTTCATAGCCTCCAATTGTAGAACTGCATCTACCTTAGACGGATCCACAACAATAACACCACTTGAAATAACATGACCCAGAAAGCTAACCTCTTTAAACCAGAATTCACACTTCGACAACTTAGTATAAAGCTTTTTCTCCTTCAACACTTACAATACAACTCATAAATGTTCAACATGTTCTTCTTCTGGTTTAGAGTAGATCAGAATGGCATCAATAAATACCACAAAAAAATGATCCAAGTAAGTATGAAAGTTGTGATTCATGTACTCCATAAATACTCTGGATGCATTAGAAACACCGAATGGCACCACCAAATACTCATAGTGTCCATAACGAATTCTAAACTCCGTATTCTGTACATCTTCATCCTTCACTTTGATCTGGTGGTAACCTGACCTCAAATCAATTTTGCTAAACACACATGCACCTACCAACCGATCCATCAAGTCATCTATTCTCGGAAGTGGATACTTGTTCTTAATCCTCACTTTATTCAACTGTCGGTAATCCACACACAACCTCGTGCTACCGTTTTTCTTCTTTACCAACAACACCAGAGCTCCCCAAGGCGACACATTTGGTCTCACAAACCTCTTATCTAGCAAATATTCTAATTGTTTCTTCAACTCTGCTAACTCCGATGCAGACATCCTGTATAGTGCCATAGAAATAGGTCTGCTACCAGGGACAAGATCAATAAAGAACTCAACATCTCTCTTTGGAGGTACATCTGAAATGTCATCTGGAAACACCTTTGGAAAATCCCGCACTACATGTAACTCATCAATCACCGCCTGACTATTAACAGATAACATCGTGAACAACACAATCACTTGAGCTTTCTCTTCCAAGAGCTCCTTCAACTCTATAGTAGACAAGAAACCAACTTCTTCCTCCTCACCAGGAGTAAGAAACCGCACCGACTTATTATAACAATTTATATAAACATGATTGAACTCCAACCAATTCATCCTGAAGATAACATTAAGGTTCTCCAATGGCAAGAAAATAAGATCAATGCTAAAATCTGTATCAGAAATTAACAGAGACAATTCAAACAAACCGAAGTAGTAGTCACCGAACCTTTAGCAGGAGTTTGGATAACCATTTCTCCATTCATAGAAGACACAACAATGTCGCAACGCGAAAAACAACCGGCAGGAAAAACAAAACAAACAGAGCCGCCACCGTGCGTTATTTATCCCAAAGAGGGAAAGGAAACGCTCGAAGTAAACCTGGAAAGGAAACGGTCTTACGATCGGAGATTACAAGGATCGGGAGTCGGTTACGCAAGGGGAAGGTATTAGCACCCCTCACGCCCGTCGTACTCGACGGGATCCACGCTCAAAACGAAAGAATAAGGTTGCTGAAGGAAACTGCTCAAAGAATGCACACACACTGGAATAAACAGGCGGAGGAGGATGGAGGAAGAGGACTCGGCAGGATATCGCATCATGGGCCTACGTAGTTTGTCAGAAACAAACATCAGAGTCAACGTAGTTCGGGGAAAACGGGAAACAGGCTCGCTAGGATATCGCATCCTATGCCTACGTATCTCATCTGGAATGAGAATCAGAGCTACCGTAGTTCGGCTAACACACGCCGAAACAAAACACACGCACAGACGCTGAGACGTCAAAACAAACACACAAATGGAAACAAACTGCCAATGGCTGGTCTTACGTCCGACTCCAAGCAACAAACCCAAACAAGGAAACCGAATGCCAATCGCTGGACTTACATCAGACTCCAAGCACACAACAAACAAACGGGAAACCGAATGCCAATCGCTGGACTTACATCAGACTCCACACACACAACCCACAGGAAACCAACTGCCAATCGCTGGACTTGCGTCAGACTCCATACAAACAATCCACAGGAAACCAACTGCCAATCGCTGGACTTACGTCAGACTCCATACAAACAAAAGGGTAACAAACAGACAAGCTAAAAGGGAGTCAGGAACTCGAGCCTAATAACTGTCAAACAACACACGCAAAAAAGGAAAAGGGTGCCCGGAGAGATCTCGCACGATCTCCTGCCTACATACCTCATCTGGTATGAGGATCAGGGCGACGTAGTTCCCCTTAACAGGGGAGAAAATCTCTCCTAAACCAGAGACTAGGGAGATAACAAACTACTAGGGAGACTACGACTCGAGCCTAGAAGTTGTCATGCATACGATCCCTATGTTGAAGTCTCTATCCTAACTTGCACAGGAAGCAAGCTAGCCTAAACAACACAAAATCAAACACAAGCACAAGAGAGCAAGCACACACACTATATGCAAACAAGTGGCTCATACAAGTCTAGGCTGTAGAAACAAGCCAACTGGAATGAGGTGTTTTTAGCTCTTAACCCTAACATTGAGAGTTAGGGTGAAGCAGATGAAATGAGAAGTGAGGGTAAGACCTCACAGCTCTTATCCCTGGCCTGGGAGAGCTTGAATCAAATAGAAAAGTGTGGGAGTTCAGAATGAGGGAACTCTTCTCCACATGACTGACACAACAAGATATTGGGTTCTTATTCAAATTACATCAACACAGGGTATGAGCAAAGTGAATGACACAACTGAATAGCAGGGGATGGATTGCACATCCCTTTTATCTGCCAATTGCCTCTTAAGAGGTCTTTACCTGCTTAGCACAACATTAAACAAACACAAACATTGCCTCTTAAGGAGGGCTTCAGACAGGTGCCTGCCAAAGTAACATGACAGGTCTTCCAGACTACATGAAGATTAGAGATTATACCTAAGTGGTATGCCAACCACAAGCAAAAGCAAAGCAAAGTTCAAATGAACTTAAAGCAACTTAGGTACCTGTGGAAACAGCTAAACCAATCAGTACAACTTTCAGACAAACAGACAATAGTTAATAACCAACAGACAATCCCAATGTACAACACATGACCCATAAGCACAAGTGAATTGTTCTCAAAGCCTACAAAACAAGCAAATGTTAGCCAACAATCAACAAATGATCAAGCTCAAATGAAGGAGCAACATCAACCATGGAGATGTGTACTTGAACCTGAAATCACCACTCAAATGTAAGTAACCAACCACTAGGTCAAAGCCTAGGGTCAAAGGTGAAGAAAAAATACAAAACAGAACTTGATATTCAACATGAATCATATTTAACCAATCAAGAACAAGTCCTAAAAAGTACCAAACCAAAACCATCATGCAAGTTCATGTAATAGGCAAGAGAAGTCAATGACCAATTTCAAAGCTCATATGTGGACATCATGAATGAAAATTCCCAATCAAAACAGAAATGATTCAAATAATTCTGGAAAAATTCATGAACATTCAAAACATCCAACATGATCATCATACAAAAAATCAGAAGCATCCAAGATCATTTGGTATGGAAATTAAATGGTACAAGTTGAACAACCAAATGTGTGACACAAATTGTCACACCATGTTAACACAAGCATAAAACAGAAATGGTAAATGGGAAAAATACCAAACTAAGCCTGCAACATCCAGCAATATGTCTAGAATCATCATGTAAAATTTCATGTCCATTGGATTAAAATCAAGCATTTCATAATAGAAAGAGTAAGGCAATGTCACAAATGCACATGTGTTCAATCAACCTAGAGCAAATAAAATTCCAGCCAGGCACAACTTGCAAACTCATCATCATCATCAGAAACTAGACTTCTCAAGGATCAATTTGCAAAAAATTGGGGATTAATTGATGCATTTTTCAATTTATTATGATTTTTTAAAGTTGGAAAAAAGATAAAAATCACATATGAACATGTACATGGAAAATAGGAGGGAAAAGGAATAATGCTGAAGCAAATTTGAAAAATGCGCTCGCCATGGATCGAACCATGTGGATTTTCAAAATGGAACGCGCGCCAAGCCAAAACGGTACCGTTCCCTAAAACCCTAAGCCTGCGTAGATTAGGACGGTTCAAACCGACGCTATTTGCCAAAACTGACGCAATTTTTCCAGAAACCGTCACAATGCATGCATCTTCATCTTCTTCATGATGAAGATGATGAATGTTCATCCTCAAATTTTCATAAATGTCCAGAAATCCACAAAAAGCATATCATTCAAATCCTTATTCCATGTACATCATAGATCAACTAACAAATCATTCTAAAACATCATAACAAGTGTGAATCGTGCAAAAACATTTTTGGATGCAAAAATTCAAATGCACATAACTCAGTCAATAATGCTCTATTTCACACGATTTTTGGCTCAGAATTCTCAACAAACAAAGATCTACACGAATATACTCATGAATTGAAGAATTATGAAGGTCGAAAATCATACCTCTTGAAGAGCAGGTTCTTGTTTTGCACGTTCCACAGCTTGTAATGATCCAAATTCACTCCACAATGCTTGCAATGATGTTTGATGAAGAAAAAGAAGCTTGAACACGTGTAGATCTAGCTTAATCTTGAATTTCCATTTTTAATTTCATGAGCTTCAACCGCTTGATTCTTGCACGAATTCAACAAACCAGCACTTGATCTGCACTAAATCAAAGCTAGGGAACAAGAATATGAAGTAAAATTGCAATGCTATTTGAAGAAAAATTTGAATTATGAATGGAAGAAAATTTTGGAGGGAGAGAGAATTTTGGATCTAGAAATGTGAATTGTGATTAACCTCCTTCAATTCTGTTATGATTAGAGTATTTATATCCTTTACTAATCACCTTGCTAATCCATGTTTAATTTGGTTAATGAAAATAAGGTGTTTTGCAAAATTTTGAAAATGCATGGTGCATGGGATAATTACACGTGAACAGTACCAATCCCTTGATCATTTTCACTTAAAATCCTTTTTTAAACTCAATGGCAATGGTAGAAGTCCATACAATGCACCATTTTTAAATTTCCAAAATTGACTTGGATATGCAAATGCTCATGTGATAACATTTCAAGCAATGTGATGGTTGGTTTGGAAACCTCATGACATGAGAAGAACAATGCAAAAAGAACCACCAGATTTGGAGTTATGAATCAAAAGTTACGGCCTTTTGAAGTTCCATGTACACTTGGCAATGATTTGATCATATCTCTTCAACCATTCATCATAAATTCATGATCTTGGACTTTTTGGAAATGGGAGAAAGAAATATTCAACTTTCATGTTGGACAAAATTTCATTTGAAGCTTCTTTGATGATGCAAGATCAAGTTGAATTTGAACCAAAAACTTTCCATTTTGGGAAACTTTCAATTATAGGTCACTTTCCATTTTTGGAAACTTTTGATCTGACCTCAAATTCTTCAAGATATGCATTGAACATGATTAATAAGCCTCTTTTGAACATGAATGAGATGTTGAAACTCATTTCTCCACCTCCTAGCCCTCAGTTGACTTTCTGTTGACTTTCTGGTTGACAGATGACTTAGAAGTGCCCTGATCAGCCTGAGCCTTAACCACTTGAGGAATTGGCTCCAAAATGAACCCCTAGCTCTTGTAAGCTCCACATAATAATCATATGATCCTCATCCAAGAAATAAACCCCATCTCCTTGAGAAACCCTGACTGGTAGAATGACATTGATTAGGGTTGACCAGAGGTCAAAACCCTAATCCCAAGGAATCTGAGCATGAATTCTGAAACCTTTGAGGATGACATAACCATGATGATGATGATGTACCCTTGCAAGCAAGATAATGCTCAACCTCTTTAAAGAACCAAGAAATCCTAACTGAAGCACAAACCCTCAGATGGCTTGTGATCAATCTATGAGACCCTCAGGCCTGGATCTCTTAACCTCTCTATCTTCTGAGAAAGACTTAGGAGGATGACTTGTTTATTTCACATGCTATGCAAAGATGCAATGACTAATTCCCTACAAAATGAAATGCAATATGCTAAGCTAGTCCCAAGAGATGAGGGCAAATTTTGAGGTGTTACAAACAAGCCCTATCCTTTTCACACAGTCAACAACAATAAAATAATGAGTCACACCGGTATTAATAATAACAATCAAAGGCGTATTATTAATATAACATATACCTCAGATCAACTTGTCTTCACTAGAAGTCTGAGTCCCCGTCAGAGCGAACACCTTTCCTCTAGTTGAAGCTTTCTCAAGCTTTGGGAAATGGGTGCTGATATGTCCTGGTTCACCACAATTGTAGCAAGTCACCATATTCTCTTTGCAATCTGCAACCAGATGTCCTGACTTCCCACACTTGTAACACTTCTTCATATCACTCTTGCATTCGTTGACACGATGACCCAACTCACCGAACCTATAACACTTAAAAGGAGTATGACCACCTCCCCCATTTAGCCTTTTACCATCAACAACTCTCTATTTACCTTTATTAGATGGAGCATTATATGACTCCCCAGGTTCAGATTGTGTTTTCCTCTTCTCTCGCTCAACCCCTTGTAGTGAGCCGACCGAGCCTTACTATCATCCTCATAAATTCTACAAGTGTTCACCAACTCTAGAAACCTCCTGATCTGTTGGTATCAAATCACTTGCTTAATCTTAGGACGCAAACCATTCTCGAATTGGATACACCTCGAGAACTCAGTAGTCGCCTCACTGTAATGACGGTCGAACTTAGCAAGTTCCACAAATCGGGAAACATACTCAATAACCGACAAGTTACCCTGTTTCAGCTCTAGAAACTCAATCTCCTTCTTCCCACAAACATCCTCAGGAAAGTATTTTCTCAAAAATTCCCTGCGGAACACAACCCAAGTTACAACTTCAGCTGCAACATCCAACATTTGACGAGTGTTGATCCACCATTCATCAGCTTTCTAAGCTAACATATGTGTATCGAACCGCACCTTCTGTGATTCAGAGCAATCCATCACTTTGAAAATCCTCTCAATCTCCCTGAGCCAGGTCTGTGCTCCATCAGGATCGTACCTACCCTTAAAAGTAGGAGGATTATTCCTCTAGAACTTCCCCAGAATTCGTAACTCGTTGTTTCCACCAGCATTAGGCTAATTCTATACAACCTGAGCAACAGCCTGCAAAGCAGCAACAATAGCAACATCGTTTCTTCCATCCATTTTCTGTTTCACACCACCACCAACAACAATGGTTAAATAAACAACATCGACAGTATTCAACTGTCACACCACACTGACTCAACAACTCGATCGAACAGACCGACCTGCTCTGATACCATTATGTAACACCCTAAATTTCCTCCGCATAAATTTAAAATATTTATCAAAGTAAAACAAATCAACATGTAATTTAGGACGCTACACTATAACATACAATCAACATACTCAATCGAAAAGACATGTAACACTTTACGTTTATAAAAATAGTAGTAATAACCACATGTCTAAATGTTAACTTTTATTAAATTGCAGCGGAACAACAATAACAAACAGATAACTCAACATATCCAACATCAACATAACATGTCATATAAGAAATGTTAAAACATAAAAAAAAACACAACGTTTCAATTCCCCAATGTTACACATCAGAGCAGACGCCAACACAAAAATAAAATGGAAGATTTCATCTTCCACTCACATTTGAGCTCCTACTGCGGATTCTATGCACGTTACCCACGTTGAGATTACATCCAAACAGAAGGGATGAGATATCATAATTATATAAAGGAAAACATGATAATAAGTAAGCATCAGATTATCACATGCACATCATCCATTCCACGACACAATTCCACATAATCCATACAACGACTATTCACACATAATAGCAACATAACAACCATCCAACATAACAACAACATAATCAACCATCCAACATAATAACAAATGCAACCAATGTACAATGTAATGCGACTCAACAACTCGACTCAATGCATGTGGTACCAATACGTGAACACTTAGGTTCACCACTTAGATCCTCATCTCCTAGGATTAAAGTCACAAATTCATTACCATCACCTCCAATAACGCTTCACTGATTCCATCGCCTCTGAAGTCAGCTACCGGTCCAATCCACACAATGAGATTTGATGCTCACCAACAACTGACCGTTTGTCCAACAAAATGAATGCATGCAACATATTATACATGCAACAACAACATCATGCACAATGATCCACCACCATAGTCAATGTACACCGTCAATACTGGCCATCAAGCATCAATGTGTGTTATACAGCTCAACAACATCAATATACTACATAACAAGCAACAACAAAGGCATGTAAGGTTATGTCACACCACCACATAAACATTCTAATGCATATCAACACCATTACACAGAAAAATATTCACTTTCAGGTACTGTAACTAATTTTTAATGACATAACACGCTCTCAGCTTTTCGACGCTTCGAACGGCACTCAAATCAGACACTCAGAACAAAAGTTATAAATTTTTAAAGTTTTTAAGAAATTGCTCCCAGTGTAATCAGTTACCCTAAACCCAGTAGCCGGTTACAATACATCCAGTAGTACAACCCACACTGTTATACACACACGGTAACCAGCTACTCAAAAACTGGTAACCGATTACACCCTTATTTCTAACCCCTGTGTGGCCTCTGTTACATAGGGTAACCGGTTACGCAAAAACCAGTAACTGGTTACACTCCTCAAATTTTGCCCAGAAACGTGTTTTTAAGCAGTGTAACCAGTTACTCCAATTTTGATAACCGATTACACTGTTGCAGAAGCACTTTTCTGCAACTTTTTCAAAACGAAAATCATTTAAAATTCATCCCAAAATCTCATTTTTCTCCCAAATTATTTATGCCACATTTTAACACGAAAATCACTTTTACAAAGTTCAAAACCCCAACTAATTTACATTGAAAACATTCATAACTCAATTCTGACTCTGACTCGAAACAACATCAATTCATACAATATTGACAACAAATAATACAATTCATCATTCACATCATTCAACAATTAACAATATCACCATGATCATGAACATAGAGAAGAAAAACGCAAAACCTACATGGCATAATCTACCTACCATCATCATGTTAACCCTTAGATAATTAGAACCCCACCCTTACCTTATAGTTCATAGCAATAAATTCCTTGATCTTCAACAATGGTGAATTCTCTCCTTGAGCTCTAGCCTCTTCTTCTTCTCTCCTTTTCTGTTTCTTCTCTTTTCTCTCAAATGTTACATTCTCTGAGTTTCTATCCCAAATCCCTTTTCCTATTTTTATTATATTCCTTATTATTTTATTAACTTATTAAATTATTACTAATTTCTTAATAATAATAATAATTCACTCAAATTAAATAATTAAATTAATAATAATTAAAAATAGTTTATTAGTGTTATTCACCAAACCACCATTTCTAAACTTTTGCTTAGACCCTCTTTAACACCTTAATTTATATAATCTTAAGGCAACTATTTCATATCAAGGGTAACAGAACACGTCAAAACATCAATCATCACAAAATAATAATAACTATCACATAATTAATTATGAAAAATAATTTAAATAAAATCGGAACGTTACATTGAACAGTATACAAATGATCACAAACAACCATAAAAATATTCATATTTACTAAAACAAAATTTCAATTTCTATCCAAATAAATTTCATTCAATCGTATTTCCAAATCATGATATATTGATATATTACACCACGAGGAGTGTAAATAAATTAATCTCTTCTATTTTATGTGATTATTATAATCTAAACTAATTCTAATAACTTAAATCTATATGTCATCATTTATGTTTTATTTTTTAAAAATTGCATGTTCTTTTAAAAATTTATGATTGAATACCTAAGATAACAAATAGTATTAATTTCTAATGAAGACATATGTTTCCGACGAAGAGTATATTCTCATTGAAAGAGAATAATCTCTATAAAATAAAATAAGAAAAGAAGTTAAAGAATGTGAGCCAATAAAATGCGTAAAGTGTAATAGTGGCAAGTACGGGAATAGTGAGGGGCATGGAATGGAAGCCCTTCAATTTATTATGGTTGGTGTAATGTAATTCACTCCTCACACAATAACATTGCATTAAATCATTTCATATATGGAAAAAAATCTTATAAAAAAATAACACTCCGGTAAGATTTTTCTGCTTAATTATCAACTAAATTGTTTTAATATATTTATTTTACTTTTTTTTGTAAAAGATAATAATATTTCATATTTATTGATAATTAATACTTTAATTATTACAAATAAAAAAATTAAAATTTAGAAGTAATGCATATGTATTTAACATACGGTGAGTGTGGAAGAAGCGACAACACACATGCATAACTACCTACCAGTCAGCCCTAGTAACAAACTTGCTTCGTATTAGTTACTTACCATTACTAAGGAAAGAAAAGTGGTTCCTTCCTCTTCAAAAACCCCTTTTGTTTGGTTACTTTTCTTAACTCTACTCTCCACATTCATTTCTATATACACATACTACCCACCCACCATCTTTATTATTCCAAACTTAGACAAAAGGAAATATGAAAATCGGAGGAGGAATTATTGTTGCCGTGGTTGCTGCGGTGGCACTGGCAGCAGCTATGAGTATGAGCATAGATGTGGCAGCAGCTGAGGTGAACCATGTCGTAGGAGGAGATCACGGTTGGGATCCCACCTCCGACATCCTATATTGGTCTTCCGACAGAATCTTCCGGGTCGGAGACCAAATCTGTATGTCTTTTTTCTTTTTCCTATATTGTTCCTTTTTATGTTTCATCGCTCCTTTCATAAAATGATTACATACTTTCTTCATTTTATTTTATCTACAGGGTTTACATACTCTGCAGCACAGGGATTAATTGCGGAGCTAAAAAGCAGAGAAGAATACGAATCTTGTAACATGAGCAACCCTATCATGATGTACACGGAAGGTTTGCATACAGTCCCACTTGAGAAGGAAGGAATGAGATACTTTGTGAGTACTGATTCTCAAAACTGTAAGAATGGGCTTAAGCTTCATGTTGAGGTTCAGCCCAAAGACTCGGGCTCACGGGCCTTGCCCGTTGCTCAAACTGTTGTTGCTGATGGGCCTGCTGCTCCTTCTGGTTCGGCCCGTTGTGGTTACAATGTGATTCTTTCACTATTGTTATGTGTTATTGTGGTACTTGCTTATTGATGTAAGGTTATGTTTGGTTAGAATAATTAGTTGTATGTGTTATTGCGTATTTGAAGACAGATTATTTACGAGTCTTTTGATAACTAAGATGTTGTTAACGTATCTAAAGTGTGTGTTTGGATTTTATCATAGCAATGATAACACCGTGATTGTCATAATCACAATTAAACAATTATAGTATTTCACCGTGATTCTTTTAATAAAAACTATACTTCTAAACTTTAATAAAAACTTAAATCCGAATTAAATCCAAACATACATAGACTGATAGCATACACATTCATTATATTTATTTGGGTTCCTCCCTGTTAATTATAGTCATTATTTTACACTTTTAAAATTTTAAACAACTCAACTAATTTTATATATATACTGAGCATACACATTGATTATGTTGTTGTAGTGGTTGTAAGACTCAAACTAAGGACCTCTTGGTTAGGGGGTGCAAGATTGGCCACGGGGCGCAAGAACATAGCCACCACACCAATACTACTTTTCATGATATTATTCGTAATTAAGATTATATAATTATTTTTGAATTTTCATCTTGAAATCATTGAGAGATGGGTTTTCTCACCAATTCGTGATATATTATAATTATATATATATATATATATATATATATATATAATATATATAATATATTATATTATATATAATATATATATTATATATATATATATATATATATATATATATATATATATATATATATAATATATATATAGATATATATAATATATATATATATATATATATTATATATATATATATATATATATATATATATATATTATATATATATATATATTATATATATATATATATATATAATATATATATATATATATATATATAGAGAGAGAGAGAGAGAGAGAGAGAGAGAGAGTTTTCTATTATGAAAATATTTGCTAGAATTTTTTTTTAAATACCGACTAACAAAATTTAGAGGCACTACAATGTTAAAATTAAGATATGAATGTAAGTTTCTTAAATAAAATAGAGTAGAATAAAATAAATTAATTCTTCTGAAATAAAATTAATTAATATATTCATAATTTTAACAACTAAAGAGTCTAATTGGGGCACTAAAATTAAAATAATGATATAGAGAATATGAATAATTGAAAAGTCAGATTTCTAATTCTTTATTAAGATTCAAATATCACAGAACTTTACTCTAGTTTATGAATTTTTGTTCTTTCTAATTCTCAAATTTCAATCTAATTATATTCTCTCCATCTATGTGGAACAACATAAGTGTTGACTGTCAATTCAACCAGAAAATCAAAAAAGCCTAAGTGTCTACCGTAAGTGTCAAACAATCAATGAATAATATATAATATATATATATTATATATATAATGATATTATATTAATATATATATATATATATATATATTATATATATATATATATATAATATCTATATAGTTATAGTTATATATAGTTATTAGTCAAAAATCAAAAAGTGTCTTTTATAAGATGCTAATTTTCATGTTGATTTTCACTTTTCAGGATCAAGTTTGATTTGGTATTCAAAGACTTTTGGAATAGATTTATCAGAATTTAAGTTGAAGGTTAAAAATCAACATCAGGTACTATTGTTTCATCTCTTTGATTGCTTAAAATGTTGCCTAGAAAACAATTGTCTCGTCATCTAAAACGAAAAAGAAAGAAGCTTATTGAAATTGATAATAAATCTCAAAAATGTGATATTCATGATTTATTTATTTTGGAAAATACTCTACAATGTCTATTTCAAATGATGCAAATCTAGTTAATTTGAACCTTGAAGCTGAGAGTTTAGAGAATGAACAACTAAATAGGATTGTTGAAAAGCAAAATATTTTGGTTGAAAATAATGAAAATGGAGATGATGATGAAACTTAAAATTTTGATGATGAATGTTATAATAATGAAAATGAACATATCTCTGTTTTTGTTGATGAACAGTCTAACGAGTCTTTTCTATTGGACATTTATCATCCAAGAACATGGAATAACCTTAGCAAAGATTGTTGAAGGCCAATGCGATGAGCACAAAAGGTAAGAAAAAACAAGATGGTAAGAAGAACTATCTTGGTCCTAAGAATGATCAAAATAAGTTAAAGAATTATGGATGATCAAAGGGCCCCAAAGGCGGTTGTTATGTGAGTGACATACATGATCATTATGCTTGAGATTTCAAGAACAAGAAGTCCCAAATGAGGCAAAAAAAATTCAAGCTGATGATAAGATGATTATTACTTGAACAAAATTATGTTGATTAAAGACAAGGTACAAGTATGGTAGTATGATACTTGTGCTACTGTCCATGTTTTCTATGACAAAACGACATTGAAAACATATTTTGAAGTCACTAGTGGATAAGAGGTTCAAATGGGAAATGAAAGATGTGTTGGTGTAAGCCCTAGAGGCCAATACTTTTGGTACTTATATCGAATTATTTATTAATAATAAAAAGTTTTTTATTTATTATGTTTGTTTAATAAAGTCCCTAGAATAGCTAGTCCGTTTAATGTATCAAGTGTGACTTAATCATGAGATCACATTAAAGATAAGGATATTATTCTTAAAGTATCTGTAGTCGAGCTTTATTGTGAAGTGGGATAACATTAAAGCATTAAGACTATTATGTATATAGATTAATGATCACATCTCATGGATCATGGATAAGGAGTTATCAAGTCTTAAACATAGATATGAATATTAAGAGTAATATTTATACTGGATTGACCCGCTATGAGAATACTATATAGAATGTTATGCAAAGTGTCATAAGTTATTCTCATGGTGATAATGGTGTATACCACCCTTCAACCTGAAACCACTATGGACACTAGATGTAGAGTCGAGTGCTTTATGAAGGTGAGAAAAACAAGAAAGGGGGGGTTTGAATTGTTTGAAAAATAAGCGCTTTTCCAAAATGAAAAATCACACAATGATTTTATATTGGTTCGCTTATAACACAAAGCTACTCCAGTCCACCCGGCCAAGGTGATTTCGCCTTCAACAAGGACTTAATCCACTAATCTTGAAAGATTACAAACAACCCCTAAGAGAGAAGAAAATCTCTTAGTCCTCTCAAGTCTACAGACTACAAAGAGTCACTTGAGGAAATCAAATAAAAATTAGATACAAGATATGTAATCTAGAATGCTTCTAAGAAAGCAAGTATTACAAACTTAAGAACAGATTTTTCACTTAATAAGCAAAAGCTTAGTGAAATTCTTTGAGAGCAAAGATGATTTTCTTGAGCGTGAAATAATTCAGTATAGTTTTGGCTAGTTGATTTCTTGTTACTGAATGTTGATTGCATCTCTATTTATATATGAGTTGGAGTAGAGTTGAATCTGGTGGATATTAAACTGAGTTTACTCCATCACTTAAATAGCTTCTGCAGTTTAACTTTTCATCTTTGAAGTGACTACTTACCACAAGTAGTATCTTTTCTCTTGGAAGCGGAGATTAACGTCTCTTTCTTAATCAGGAAATCCAATTGAAAATCTTTACTTGTCTTCAACGTTACTCTTTCATGATTAGCAAATCCATAATCAGAGTAATTGTGTTTCTGGAGAATCTTGGAATCTTGCTTCTGATGTTGATCTCTTGAGAGTTCAGATGGCGCTGATAACGTTTCTCCAGAATCAGAGCTTCTAGACTTTACTTCAAGTTCAGATGCTTCTGATACTTTGCAGTTTTGTCCAGAGTCAGAGCTTCTTGAATGAGATTCCACTTCAGATGCTTCTGATACTTGAGAATTTGTATCTGATCTTGTTGTGCATCTGATGACATCATCAGATTTATTACTTCTTTCTTTAGAACCCTGCACACTTAGAAACTTTTCGTTAGGGTGCCATTTTTGGTTTCATCCTTTGTTATCATCAAAATCAAGGAATCTGTTGTAGAACAATTTTTGTTCTTACAATCTCCCCCTTTTTGATGATGACAAAAACAACTTAAAATAGCAGATGAAACATGAATGAAATAAGATCAGATAGACAGAAGCTCCCCCTGAGTTAGTGCTAGGGAGTTCAGAAGTTCTTACCAGAGCTTTCCAAGTAATGAGATTTCTGAAAACTTTCTGCAATTTCTTAAATTTAATGTTAGAGCTATTTAATCAGAGCTATTTAATCAGAGCTGTTTTTACAACTATTTAATCAGAGCTATTTAATCAATTGTTGCAGAGTGCTTAAGGTTTTTAGACAATTTTCATCAGAGCTATTTAATGATTTCTCCCCCTTTTTGTCAGAATCAAAAAGACATTGTAATAAAAATTGAATTAAAGAGAAAAACACTTCATTAAAAGAGAAACATAAAACATCAGATTCAAAAAGATCAAGAGCAAAACATTAGATCCAAAAAGAAGACAGAAGCAAAAAGAAAGCAAAAGGCAAGCAAAACATAAAATCCTAAGTGCCTAAGGGTTCTGAGGCAATTTCTACAAGATCATGGCAAGCATCTTCTGGATATTCTCATTGACCGTATCTTGCTTGTCCATTCTGTCTCGGAGGATATTCTGATCTTCCTTAAGGTCCTTCAGAGTCTGAAGGATCATGGGAACAGCAGTTGAAGACTCCCCCTGAGTCATAGCCTGCTGGGCTTCAGCTTCTGCAGCAGCTTGAGCTTCTGCATCTGCCAGAGCCTTAGCTTCAGCTTCTTGTTGCCTTAGGATTTCTGCTTCTTTTGCCAGTCTTTCTTCCTCTAGTCTCTTTGCTTCTTCTTCAGCTTCCTTAGCCAACCTCTCTTCCTCTAGCCTTTTGGCTTCAGCTTCTCTGGCTAATCTCTCCTGGAGTCTTTCCTCAGCATCTCTGATGTAGCCATTTCTGACTTGTTCAGAGACACTCTTCAGCCTATAAGACTCAGAGGTCATCCAACTAATGACTCTGTTCCAGTGTGTCCTAACAGATTTAGGATCATCACTGACTTCAGAGTTGTTAGCCAGAGACTTGATCTTCTGGATTGAAGCTTCTGCTACCTGCCTGATGGCTTCCTCAAGGGTAGGTATGGTAAGTTCAGGTTCAGGTTCAGGTGAATGAGGTGGAGAGTTTGGAGGGCTAAGATTTAGAGTTTGAGGTTCAGATTCTGCTTCTGGTTGAAGTTCAGAATCTGCTTCTGGTTGAAGACTGGGGGATGAAGCATAGAGTGGGTTTAGGTCTAATGGGTCAGAGTCTGGTCCAGGTACAACGGGAATAATTGGTGGAGTGATATTAGAGGTGAAGGGATCAGATGGTTGAGTTTCAGAGGGGAGAGTTGTTGTTTGTTGTGGTGGAAGTGAAGTTTGGAGTGGTGAGGTTACTTCAGATTGTGTTAGAGTTTGTTGTTGAGAGGCAAGTCTATGAGCATATAGAGTGGCTATTGTTGGGGAGTCAGGATCAGAAGGTTCAGGGTCAGAGGAAAGAGAAACATAAGGTGGTGATTCTGGTATAGAGGATGATGAAGAAGAAGAAGGGCTTTGGTGAGTTTGTGCAGGTATAGAGGGAGGAATGAAGGTTCTAGCTATGTTTAGAACTGGTGTAGGTTGGGAGGTTCTGGTGATTGAGGGTGGGATTTCAGAGGTGGTATATAAGGGAGGTGTTGTGAGAGGATGAGAAGAAGCCATCATAGGTACAGAAGTAACAGGAGGAATAGACTTACTAGTTGAGATTTGTAGAGGAGCTGAAGATCCGCTTCCAGAAGCTCCTTCAGTTCTGGCTTTCTTTGCTTTCCTTGCCTCAGCAGCTATCTGTTTCTCAGAGACACCTCTCTTGTATCTGACTAGATCTTCTTCTGAATCCAGACAGTCATCGATGCTGAAATCAGAGACATCAACACCTTCTTCCAGCAGACGATGAAGATAGAGGGCAACAGCGTCTCTGGGCTCATTCTTGAAGAATCTGGCCAGGCCATGGGGCATCTTCCTCTGATCTTTTAGAGATTCCCAGGATACATCCAGAGTGGGCTTGACTCTAATCTCTTTGATGATTCCCATGCTCTTGAGGTTTCTGGCATTCAGAGGCTTTCCCACATCAATTGCCAGATCATCCATACATCTGGTCTTTTCCAGAGCGTCTACCAGTCCATGCTCAATGAAGATGTCAGAGAGCAATCTACCCAGAGGAATGTAGGATCTGGGCTTCATGTTATTCCTCGTTTCTCTGACTGAATCCCTCAGATATCTGAACAGGAGAGTAGGGAGGTTGATCTTGATACCCTTTTGAATGCAGTACAGAATGCATTTCTGGTCTGCATTGATATAATCTGAAGAGTTAGAGGCTGGACGGTGATGGATTGTTCCCAGAATTATCTTCAGCCACACTCGGAGGTTCTGATGTAGCTCCTTGTTCTTAGAGGGGTTTCCTTCAACATTAGGTTTGAAGATAGTTGGGTTGATAACTTCAGTGATGCGCTTAGACCTGGGAGGAATGTTGTAAATCCTTTTTCCTCCACTTTCCTCCATATTCAGCAAGGAGGCTATTGACGCTTCAGTGATGACAATTTTACCCCTAGAACAAAAGAGACAATGAATTGGTCATCTGCATCAGCATGTCTCCAGAATTCCTTGACCAGAAGAGGGTAGATTGGACCATAAAGCCTGTTGAAGTAGGTTTCCCATCCTTGTTGACGAAGTTCCTTGGTAAGATCAACGCCATTTCTTCTTAGGTTGTCAAAATCAACCAAAGATTCATACAAAACATCCAAACCTTCAAAGGGAGTTGAAAGGTTTATGTGGCTTTCTCGGTCAAGAATGTGGGGTTCTTGATAAACAGGGGTTATGGTGACGCCTGTAACCGTTGGTGTTTGAGTGTTTGAGGTTTGGGGATTAGAACTGGATTCCATCTGTTGGGAGAAGTTAAAAACTTCTTGCTGTTGAGCATCCATGAAGAAGATTGATGAAGAAGGTGAAGAACTTGCAGAGAACTTGCAGAGAAGGGTTTAGGGTTTTAGAGTGAGTGAGAGTGATAAGTGTGTGAAATGTGAGAAAAGTGTTTATATACCCTAAGTAAAACACATGCAAAACGACACCTCAGAATGCGTTAAACACAATACTCAAAATAGCACGCTTGGGGGGAAAAAATGATTACAGCTAATAAATGAATGTCTAATCCCACAGTTTGCACACTGCTCGAGGAAAACTCAAACGTCTGCCTTTGATTTCTTGACAGCTGTCTAGAAGTTCTAAGGTTTGACGCTCAGAGCTCCACGTGTTTAATGTATCTGATCTTCAGGAATACCAAGAGATTGGTTTCTGAAGATTTCTGATTCAGATATCTTCTAAACTTGTAGAAGTATCAGAGTCAGAGGCAGAAGTGTATTTGTTTTTATCAGAGTCTCATTTTACATGTTCAGAGCCAAATTTTACTCAGGACAATTTTTAATGTTCAGATTCTCTAAGATAAAAAGAAATCTATCTTCAGCTAGAGGCTTAGTAAAGATATCTGCCCATTGATGTTCTGTATCAATGAACTTCAAAGTTACTATCCCTTTCTGAACATAGTCTCTGATAAAATGATGTTTTATTTCTATGTGTTTGGCTCTGGAATGTAGAATGGGATTCTTACTTAAACAAATAGCAGCAGTATTATCACAAAAGATAGGAATGTTACTCTCAAATATCTGAAGATCTTCTAGCTGATGCTTCATCCAGAGCATCTGAGTTGTGCACAGTGATGCTGAGATGTATTCTGCTTCTGCAGTTGATAGAGCGATAGTTGACTGTCTTTTGCTAGCCCAGGAGATTAGATTGTTTCCCAGAAGCTGGCAATTTCCAGATGTGCTTTTTCGTTCTATTCTATCTCCTGCATAATCTGCATCACAATAACCAGAAAGCCTATACTCTGATGTTTTCTCATACATCAGGCCCAGGTTAGGAGTTCCTTTCAGATACTTAAGAATTCTCTTAACAGCTGTTAAATGAGATTCTCTAGGATCTGATTGGAATCTGGCACAAAGACAGACGCTAAAGAGAATATCAGGACGAGTAGCAGTCAGATAGAGAAGAGAGCCTATCAAACCTCGATAGAGCTTCTGACAAACCTTGTTGCTTACCTCTTCCTTTTCCAGAATGCAAGTTGGGTGCATAGGAGTTTTTGCAGAGTTGCATTCAGTCATGTCAAACTTCTTCAGAACATCTTTAATGTACTTGCTTTGATGAATGTACGTGACTTCTGGAGTTTGATTGATTTGAATTCCCAGAAAGAACTTTAGTTCTTGCATTAGACTCATTTCAAATTCTGCCTGCATTAACTTAGAAAATTCTTGGCAAACAGAGATATTAGCAGAACCAAAAATAATATCGTCAACATAAATTTGGCATATCATGAGAACATTATTAAGGTTTTTACAGAAAAGTGTAGAATCAACTTTCCCTCTGATGAAATTTTGTTCCAGAAGAAAATTGCTTAAGCGTTCATACCAAGCTCTGGGAGCTTGTTTAAGTCCATATAAGGATTTCTTAAGTTTAAAGACATGTTCTGGAAAATTTGAGTTTTCAAAGCCTGGAGGTTGATTGACATACACTTCTTCTGAAATATAACCATTAAGAAATGCACTCTTGACATCCATTTGGTATAATTTGATAGAATGATTAATAGCAAAAGATACAAGAAGACGAATAGATTCTAACCTCGCGACTGGAGCAAAGGTTTCATTATAATCAATACCTTCTTGTTGACTATAACCTTGAGCTACCAGTCGAGCTTTGTTTCTGACAACTTCTCCTTTCTCGTTCAACTTGTTTCTGAAAACCCATCTGGTTCCAATGACATGAGTGCCTCTGGGTTTAGGAACGAGATCCCAGACATCATTCTTGGAGAATTGATCTAACTCTTCTTGCATAGCTGCCACCCAATCGTTATCTTGAAGAGCTTCATCACAGGACGTAGGCTCAATCAGAGACACTAGTCCCAGAGGAATATCTTCAGAAGCTCTGAAGGTAGATCTGGTTCTAACAGGTTCATCTTTGTTTCCCTAAATCAAATCTTCAGATACGTTAATACGACTTTTAACTTTCCTTGGAATTTCTGGAGATTTAATTTCTTCAGAGTCTGGAGTGACAGTTGCTTCTGGAGTTTTCTCAGATTCTACAAGAGTGATTTCCAAATCTGCAAACTTTTCAACTAGCTTTGACTTTTCAGGGTCAAGCTTATCATCAAATCTGACATGAATTGATTCCTCCACAATTTTGGTTTCTTTGTTGTATACTCTATAGCCTTTAGAGCGTTCTGAGTATCCTAACATAATACCTTTCTGTGCTTTGGAATCAAACTTATTCAGATGTTCTTTAGTATTTAATATAAAACAAATGCATCCAAAAGGATGAAAATATGAGATGTTGGGTTTTCTTCCCTTACACAGTTCATAGGGAGTCTTTTCCAGAATAGGTCTAATAGAGATTCTATTCTGAATGTAACACGCTGTATTTACAGCTTCTGCCCAAAAGTGCTTTGCTACATTGGTTCATTGATCATGGTTCTGGCCATCTCTTGGAGTGTCCTATTCTTCCTCTCTACAACTCCATTTTGTTGTGGAGTTCTAGGGCAGGAGAAATCATGGGATATTCCATTAGAATCAAATAATTCTTCAAAATCTTTATTTTCAAATTCTCCACCATGATCACTTCTGACTCTAACAATTTTAGAGTCAAATTCTTTTTGCACTTTAGAACAGAAACTGGTGAATACAGAGTGAGACTCACTCTTGTGCTTTAGGAATTTTACCCATGTCCAGCGGCTGTAATCATCAACGATTACTAGTCCATACTTCTTTCCATTGACTGATGCTGTTTTCACAGGACCAAATAAGTCAATGTGAAGAAGCTCCAGAGGCTTAGAGGTAGAAACAACATTTTTCCTTTAAAAGATGTTTTTGAAAACTTTCCTTTCTGGCAAGCTTCACACAGAGCATCTGAAGAAAACTTCAGTTTAGGCAGGCCTCTGACTAACTCAAGTTTAGTTAGCTGAGAAAGTTTTCTCATGCTAATGTGGCCTAAGCGTCTATGCCATACCCATTGCTCTTCGTGAACTGACATTAAACATTTAACATTTTGATCTTTTAAATCAGAAAGATTTATTTTATAAATGTTGTTTTTCCTCTTGCCTGTGAAAAGGACAGAGCCATCGTTCTGACTAATGGCTTTACACGTTTTTTGATTAAAGATTACATCATAACCGTTATCACTTAATTGACTTATGGATAACAAGTTATGCATTAATCCTTCTACATAAAGAACATCAGATATAGAGGGAAGAGTACCATTACCAATAGTTCCGGAGCCTCTGATCCTTCCTTTCTGATCTCCTCCGAAGCCTACAAATCCAGCGTCTTTAAGTTCCAGGCTTTGGAACATAGACTTTCTTCCCGTCATATGTCGCGAGCATCCAGAGTCCAGGTACCATGATTGGTGTCTGAACTTTGCTGCATAGGATATCTGCAACATAGATGATCTTATCTTTCGGTACCCAGAATCTCTTGGGTCCTTTCAGATTAGTTTTCCCAGAGTTTCTTACAACTTTGGGTCTTCTAGCATTTTTAAATTTGTGTTCTTGTGTGTGTGTAATGATATGAAAAAGGCGATTTAATTTGGTTACTGGTAGAGGTTTTATGTTCCTCAGAATCATACCCAATTCCCCTTTTATTATTCTGACTTACTCCATAAATCATGGATGCCATAATACTCCTATCTATTCCATTCTTCAGAAATTTTTGAAAGGCTTCTTCATATTTATAAATAATTTCATTTGAAGTTTGTGGTGCTTGAGACAACGCTTCTTCTAATTCTAAGCTTTTTGTTTTAGCTCCATCTCTTTCTAACGTTAAAGATCTGATAGTATCTTCTTGTGCTAGAATTGTTGTCTCAAGTTTACTACATTCTTCAGATTTTGCTTTAAGAAGGCCTTTAATGCTTTTAACTTTTTGTTTTAATTTCTGAAGAGAGGTAAGAGTTTCTGATAAACATGATTCTAAGTCAGATCTAGAAAGTTCAGAAAATACCTCTTCAGATTCTTCATCTGAGCTGCTGGATGTGGTAGCCATAAGTGCTACGTTGGCTTGTTCATCAGAGTCAGATTCTGATGATCCTGATTCACTATCGTCCCAGGTGGCCATTAATCCTTTCTTTGTTCTGAAGGTATTCTTCTTGAAGCTTTCTTTTCTAGGGTTGTCTTTCTTCAGCTTGGGGCATTCATTTCTGTAATGACCTGTTTCTTTACATTCAAAACAGGTAATATCTTTATTAGGTTTACCTTTTGAAGTTGGCTCTGATCGATCCCCTCTGGGTCTTGATCTTCTGAAGTTGTTGTTGTTCCTTCTTTTCCAGAGTTGCTTAACTCTTCTGGTTAGTAAGGACAATTCTTCTTCATCATCAGAGTCTTCAGGTTCAGAGTCGTCAGTATCTGCAGTTTCTGCCTGGAGAGCTTTGGTTCTGTCTGACTTCCGTCTTTCAGGTCTGGACTTCAGCGCCACTGACTTGTTCCTTTTCTGAGGCTCATCCTCCTCTAGTTCTATCTCATGGCTTCTGAGAGAACTAACAAGTTCTTCAAGGCTGATATTGTTCAGATCCTTTGATAACTTCAGAGCAGTAACCATTGGTCTCCATTTCTTTGGCAGACTTCTGACAATCTTCTTAACATGATCTGCAGTCGTGTATCCTTTGTCTAGCACTTTAAGACCTGCAATAAGAGTTTGGAATCTGGAAAACATAGCTTCTATAGCTTCGTCATCTTCCATCTTGAAGGCTTCATATTTCTGGATCAGCGCCAGAGCCTTCGTCTCCTTGACTTGGGAGTTTCCTTCATGGGTCATCTTCAGAGAGTCAAGTATATCTTTAGCCGTCTCTCTGTTGGTGATCTTTTCGTATTCGTTGTATGATATATCATTTAGAAGTATTGTTCTGGCCTTGTGGTGATTTTTGAAATCACGTTTCTGATCTTCTGACATTTTGCTTCTGGGAACTTCAGCTCCATTTGAGACTGGAGGTTTGTATCCATCTGTGACAATGTCCCAGAGGTCAGCATCATAACCCAGAAAGAAACTTTCGATTCTGTCTTTCCAGTAATCAAATTTTCTCCATCAAAAACAGGAGGTTTAGCATTGTAAGAATCTCTTTCATTTGAGTGAGCCATTTGTTTTTCTCGCACTGGATCTCTCTACACGGTTAAGTGTTTGATTTGAAAATCAATAACAGAGCCGGAGCTCTGATACCAATTGAAGGTGAGAAAAACAAGAAAGGGGGGGTTTGAATTGTTTGAAAAATAAGCGCTTTTCCAAAATGAAAAATCACACAATGATTTTATACTGGTTCGCTTATAACACAAAGCTACTCCAGTCCACCCGGCCAAGGTGATTTCGCCTTCAACAAGGACTTAATCCACTAATCTTGAAAGATTACAAACAACCCCTAAGAGAGAAGAAAATCTCTTAGTCCTCTCAAGTCTACAGACTACAAAGAGTCACTTGAGGAAATCAAATAAAAATTAGATACAAGATATGTAATCTAGAATGCTTCTAAGAAAGCAAGTATTACAAACTTAAGAACAGATTTTTCACTTAATAAGCAAAAGCTTAGTGAAATTCTTTGAGAGCAAAGATGATTTTCTTGAGCGTGAAATAATTCAGTATAGTTTTGGCTAGTTGATTTCTTGTTACTGAATGTTGATTGCATCTCTATTTATATATGAGTTGGAGTAGAGTTGAATCTGGTGGATATTAAACTGAGTTTACTCCATCACTTAAATAGCTTCTGCAGTTTAACTTTTCATCTTTGAAGTGACTACTTACCACAAGTAGTATCTTTTCTCTTGGAAGCGGAGATTAACGTCTCTTTCTTAATCAGGAAATCCAATTGAAAATCTTTACTTGTCTTCAACGTTACTCTTTCATGATTAGCAAATCCATAATCAGAGTAATTGTGTTTCTGGAGAATCTTGGAATCTTGCTTCTGATGTTGATCTCTTGAGAGTTCAGATGGCGCTGATAACGTTTCTCCAGAATCAGAGCTTCTAGACTTTACTTCAAGTTCAGATGCTTCTGATACTTTGCAGTTTTGTCCAGAGTCAGAGCTTCTTGAATGAGATTCCACTTCAGATGCTTCTGATACTTGAGAATTTGTATCTGATCTTGTTGTGCATCTGATGACATCATCAGATTTATTACTTCTTTCTTTAGAACCCTGCACACTTAGAAACTTTTCGTTAGGGTGCCATTTTTGGTTTCATCCTTTGTTATCATCAAAATCAAGGAATCTGTTGTAGAACAATTTTTGTTCTTACACTTTATTGCTGATCAAACGTTGTTCGTAACTGGATGACCATAAAGGCAATTGATGGGTACTCCATGAAGCATGCTAAGGGACATGAGTGACCTAAATGGAATTTGTCCATCTTGCGTAACAGGATAAATGTCTATGGGCCCAATATTGAACTGGACAAGGATGACACAGTCTATGCCTTGTGTTCAATATAGACATAAGGGCAAAAGGGTAATTGTACACATAATTATTATCACAAAAGGATTTGTCAGATCATATGATATTTTTGTGTCTTGGATAGTAGTGATGTGTTGCTAGATACCGCTCACTGTTTATTATGTTAAATACGTGATTTAATATAATTGTCAATGTCGCGAAAACCTACAGGGTCACACACAAAGGACAGATTGATGAGAGATAGAGTAACTAAGGAATACCGTAATGTACGGTGCACTTAAGTGAATTATAGGACATCGTAAGGTACGATGTACTTAAGTAGAATACGAAATATGGTAAAGTACCATGCACTTAAGTGATTTTGGCATATTATAAGATATGGGCCACATACACTTGAGTGGGTTTTTTAGCTTGCATCCCACACAAGTGGTTCTATAAATAGAACCCTTGTGTAGAAGTATTTGTGCAATTGCAATTTCTTTTCTCTCTCTCTCTCTCTCTCTCTCTCTCTCTCTCTCTCTCTCTCTCTCTCTCTCTCTCTCTCTCTCTCTCACACACACACACACACACACTCACTCAAAGCCTTCATTCGTAGCAGCTAGCACTGAGATTGAAGGAATCCGTTCGTGTGGACTGAGTAGAGGCGTTGTCATCGTTCAACGTTCGTGATCGCTCCGTAGATCTGCATCAAAGGTTTCAATCGTCACAAGAGGTAACGGTTCTATCACTGATCATGCCCATTCGTAAGGATCACTAAAGGAGAATTTTTAAATTCCGTTGCGTTTTAGATCGCTCTTCTCCTTCAAGATGTTCGTCGTTTGTTGGAATGGGAGCCGTGAAATTCATCTTCACTTATGAGAAAAAATTTACTCTTATTAATGCATTTCATGTTCCCAAAATGAATAGGAACATTGTTAGTAGGGGTCTTTTGGGAAAATTGGATATTAAATATGTGTATGAGTCAGACAAGTTAATCTTGACTTGTAATCGCGTATTTGTGGGAAAGAGTTATTCCACTAAGGAAATGGTTAAACTTTATACTATTGACAATATTATTCATAAAGTTTCTAATTCTTCTTATGTGTTTGAATTATTTTCTTTATATTGATATTATTACTATGAAAAGATTAATTAAATCTGGTTTAAGTTCATCTGATGTTAATAATTTCAAAAAAAATGTGAAATATGTGTTAAGTCAAAAATGATTAAGAAATATTTCCTTAGTATAGAAAGAAGTATCAACTTGCTTGATCTTGTGCATTCAAATTTATATGAGTTTAGTGGCATGTTAACCAGTGGAGGAAATATGTATTGTGTTACTTTTATTAATGACTGCTTTAGATTTACACATTTATATCTTTTATTAACCAATTAAGTAGAAGTATTAAAGTCTTTAAGAGTGATACAAATGGTGACTTATTTTTCTACTGAATTTGATGCATATTATGAAGAACATGGTATTATATGAATGTTCTGCACCTCGTACACCACAACAAAAAGGTATATATTATCTTCAGTAATCAAAAGTAAGCTTTGTTTGTATCGTATCCATAGGGACTAGTGTGATATCATTGTCGTTCAACAATTAATAGGGTTTTAAGTGAACTATTTACATGATACTCGATTATGAAAAGTAAAGAACTGTAAAACGGTAGATGTTTGGGAAAATGAACAGATAAAAAAGATTGTCGGGATTAGATTTCATTAACCTATATCGCATGTATTATCTTGATTGATTGTACGAACCCTAGTTATTAATCGCTATTATCATGTATTGCTCACCGACATCGGTTATGTCTAAATAATGAACAAGGTTCCAACGTATTGTTTAATTGATAATCTCTCAACCTATTAATCAATACGGTAGCATTAAGAATCGATACAAGGAGTAAATATCAAATCTAAATCTATGTCTAGAATTTAGCTTTTGTTAGATGATTCTCTTGAGTCGCAATTCGAAATCTACTTCTCAACAACGATTCAAATCCACAGAAATAACATGTAAATAAAGATAAAATCAATATTGATTCATAACTAGTTCATACAACAATGATCAGAAGAAATACATACAATTACGACCAACTACATATAATCCCAACAAGAGAGGCGTTAGCTACTCATGGTAGCTTGGTACAAGTGAGAAGAATAGAGATGAATCATCATCAATCTTGATTTCTCGATGATTTATGCGTATCCACCTTTGATTCTTCAAGATCTCACTTTTTCTCCTCAAGCCAATGTTTCTCTAAAAACTGATAAAAAAATGTGTACATAAGTGAAAGGCTCCTCATTTTGAAGTTCTTAATGGTATAAATACTCCACTTGAAATCACATTGACGCTAAGCCTCGTCCATCCGCGCTAAGCGCATCACCCTTTCTTCACCATGAATCAATCTGAAACATTAGCATTGTTAAACCTCCTTATCTTGCTTATATCCATAAAGTCAGGCTAAGCGAGCTCTCGTTACAACCACACTAAGCGCACTATGCTTTTGAAGACTTAGACAACTTTTCTTCTTTTCTCTTGCTTCAATCATGCTTGAAGCATAAAATCTCTTGATTTTTGCAAGTTCTCTCATTTGAAGCATGATAGAAGCAAAACTCTCTGGATTTCCTTTCTTTGCTCGCTTCAAGCATGCTACAAGCGCCACCATCTGATTTTTCTTTGCCTTGCTCGTTATGATGAAACTTGCCTTCTTTGCCTTACCTTCTAATCTTTGATTCCAATCTCTTGCTTTGGACAAATACCTACATAGTAAGTTAGAATTATGTGAAAATTGCATCAATCAACTAATATCCTAACATAACCAGTATTTACATCAAAGATGGGGATTCTCATACTCTTAACTTGTGAAACAAGTTAATAAGGGCAATGATTTCCAAGTGTCATGCACCATATTTTGTCACTTATCAACTCTCCCCAACTTAGAAATTGGTTTGTCCTTAAACAAAAGTCTTAAAAATCTAATTAAACTCAAGAGTATCTTCACCAAGTTTTTCATGATCAACTAAATTGAGAAAAACATTCAAAGTGAATGGTTCAATTGCAGAAGGCACATGCAAGTTGTTATTACTAGAATCAAACCTTGACCATGAAACGAGTTTTTCAACAAAAAATTCATGTAAAGCACTCCAAAGCAATACACATGTCCAATCTTGAATCACCTAACACATTTCTTTGTAAGTGAATAAAGAAATGAAAACAATGTGGGGTTTGAACTCACATCCACAAATTTTCTAACATCCTGATCAATTTATGCATTCATCTAAGCATACCATTATGAAAGCACAAAATCATAGATCACTAAGGTCTTTTAAGGGTTGTAATGGGTCTTAGGTACCAATAAAAGGTCATATCTATGGTCAATGATTCAAAGTATCCAAGTTTAGAAGAGTATTCAAGATTTGTAGTTTCAAATTGATACTTTTCTAACCATCATTCCTCTTTTGATTACACCCTTGGTGAGACATGCTTTGAACACAAATGTTTTTCTTGACAATTCCTTATTTTTCTTTCAAGCTTCTTTTCTATTTTCTTTTCTTTTTCACTCACCACATGTTCGATTCATTTGTTTTCTCTACTGTCCAAGATGCTTGCTTTTGAAGTAACCTCTTTTCCATCTCCCCAACTTGAAAAAATCTTAAATTTCACTTGAATGTTCCTCTATCCTAAGGCAAGGAAAAAAATTCAATGATGGTTTTGGGTTTTATTTCACAAGAAAAGTTTAGAATGTGTTCATGAATCAATTATGAACTGAATGTTTCAATGAATCGATAATGTTCACTAAGTGTTTAACTTACTTAGTGAATCTAAACAGATCACAATTGATGAGATTTTGTCCATTAGGCTCAAATGGGTTATCAAATACTCACTTAATCACAAGATAGGTTACTTTAGGGAAGTGGTTGTGCTCGAGTTCAAAAAAAAATCCTTGATCATTTATATGCTTTCATATCATTTACAAATGGCTGCAAGATTAAACATAAATTGACCGAGTTAAAACAACAATTATGGTCTCCTGTGCATATAGTGAAGAATGGAAAGCTACCTTACATTTCAGTTTGTTCTAAAGTGATTCAATCACGAGACATGTTATTGCAAAAGAATAGATGAACTGATTTTTGTGTAAGATACAAGTTTCATATCCATGTTATGCTCTACAAAGCAATAAACATGTATCTAGTCTTGTGCAATTCATTCAAATTCTTATCATTACCACTACACTTGTTATTGATTCACTCAAATCTTTAGTGTTTACTCTTTTCTTCTTCAATCACTTTTAAAAGACAAATTTAACACAAACATCAAAATGAAAATAGTTTACAAATTAAAATCACAATACTACTACTTAAACAAATTCAAAAAAATAACTAGATAACACAAATCACCATTCAAAAGTTATAGTTTCTTGAAATACCAAAAAAAATATTGGTTGGGTGGTGGTTAAATGAGAGTAAATTGCATTAAATGTTGTTTTATTATGTATTGTCATGTGGGCTTAGCGCATAAAATCTAGGCTTAGTGTGGTGGCGCTTAGCGCATAAATTATGGGCTCAACGTAGTGGTGCTTAGCACCAAATTTGGTGCCTAAGTGTGCATATCAATACATCATATTTTTGAAATTTTCTTTTGTGCAAAAATCATGCCATTTAAACTCTCAATTTTTAAAACTAAAATGCAAATGAAAACTAAAATATTTAAAATATTGGGTTGCCTCCGAACAAGCGTTTGTTTAACGTCATTAGATCGACTCCTTTTTCAAAAGAATTCAATGTGGTTTTCTTGTATTGATACATTCACTTTCACCACTACAATATGAATTTTCTTTTTTATCCAGTTTTCTTAATGGCTTGGCCATTTTTATTAAATATTTGATGATTCTCTTGTAGAATTTGGCATGCCTCTTTGGTCTTCTATTCCTTTGACTTTCTTTGGTGGTGGAAGTTTCTCACTCATTTCAACTGTTGTTTTCTCTATTTTAATTTCCAGCAGGAAAACTTCCTTTGACATGTCAAGTCTTTTTAGACACTCCCCAATCTCCTTTTCTTCTTCTGCACTGAGTTTACTGAGTTTATCTGTCTGAGATCTTTTGATATTTTCTGCTTCACCATTAGCATCAATGTTGCAACATACTCCTTTATTTGGATGGTTTATTGCTTAAAATAAACTAAAACTGACCTCTTTATCCTGAACTTTGACTTTCACTAATCCATTATCCATATCTATTATCACTATTGTTGTCTTCATGAAGGGTCGGTCTAAAATTAGAGGAACTTCACCATCTGCTTCAATATTTATTACTACAAAATCTATAGGGAACATAAATTTGTCAACTTTAACCAAAATGTCTTCTTCTATCCCTAGCATATGCGTGATGGATTTGTCTTCCAGTTGTAATCTCATTTTGTCTATTTCATATCAAGATCGATATCCGCTTAACTAGTAATAATGGTATCATATTCATGTTGGAACCAAAATCAATCAATGTTTTCCAACATTTATGTTTCCTATGGTAATTGGTAACGTAAATCTTCCATGATCTTTTTCTTTCTGCTGAAAGGGTTTTCTAAATAATGGCACTGCAACCAACATCTAAATGAATTATTTCCTCATTTGTGTACCTCATTTTCTTTGTAATATTTTCCTTCATGAATTTGGCATATGTCGGAATCTGTTCCAAGGCTTCAGAAAATGGAATATTTATATGTAATCTTTTGAAAATATTTTGAAACCTTGTATATTGCCTCTCCTTGTCTTTCTTTGTAGGAGCATGCATATATGGAAAATGTCGAACCGATGGATTTATCATCTTTCCTTTCACTTCCCTCATTTTCTAATTTTTCATCTTCTGTTCCTCATTCACTTTTTCTTCACTCTCTTCTTATTTTCAACTAAGTCTTCCTCTTTATTTTTATTTTATTTTACTTCCTTCTCGCTATCTTCTTTTCCCTCATATTGTTTTCTTCTTGTATCATCAACAACTCGCTATGTTTTTGAATTGTCATTAATTCACCTATTAATCACTCTCCCACTCTTATTTGTATTTGCATTATAGTGCTTCATTGGATTGGTTTGTGTGTTGGCAGTAAATATTCCTTGTTGTTGATCTGCTAGTTACTTTGCCATCTGACTGACTTGCATTTCCAGATTCTTGATTGATGCATCAGTATTATTCTGGTTAGCAATAGACTGTTGCATGAATTGTGTCAAAGTACCCTCCAATTTTGAATTTTTATCTGATTGGGGAGGATTTTGGTTGACATTCTGATACATATTATGTCTATTAGACGGTTCTGCATCTTGCCTTCAAACTTGGCCATAGTTTGCATTGTTTCCTTGCTGATAACCTTGATTGCATTCATATGATCCTTACCTATGCTAATTTCACATGTAGTTTACTTCTTCACATGAGGGAGGGTAGAAACTAGTTGGATGGTCACCAGTGCAAAGTTCACAAAAAGTAATCTGTGAGAGTTTTCTCTGTACCTCTTGCATTTCCTTGAGTCCTCGCGGAAGCTTTGATAGTTACTTGGTAAATTCTTCCATGATTTGAATGAGTAATTTGTTCTGAGCCAGGATTGCATCGTTTGTGCCTAATTCAATTATTCCAGCTTTCCTTCGTGAAGAAATCTATTATATTGCACCTGATGATCGATGAGTGAAATCAGATTAATGATAGTTATTGCATCCTTCACGCTCTTGGCCATTAAAGAACCATCTGTTGTTGCATCTAATAGAAGTTTGGGTTGCGGTTGAAGTCCATTGCACGAACTATGAATCTATTTGAGATCATCAGAACCATGATTTGGACTTTTACATAACATGGACTTGTAACGCTCCCATGCTTCAAAAATGTTTTTGTTGAACCCTGAGCTAATAAAATAATATTTGTCTTGACATCCATGAATTTTTTATGTGGAAATAACCGATTAAGAAACTTATCCTTAAGTGAATTCCAATTGGTCATAATTTGAACTGGTTGGTCTAGATACTAATATTTTTCCTTATTGATCAAAGAGTGAGGAAACAATATCATAAATACACTTCATCTTCTTCTATTTCAGATGCTCTAAGGGTACCTGAAAGCTCATAGAATTTGGTGAGATGAGTATATGGATCTTCATGGTCACTTCTAGCAAACTGATACAAATAAATTATTTGAAGCAATCCAGTCTTCATCTCGGTTTGCCTGGTATTGATTTGAGATTTGACAATATGCGCCAACCATCTTGGGTTATTGTGACATGGAAGAAACTGAAGTAGAAACTCTTGGTTGTTCAGCCATACTTTTCTCTGGTTGAGGAGATTTTGAAGAAACTGAAGTAGAAGTCTCCACTTGTTGAATCCTTTATTTGGCTAGTTATTTACGTTTCCTTGTTTCGCTATTGTTTCTTCGAACAATTCTCTCGATCTCGGGATCAAAAAGTAATTGATCTGTGAGTGTTTTACCTTGCATAAATATAACTCACAAACCTAACAACATAAGTGAGAAATAGGATATATATATATATATATATATATATATATATATATATATATATATATATATATATATATATATATATATATATATATGGAGACAGAGAGAGACACACACGCACATAAAAAAAGTATTAACAATTGCAAAATTTCTTAAAACAATATAAATTGTTGTGATGCTTGTAATATGTAAACGTCATTCCTCGACAACGACACCATTTTGATGTTCGATAATTAAAAGTAGTTATTGTTTGCATCATATCCATAGGGACTAGTGTGATATCACTAGTTTTCAATAATTAATAGGGTTTTAAGTGAAGTATTTATAGGATATTCGATTGTAGAAAGTAAAGGAGTGTAAAATGGTAGATGTTTGGGAAAATGAACAGATAGATAAGCTTGTCGGGATTAGATTTCTTTAACTTATATCACATGTATTCTCTTGATTGGTTGTATGAACCCTATTTATTAATCCCTATTATAACGTATCGCTCACTGACATCATTTATGTCTAAAAATGGAGAGGGTTCTATCATATTATTTAATTGACGATCTCTCGGCCTATTAATCAATACAGTAGCATTAAGAATCGATACTAGGAGTGAATATCAAATCTAAATCTATGTCTAGAATTTAGCTTTTGATAGATGATTATCTTAAGTAAGGATTCAAAAAGTATTTATCAACAACGATTCATATCCATAGAAATAACATGTAAAATAAGATAACATCAATATTGATTCATAACTAGTTCATACAACAATGATCAAAATAAGTACATACGATTACAATCAACTTCGTCTAATCCCGACAAGAGAGGAGTTAGATACTCATGGTAGCTTGGTACAAGTGAGAAGAATAGAGATGAATCATCATATCCTGATTTCTCAATTATTTCTGCATATCCACCTTTGATTCTTCAAGATCTCACTTTTTTTAATCAAGCCAATGTTTTTCTATCTAAAAACTAATATAAATTAACCTATACCGCATGTATTCTCTTAATCGGTTATATGAACCCTAGTTATTAATTGCTACTATCATGTATCACTCACTGACATCATTTATGTCTAAAACTTGGCGAGGGTTCTATCGTATTGTTTAATCGACGATCTCTCAGTTTATTAATCAATACAGTAGCATTAAAACTTGATACAGGGACTGAATATCAAATCCAAATCTATGTCTAGAACTTAGCTTTTGATAAATTATTATCTTAAGTCGGGATTCGAAAATTATTTCTCAACAACAATTCAAATCCATAGAAATAACATATAAATAAAGATAACATCAATATTGATTCATAACTAGTTCGTACAACAGTGATAAGAATAAATACATATGATTATGGACAACTTTGTCTAATCCCAACAAGAGAGGAGTTATATACTCATGGTAGCTTGGTCTTAGTGAGAAGAATAGAGATAAATCATCATCAATCTTGATTTCTTGATTATTTCTGCGTATGCACCTTTGAATCTTCAAGATCTCACTCTTTCTCCTAAAGCCAATGTCTTTCTCTCTGAAAACTGATAAAAAAAATGTGTAACAGAAGTGAAAAGCTCCTCATTTTGAAGTTTTGATTAGTATAAATACTCCACTTGAAATAAAAACTGCACTAAGCCCCGTCCAGATACGCTAAGCGCAACACCCTTTCTTCACCATGAAGCAATATGACACATCAGAATTATTAAACCTCATTATCTCGCTTATCCCCGGAAAGTTAGGCTAAGTGAGCTCTCGCTACAACCATGCTAAGTACACCATGCTTTTGAAGACTTAGACAATTTTTCTTCTTTTCTCTCGCTCCAAGCATACTTGAAGCATAACTCTCTATATTTTTGCAAGTTCTCTCACTTAAAGCGCGCTAGAAGCGAAACTCTCTGGATCTTTGATGATAGTCCAACATCGCATATATTTAGTCAAATAATCAGAGCAAAACAAGTAAAAGTCGAGCAAACATGAGAAGGAATGACCAAAGAATGAAGGAAAAATAGCTAAGTGTGTAAATTGTGGACTTAGTGAAATTTTGAGTGAAAAAGGAGCATAAAAGAGTGAATCTTTGGAAATAATCACATCCACCATTGCGCACACGATAGGGAATTAAAAGCTTCATCGCACACGCAATACAGGGTATCACGCATGCGATGGACACTTTTCTAGGCCTTTTTCTGACGCATTCTGGTTCACTTTAACGCCTTTAAAAGGGGAAATTTTTCACTTTCACAAGGGTTACAAAATTCGGCATTGGGAGCACAATTTTACAACATCAAATGGTGATTTTGAGATCATTGGAATCCAATGAAGCCCAATCCTTCAAGGGAATTCATATGTTATTCTTCTTTATTCAATTGGTATTGTAGTTTTAACTATGAGTAGCTAAACTTCTCAAGGTTAGATTGTGTGATGATGAACCTTATTCAATCTTGTTGGCATTATATGTTGGTTTGACTTTGTATGAATCCTTTGAATTATAATTTTATTCAGTTGTTGCTTAATCTTAATGCTTTTTATTTGAGATACTCTGTTAATCTAATTCTGGACACATAGGGATTACTAACCTTTAGCCTATGTGTTAGACCTAGGGCAACTTTTCTATTTACACTGGTTGAATAGGGATAGGACACCCCGAGAAGTGGCATAGGGAATGAACTTTATGTATATCACATAACCCTGCTTACGCTGGCGGACTAGGGATAAAAAACTCCGAGTAGTGGTTAGTGATTTATTTCGTGAGGGATCAACTATAACGATTTTGTTAATTTGCGATGAGATTATAAGAATAAGACCATTCATACAAGGCATCATACATCAACAAAAGAGGATAAGTGTATTCTAATACACAACCTAACTGTCTTAATTACTAATGTTTCAAACTCGTAATTTGTTTTCGTCCAAAAACCTGACACCCCCCCTAATACTGTTTTTCCTTTAAATTTCATAATTCTTGGCTTGTTAGAACACAGTCCAAGTGGTTTTGATCTTTTATTACTACGACACTATTAGTACACTTGCTGAGAAGTCATCAAGTTTTTGGCGCCATTGTTGGAGACTGTTGATTACAGCAGGGCAACGCTTTGTGCAATGTATTTTATTTTTCTTAGTTTTAATTGTTAATTTTTGTTTTATTTTCTTGTTTATCATAGTGCTACTGAGGTATTTTATGTTTGTGTATGCGCAGTTCATGGTCATTATTACTACCATTTGATTCGGAAATAGAAAGAAATATATGCTCTAAGAAAAATAGCTAGAGAAACGAGTATGGCTGAAGGAGATTTATTAATACTTTCTTTGAATTCTGAAGAGGAGGATAACATGGAAGCACCATAACCCCTCACTATGGGGGATTATTGCAAACAAACTGATGAAGAAAGGGTTTCTAGAGGGTTTATACCGGTAGACCCTTCTAACTTTGATATTAAGCATTATGTGTTTTCAGGTTTAAGTGGCAATCAGTTCAACGGGAATGCTACCAGAGATACATGGGCTCATCTTGCACACTTCTACGAAACCGATTCAATGTGAAAACCTAATGGTGTCTTGAACGACTAGGTAAATTTACGTTTGTTTGGTTTCTCACTCATTAGAAGGGAAAAATATTGGTTATTATGCCTTCCAAATGGAACCATGCGGACATGGAAGGAGCTAGAGGATAAGTTCTTGGAAAGGTTTTTCACCACTAGCCAGTTTACTGAGATGAGAGTTGAGATTGTCAATTTCGAGCAACAAGACATCATTGTATGATTCTTGGGAGAGCTTTAATTTATTACCACGTAGATGCCCCAATCAAAATATGAACAATATGGAGCAGATGCAAAATTTCATTAAAGGCCTCAAGAGCCAAACATGTATGTTGCTAGATACTTCCGCGGGAGGCACGATTAGACAAATTACCAAACCACAAGTAAAGGACCTCATTGAAAAGATGTGCATGAATGAGTACCATTCTAAAATTGAAAGTTTGGTTAAGCTCAAAACCAGTGGCACATCCAAAGGTATGTTAATTGTTGATACTCATCCCGCATTATTAGCTCAAATTGAATTGTTAAATAAGCAGCTAGTTGAAGATTGATTAAATAAAGCTAACGTGAGCTAGGTACAATCACTTAAGTGTGAATTTTTTGGAGGAGGACATAAAAACTGAAGGTGTTCCTTGGAAGGGGTAAGTGAAGAGGCCCAATTTACAAATTTTCAGAAGGATAACCCTTATTCCAATACCTACAATCCGAGATGGAAGGATCATCCAAATTTTTGTCGGAGCAACAACCAAAACAAAAGTGGTAACCAATCTATACAAAAAAAACCAACAAGTTTCCAACTTTCAAACGAGTCAATCTTAGTTGGAAGAAACTTTACAGAATTTCATTATTCACTCAGAGTGGTTTGGAGCAGGATAATAAGAATCATGAAATTTTGGCTAGAAACTTTGAAGCATCAATTAATAATTTGGAGACTCAAATTGGTCAATTGTCTAGACAAATAACAGCTTTTCCTAGCTCAAGTGGAGGATTCACCAGTACCACTATTGATAATTCTAAGAATGGAACATGTAATATTGTGGAGACGGATCTTGGGTTGGTTACTAGAAAGGAGGAAGTAGAAAAAATTAAAAAGGATAAAATTATGGAAAAGAAAGTTGAAATTGAAAAGGAGGAGAGTGGAAACCAAGGCGACGAAGAGGAAAAAGGAGTCACCCTTGATTACTTCATTGATAGAAATACTCCTTGGGAGAGGACAAAGGATCATATTCTGAATGAACCAACTCCACTTTTGCCAGATTATGTAAAACTTCTATATCCCATCATTAAGAAGAAACTGGTATAAGAGGATGAGGCAAGAATGTTTGAGAAATTTAAATATATGTTGAAAAAACTTTAGGTAAGCCATTCTTTTCATTAAATTTTAGAATTAACTCCCAAGTTTTCTAAGTTTATACACTACTTAAAGGAGGAGGACAGAGGTTTAGTTAAGAATATATCAACATGGCTGAAAAAGAAGAGGTGGGAGAATCGCCGGAAGTTCCACCAAAGATGAATGATCCAGGAGAGTTCAACATTACTTGCACCAATGGGGGGATGAAATCACACATGTTTTATGTGACTTAGGATCGAGCATCAATATTATGCTGCTAAGAAAATTCAAGGAATTGGAGATAGGCGAGATTGTACCAAGAAACATGACACTAACTTTGGCTGACTCATTTGTAACTCGTCTGATTGGTGTTGTACAAGATGTTATAGTTCATGTTGATGGGTTAACCTTCCCTGCAAATTTTGTGGTGATCAACATGAAAAATATTTGAAAGGGTCGGTAATTCTCGGGCGCCCATTTTTGGCAACCGGGAAGGCTAAAATAGATGTGGAGACCAATGAGTTAATTTTGAAGTTTAATAAGGAGGAGGTGGTGTTTCATGCATATCAAAGGACACCTTTATGGAGGATCTTGAGACATGTTATCAATTGAAATAGAAATGTAGTAAAGGTCACAAGAGGATAAAAAAGGAGTTTTCACTGGCGTGAGGGTATCCCTTGTGCCTGATCTGTTTTGAGCATTGAGCATCAAGCTATTAACGTAAAATAAGAATTAGATGGGAGGCAACCCATCAATTTTTAATCAATTTTTATTTTGTAGAATTTATTTTATTTCCATTCATGAACCATATCAAGAGGAAGTAACTACTCTAGCATAAGTTTTCAAGAAGATCTTAATTGTCTTTAATAAACAAGTTTGTAGTTGTTTAAGTTTTTTCAAATTTACAAGTTCTAACTTTAGCATTGAGCAAATAATCCAAAAGAGACTTGATCATCAAATTAGCAACTAGCAACTCGAAGGAGAAAGATGAGAAAAGAATCAACAAACTTGTACTCAACCTATAGATACTTCACCCTGTAGTAATGAGAATGTCCTTTTGCTAAACACTTTGAGCCTAAGTCTTTCTTTCAGTGACATAGCCTTAAATTCTTAGCCCATTTACTTGAAAGATCTTTTCTTTCCACCCTCTCTTTGGAGTTAGGTAGAAATTTAGTTCATAAGTACATGAAAAATATTAAGTTTGGGATTGCTTTTGGAAATGAGTAACATTTTAAGTTTGGGGTTGGGGGATTAGAGGATATGATCCATAATTTAAAAATTTGTTGTAAAAAAGAATTGGAAAAAGACGTTTCTTCAAAAACAAATGCATGAATGACAAAAGAAAAAGAATGACATGTTAAAAGGATTATAAATATCTAGTACTAACAAAAAGGTATAATGAATGAAAGAGAACTAGGAATCTAACTCCAAAGGTTTAACGCTACTTTCCTAAATATATGATTCCCTAACATAAGCCAAGTTACAACTTGGAAATCCCTCTAATGATTGTGTTGTGACTTCTTTGATGAACTTTATTAGAACATGATCAAGATAAGTTAAATTCATTTTGCATATTGATTGAGTGATCACCCTATCCATTGAGTGAGTTATAGTGAGTTGAGAGACAGGTTGAGTACTCGTCAATGTTGAGGACATTTTCCAAATTCGTCGGATAGATGTTGGAAGCTAGAACATGGTCAGGTAAAATAAAATTTTAATTTGGTGATGTTCAATTGTTATTGTGTGACTTGTTATCTGTTGAAATATGCAGTTATATGCGAGTTACTTGAGGACAAGCAACGATTCAAGTTTGGGGTTGTGATGGAAGTTCGTCATTGCATGTATTTAGTCGATGAATTTGAGAAAAACAAGTGAAAGTCTAGAAAATATGAAAAATTATGACCAAAGAATGAAGGAAAAATAGTTAGGTGTGAAAATTAGGGGTGTACGCGGGTTGGGTTGGACCAGGTTAGGCCTAACCCGTTATCCAACCCGTTCAAAATTTAATGGGTTGGGTCCGTCGTTCAACCCGCAATCTCATTATCAAAATTGACCTGAACCGACCCGTTCATTAAAGAGTTGGGTTGGGTTGGATTCGCGGGTTGTGTTTCAAATAAAAAATATATCTTTTATGATTCCTTTAGCCGGTTTAAAAAAATATATAACACAATTTAATACAATCATATCATTTATAACACTCAAATTCAATGAAATACATCATATAATATTTAATAAAATTTATCAATTCGACATAACACTTTATAATAGTATAAAATTCAACAAGACACATTATTTTTATAAAATAAATAAGTTGGAAATGATACAAAAGAAAATAAGAAACAACATTTAATCTTAGAATTACATAAACTCATTGGTCTAGTAGTATTATTAGTGGAGAATATTTTTTTTTTGGAAAAATTATGGTTATTAGTGAGATATTAATTTTATATTTTTATTTAAAACAATAAGAAATTATTAAAGTCACATCAATGGGTTGGGTCAACGGGTTCGTGGGTTGCAAAACTCAAAGCCGATACCCGAACCAAAATTACACGGGTTGATATGGGTTGAGTTTGGTATACCCGTAAATAAATGGGTTCAGATAATTTATGGGTTGGGTTGAATTGGGTCAGCGGGTTCGTGGGTCGACCCGCACCCATGAACACCCCTAGTGCAAATTGTGGACTTAGTGAAATTTTGAGTGAAAAAGGAGCAAAAATGAGTGGAGCTTCGAAAATAATCACATCCACCATCGCGCAGCATTTCGCACGTGATTGGACATTAAAAGCTTCATCGAGTGCGTGATGGTCACTTTTATGGATCTTTTTCTGATGTGTTCTGGTCCATTCTGATGCCTTTAAAGGGGGAATTATGCACTTTCACAAGGGTTGTGAAATTTGGCACTGGGAGCACGACTTTACAACATCAAAGGATGATTTTGAGAGCATTGGAAGTCATTGGAGGTCAATCCTTCAAGGGAATTCATATGTTATTCTTCTCTATTCAATTGGTGTTGTAATTTTAACTATGAGTAGCTAAGCTTCTCTAAGTTAGGTTGTGTGATGATGAACCTTATTCAATCTTGTTGGCATTATATGTTGGTTTGACTTTGTATGAATCCTTTGAATTATAATTTTATTCAGTTGGTGTTTAATCTTAATGCTTTTTATTTGGGATACTCTATTAATCTGATTCTGGACACATAAGGATTACTGACCCTTAGCCTATGTGTTGTACCTAGGGCAACTATTCTACTTACACTGGTTGAATAGGGATAAGAGATCCCGGATAGTGACATAGTGAATTAACATTTTGTATATCGCCTAACCCTGCTTACGTTGGCGGACTAAGGATAAAAAATCATCCGAGTAATGGTTAGTGAGTTATTTCGTGAGGGATCAATTATAACAGCTTTGTTAATTCGCCATTAGATTATAAGGATAATATCATTCATACAAGAAATCATACATCAACAAGCGAGAATAAGGGGATTCTAGAGGAGTTTAGCTACTCATAGTAAATTCATCATAACATAACCTAATATAGAGGAGTTTAGCTACTCATAGTATAATTAACAATACCACAATTGATAGATAAAAAGATAACATATGAAATCCCTTGAAATATTTAAACTAATTCAACTATTAATATTTCTAATAAATTAATTTTTAATTGAAATATTAATAGTTGAAATATTTAATAAATTAATTATTAGTTGAAATATTAAATAATTGAAATATTAAATATTTGAAATATTAAATCATTGAAATATTTAATAAATTAATTATTTAATAAATTAAATAATTAAAATATTAAAATAGTTAAAATAATAATAAAATAAATAGTTGAAATACAAATAGTTGAATAGTTGAAATATTAGATATTTAAAATACTAATTAAACTATTTAATGATATAAAATAATCTAGATAATAAACTATTTAGATAATTGTAGACCATTTATGTAATATATCAATTTGTTGTATACTACCATGTTAATGCAATGGTCATGGATTCAACTAGCTTGTCACGTCAGCGATCAATTCAACATTTCCACATGTGCATCATTAGTCCAATCACCTTTTTTATTATATTTTTTTAACCAAACCGCAAGTAAATTCATCTTTGAATCGGATGAGTTTTTATTTCAAAACCGATTCAAACCGTGTGGAATACCTTTTACCATTATTCAACAAAGGATTCAATTGAAGTGGACATAACAATTACATAATCGACTAAAAATATTTTAAGGATGTTACAACGTCCTGAACCACCAATTTATAATTAAATATAATGTTAAATGTATCTCTAACACTAACTTTTATCTTTGTAATGTTTATTTTGAAATTAATTTATGACTATTTTTATCTTTGTAATGTTTATTTTGAAGTTAATCTTTGTAATGTTTATCTTTGTAACTTTTATCTTTGTAATGTTTATTTTGAAATTAATTTCTTGGCTCGTTGTTTCAGTAACTGTGTTGTTGGATTGAATGTTACCTAATCTGATAAAATTTCAATGGATTGGATTATTCGTCTAAGCCTCATTGTTAAAATCTATCTTATTGTTAAAATCTATCTTAATCGGCTCATTCATTGATTGGATTATTCATCTAAGCCTCGATCTCATAATCTATCTTAACCTACTCATTCATTTATGAATTGAATTAGCAAGTTATATTTTAAATAAAAAATATTTTTTTATGATTATTTTTGTCAGTTTAAAAAAATATAACACAACTCAATATAATTATATTCACTTATAACACTCAAATTCGATAAAACATATCTAATAAAATTCATCAACACAACATAACATTTAATAATGTATAAAATTCAACAATACACATTATTCTATAAAATACATAAATTAAAAACGATAAAAAAAAATATTTAATCTTATAATTATATAAATCATTGATCTATTAATATTTATTATTGATGGAGAATAAAAAAATTAAAAAAAAGTAATTATTATTGAAATATTAATTTTATATTTTCATTTAAAATAATAAAAATAATAAAGTTACTAAAACAACGTCAATAAATTAGATCAACGGGTCCGTGAATCCAAAATAGGTGTTTGAATCATTTTTTTAGTTTGGTTTGGTTTGATTTAGATCATCGGAGATTCGTGAGTCAATCACAGCGATGAAGTAAAAATCATACTTCTGGTAATTCCCTCCATTATGCATATGTCTAACCAAAATTAATCAAAATCAATACTTTCTTAATGTTACTTTTCTTTAATTACATCCACTAACTAATAGTATTATATACATTACTTCTTTAACATTATAACGTTATACTGTTAATCGAAAAAAGTACACCAATAAATGGTCACACAGCTAGCAATATATTGTTCCCCTTTTTTAGGAAATTAAATGAAGTACAAGTTATTTATGCAGTGGCAAACAAAAGTCTTACACTTAATGGTCATCAACTTACTAAAATCAATACCAATAACTGGTGTATTAGCATACTTTCTTTTTGATGATGCACCTTTAGACACAGTCGATCACTAGATAACGCCTAGTTAAGTCTTTCTCAGGATAACATAACTGGCTCCATTTGTAGATTTCTGTATCTTGGAGATTCTCTTCAGAACATCGGCAAACGCTTTCTTATCCTACACATAGAAAACAAGCACGCAATGCAATGTAAAGCACAGTAATAAATTGAGTAAAACACTAATTCGCCCTTCAAAATTTGTGAATTAGCAAAAACATTAAACTCGCGGGACTCTGGTCAAGATTCTAACCAAATTAAGACTAACTCCAACAGGATAACATGAAAAAGAGCAAGTAACTAATACATCCCTCCTCTTGTTAAGAGAAGGTGTCATAAGGTTTCGCATGTTCATACTAAGTTTTATATATCCAACTATCCATTCAAAACAAATGAACACAGGCAATAATTTACCAAACTTTTAATCCAATATTGCATCATTTTAAAACATTGACAAATGTGAGATTAGTAATTTTCATAAATTTAGATGTACGATAGGTGTGAAGCTGGAGCCAATTTACAGCAGTTTTATACAATTACAACTTCTCTTCAACCTGTGTGAAATGGCCTAATATGACAATTAATGTAGGACGGAGAGAGTCTTTTTCCCCAATACCAAATTTGATGAAATGTTGATTAAGAATTAACCTTGGACCTCAGAGGAGGGAGCAAGAAAAGGCAGGATTGAACTATTTAAGCAAAACATATTCAGTTTAGACAAGGATAAAGCAAAATAGAGCGCTTACCTCTGAACATCTTAATCTGGCCTTAAATTTACCCACAAGCTCCTGTGTGGTTAATGGGGCCCTTTGCATTAGAACAGCTGTAATTTCTTCCGCTGTTACAGGTCCAGAAGCTGCATTAGAAGACCCAGTGTTTGATGAAGGTGCTGGTGTACCTCTTGGAGGTGCGCTAGTTTTAGCTGTAGATCCATTTACATCTTTTTCAGATGGTTTTGTTTCCTGATTCAATAAAATCATGAAGAATTTCAATAAAAATAGGAAAACTCTAAAACTAAAGTCCTTTAAAAAAAAAAAATTATCTGACAAGTTTTTAAAAAATATATTGTATGATGTTAATCTATTTTTTCAAAAAAGAGAATAAAAAAAAATATGCCGTTAATCTAATTTTCAAAATTACTTATTGATGAGAAGAGAAAACCTATTTGGTAATATGATGTTTAAAAATTGTTTTAGAGATGAGAAGATCAGAATATCTATTTGCCAATCTAATCTTTGAAATATATATTATTATATTATATCATAAAAATAAAAAATATTTTTACTAATAACTAATAATTAAATATGCAAGGACTTACAATTCAGTCATTAACTAAATAAATTTTTTACTAGAGTAGAGTTAAAGAAAAATTTATGTCTGATAAAAGTGATCATTTTGTATCAACCGTACATCAACATTATTTTCCTTAATACTTCTATAGCAATTATAGTTATTATCATAATGAAAAATGAAGAAAAATACAACTCAATTTACATTACTTGTTTATTTTAAGTTTCATATTAACCCATTTCACTAACACACATTTTGACTGATGTCTGTTTAGACTTTTTAAAACCGTGATAAAAACTTGTTTGAGCACTATATAATATTGGAAAAAGAAAAGAAAAAATTGATACCAAAATATTATAGCATATCAATATATCCATAATATAAACATCAAACCAAACCAACACAAGTATCCAGAAAAAAAAAACACCAAGACTCCAAGGTTTTTGAATGGTAATTGGTTCAACTAATTGTTACAGTGTACCCACATCCTATATCTAATATGATTCCTACTCATTGTCATCTCAGTTGCACCATCATCAAATGACTTTGTTCAGTTATCGTCATTGGCTTCTATGCTAGAAGCTTCATTATCCTCTCAAGTTTTAGAGGATCCATTTCTAATATGTTAATGTTGCTAACTATTTATGATATTTTTATATTATATTTGAGACATAATGTTTAAATATTGATTTTTTTATGGAAATAAAATTTAGATTAAGGAAGACACACCATATACAAGGACAGAGAGGACTGTCAACTACATAGAAGATTTACAATAGAGTTTATGTATAATCTACTAATTTCAGAATTTTAGACTAGAACTCAAGTTACAGGGTGTGAGTTAAAAGTCTAACCATCTACACAAGCTGCAATTGGTTTAAATTTTATTGAAATTTTAATGAGAACATTTTAGTGTTACATACATTGAGTATTTAAACAAAATGTTTGATTAAATTAAAGGCTTAACACATCTTGGGAATCCTTTAAATTATTTATTTGTATCAAGTTAGTCTTTTAAGTTTTTTTAAAACAAATTAGTCATTTTAATTTGTAAACATTTACGTCAATAACATTTTAAACACATTATGTTCCAAAAAACCTAATGTGTCAGTTATTTATACTATGTCACATGGTGTTTGCCCATATCCTTCTTAGTCACTCAGTTTAGTATTTTACAACGCTCGACGAGCAGCTAACATTAATGAAAAGGTAAAACAAAGCAACAACTATAACAAAAGGAGCCCTCATAATCACTTTATCCAACAAAAAGCAACTACTTACATTTTCTGTCTTTACTTTCTTATTAGGTGGTACACTATTAGATGGCTTTGCTTCTTCATTTGCTTTTCTTTTCCCCCCCTTTGAAGACTTTGAAGTAGGTGTTCCACGAGCAGATCCTGTTGCTGTAGGTTTCGAAGGACTGTTGTCAACAGGTTCTTCTTTAGGTTCCTTTTGCTTTGTAGCAGTAGCAGGAGGAACACCACCCTCTTCATCAATCTAGACAAAGAAACTTGATCAGCTGATTAATGCAAGATGCTGAAGTCCAGTTCAGACCATAGGCTTTACAAAATGCCTATAAAATTGGAACTAAACAGTTGCTTCCTCGATATAGAAGTTACAGAAAATGCAAAAGATGGTGGAACAAAGAACAATAAACAAACATAATAAAACGACAATAAATTAAAGGAAAGGAAGAAGTGAAAAGAGAAAGAAGGAAAAAAATCTATACATCGTCGTCGTCATCGTCATCATCGTCTGCTTCAGAATCACTCAGACCACCACTTCGCCCAAGTAACTTCTTCAGCTCTTTCCCAGATTTACTCAGACCACCTCCTTCTTCATTGTCTTCATCCTCATCCTCTTCATCCTGCAATTGTGATAAAAGAATAACTTTAACAAGGAATACTAGAATCAACGACAACAAATAAACCAAATCTGGAATAGTTCCGTCAACTCCGCGTTATATTATATATGTATAAGCTCCTAATATATAAACATCAAGGATGCATGTCATCAGTCTCAGGTTAGGTTCCTAAAACTGGGTCAAAACATAACCTAGCTCACATACAAACTAGAATAACCGATAGGAGTTTACTCCTATCAGGCAAGAGCATGTATTTGATAGATGAAAAACGGGAAATTAGAGAAGAAAAAGAGCAGAGTTTGAGAAATGGAGACTTCCTAGGTCAAGGCATAATAACCCACATACAAAAATTACACAATGCCTAGACTGTATCCCCGATGAATAAAACCATTCTATTTGCTCAGAACAGTTGAATAAAATCATTCTTTCTCTGATAAGTACTCGCTCAGAATACATTTTCTCTCGTTAACTTTTCCCCTCTATTTGCTGCTTTGAGTTAAGCAAACAAAAACAGACTTGTAGGCTTGTATTTGTATTCTGGTAACCCATCAATATAGGCTCCTTAACATATGCCTAATCCTCAAGGTAGAAATCAGGAGACTTCCCTTCCAAGTGCCCTGGAATGGATTGCTTCAGGCATTCCAGGAATAGCCCAGATCCTAATAGGTATTGGAAGTTTTTAATTTGGATGTACTTACGGAGGACATCCAATAGCTAGCACCGAGTCGCATGCTTTTTGCAGATGATATAGTCCTACTTAGAGAATCGAAGGAGGATTTAAATGAAAGGTTGGAGACGAGCTTTAGAAACGCATGGCTTTTGGCCTAAGCAGTAAGAAAAAATATATGGAATGTAAGTTCAGGAAAGGAGAAGCGTTTCTAACCTAGAGATGAAAGTTGGAGGCCATATCATCCCACAAGTCATGTGATTTAAATATTTTGGGTCCGTAATACAAAACGATTGAGAAATAGAAGGGGATGTAAACCATTGAATTCAAGCTGGGTGGTTGAAATGAAGGAGGGCTTCAGGGATTTTATGTGACAGAAAGGTACCGCTCAAGTTGAAGGAAAAATTTTATCAGATTGAGGCAAGACATGCGATGTTGTATGGGGCAAAATGTTGGACGCTTAAGAATCAACACGAGAATAAAGCAGATGTATCAAAGATGATGATGTTGCATTGGATGTGTGGTAAGACTATACATGCTAAGATTAGAAATGACAAGATTAGAGAGACACCTATAGGAAAAAAGATGGTGGAAAATAGACTTCGGTGGTTTGGGCATGTAAGGAGGAGACATGTAGATTCTATGCTAAGGAAAGTACATCCAGATAGAGAGGAGTCAAATAACTAGAGGTAGAGGAAGACCTAGGAAAATTATAAGAGAAGTTATTAAGAAAAATATCGAAATTTACAATTTAGATAAAAACATGACCCTGAATAGAACATTATGGCGGAAGTTGAACCATGTAGCCGACCCCACTTAATGGGATAAGGCTTGGTTGTTTTTGGTATTAATGGCTTGGATTTTATTTTGCTTAAATAAGCATGTGACATGCTCTTGCCAATTACATGGCTTAATCCAATAATAGAATTGAGTTTTATTTCAATATTTGTTTTAAAAAAATCATTTTCAACAATCTGCTCTGACCCATGTTGATTATCCCACCATTTGAAAACTATATTTGCAATGAAAAAGATCAACACTTGGACTTTTAATACATTTGCTTAATTTTAGTACAAACATATTAAATCATATTAAATCTACAAGCTATTGATAAATGTAAAAAAACAAGAAGTATCTACTTCCAACTTAATATTGTCCACTGTGATTACCGAACCATTGCATTTTCCGTGCAATTAAAGTTTGTCCCATCCCCGAGCTTACGCAAATTGCTCAGTAGTGGTCACAAGGAGCCTTAAACAAGGTTGTTAAACTCAAAAATCTACATTAACTCACAATATATGTAAACAACTTTACAAGTTTATTCAATACAAAATAGTGTTAAAAACATCTATGATTGTATCTAAACACAATTTACTTGTGGGCATTGAAAAAAGTGAAATCAAAATTCGATTAATGAAGAACTAAATTGTGGTAGGGGTGTATAAAACTAATATGAAAAATGAAGATTGAGTAGAAGGAAGAAGAAAATGGGGGTAAAAAAAAGAAGACAACAAAGTTTTTAAAAAAAATTAAAAAGGGTAGCTTGCAGGTGAATTTGTAAAGAGGGTGAACATTGGCAAAGGACGGTTTCTTGTATTTCTTTTTTGAAAATGGCGCAACCAAGCATCTTAGTACTCATTGGTTAAGTGAGAAGCCAAGTTAACTAGGATTTTTAAGTTCCTCCAATATGGAAGATTTTGTATTGTGAAGAAAAACAAACCTCTTATTCAAGTTGGGGGACTATCCTTTCTTCCATTTACCTTTCCTCTTTCCTTTTACCTAAAGCTCTCCCCTCTCCTCCAAACTCGCAAACAATACGTTAGGATTGAGCGAGATCATGGCTATGAATATCCTCTAAGGAAACTAGACAAATCAAGGAATAACAATGGAACCAATAAATAGTAAGAGAAAATACAAAAAGTAATAGATATAATTAACCAGATATATTAAAGCCATCTAGGTGACAAAAATAAGGGGATAAAATGTTTTACTTTTACCTATTTCATTGAATCACTATTTTTAAGAAGACTACAACAAAGCCATGTCATTGCCATGTACTAGGTCCAAAGAGAGACCATTTACCTCCAAATCTCTCTCAATGGTTTTGGCTATAGTTTCCTTTGTCTCTCTTTACCCATAACTATTAAATCATTTTTCATCTAGTCAACCCTCCTTTATGAAGGATAAAAGTCCATAAAAAAATATTTCCACAAATAAATCCATTCCTAATATATATCCAATTATAGAATTAGCTATGACACAAAAATGGTTATATATGACTGACATGCCACAACAACTCACAAGTATAAGAGTTTGCGAATGGAAACTAACCTGCTTGATTTCAGGAGGAGCAGGAACTTCAGGAGCCAAATCCTCCCTTTCCTCGGGATCATTACCAACAGCTTCATCATCGTCTGTGAAAATCTCTTCATGCTCCCAATCATCACCTGTAACAGATGTACAAGTACAAATATACTCAAAGAAAGAATAATTACAAACTCATCAAAGTGATTTGAAAGTTTTCAATCCATATCGAGCTAAGTCTCTCTCTATAAGCTAACTAGTTGTGCTATAAAATCTACACATTGTACTTACATGCCATAACTGACAGGTTATCCTTATTGCTACTTTTGTCCATTAATTTATGAATTGGCTCTGAAGTTTAAATCTGGGAATAATTCATGTGGCGATGTTTCATAACCCATGTTTCATGGTTAGACTGCATGATGGGCTTGCCTCTAAGGAAACGTTACACAGAAAAATACACAGCTGCTATAAGTCTATAACATGCCATTTAAAGCTTTCTTGACACAAGACAGCCAAGTCTTGCAAGACTATAATTTACTGATTAGCAGATTGTCATGTCAGAAAACTTTAAAAGAAGCTGTTCTCAAAACTTTACAAATTTTGTAATTTTTTGTGTTTCATTAGCTTTTATATTATTATTATTATTATTATTATTATTATTATTATTATTATTTATTATTATTATTATTATTAATATTATTATTATTATTATTGACAGAAAAGTCATACTATTAAGAAAAAAATATTTTACATATTGATGATGGATCTGCACTATAAATATTTTTTTATAAATTTAAAACTTTCATCTAATCTCACATGCACGGAAAATTTTCTTTCCAGCATTGACAAGCTATATGACTTCTATCCATGGCTAAAATCAATACTTTAAACCTGGATTATATGATGTATATATATCTTCCAACTTTCAAGAAGCAGTAAATTTGACTTCTTTGTGTACTCTCTAACAGTGTTGTTGATGGCGGATGGCGGTCCATGGCGGAGAGGCAAAATACCGCCATACCAGACGCTTTGCGGCGCCGTTATTGCGAATTATGGCGGAAAAACCCGCAATAGCAGCCGATATTTACCATTGCGGCGAGCCCAAAAACCGCCATGTAAATCCGCCATAGCGACCATGGCGGGGCAATTTGATAACACTGCTCTCTAAGCTCTCCTCCTTTAGGCGAATAGACTATAGATCCACAGTAGTGAAGCAATCAAGATACCAGTAATGACGGACATTGCAATTTATGACATAATGTATGCCGTAAAATAATTGTTTCCTCTCTTCTCCAACATTTTATGATAGGTCATCACTACATAAAGCTAACCAAAAGTAAATCATAACTTTCAACGTGGATTCATAAAAAATAAAAATATAAAACAAAAAAGGCAAGATACTCACCCTTTTCAACATCATAATCATCCTCATCATGGTCCCCTCCCCTTGGACCTTCATCTTCATCTTCATCATAGCCAGGTTTTTTATTCAGCCCAAGTCTATTCTTCCTATCTACCTCCTCATCTTCATCTTCCTCTCCTTTATCAGAGGAAGGACCTTCATCATCATCATCACCAGCTTTTTTTCGGCCTCTCCCACCACCTGCATTGCTTTCCTTTTCATCTAATTTTGCATGTTCACCGAATGCAGTAGGTGCTTTCATCATCCATCTTTGATATCCATCAGCCGTTTTTTTCCTATTTTTCATCTTCTCTTCCGCTTCCTCCAAAGTCAATTGCTTATATTGCGCAACCTTGTTAAAGTTGTACCTAAAAAAAGCATGCCAAACTACACATCTTCAACTGTCTTTGACCAGTAATAAACACAGAAAAGAAGAAGATAAAAGCAAAATTCTTTCTACAAACACAATCCTTAACAAGCATACCAGGATCCAGCAGGAATGGCCACAAACTCCTTCTTTTCCTTCATTAGCAGGTAATATGTAGCTGATTGTGAACCTTCAAGATGACCCTGAAACTGGGACTGACCTGTTTCGTCCTCCAAGTGCCATGGCCTGTTCTTGTACTTCTCCTATGTAATGCAACAAGAAATCAGCCATGAACAAAAAAGAAGGAAAAACAAACCTATCCCACAAGCAATTATTCACCTTCTTCATGACAAACGCATAATCATCTTTTTATGTCCATAACAATCACCAGCTAAACAACTCAATATTTAGACAAAAAATTACCATGACACGGTGCCTTTAATATACTTCCTACTATTAATAAAATACAATTCGCATATCCAAATTGCATCACGCAACCCAGCATCGTTATCATAAACCTTTTAATTATATATATGAAATAAGAAACCCCCATGCAAGCCAGTTTTAGCATATTCTAGAGGAGCATAATAAAACAAACACATCAAGTATTACAAATTCACAACTTCTCAAAAATGCAATCCGTCTAAACTGTAATGCAAGAAAGCCACAAAGTAAAAACGCAATAACAGATTTCAATACCCTCAAAGAATCAGTCATTTGGCGACTCTTCAACGCCTCCTTCTTCAGAGACCACTTATTTTCAGCACTTTTCTTCTTTGAAAAATCAGGCAACCCAGTCATAAACCTCCCGATGAAGTAGTTTTTATCGTTGGCAGAACTTGCACGAACATTATATTCCTATCACAATAATTCATCATGAAATTGCTTGATGACAAAACTTAATAGAAAAAATAAATAGAAAAGGTCAATGAAAGGATCGAACTCGAATCAAACGAGTGACGGTGGCGCCGCAATCGTAGCATTTGGAGCGATTTTCAGCCATGGTTTTGCCACAGGAAGCGCACAGAGTCATGTGCTTGCAATTGCTTCCGTAGAGACCCTCGGTTGTTCCGCATCCGCTGCAAGATGATTTCAATTGCAGGTCCATCGTCATTGAAATTGCACCTTAACACTGGAGAAGATGATTTAAGATCCAATAAATGAAGGAATCTTCTTTCTAGGGTTTCGTAATTTCGATTTCAGTTCAGAGTTTTTTAGGGGTCGATTTTCTAACTCCCTTGTTCCTTTCCCTTCTTACATAAATATTCTTCAAAACAGCAATATTTAAGGATTTACTTTGTAGGGTGCTGTAATGAAATGGGATTTCAGTATTTAAATTCAATTAAATTTTTATACATTTTTTAAAATGGAAATACAGTCATAATATAAAATAGTCTTATACGTCTTCCAATAAAAAATTAAAAATTAGTAGTATTGTCATTAATTTAAAATATAAATACGATTTAACGGAAAATATTTCGATTCTAACACTTTAAGAAATACACATATAGAATAGCATTGTTTGAAGTATTAAAATTTAGTATCGAGTACAATCACTATTTAAATGACATTCGAAAATATATTAATTCAAGTACACGACATGGTACATAAGAACTAATACAATGAAAGTCTAATACAACTAATAAATAATTGTTCCTTTTGAATTAGATGCATTATGCAAAACAATATGGTGCGTTCAAGTTGTTTATGTGAAGAAGGACACATGTGAGAACAAATGTCTCAGCATGTGTATAACATTTGACCATTGTCAGCAAGTCAATGTTGTAGGTGTTATGCGCATTATTTTCTGATTGTTTCAATCAGATTTGTTGCAAATTGTTTAGCAATGTATGATTTGTTTGACCGATGTTTGAAGATCAAATCAATTTAAATGAAGATAATGGAGATTTAAATTTGAATTTGAATTTAAAACAAACTATATCTTTTGTTGTAGACTTTTGTGGAACAAATCAAATTCAACAATATCGGTTATTTTTCTGGACGAGGTCATATCAAATATCCAATGAGAAAAAAAAAACATAATGACATTGTTATTTATGGAGATTCTCACCTCATGTTTAAGGGTGTGCATTAGGATTAAATCTTTGTGCTAAGATTTTTATTTAGTCTTTTGTTTGTTGTTTCTTGTACACTGTGTTATTGCTGCATTCATATCAAAAGGTATAATAGTTGGTTTATTTAGTTGAGTTGTAATTCAATATTCATCATTGTGTTTATTGATGTTGATCACTTGAGATTAGTGATTGAGAGAAAGTGAGAGGGGGTTCTCATATTTAGGGGGAGACCTAAATAGAAATACATTGAGAGTAGAATTAAGAATATGAACATTGAACAAGAGGTTTGTTCATCTAAGATACTTTAAACTAATTCTATTAAAAAGTGAATTTCCTTTATTGGATAGAGTGCCCTCCCCCCCCAGACGTATGTGTTGTTTGCACTGAACTGGGTTAACAAACCTTATGTGTTCTTTATTGTTTTTTCCTTGAATCATTGTTGTTGTCATATTGTGTGATATTTGATTAAACAAGTTGTCTCAGATATATGGTACAATATTTATCTCATGAGGAACCAAATCTTAATTGGCATCAGAGTAGACATCTTGTTCTGCTTGGATGAGCTCTAGGGAGATATTTTTTGTTCATATTTACTACACAAAGGATGAAGGGTCTATCAATAGACCGCCTGTTTTGGATGACACCAATTATGATTATTTGAAATTTATGATTGTTGTATTTCTTAAATCCATAGATAACAGAACTTGGAAGGTTGTGATTAAAGGTTGGAGACATCTCGTGATTACTTCTCAATATGGTACAACAAGTTTAAATCTTAGAGCTTATTGGTCCAAAGATGAATACGATGAAGCGCAGGCTAATGATAAATCCTTGAATGTTATATTCAATGATATTGACAAGAACATAATTTGACTAATTAACATGTGTATTAAAGTTATATAAGGTTGGGAGATTCTCAAGGCTGCTCATGAAGGCACATCCAAAGTACGTATGTCAAGGCTACAACTTCTCACAACTCAGTTTGAGAATCTGAGAATGAAATAAGGTGGATCCATCTCTAATTTTAACATCATACTTTGTGACATTGTCAACACTCCATTTGCCTTATGAGAGAAAATGTCTAAAGAAAAACTAGTAAAAAAAACTAAGGTATCTACCTAAAATTTTTGACATGAAGGCTACAACTATTGAAGAAGCCCAAAACTTAGGCAACATAAAAATTGATGAACTCATTGGTTCTTTACAAACTTTTGAAATTGCTATAAGTGATAAATCTGAAAAGAAGAACAAAACCATATCCTTGATATCCAACACTGAAGAGGATGAAAATCAAGGAGAAATATTATCAGAGTTATAGATCTTGTTAGGAGAAAGTTTAACAACTATTTGAAGAAACTTGACAAAAATTTGAGGACTAATGTACTAAATAAGGTATCAGACATCAGTCTCTTGAACAAGAGGAAAGAGGATTACAAACCTAACAAAGGCAAATGAGCACAATGTTATGAATGTGAAGGACTTGGTCATATTAAAACTGAATGTCCTACTTTTCTAAAGAAGCAGAAAAAGGGATTTTCAATCATTTGGTCGATGAAGGTGAAGGAGAAATAGAAAATAAGGTAATGGCCTTCATTGAAAAATATGACTCTTGTAGGGAGTCTAGTGAGGAAAATGTATCAGCTGAAGAGCTAGCTGAAACTTATAGAGAATTGCTCACTGAGTGGAAGGAATCATGCATGAGAGAGGAGAAATAAAAGAAGACCGTAAGTGTTATACTCATGGAAAAGGAGAAGATTGGCTCAACCATTGTAGGACTAGAAGAGGAAATCACATTGTTAAAGTCTAAACTTAATAATATGACAAAATTCGTACGCGTGTTGAACATTGGTGCTGATGTATTAGATGAGATCTTGGAAATTGGAGAGAAGAGAGCCATAGGGTTTAACTACAATTACATTATCAAAAAGGTCAATATTCCCACGAAAAAGTTTGTTGCTCTTGGAAATAAAATTGAATTTATATTTAACAACCACATGTCTTAGAATTCTGCTCAACATGTGTCCCCTCACGGTAAAGGTAACAAGAAATCATCTTGAAAGTGTCATCGGTGTGGTAGATATGGTTATATAAGACCTTTTTGTTATAGATTATATGGATATCCTCGATCTTATAATCAATTAAGGAGGAAGAAAGGGAATAGAACTAAAGCTAAGAATGTGTGGAGAGCCAAAGAAATTGTCACTTGTCTTATAGCCCATACATCTCTCAAAGTTCATTAAGAAAATATTGGTATTTTGATAGTGGATATTTCATACACATAACTGGAGAAAAGACATGTCTTGAAAATTTAAAACCCTAACTACAACAAAAAACATATTTAACCTCAAACACGGAGGGGATTTGACATCAGTTGTAGAGGCGAGGTAACGAATGGTGTCATGAAAACTTGCCACAATACCCCTCGGTTATACAATAACTGAGGGGTAAAAGTGTGTAAGAACAAGATTTGGTTCTGCATTTGGCCTTATATTTTGATGATAATAATACATAGACTCTTAGAGAACAAATTTGTACCCTAATGGTTTTGTTTAGTGTGCAAATACTATATTCAAGTTTTGACTCTCAAGAAATGATGTGTAACGTCATCAAATTTTGAACCTAGTGCATTTTGACTCTGAGATGTGTGTTCTACAAGATATTCAAACTCTAGACTACTCTACTCAATGCTTCTCAAAATTTTCTATCTAGAGCTTTATGACTCCGAAGCTTTTGATATTGTCAAGCTCTGAAGCCTAATGCTTAAACAACTCTGATGAACTGTGTCACCAGACTATGAAGACCAGATTCTAATGAACTGAATCAAGACTTTGAAGACTAAGTTTCTAAAATATTCTCTCAACCATACTCTTATTCTTCTTTCTATGCATGCTTCATCACCTTTTTATCATAAGCCTCTGAATATTGAAGATAAGATCAAAAAGGTTTTACGTGAGAAAATAGTACATAATACAAGATCAACTATTCCTTCCATTACACTGATTTTATGGGCTAGGGATTGTACTATTGTATCATTATGTCTCCCATTTTCATAAACCGTTATTAAATGATACAACTACATTTGTGTATCCCACTTCTACCCTCCAACAAATCTTTTCACGACCTATATATATATATATATATATATATATATATATATATATATATATATATATATATATATATATATATATATATATATATATATATATATATATATATATATATATATATATATATATATATATATATAATATATATATATATATATATATATATATATATATATATATATATATATATATATAAGATTCTTTGAAGAATGGAACAATGCCAACACTAGGAGAATACCATCTACGTAAATATTGCATACAGTGAAATATTTGAGAGAAAGAAAAACATATATACAAGGAACTTTTATTCATACTCTTCATAGAATATATTTCGGGTGATATACTTGTAATTCATTTGTGTATTTTGCTTTCTTAGAAGCATTTTATAAACACACTTTGTATCTCAATCTTTGTGATTATATTTCCTTAAGTGACTAGAGTTTAGTTAGAATTACTCAAGAAGACATTGATAGTTGGTATTTGTGTTGTAATCAAGTTTGGTTATAGTGGATTAAGTTTTTGTGATAAGGAGAAATCACCTTGGCGGGTGGACTGGAGGTAGCTTTGTTAATAGCGAACCAGGATAAAAATAATCGTGTTCATTATTTTTATTCTTTTTTTTTGTTTGTATTTTTGGGCTGCAAAATTTTTTGTTCTTAACACCCAATTCAACCCTCTCCCCTCCCTCTTCTTGTGTTTCCATTACCTTTAATTGGCATCAGAGCTCTGGTTCTGGTGTTGATTTCTTATTAAACACTTCACAGTGTCATATAAAGATCCAGACTTGTAAAACATTATGACAGGAATCCCTCTACCAGATACACCCGCCAGTAACAATGAAAGAGACCACTATAGTGCCAAACCCCAGTCTTTGATGGAGAAAATTTGACTATTGGAAAGATATAGTAGACAGTTTTTTCTTTGTCATGATGTGGATCTATGGGATATGGTAATTGATGGCTACATTAATCCTGTTAATGGAAATGGTAACAAGGTGGAAATAAGAATGGTGATTGATTAACAAAAGAAAGATTATAATAATCATCATAAAGCAAGAACCATCATGTTGAATGATATATCATACTCTAAGTATGAAAAGATCATAAATATACATACAACTAAGTCTATACTTGATTCTTTAAGGATGATTCATAAAGGAAATGCTCAAGTGAAAGAAATAAAATCGTTTTCCTTGATGCAAAAGTATGAAGCCTTCAAGATGGGAGATAATGAAGTTGTTGAGAACATGTTCTCAAGGTTTCAGACTCTTGTTGTAGGACTGAAGGTTCTGGACAAAGGTTACTCTACTACAAATCATTTTAAGAAAATTATCATAACCTTACCCAAGAGATAGAGGTGTAGGGTAACTGCGTTGAAACTATATAAGGATCTGAATAACACAACTCTTGAAGAACTTATGAGTTCTTTAAGAAGTCATGAGATAGAGATTGAGGAGGATGAGCCTCGGAGAAAAGTTAAATACGTGGCTTTGAAATCCATGAAAGTCAAAAAAGACTAAAACCCTCCAAGCTGAAGAAGAAAAGGATTTTGAAGAAGACTTTGAAGAAGAAGATGAATTGTCTCTTATTTCTAGAAGAGTTAACCAACTCTAGAAGAAAAGACAAAGAAATTTCAGAGCCTTTAGAAGAAGTCAGATGCTGGAAAATATGTTATCTACTTTTAGTACAAGAAGCTAGATCACTACAAGAACGAGTGTCCTAAGCTGAGAAAATACATACCAAATAAGAAAGACTTCATATAAAAGAAAAAAGGTTTGGTGGCTACCTAGGATGACTTTAAATCATCAGAAGGTGACTATGTGGAAGATCAAGCTAATGTGGCACTGATGGCAAACATAAAAGCATCTGATGAAAAAATCTAACCAGGATCTGAATTTGAATCTGAGTCAGACTCTGAAGAGGTATTTCCTAACTTATCTCGCTCTAAACAAATACAAGGATCTGAAACAAGTCCAAGTATTTGAACTTGAAGCACATAGTAAGCTTAAAAAAGATTTTTCCACTTTGAATGAAGATAATTTTATTCTAAAAAATGAAAACTCTACTCTTCAAAGTAAAAGTTTTAAACTTGAGGAAAAGAAATTCTTTCAGAAGCTTTTGTGGATTCTAAAAAATGTCATAAAGAAGTATGACAAATCTTTTCAAACATTTATGGCTAGAAACATAGATATTAGCAAAATGGATTCACTGATCTATGGAGTTAGCAGAAATTGAAAAAGAGGAATTTGTTATGTGCCTAAAGAAAAATCCATTTCAAAACCTAACGTAAAACCAAAAGCTTTGTATTCTCATTTCTCTTATGCACATACACAAAATGATTATTTTACATAAAGACCCAAGTTCTCTAAGAACTCTGGGAGAGCTAACAAGAAAGGACCCAAAAAAATGTGGTACCTAATGATAAGATAATATATGTTGTAGACATTCTTAGTAGCACAATTGAAATATCAATCATGGTATCTGTACTTTGGATGCTCACGACAAATGAATGAAAGAAGGCATATGTTCCTAGATCTAGAACTTAAGCCAATTGGCTTCGTGGGTTTCAGAGGTGATCAAAAAAGGAAGATCATAGGCTCCAGAACAGTTGGTAATGATTCTCTCTCTTCTATTAGTAATGTTTTATTAGTTGATGAATTAATGCATAACTTATTGTCCATAAGTCAATTAAGTGACAATGGTTATTATATCATCTTTAATAAAAAGTATTGTAAAGTTGTTAGTCATAAGGATGGTTCCATTATTTTCAATGGCAAGAGGAAAAATAACATTTACAAAATTAGACTTTCTAATATAAAAAATCAGAATGTAAAATGTCTCATGTCTATTAGTGAAGAGCAATGGGTCTGGCATAGACGATTGGGCCATGTTTGCATAAGAAGGATTTGTCAGCTAAGAAGCTTGATTAAGTAAGAGGCATTCCAAATCAGAAGTTCTCTTCAAATGCTCTTTGTGAAGCATGTCAGAAAGGCAAATTTTCAAAAACTGCTTCTGTCAATGGCAAAAAGTATGACTTAGTCATTGTTGATGACTACAATAGATAGACGTGGGTCAAATTCTTAAGATACGAGGATAAGTCACACTATATGTTTTGTACCTTCAGTTCACAAGTGCAAAACAAGAAAGACTTTAGAATTGTTAAAGTTAGAAGTGATCATGGTGGTGAATTTGAAAATAAAGATTTTGAAAAACTCTTTGATGAAAATGGCATCTCTCATGATTTCTCCTGCCCTAAAACTCCACAACAAAATGGAGTTGTAAAGAGGAAGAATATGACCTTGCAAGAAATGGAAATAACCATGATCAGTGAGACTAATGTGGCCAAGCTTTACATAGCAGAGGCAGTTAACACAACATGCTATATTCAAAACAAGATCCTTATAAGACTTATTGTGGGTAAGACTCCTTATGAATTGTGGAAGAATATAAAACCCAACATTTTGTATTTCCATCATTCTGGATGTACTTGTTTTATTCTGAACACTAAGAACAATCTGAACAAGTTTGATTATAAGGCACAAAAGTGTATAATGTTAGGATACTTTGAATGCTCTAAAGGCTATATAGTATATAACACTGAAACATGAATTGTTAAGGAATCAATTCATGTCATATATGATGATAAGCTTGACCATGAAAAGTCAAAGCTAGTTGAGAAGTTTGTAGATCTGGAGATCACTTATTTGGGCTCTGAAGGTAAATCTTCAAAAGCTAAAGATGCTGAGGAAAAAGACTCTGAAACTATTCAACTAGAAGTTATTGAAGTTCAGACTCCTCTAAGTCAGCACAAACAAAGATCCTCTCACTCTAAAGAATTGATTTTGGGAGATAAAACAGAACTAGTCAGAACTAGATCCTCATTCAAACCTTATGAAGAGACGCTTTTAGGTTTGGTGTCTTGTTAGATGCCCAAGTTTGCTTATTTGAGCTATCAAATGTGGGCATCTTTCACTCCTTTTTGTCGAAAAAGTGTTTGAAATCGCCCTTGCTTTTGTTGATTTGCAATACTATGTGAAATGATCTTGGTACCTTTAATTTGTGTGTTATTGTGCAGGAATTAGGCATGAAAGAGTAGAAAACTAAGGCACAAGAAAGATGGCAAAGGAACCAAGAAAGAAAGCAAACATAAGCAAGCTCGCTAGGCGAGTGAGGTAGCGAAGTATTCGCTAGGCGAGCACGCAGCAAGATGCCAGCGAACACTCCCAGACTTGGACAGAACCAAAAAGATCAAAACTCGTTGTGGCGAGGGAAGTAGCGAAGTATTCGCTAGGAGAGCATCCAGCGAGCAAGTAACGAACACTTCCAGTAGCAAAAAGATCAAAACTCGTTGTGGCGAGGGAAGTAGCGAAGTATTCGCTAGGCGAGCATCCAGCGAGCAAGTAGCGAACACTTCCAGTAGCAAAAACATCAAGACTCGCTGGAGCGAATGAGAGAAGCGAGGGCTTCGCCTAGCGAAGGATTGTTCGCCTAGCGAGCATGACAGCTCAACAACCATTTCTATAAGTAGTATGGGCTACTTTTTGGAATAGAGCCTAATTTTTATCATCTTTTTACTTATTTTTTTGCTAGGAGGTGATTTTTGTGCCCTAAAAACCCCATTTTTCATTCTTCTTCTTCTCTTGACAATATTTTACAAAAAGAAGGTGGATTCCCATCCAATCTCGATTCTTCGACTCGGATGTTGATCAACCTTCTTCCGAAACTTGTTGTTCAAGCTACCATGAAAATGAGTAGCTAAGTCTTTCATTTTGTCAAGGTTAGATATAGATGATCATAAGCTTTGTATGTATATGGGTTGATCTTCATTTGTAAACTCTTTGATGATGAATGTATGGTGAAAACCTTGTTTTATTGATAACTCTTTGTGTTGGTTTATTATTGAAAGGTGTTTTCCAACTCTTGACCTAGGTTTTCATCCATCCTTGTTCTTTAGCTAGAGATAGTCTTGAATGAGTTTGTTCACTAAAAAGTTAAACCTAAAAGTTGTCATTTTGATAGATTGTGTGAGAAATCAACAATGGATCAAAATGGGAAAAACCCACAATGTGTGTTAGAAATAAACACATTGGGAGGATTTTGTGAATGTGTTTATCATCTAATGGAGTTTATGAGTTTTGTTTGATCGAACATATGCATGCAAAGTGATCGTCGAACCCTAACTTTGACAATCTTTCTCAAATCGTAAAACCAAAACTTTTACCGCAATTTCTTACTTTTTATGCAAGCTACCGTAACCGAAAACTAAAACCCCCTTGTTACTATAAGTTAAGAACTTAACAACTGTCGAACGGCGGCAATATCACATAATCCCTGTGGAGACGATAACAAATCTCGATACTCTATCCCTGTTCCAACAAAATGGCACCGTTGCCGGGGATTGTGAATTGATATTGCGAGCATCGCAATAGTTGCAGAATTTTTAACTTCTGAATTTTTGACTTGTGCTTGTTAATTTGTTTGGTTTAGTGTGCAGCTTTCGTTTTATGCGAGGGCAGGTTCCTGAGGACCAACTTCTTTTTGATCCCGAGATCGAAAGAACCGCAAGGAGACTGAATAGCAGAACGAGACGAAGGAGGCAACGAGCTAGACAACGACAAGAACAAGGAGAAGATTCTTCTACAACACACCCACCACCTTTCACACCTATCATGGATCCACCACCACCACCGCCCGTTTCCACACCATGTGTCAACAGTCAGAGGAATACAGCTCAGTTTGCCAACCACGCGGGGAGGCAAGCCGAGATGAAGACGGGAACTCTTAACTTGCTATACGAAATTCCATTCACCGGAATGGACCATGAAGACCCCTTTGCTTTTCTCACCAAATTTTACAAGATAGCATTGGCAGCCGGAGTTGATCAAGCTCAAGAGCTACCGTTGTTCAAAAGATTATTTCCTCATGCTTTGCTCGGCAAAGCCAAAGATTGGTACTTGGATCAAACACCTGTAGTCATGACGGATTGGAACGTGTTGGAAGAGAAGTTCATTGAAAGATTTTTCTCCCACAACCGGTTCATGGAATCCAAAACGGATATCTCCGTGTTTTCGCAAGGAGCCAACGAATCATTGAATGAGGCATGGGAAAGATTTAAATCCATGCTTCGAAAGTGCAAGGGGCATGGTTTTGACGAATTGATGCAAATCCATATTTTCAAGAATGGCCTTCAACCTAATTGCAAGACTTTATTGGATGCTACCTCGGGTGGTTCTTTGTTGTCTAAAAGCGCCGCCGAAGCTACTGATATCATTAACCGTATGGCTCTAAATGACCTCTAAAGTCAAAATAGAGGCAACACTTTGAAGAAACCGGGAGTGCTTGAACTTGGGACAAACGATGCTATTCTTGCCCAAAATAAACTCATTTCACAACAAGTTGAACTCTTAACTTAATAAATAAAAGAGTTGTAAGAGCCTTCAAAAGCTAAACAAATAGCTTGTTGTGAGCTTTGCAAGGGTGATCATGACACCGGGTTTTGTCCACCTCCCGGGTTCGAAGAGGCGAATTACATGGCGAACCAACGAGACTACCAACCGAGGCAACAACAACAACCGTATCAACAACATCCCCAAAATCAACAACAACACTTTCAAGGGAATCAAGGGTTCCAACCAAGGGCTAACTATCACCATAACCAAGGTTATGTGGGTGGTACTTCTAGCCGTCAAAATCCTTACCAACCTCAACAACCGCCGGTCATGACTTCAAAGTTAGAAGAGACATTGACACAATTTATGCAATTGTCGATGGCTAATCAAAAGAGCAACGATGCGGCAATCAAAAATCTCGAAACTCAAGTCGGTCAACTTGCTAAACAACTAGCGGAACAACAACCCAGACCATCTTTTTCGGCGAACATGCAAACGAATCCAAAAGAGCATTGTAAAGCGATAACAACGAGAAGTGGAAGGGAGTTGATTAGTGAGAGTGAAAAAAGAGATGAGAGTGAAAAAAAAGAGGATGAGAAAAAAGATGAGGAGAAAAAAATAGAGGATATCATTGATGTTGAAGTTGGGGAGTGGAGTGAGGAAGAAGTTGAAAAGAATAAAAAAGATGGTGAAGTAGAAAATAAAGAAATGTGGAAGTTAAAAAAAATAAGAGTGATGAAGTGAAGGTGGAGGGAGTAAAAAAGAAAAGAGAGAGGAATTCTAGAGTTTCTAAAGGAAAGGAGGTAGTGGGCGCTACTCCAATCCAAAACCTTATGTATCCACATGCTCCATCTAAGAGGGAGAATGAACGGCATTACGACCGATTCATGGATATATTCAAACAACTTCAAGTGAACATTTCGTTTGCCGAAGCATTGGAGCAAATGCCTAAGTATGCGAAATTCATGAAAGACATACTTACTAAAAAGCGGAGGTACACGGAACCGGAGACAATTGTCATAGATGCTAGTTGTAGTGCAATCATTCAACGGACGCTTCCGAGAAAAAAGGTTGACCCGGGAAGAGTTACTTTGCCGGTTACAATTAGTGATGTCTATGTCGGAAAAGGGCTAATTGATTTGGGGTCAAACATTAATCTAATACCATTGTCTATTGTGAATAGGCTTGGCAACATTGAAATGAAGGCCATCCAGATGACTTTGCAATTGGCTGATAAGTCGACTACCCATCCTCATGGGTTAGCCCAAGATGTATTGGTCAAAGTTGACAAATTCTTCTTCCCGGTTGATTTCATTGTGATTGATATGGAAGAGGATGACGATGCTCCGCTTATTCTTGGCCGACCGTTTATGAAAACCGCACGCATGATGATTGACGTTGACAACGGTTTGATGAAAGTAAGGGTCCAAAATGAAGAAGTTACTTTTGATTTATTCGAAGCCATGAAGCGTTCAAAGGATAGTCGTGATAGCTTTCGCATTGATGTGATCGAAGAGGCAACTTTTGAAGTTTCTAAACATATTCATGAGATATCTCCTATGGAGTTAGCTCTTGACGACTCCTTTGAAGTTTTCACAATTGAAGAAGAGCAAGCTCTTGATGAATGCCTAAGGGAACTTGATAGTCTAAAAGAGTTACATCCGTGGGAAGTTGAGGAGGAAGTATTGAAGAAGGAGGTTTAAATAAGAAAAATCGCCGATTGAATTGAAAATGTTACCTTCTAATATGAAGTATGTATTCCTCGACGAGACCGAAGCAAAGCCGGTTATCATAAGCAATCTTTTGTCAAAGAATGAAGAAGCCCGTTTGATCAATGTTTTGAAAAAGAATCAAGAAGCCATGGGTTGGACTCTTTCCGATCTCAAAGGAATTAGTCCTTCCTATTGCATGCACAAGATCTTAATGGAAGAGAACTTTAAGCCGATAGCTCAACCGCAACGCCGCTTAAATCCTACTATGAAGGAAGTTATTAGAAAGGAGGTTGTTAAGTTGTTGGATGCGGGAATGATTTACCCGATTTCGGATAGCCCATGGGTTAGTCCTGTACATGTGGTTCCGAAGAAAGGTGGCATTACCGTGATTCGAAATGAAAAGGATGAGTTGATCCCGACAAAAGTGGCAACGGGGTGGCGTATGTGCATTGATTATAGGCGGTTGAATACCGTAACTCGAAAAGATCACTTTCCACTCCCGTTCATGGATCAAATGCTAGAAAGACTTTCTGGGCAACAATACTATTGTTTCTTAGATGGCTATTCCGGGTATAACCAAATTGCGGTTGACCCGACCGATCATGAAAAGACGACTTTCACATGTCCTTTTGGAATTTTCGCATACCGTAAAATGCCCTTTGGGTTGTGCAATGCACCGGCGACTTTCCAAAGATGTGTGTAAGCTATTTTTGCCGACCTTATCGAGAAAATAATGGAAGTCTTTATGGACGACTTTTCCGTATTTGGTGGTTCCTTTGGTCTATGCTTGGACAACTTGGAAACGGTTCTTGAAAGATGTGTGAAGACAAATCTTATTCTTAATTGAGAGAAGTGCCACTTCATGGTGACCGAGGGGATATTGCTTGGCCATAAAGTCTCTTCAAGAGGGCTTGAAGTTGATCGGGCTAAAGTTGAAGTGATTGAAAAGTTGCCTCCTTCGGTGAATTTGAAGGGAGTCCGAAGCTTTCTGGGGCACGCCGGTTTCTATCGGCGCTTTATCAAAGACTTCTCAAAGGTAGCTAGGCCTTTGAGTAACTTGCTAGCTAAGGATCAGGTATTTCTTTTAACTGATAAGTGTTTACAAGCTTTTGAAATTTTAAAGGAAAAATTGGTTACCGCTCCAATTATAGTCGCTCCAAATTGGAATTTAAATTTTGAGCTCATGTGTGATGCGAGCGACTATGCAATCGGAGCGGTATTAGGCCAAAGAAAAGAGAAAATTTTCATGCGATACACTACGCAAGTAAAGTTCTTAATGAGGCTCAAGTTAACTATGCCACCACTGAAAAAGAATTACTTGCGATAGTGTATGCGCTTGAAAAGTTTAGGTCCTATCTTATTGGTTCCAAGGTCATAGTGTATACCGACCACTCGACGATTAAATATTTGCTCACCAAACCGGACTCGAAGCAAAGGCTCATCCGTTGGATCCTCTTGTTGCAAGAATTTGATGTTGAAATCAAAGACAAGAAAGGATCGAAAAATTTGGTGGCAGATCATTTATCTCGCTTAGTTAATGTGGAGGTTACCGCTTCCGAGAAGGAAATCCGGAAAGAGTTTCCTGATGAAAAACTTTTCAAAGTTCAAGTTAGGCCGTGGTTTGCGGACTTTGCGAACCATAAGGCTAGTGGTTTGGTGCCTCCCGACCTAACTTCGAACCAAAAAACGAAATTTCTCTCGGATGCTAAGTACTACGTATGGGATGACCCATACTTGTTTAAGTTGGGTGGTGATAACCTTTTGAGGAGGTGTGTTACTGCGATGAAGCGCAAAGTATTCTTTGGCATTGTCACAACTCGCCTTACGACAGACACTACAATGGGGCAAGAACGGCCACTAAAGTCCTTCAGTCAGGATTTTATTGGCCTACTATTTTCAAAGACGCAAATGCCCATGCGCAAAGTTGTGATAGTTGTCAAAGAAGTGGTGGGATTGGTAAGAGAGACGAGATGCCTCTCCAAAACATCCAAGAGGTTGAAGTATTCGATTGTTGGGGTATCAACTTTGTTGGACCATTCCCACCCTCATATGGTAATGAATATATGCTTGTGGCGGATGACTATGTTTCTAAGTGGGTTGAGGCGATTGCCTCACTTCGGGCGGATGCTAAAACGGTAATAAATTTTTTGAAGAAAAACATCTTTTCCCGTTTTGGAACCCCCCGTGTGTTGATTAGTGACGGAGGGTCTCACTTTTGTAATGCACCGTTAGAAAGCGTTTTGAAACATTACGGTGTATCACATAGAGTGGCGACTCCGTATCACCCACAAACAAACGGTCAAGCCGAAGTCTCTAATCGTGAGATTAAGAGAATTCTTGAAAAAACCGTGTCGAATTCTACAAAAGAGTGGTCGCAAAAGTTGGATGAAGCTTTATGGGCATACCGTACCGCTTTTAAAGCTCCAATTGGGCTAACTCCTTTTCAATTGGTATTTCGTAAGACTTGCCATTTGCCGGTCGAATTGGAGCACAAAGCTTTGTTGGCTCTGAAATTATTGAACTTTGATAAGGATTTGGCCGGTGAAAAAAGAAAAGTGCAATTGCTTGAGTTGGAAGAAATGCGCAATGCCGCATATCACTCGAGTTGGTTGTACAAAGAAAAGGTGAAAGAGTATCATGACAAAAAGCTTAGGAAGAAGGAATTTGTGCCCGGACAGTTGGTCCTTTTGTTCAATTCTAGGTTGAGGCTATTCCCCGGAAAATTGAAATCTAAATGGTCCGTGCCATTTCGTGTCAAAGAAGTCAAAGAGTATGGAGCTGTTGTCATTGAGGACTTGGAGAAGAAAGATAGTTGGACGGTTAACAGTCAACGTTTGAAGATTTATCTTGGCGGTCTTGTGGATCACGAGAGTTGTGCAATCTGCTTGGATGCTCCTCTGTGAGCATCTCGAACCGTCGAGCTTATCCGACGTTAAACAAGCGCTTGTTAGGAGGCACCCCAACATTGTAAGTATTTACAGCTTTGTGTTGTGTGGTATTGGTTTTCAAATTGGTGGAACCTTGCTGAATTGTGTTGTGCAGTGCCGTTTTGAAAAAAACAAGATCCTGTCATGTTTGCTAGTTGCTCGCTAGGCGAAGACAGTAGCGAGATGTTCGCTAGCTGCTCGCTAGGCGAAGACAGTAGCGAGCCATTCGCTAGCATCTTCGCTAGGCGAACGTTGCATGATAGAACTTTATTTTATTTTTCAGAGGGTCACTCATTTGGGCCCAAAACCCATATATTTTGTTTTAGTCTAAACATAGGGTCACGAACTCACTCTCATTTTCACACTTTTCACTTCCATCTCACACAAAAACTTTGAGAATCATCCTTGTGCAAACCCTAACTGTTGCATTTCAGAATCAATCAACCTCTTCAATCAGGTTTGTTCTGTCTCCATTCCTTTGTGATTTCAATGTTGTAAATTCTGAAGAATGAGTCATTAGGGTTGAATTTGGGAGATTGGGAAATTTTAGGTTTGCATGTATGTTTAGAACGATTCCTAGCATGATTAATTACTTTGTTTCTGGAATGGGTATCATTAGAGTTTGGGTTTTCTGAAATTGGATTGTTAATAGTGGAGAACTCAGAATCCCGTAACATTCGCTAGCATCTTCACTAGGCGAATCTGTGGCGAGCATTCGCTGTCACTTCGTTAAGCGAACCCGTAGCGAATCTTCGCTGGGTCCTCGCTAAGCGAAGCTGTAGCGACCATGATAGTATCTGGTTTTTCTGTTTTGATCTCTAATCTGTTTTGTGGTTGTGTGCTGTTTCTTTTCTATGATTTTACAGATGGCATCTAGATCAAGTGCTGCAAAGAAGAGAAAGGTCGGGAGCACTTCCCGCACTGTGCCAATTCAATTTTACACCGATAAATTCATTGGGGCGAAGCAAGCCGCACGTTATGTGGCATTGGAGAAAAGGAAAATCTTACCTGAGAAGAGGTTTTTGATCAACGCACAAGGCGATTATCGAAAATTTGCAGGGTTGATAAATAGCAAGAGTATGGGACAAGTTCTATGCGAACGTGTTGCCAAATGACGATGAGCCTTTCACTTGGACTACAAGAGTGTCAGGACGTCAGGTCGCTTTTGATAGGGATGCTATTAACCGAGTGCTTGGTGAACCGCTCCATCTGGGAGTTAATGAGAGGGATGCATACCACAGAGATCTGAGGCTCCACAGGAACACTGATATTATTTCTATGGCCCTGTTGTATGAGGGAAAGTCGGTTGAGGTGAACCCATCTGGGGTTCCTGTGAGGTACCATCGGGAGGATATGATACCCTTGGCTCAATTGATCTTGATATGCTGGTTCTGACTAACATTAAGCCCAAGTCACACACGTCGACCGTGCCGATCCCAGTGGCACACTTGGTCCACTGTATTCTAACTAATGTACAGATCGATGTGGCGCGAATCATTGCGATTGAGATGAAGTCCGTGGTTGAGAGCGAGCTGAAGTCGGGGGCGCGAGTTAACTGCCCCCTTGCTTTTCCTTGTCTCATCATGGCTTTGTGCCTATAGTCGAGGGTGAAGCTACCCTCCCGCAGTCAGGTAAGGATTTCGTCCGCAATCGACGATCGATATGTGGACAAGTATTGTAAGCTGAAGAACTTTCGAGGTAGTACAGCTGCTGATGATACCGGGGCTGCTGATGGTCCTAGTGCTTTTTCTCAGGGGTTTGATCCTTTCCAGCAAGCTGTTTGCAATTACAATTGGGATTGGATGGCGGCGACTCAGCGCGCCATGATTGGTATACATGACTCTATGCATGTATTACAGTTGCAGGTACGTGACCCTTCTGGAGAGCATCCTATGATGACGCGTGAGCAGTTCCTGCAACATGCTAGCTGGCCTGAGGACAGGCCTGTTTTCGGAGAGGGACGGGTGTTGGTGCTTCTGGTGCTGATGGTTCTGGTGGCGCTGGTGAGGATGATGATGATGATGATTCCGGTTCTGAGGCCGGTAGTGAAGAGGGTTCTGAGTCCTATGAGGACTAAGTTTTTTTATGTTATGTTTTATTTTCTTGTATTTTCAGATATTTGGTATTTTGGTTATGTACTTTTTGGGGTGTTTTGTCCCCCACGCACATTTTAACATTTTGAAGTGATGGTTGTTGTTTATGTTTTAAATTATTGTGTTTGGTTTGAATTTCTTTTGCTTAATAAATTTTTGGTTGTTGAGGGTCAAACCTTCTAGATTGGTTGCTTCTCAAAGAAGTATCCAATGAAGGCACATCTGAGCTTGGATGGCGATGATAAAAATAAACAAGCGAATAATGCTAAGGTACATGGTTACCTCCGGTTAGAATTTTAGAATGCATTAAGAACTTTACTCTTTTCGTAATTGAATATTGTTCTTTTTGGAACATAATTGAATGAATGATTCACCTAGGGCTTAGAACCATAAATTGTGAGGAAACCTCCATTGTACACTAAAATGCTGGATTCTAATAAACTATGTTGATTCATTTGATTCATGCTTTGTCTTTTATTATTGTGAATTTGTGGAAGCAATTAGAAATGATCAAGGCGCTTGTTTTCTTTCGAGCACAACCAGTTCCAAATACAATTTACCCTTTGAGCTTAAACAGTTGAATCTCAGCTTGAAATAAGGCGAGACGTCAAAATCTTTTTTCTTGAAACCCTGAAATTTTTTATAATTGTTCTTTTGCCGTAAAAAGTCAAGAGCATTCACTTGGGGTGAGTAAAAGATAAGTTGGGGAGAACGAAAATGAGAATCGGTAGGTGCTACAACTCTTGAATAACCGAGCAAGCATTGAAAAAAAAATTAGAAAAGAGAAACATCTGTTTTGTGAATACGATGTGAAAAAAAAGAGAGAATGAAAATGAATGTTTGCTTGGAAGAAAAATAGTGAAAAACAAAATTGAGTTGTGAAATAAGAGTTGTGAAGGTTTCAAATGAGAAACAAGTGGAATGAAGTTGAGATGTGTGAATAGCTTGTACAATGAATGTCTCTTTTGCGTCGGCAAGTTCGTTTTCAATGGCCTTAGATATGACCCTTGTTTGTAAACCTGACCAAGCTACAACCGAAAAAGACCTTAGTGATCTTCGCGCTTCCGCATTTTCATTTATAATTGTTAGACATTGTATGAATTGAATTGACTTTTGCATTGTTTGTTGGAGAGTGAAATTGTCCCCGCGGTTGCAAACGCGTAATTTCTTCAATCCTTATTCGAAGAGGAGAGATAGGGTGATTCATTCAGGATAACATTGTTGTGGAATGATACATGTTTTGCATTGCTATAAGGCTTTAGTTCTTGTGTATTGTGTTATTCTAACCATTGGGAACTTGTGTCTGGTTGATTCTCTTGTGTTTGAGCCATTTTATCCGATTTCGGAGAAATCTTTTTCTTTAAGCAAATCCTCTTGTCCTTCAAGAGGCATACTTTGCTTGAGGGCAAGCAAGAATCTAGTTGGGGAGAGTTGTTAGATGCCCAAGTTTGCTTATTTGAGCTATCAAATATGGGCATCTTTCACTCCTTTTTGTCGAAAAAGTGTTCGAAACCGCCCTTGCTTTTGTTGATTTGCAATATTATGTGAAATGATCTTGGTACCTTTAATTTGTGTGTTATTGTGCAGGAATTAGGCATGAAAGAGTAGAAAACTAAGGCACAAGAAAGATGGCAAAGGAACCAAGAAAGAAAGCAAACATAAGCAAGCTCGCTAGGCGAGTGAGGTAGCGAAGTATTCGCTAGGTGAGCACGCAGCGAGATGCCAGCGAACACTCCCAGACTTTGACAGAACCAAAAAGATCAAAACTCGATGTGGCAAGGGAAGTAGCGAAGTATTCGCTAGGCGAGCATCTAGCGAGCAAGTAGCGAACACTTCCAGTAGCAAAAAGATCAAAACTCGCTGTGGCGAGGGAAGTAGCGAAGTATTCGCTAGGCGAGCATCCAGCGAGCAAGTAGCGAACACTTCCAGTAGAAAAAACATCAAGACTCGCTGGAGCGAATGAGAGAAGCGAGGGCTTCGCCTAGCAAAGGATTGTTCGCCTAGCGAGCATGACAGCTCAGCAACCATTTCTATAAGCAGTATGGGCTACTTTTTGGAACAGAGCCTAATTTTTATCATCTTTTTACTTGTTTTTTTGCTAGGAGGTGATTTTTGTGCCCTAAAAACCCCATTTCTCATTCTTCTTCTCTCGATAATATTTTACAAAAAAAAGGTGGATTCCTATCCAATCTCGATTCTTCAACTCAGATATTGATCAACCTTCTTCCGAAACTTGTTGTTCAAGCTACCATGAAAATGAGTAGCTAAGTCTTTCATTTTGTCAAGGTTAGATGTAGATGATCATAAGCTTTGTATGTATATGGGTTGATCTTCATTTGTAAACTCTTTGATGATGAATGTATGGTGAAAACCTTATTTTATTGATAACTCTTTGTGTTGGTTTATTATTGAAAGGTGTTTTCCAACTCTTGACCTAGGTTTTCATCCATCCTTGTTCTTTAGCTAGAGATAGTCTTGAATGAGTTTGTTCACTAAAAAGTTAAACCTAAAAGTTATCATTTTGATAGATTGTGTGAGAAATCAACAATGGATCAAAATGGGAAAAACCCACAATGTGTGTTAGAAATAAACACATTGGGAGGATTTTGTGAACGTGTTTATCATCTAATGGAGTTTATGAGTTTTGTTTGATCGAACATATGCATGCAAAGTGATCGTCGAACCCTAACTTTGACAATCTTTCTCAAATCGTAAAACCAAAACTTTTACCGCAATTTCTTACTTTATGCAAGCTACCATAACCGAAAACTAAAACCGCCTTGTTACTATAAGTTAAGAACTTAACAACTGTCGAACGACGACAATATCACATAATCCCTGTGGAGACGATAACAAATCCTGATACTCTATCCCTGTTCCAACATGTCCCTCATAGAACCTACATTTGTTGATGAAGCACTTTTGTACACTTAGTGGATTATGGCAATGCAAGATGAATTAAACCAACTCTCCAAATATGACGTGTGTACTCTTGTGCCTAGACCCAAGGGAATTGATGTCATTGGGACAAAATGGGTCTTTAGAAACAAGCTGAATGAAAAAGGAGAAGTGATAAGGAACAAGGCCAGACTGGTTGCACAAGGCTATAGTCAGCAAGAGGTTATTAACTATACTGAAATATTTGCACCAGTTTCCAGGTTAGAGTATATTTGTCTCTTAATTTCTTTTGTTGTTAATCACAACATCATCTTGTATCATATGGATGTTAAGAGTACATTTTTTAATGGTTACATAACTAAAAAAGTGTATGTACACCAATCTCCTGGTTTTGAAAAAATCATAAAAATCCATATTTTATTTTCAAACTTAAGAAATATTTGTATGGTCTGAAACAAACTCCTAGAGCATGGTATGAAAGACTAAGCAGTTTTTTTTAGAAAATGATTTTACCAGAGAAAAAGTTGATACTACTTTGTTCTGTAAATGTTCAAAAATGATATTTTTATTATTCAAATTTATATGGATGATGTCATATTTTGCTCTGCTAATGCTACCTTGTGCAAGTAATTTTCTAAGTCAATGTAGGTAGAGTTTGAGATGAGTCTGATGGGAGAACTCATGTTCTTTATGAGAATCCAGATTAATCAAAGTTTAGAAGGAACATATATCCATCAGAGAAAATATACCAAAGAACTTATGAAGAAGTTTGACACGTCAGAATATAAGATAGCAAAAACTCTAATGCATCCTACATGTGTTCTAGAGAAGTATGAGATAAGCACAAAGGTAGAGCAAAAGGTATACAGAGGCATGATAGGTTCTCTCTTATACTTAATTACTTATAGACCTAGAATTTTTTTTAGTGTTTGTTTATGTGCTCGCTTCCAATCAGATCCTAGAGAATCCCATTTAACAGTTGTTAAGAGGATCTTTAGGTATCTGAAAGGTGCTACTAACCTTTGCTTGTGTTGTAGAAAATCAAAATAGTACAAGCTAGTAGGTTATTATAATGTTGATTACGTTGGAGATAGACTTGAAAGAAAATGCACTTTTGGAAGCTGTCAGTTTCTGGAAGACAACTTGATCTCATGGTCCAACAAGAGGCAATCAACAATTGCACTATTAACAATTGAAGCTGAATATATTGCAGCATCTAGATGTAACACTCAAATCCTCTGAATGAAAAGTCAGCTAAAATATTTTCAGATATGTGAGAGTAACGTTTCTATTCTCTTTTATAATACTTATGCTATTTGTTTATCTAAGAATCCCATTTTACATCCCACTTTACATTATAGAGATAAACATATTGAGATTAAACATCACTTTATATGTGACTATGTTCAAAAGGGAATTTAAAATTTAAAATTTATTGATACAAACCTTCAATGGATTAATATCTTTACAAAACCTATTGCCAAATATAGGTTTGTTTTCATATTGAAGAATTTGAAAAATGGATTTATGTCCAGAATGAAAAAGATGAATATCTCAAAATGCTTAAACCTCTCAGAATGATTAAATGAGACTATGAGATTTTTGACTTTGAATAATTAGTCTTTTGAAGTGAGAAGGTTTCATAGTTCAGAAGTATCCAATTATAACCTCTTTGTAAAACGTTCTACCTTCTGGATACTGAACAATTGCTATGTTAATTAGTTATCAATCAACCTAGGTTTGTGGATTAGATTTAAGGCAATTGTCTTAAACTGAAATTCTTCTAACGACTGAGTGACGCATTGGGTGAAAATATTTCTTGGGAATAAGTAAAATCTCTCTACAACTTCCCTTATGTCAGATTTGTTGCACTGTTCAAGATTTTGTCATGATTGCAAAACCTTTATAAAACCCATTTCACTTACATTTCACACACTTGCTATACTCACAAACCCATACTTTTTCTCTTTCAAACCTTCATTTTCTCTACAACCCTAATCACCAATTACTCACCATGGTTGATTCTCAACAACAACAATCTACTCAAAATCAAGAACATCAACAATATCAATAGAAAGAAGGACTCCAAGAATTCACTCTTTCTACTATTGTTACTCAGTTAGAGGTTCTCTGTGAATTGATCGTCGACTTTGATAACCTTAAGGAAAATGGGTTTGATCTTACTGAAGGGGTTAAGTCTCAAGTTGGGAAGAATTTTTCAATCGTCTCAAGGGACCAAATTACCCTAACATTTTAAGGAACACTATGGGACCAGAAGCAAAAGTTGTAGGTTCTGGGAGTGCTAAGCCAACTGAAGTGTCTACTGCTCAGAATAGACCTCATGGTAAGTCTCCTTTAGCTGATACCTCTTTTAATTATGTTCATACTATTAACACTACTTCATATATTCATCTTCAACCCACTCAAATACTTTTTGTATCCATTCCTTTTGGAACAATCTCCAACCCTAAAGAAAAATAATCCAATATATCTGAAACAATGACTACTTTTGCACCTAAACCATCTGAAAGCACTGCAATTGAACTACCATAAATACCATAAAAACTTATACCACAAATATTGAATCAACCAATTGATATATCATCTGACCATCCTACTATTACAACTATTGAACAACCATCTGAACAAACAACGCCACCAATTACTGAAACAGACCCCACATACTGAAGCTCGTGCCTTTCTAGAAGACACACCAACACCACCAACTCCACCCCTTTAACCTAACATCATAAACGAACTTGTCTTTGACACCTTCATGTAAAATATCACAAACAATGAACTTGTAACCCCTGATTCCTCTAACCAAACCATAAACATCTCATCTGATACTGAGATAGAATCTAAACCTGAACCTAAACTTATCATTGACTCTGAGGAGATTGATGATCTAGTTAAGAAGTTTGAGTCAGAAGAAAATTAGCGTATACACTCTGTGACACAAGATTGTACTAATTATGCAAATCCTGCTGAAAGTGATGCAATCTGGGCTGAGTTCAGAAGATGGATAAATTCACGTTCCTGGAAGCTGAAAGAAATTTTCTTTAAAGCCGCTCAAAAGAGATTTCATGACAAGATGTCTGAAATCATAGAGCCTCTTGTGGAGATGTTTACTTCAAAACCTCCTACAAAAGCTCTTCCTCCTCCAAAAACTCTTACTCGTGTAGCTTAAGCTAAAGCTGAGACATAAGTTATTCTTCCTCCTCAAAAAATTGAGATTGCAATTGTATTTGGAACAAATCTAGTGGTGGAAGTTGAAACCATTCCTCTTTGTGATGAAGACTATGGAAGAACTCAAGCAAGAGAATATGGTTGTTAGGACTCACTTGTACAAGCAAGACAACATATTTAAGGAATAGGTTCAGACAAACATAAAGATTGAAGGATTGTTTCAAGTTATCTTGTCAATACTGTCACCCCCAACCTAGAATCCAAAATGTTTTTAAAAGGTTGCTTTTCTTTTTTATTAAGTGTTTATCTATTATTTATGTATCTTTCTCTTTCTGAATGAAATGAAGTTTCTTTTGTCTTTATCCTTTATCTTTATTTTATTTATCTTTTTAATTGATGACAAATGGGGAGAAGAGTGGACACGATTTTGATATATTTATTTCCTTTCTAATCCCAAACATTTCTAACTAGGATACTTATTTCTAACTTTTCTGAATTTGATTACTAATTTGGGAACCTTAATAAAGTTCACCAATATTGTTGAGTTCTCAGTCAAGTTAACCAGGTCGTTCAGAAGTTAAGTTAACCAGGTGTTTCAGAAGTTCAACTATTCATACTTATATGTTTGACTTCATAGTTAAACAAGCGTTGACTAGACTTATATGGGTTTAAAACCAAGCTCTGATACAAGCCAAATTCCAACCAGGCCTTGATACAATAAATTGAGAATTTCTAATCAAGTGATGATATAAGGAACATGTCATATCAAGATCTGATACAAGTTTAAGTAAGACTCTAATACAAGACATACTCTTGATAACCAGAATTTTTAATACTGAAGTCAAGAAAGTTCAAATCATAAGATATTTCAACCAGGCTTCCTCGTACAGGGAAGTTATTTTTTATTTTAAGTCTTAAACTCAGGGGGGGAGGGGGAGCTTGCAAACCTAACTCTGAAGTTTTAAGTTAAGAAATGATTTTAATAGTATGAAACCAGCGGGGGCTTACAAACCTCACTCTGATGCTTTTATGTGATTAAACAAAGTAAAAATTGTTCATCAATATATATGGTTTTGTCATCATTAAAAAGGGGGAGATTGTAAGAACAATATTTAGTTATGCATTTGGCCTTATGCTTTGATGATAACAATACATAGACTCTTAAAGAACAATTGTGTACCCTAATGGTTTTGTTTAGTGTGCATATACTAGATATAAGTTCTTACTCTAAAGAAGTGACGTGTGACGTCATCAGATTTTGAACCTAGTGCACTCTGACTCTGAGATGAGTGTTCTACAAGATATTCAAGATCTATACTACTCTACTCAATGCTTAAAAACATTATATATCCAAAGCTTTATGACTCTGAAGCTTTTGATGTTGTCAAGCTCTGAAGCCATGCGCTCACACAACTCTGATGAACTGTGTCACCAAACTATAAAAACCAGGTTTGGATGAACAAGATTAAGACTCTAAAGACTAAGTTTCTAAAGATTCTCTCAACTAAACTCTTATTCTTCTTTCTATGCATGCTTCATCACCTTTTTATCAGAAGCATATGAATATTAAAGATAAGATCAAAAAGGTTTTACGTGATAAAATAGTACACAGTACAAGATCAAATATTCCTTCCACTACACTGATTTTGTGAGCTATGGACTGTACTATTGTACCATTGTGTCTCCCATTTTCATAGACCGTTATGCAAGGATACAACTACATTTATGTATTCCATTTCTACCCTTCAACAAATCTTTTCACGACTTATATAAAGGATTCTTTGAAGAACAGAACAATGCCACCACTAAGAGAATATCATCTACATGAATATTGCATACAATGAAATATTCGGGAGAAAGAAAAAGATACACACAAGGAAAGTTTATTCATACTCTTCGTAGAATATATCTTATGCAATATACTTTTAATCCATTTATGCAATCTACTTTCTTAGAAGAATTTTGTAAACACACTTTGTATCTTAATCTTTGTGATTGTATTTCCTTAAGTGACTAGGGTTTAGTCAGAATTACTCAAGAAGACATTGACAATTGGTTTTTGGGTTGTAATCAAGTTTGGTTGTAGTGGATTAAGTTCATGTGATAAGGCGAAATTACCTTGGCATGTGGACTGGAGGTAGCTTTGTTAATAGCGAACCAGATAAAAATAATTATGTTCATTATTTTTATTCTTTGTTTTTTGTTTGTCTTTTTGGGTTGCAAAAGTTTTTGTTCTTAAAATCCAATTCAACCCTCCACCCGATTTCTTTTGTTTCCATTACCTTCAATTGGCATTAGAGATCCAGACTTGTGAAACACTATGGCAGGAAGCTCTCCACCAGATGCACCCACTAGTAACAATGAAAGAGACCACTATAATGCCAAACCCCAGTCTTTGATGGAGAAAAGTGTTCTTCATATGGGTTCAATCCCTAACTTCTTTATTTTTATTGTTTTCAGAATTGGATGACATGCCCCATATTTCCTCTCGGTTATTTGAGAAATCGAGGTAATGAAGAACAATTATTACCTCATTTTGTAATAAACAAGTGGAAAATATAGTTATTTAATATTTTCTAAATTTTTTTTGAACATGTATGTCAAAACCATATTTTGGCAATTTCTGAAATAGAAACATTGTATATTTTTGTCCATTTCTCAAACATACACATTATACCAAAAATATTCATTGTTTACATCATTTGCAAAACCAAAATGACACATATACACCTTATAATTTTATAACAAAATAAAACTAAAACAAATGACTAACCAACAAAAGCAATAACCAAAATGAAAAATTTTGTAGGTCGTCCAAAAATTATCTTTTGTGATTTGTCACCGGTTGTTAAGCACCTATAATTTGAACCACATTTGAAAACCAATTAAGATCATCAATAACAAAACCATGAATTCTTTAGTAAAAAGAATATAAAAAGATAAATGAGTAAATATATACTACTAAGTGATATAAAACATTTACTTACTAGTTTTCCTAAGGGTGGCGAACGGGCATGCCCGCCCCGTAAAAGCCCATAAAAAACGGGGTGAGGCGGACATAGTTGAGGATGAGGGTCTAAAATTCAGGCCCGTCCCGCAAAAAAGTGAGGGCGGGGAAAGCCCGTGGGGCTTACAACTTGTAAGCCTCAAAATACAAAACTTTATGTTAACGTTTGTGCCTACAAAAGCCCACGAAGAAAATGGGGCGGGGCAGGGCAAGCACATTAGAGGGTGATGGCCTAAATTCTTGGCCCGCCCCACACTAAAGTGAGGGAAAAAAGGGTATGCCTAATGGGTCAGGCCCGTTTTTCCACCCCTAAGTTTTCCCATATCCACTATTGATGATCATGATGAATAGTATGCATATCATCATCAGAATAACTTTCTTCAAATGAGAGACATAAATGTGTTGCGAAAGAAGGGGTATCAAAATTTGAATTTCAATTTTCATCACTATCAGAAATATATTTTCCTTGTAGAACAATTGACCATCTTGTGTTAGAAGGTTCAGTGACATAAAATACTTATTTTCTTGGGATGCCATGAGGAATGGTTCGTTCATATAAGTCGCCTCTCGAAGATTAACCCGTGTGAATCCTAATTCATCAGTCTCTACACCAATGTTACTGTCAATCCACATGCATTTAAATAAAGGCAATTTAAAAGTGATATAATCAATCTCCGCAATCTCCTTAATGACCCCAAAGTAAGCTCTAAATTCCAGTACATGATTCTTATCTTTCGAACTAGAGAAATACATGGATCGAACTTCAACCATAACCCTATTATTTTGCACAAGACTGTGATCATCGTTTGATTTTGTACATAATGAATACTTAGAAATGTCGTATGCACTCCAAGTTATTACATTAAACTTAGGAATTCCTATAGAGTTAGCTTTTGACAAATAGTTTGTACAAAGTTCCGTAGCTTATCATGTGATGTACCGTTCAACGATCGAAGCTTCCAGACATTGATGATTCTTTATATACCCTTTAAATATCTTCATGTATCGCTATACCAGATACATCCATTGTAAATAAACTGGACCACAAATTCTAATCTCCCTTACTAGATGAACAATTAAGTGAACCATAATGTAAAAAAATGATGGAGGGAAAAAGCAACTAATTTGAGATCATTCATTGACACAAATTTCTTCACATTTTATTAGTACCCTTGGGGAACTTTGATACTCTGCAAAAAATCGCAAAAACTTTTTTTTTAGATATAGTGTGACATGTTATGGGCAAATATGTTTTATTTCCTATATCTTTTGGGGATAACTCTTGTCGTATACCCATCACCACCATATCTTCACGGGATTTCTTAGTATCTTTTGTCTTGCCTTTAATGTTTATAAATGTTCCAATTAAACTACCAGATACATTTTTCTTCACATGCATCACATCAAGATAATGTCTTACATCGAGGCTAAATTAATATGGAAGATTAAAGAGCACCGACATCTTTTTTAAAATATTTTTCTCCATAAGCCCTTTTTGCTTCTTACCAGAGACAACATTAATGTGATGCTAATTTTTACAAACTTCCTTCTCGGTTAAGGGCTTCGGAGCGATGCCAAAGCCCCATTTTCTATTAAAAGCCTTAAGTAATCTACAATATGGATGATTAGGTCTTAGAAATTTTCGATGCCCATGGTAAACAATATTTTTTCCATTTTTTAATTAGTGGAAGCATGAATCATTTTCACATATTGGACACGTTTTATGTCCTTTGACGTTGTACCCAAACAAATTACCACATGTAGGAAAGTCATTGATTGTACAAAAATTGAAGCTACTTATGTCAGTTTGTACTAAAATTGAAGCTACTTTATAGTGTAATTTTTCTTCTAATATTTATTATGAGATGCTATTATTAAAGTTGATGTTGCAGATATAAATGTAGCTATTGCTGCCAAAATTTTACCATCCATTGAGCAACCACTTGCTTTAGAGCTAAAGGAGCACCCTGTGTTTTTAGAATTTAATGAAAATTTGCATGTAATAATTTCATCTAAACTTGAATCTGAACAAGAACAAAAACTGTTATAGTTATTGCAGGAACATAAGAAGGGAATTGGATGGACCATGACTGACATTTTTGATATTAGATCATTCATGTACATGCATAAAATATTACTTGAAGACGGAGAAAAAATAGTTAGGAAGCCCCAAAGGCTCCCTAACCCCTTGATAAAGAGAATAACATTTTTACTTGCTCATTCGACACTTTTACCTATAGAAGAATGTTCTTTGATCCTGAAATAAAAAGTGAAGACACTGATAAAAATTTCAAATTCAATGGACAATGTCTCAAGCTATTCCATGAGAGCCCCACATTGGAAAATGAAACTATAGAACAGATCTCATTGGGAAAGGCTATTTATTTAGTCATCTATCCGCCTTGACTCCTGAGACATGTTCTTTCCCCTCTCTCTCTCTCTCTCTCTCTCTCTCTCTCTCTCTCTCTCTCTCTCTCTCTATTCCATGAGAGCCCCACATTGGAAAATGAAACTATATAACAGATCTCATTGGGAAAGGCTATTTATTTAGTCATCTGTCCGCCTTGACTCCTGAGACATGTTCTTTCCTCTCTCTCTCTCTCTCTCTCTCTCTCTCTCCCCTCTCTCTCTCCCTCCCTCTTATTTTATGTTGGTTTCTTTCATTGAGGATAATGTGTGTTTTAAGTGTGAGGTAGGGATGTCATTTACTTTTCTTGTCTTATTTTCTTCATTAATTTTGTTTTTTTGTTTTTCTAAAAAAATTATGCATGATTTTTTGTTGGTTTTTGGGGTTGTAGGCGTAAGTAATTTATCCCTTCTCTTGACTAAACATTCGTGGTGTGATGTGAATGATTTGATATGCATTCTTAGTATGATAAGTAGGACTACATTCTGAGTTATGCATCATTTATGGTATATCATTAACCTTTGTGAGATTTTGAGCCTAATAATGGATAACATTCAAATACTCATGTCTTTCTTTCTTGTGTGAATTCACACATGTCTGTTAGTCTCTAGAACTTGAGCTGAATAAGTGTTTATTTTCTGAAAAACCCGTTATTTACACTTTCTCACCGTACATGTCATAACTTGAGCTACGAGAATTAGGGGTGTTTGTGGGCCGGTTTGGTTCGGTTTTAAGAGAGTCTGATGCCCAAACTAATTAAAAATATATGTATTAGTTTGGATTTAATTTGTACATTTTTGTGATAAAGTCAAAACCGAACCAAACCGAGAAACAACAGGTTGGTTTGTGTTGGATTGACCGGATACCCTAAAAATGAATGTATAAAAATATTTTTTAAAAATAACTTTTATATCAATTAATTTTTCATAATATTATATAATTCTTAATTTGTTCGTTTATCTATCTATGTTGTGAATGGATCAAATAATGTTTTAATTTTTTTGAAGTTGAATACTTTGTACTAGTTTCCATGATAATGATCATATGAATTAGGAGAATTAATTATGATTGGTTCGGGTAGACAGGCTCGCAGGTAGAATTTTAGAAATATGATGCCCGAACCAATTAACATCGAGTTTCATTGGTTTGGTTCGGTTTTTTTCCAAACTAAAAAATGTCTGACCCAAACACCTTAGTTTGGTTTGGATTCTGGTTTGGTTCGGATTTTCCCGAACTAATGAACACCCCTAACAAGAATCGGATTGATGCATTCTAATATAAGTTGGAAAGCTAAGATGATAAGCTACAAGTTCCGGGTTAAAATCATAAGCAAATTAGGAGTGCATAAGAGTACCATAGCTCGTTTTCAAATCATACTTAAGAAAATACTTAGTTTTTGGGCCGATTTTGTATTTTTTTCCAGGTCGGTGGCTATTAAGCCTGAATTCCCTTGCTCTATTTAAGCAAATTAGTAGTTTTATGATTGAATTACTCATCATTCGCGAAATAGAGAATAAGGCATACAAATTCTACAGAGAGCTAATTCCCATATGATTGGTCTGCTGTATTCGAATTCCATTTTAAGGTTTTTATAAATTTTAGTTTAATTTCATTTTCTTTTCAATTCTTCATATAAACTCGTTTGCTTAATTTGATTAATTTGGTTTGATTAATTTGGTTTGCTTAATTCGATTGTTGCTTATATGATAGAGTTGATTAAATTTGATTATCAGTATGATCCTTAACTATAATCACGTTAGCGTAGTTTTTCCGTCACCGTATTTGATTAAGTCGCGTTTGCTTAATTCGCGACTGCTTAAATCCGTTTGCTAAATTCTAAAATTAGGAACATACATTATATAATACCAATTGCGCTTATCAACGGGTATTGTAACCGAATATGGTCGAATCCGCTTAGGGAATTGAAATTATAAGAATCGATGATAAGTTGGAAATCCATACAGTAGATTAGCTTATTTATCATTTTTTTCTTTTATCTTAATCATCTTTGATTTAAGTTCTGAACCTAAAAAAAACCTCTCATTGTTACGATCGTTTGGTTAAAACATTCAAGAGTCCTTACGATACGACTCTAGTATCGCTTCCGTTTTACTGCATTTCTAATTCTCATTTTTTACCCATGTGCGACAGCGGATCAATCATATATGAAGAAGCCATCAGGGGTTTACCAAAGCTGGAAATTGAAGAAGGCAAAATCTATGGACATTTTCAGATAGGTAAACAAACCAAGATGTCCCACAAGAAGCACCAACATCTGACCACCTCAAAAGTTCTTGAGTTACTTCATATGGACCTCATGAGGCCTATGCAAGTGGAAAGTCTTGGTGGAAAGAGATAGTATTTGTGTGCGTTGATGATTTTTCAAGATACACATGGATTAACTTCATTAGAGAAAAATTTGACACTTATGATGTTTTCAAATAGTTATGCTAAAAGGAAAAAGGGAGTGAAATTATAAATATAAGGAGTCACCATGGCAAGGAATTTGAGAATTCTAAGTTCTCTGAATTTTGCTTAGATGAAGGGATCAATCATGGATTTTTAGCTCCTATCACACATAAGTAAAATGGAGTTGTAAAACTCAAGAATAGAACTTTGTGAGAAGTTTTTATAGTCACGTTGCATGCTAAGAATCTTCCTTACCATTTATGGTTTGAAGTTATGAACATTGCCTATCACATTCACAATAAAGTGACCATTAAATCTAGAACCAAAGCTCTATATATGAACTTTGGAAAGGAAGAAAAGAAAATGTTAAATACTTTCATGTATTTGGTAGTAAGTGCTACATTTGGCATATCGTGAGCAAAGAAGAAAGATGGAACCAAAGAATGATAAAGTGAAACTCATGATAACACATACATATGTTAATGACATTGTAATTGGTGGAATGTCATACTAGATGGTGGAACATTTTGTCCAACAAATGAATTCTAAATTTGAGATGAGCCTTGTAGGAGAACCCACTTACTTTCTTTATCTAAAAGTTAAGCAAGTGGAAGACAACATAGTTGTATCTCAAAGCAAGTATGCTAAGAGTATTGTGAAAAAGTTTGGGCTTGATAATGCAAGTCACAAGAGAACTCGAGCTGCAACACATGTTAAAATCACCAAGGATGAAAATGGAGTTGATGTAGATAAAAGCTTATACAGAAGCATGGTTGGTAGTCTGCTCTATCTCATAACAAGCAGGCCTAATATCACATTCTTGTAGGTGTTTATGCTAGATATCGAGAAAAACTAAAGGCTAGCCACCTCACTCAAGTGAAGAGAATTTTAAGATTGGGCTAGGAGTGTTGATGATAGAAATAGTACATCAGGTAGATGTTTCTTTCTTGGCAACAATTTGATCTCTTGGTTCAACAAGAAGTAAAATTATATGTCTTTTTCCACTGCTGAACCCGAGTACATTGCTACATAGAGCAGTTTATCTCAATTGCTCTGGATAAAATAGATGTTGAAAGAGTACAATGTTGAACAAGATGTCATGACATTGTTTAGTGACAACGTGAGTGTTATAAACATCTCAAAGAATTTCATTCAACACACCATAACCAAGCATATTGACATTATTCATCATTTCATCAGGGATCTTGTGGAAGATAAAGTTGTTACTCTTAAGAATGTAGCAACTGAAAAACAGTTAGCTGACATTTTCACTAAGGCACTAGATGTAGACCAATTTGAAAAGTTAAGGGATGCACTTGGTGTTTGCATCTATGACAACCTATAGCAGTCAAATCTTGAGAGGTGTGTAAGGAGACCAAGAAAGCATCTCTATCCTATTCTCCATGGTGCACGTGAAATAAGGTTGATTATGCTTTATTCAAACTCTCTATTTATCTAGTCCTTTATTACAAGCAAGGTCACTATTGCTCTTAGGAATCATAATTTTGTTTTTTCTCCCTTCTCTCAAGTTTTTCCTTTCCTTCCAAGATTGATTTCATCATTTGGAAAGGTTGGAGAAAAGAAGAGTTACAAGATGGAATACAAGTATGGGAAGAAATATGAGGCTTTAGAGTCAAAGGAAACATATATGGAGAAAAGTGAATTCAAGATGGGGACATATGTTGGACCATATGTTGGAGCACATGTGACTAGAATGAAGTCAGTGGTCGAGTTGAAGTCCTTAAAGAAAAGGTTTGTGCAAAATCCTGACTCTGACTCAGATGCTGATGAAGACTGAGCTACCTTCTTAAATTCTAGAGGATGGACTAAAGATCAAATTTGAAGTGGCATGAAGACTTGATTCCATATGTTTTTTCTTAGTTTGTTTGGCCTATGTATTTTAGCATGTTTTGCTTCCTTGTTTTGGATTTGTAACGGCTTGGTAGCCTCATGGTTGTGTTACCAATATATGTCCTAATGCTTTAGCATCGTGTTCAACATCCGTGATATTGGTTGATATTTGCCTACTCCCGATCTGTTGTATGTGTGTGTTAACATACTGACATTTGCGTTTACTGTCTAACTAATTTTTTTTATGATACCTTTTCCCAATTATGGTGTGTAGTGGAGTGGTGTGACTACTTACTTCGTGAGTTAGTGTATGAGTGTGTAGTGGAGTGGTGTGACTACTTACTTCGTGAGTTAGTGTATGAGTGTGTAGTGGAGTGGTGTGACTACTTACTTCGTGAGTTAGTGTATGAGTGTTGATATTTGCTGGTTGACTTTGTTGTGCTTCTAAATATGTGTGTACACATGTAGGAGCATCTGACCCTCAACTTTGTGTGACTGTGTGTGTTGGTTTCTTTGTGTGTTAGTACTAACTTCTAAATCTTGACTACCGATTGCTAACTGTGTGTGAATGTATGACTAACTTATAATGAATGATTGCATGAATGACTATTATGGAGCATTGACTATGTGCAGCAAGCATTTAACTTCGGACTTGTGCTTTTGACTTCTGTTGCTTTTGTATATTTGCTCGGATGTGTGTTATTATTGATGTTTATGTTGTTGTTATTGTGTGTTTGTATGTGGTATGCTAATTCTCAACTTATGTTGCACATCTTGTTTTTTTTAAGAATGTTGTTTTGTCAAAGTTGACAAAGGGGGAGATTATTACTCATTTTGGATTGGTTGCATTATGCAAAATAACATGGTGTGTTCAAGTTGTTTATGTGAAGAAGGAGACATGGGGGACATATGTCTCAACATGTGTGCAACATCTGGCCTTTGAATCATTGTTGTTGTCATACCTTATGATATCTGGTTTAACAAGTTACACAAGTTATCTCAGACATCTGGTCTAACATTTATCCCATGAGGAACAAAATTTCAGAAATACACAGTAGAAACTAAACAAAAGACAACTAGGTATTCAAGTATGAAATCTTCTTTCCATTCCTTATTCATTCCTCAAAATTCTTAAAAAACAACAATATGATTGGGGTGAGATAACTATATCTCAGTAGAGTTCCCTATCTTATGGTCCATTCAATTATATAGGGTAGATTATCCTTATTCATCCTACTAGCATTACGCTCGTGTGCTATAAGTAAAACTAAGAATTAAAGCATTTAACTTCACACAAAACATGAAAGACGACTTCCTACTTAACCTTCCCATGCAGAACAATAGAAGTTGTAGATTTGGCCATGTTGAATTGAATATACGAACAACTAAATTTGATGCCCTCAGGGTAGATTCTTACGGAATTTACTTCCCATTAGCATGAGACCATATCCACTAAGACGATATCCAACATTACCTTCCTCCTTGGTTTCAGGATCATGTCTTGCTAAGACGGTATCTAGAGGTCTCCTACCTTTCTACTGTTGGGACTTACTCTCCTACATTTCAAACCACAAATTAGGAAAGATGCTAGAATCAAACTTCCACCTACTAATATTATTCTTTTGGTAAGCATACACATTTATATTATTATGGTTTTCACTTTTAACCTAAATCGTTACTATAGAGTTTTGCTATATTATTCATCATTGATTGAACGATCAACTTCCTTGTGGTGTACTCATAATGCTCCATAATACATATTACATATGATATTAAGAGTTTCTAGTTCTCACGGATGCAATTGGTCTTTCATATTTAATCATGGTACAAATACGTTCTTACAACTTACTAGGGGTTCATGTATCGCACTTATCTTCAATGGTTATCCAGGTGTTTCTATCAGTTATCTTAGATGACAATTGAACACCTTTAATCATTTAATACAATAAATATCCAAACATAGATTAGGGTTTGGTTCAGGTTCATGTTATTTCATCATAATCCACATACCATTATAGATCAGGCAGTAAAACATGGTATATATACATAATATGATAACATTCATACTTTTATGCAGCTCTGCTCTAAGTAATACAAGTAGGGTTTCACATGCTAACTTAATCATAATTATTCATGAATAATTATTCATGCATATTAGCACATCATCAATCCAAACAAACATGGTTCATGAAATTCAAACTTCCTACCATAAACTAAGGCATATAAGCATCATTTTACTTTGCCATAGGATATATCATTGAACTAACTTTCCAACACATTTGATCGTGTCCAAAACGAAGTTATGAAACTTATTTTATGATGGTTACATGGTGTGAAATTGATTTTTGTTTTAGTGCAATCGATTGTATGGGTCTATTCACCCAAAAAATCACACAGAAACAGGGTGTTAATAGATTGTTTTTGAGGTGCAAATTGCACCTGCAACGTTTCTCAAAATTGAGTGTTCTAACACCATTTCAGCACCCTAATCCACCATATATCAAACCCTAACATATACTAACATGTTATAACAACATACATATAAGTATTTGCCCTTAATTTGCATCACAAGATCATACGAGTGAAGAAAACCAAAGTTGTAATGGAAGCAATCAATTGACTCAAGAGAGTAACCAATTTCTCACTAGATTATGTAAAATTTAAATTATGAATTTTTGAGGTGCCAATAGATTTACCCAAGGAAGGAATCGATTGCTTCTAGGATTTTTTTTAGAAGTCCATCCTCTAGAATCGATTTCCTTGAACAAGCAATCGATTGCAGCCACAAAAGTCATCAAAAAACCCATTCAAACCCAGATTTCGAACAACTAAACACGTGATTAATCACTCATAATATCATCTAACATGCTCAAACGAATCACAACATATAAAACAACACATGCATGTTCCAATTTCAACAAATTCCAAGCATTTTAAGCATTTTATCAAACAAGCAAGAAACATGAAATCCAACCTAAAGCCCAGATGCATTGATACCTATAATTTCTACCCCACATGTCATTTGCTAACTATGAACCCCACCTTCGAATTGAACCTGGATTTTGCAAGGTGATGAAGATGGTGATAAGTTTTTAGTGTTTAGACATTCCATGGCATACTTGATGCTTTTCTCCTAGTTTGCCTCACTTTTATCTTTCAATAATCTCTCACATGTAATAAGGATTTTGATTGTTGATGAATACTCTTCTCCCTCCTTTTCTCGATTGCCTCTCAGCCTTTTCTATAGAGAATTTCTCAATTCTTCCTTTAAGTGAGAGAAATGAATGGTGAAAAATAAGGTTTTTCCCAACTTCCAAGCTTATACAGCGCCCGAGAGAACTACCAAAGTGCCCTTGACATTTACTCCTAATTACTAATGAATGCCACTCACTTCCTCATTAGTGGTTAAGGTTATTGATTAAGCCTTTTAATCTCTTCCATTAGCCATTAATCTACTAATTAAAGGACGATAACAAGATTAGAAAATCTAGGGTATTACATTGGTGATTGGTTATCAATGTAAAATAATTTTAATTACATTAACGATGCATATCCTATTTTCTCATAAATGTTATGGTATTTAATTAAGATATTTCATTTTTAAATTCAATTGAAATTTCTCCTCATTTATTGAAAAAGTGAGATTTAAATGAATTCTTATATTGAATGAAAGTATTGCAGCGCCCACAAGGTCTATAAAGAAGATCCAATAACAAATGATGAATGGAAAGTCTTACTGAAGGAGTGAACTCTTATCTCCGTCAAGGACACACAATCACATTCTTTATCACATTTTCACTATTGAAATCTAATTGAACGGTTATCCACACAAAGTGTCTCATCACACGCGATTTGTTCTAACTATCCATACTACATAAATACTTAATCACATCATTTCAGGTACTCAATTCATTCTTATTATCATACCAATTTTCACTCAATAACTAACACGGGAGTTAGAGTGTTAACCATGCATGTCCACCCCTTCTCCATTGTACTAGAAGTTTTTTCCACCACTCCAAGACTTTGTTTCACCACTCCACTACACATTTTTAATTCCTGCACAGAACAATAGTTCCTTATATTAGAAATGACTCTTGATTCCCATTATTTTCCATGAAAACCATTGATATTATTCTCTCATATCGTCGATCTTATTTCCTTAAATCATTGGTCTTTTTCTCACAGATCACCAATCTTCTTATCTAAAAGATCTCTCTCTCTCTCTCTCTCTCTCTCTCTCTCTCTCTCTCTCTCTCTCTCGTAAATTAGATAATGAAATCTTAAAGTCATGGTAACATCAAAGGTTACCAAATCGGTCGCTCAACGTCACATCATTGTTGCAACCCCTGAGGCTAACAAAGCTCCAACTCTTCCTCCAATAGAAATGATCCAGACCTCGTGGCCTCTCTATTTGTTCCTATGAAAGGAGGTATTGGTCCTCCAATAATTGAGCGGGGAACATTCCAAGCCTTATTTTCCTTCCAGCAATAAGGCTTAACTACACAACAATCTCTTTCACAACCGTTGATTCCTAGACACGAGATGCTCCCAAAAATTCAACAACTGCAAAGCCAACTTAAGCATGCAAGGAGTTGTTGAACTATTAAATATTGTCTACAATATGGTACAATAATAAACTCCCAAGCTCTGTCTGACAAGATACGTTGAATTGAAGAGAACTTGCAAATCACTCATTTGAGAGCCAATGCAATGCACGAGGCAGCAATTTGTGGAGATAACATAATCATTCCACAATTTGCTTTAATAGATGAAACCTAATCAAAATGAGCAATATTGAAGTCACATAGTCGTAAGGGATTCGAAGACATCATACTCCCTGGCCCAAATCCAAAGGAAAAAGTGATAGACACACTCCACTAGAGATTCATCGGGCCCATAGTTTACAAGCACACCACACCTAGAAAAGGTAAAGGTACGAAGGAGATGAAGTGATCTCCGAGTGGAAGAGAACAATGCTCTCTGCGTGCATCCTCGATAGTAAGATCCCACGGTTTTTTGAGAAACCCCCAAAGCTAGACAATTATGACGGCACATGGGTTCCAAGTGAGCACGTGGAGCATGTCGACAACAAACTAGATTATTACAATGTGGGGGAGTTGTGAATTGTAATATCTTCACATTAACCATCAAGGGATCCGTCGTGACTCAGTTCAAAACCATGTTAGACAAAAGTCTAGACTTGTTGAATGAGCTATATCAATTACGAAGAAGAGCTCATAGGTGAATAGAAAACCCAAAGAGCAAGAAACCTCTAGAAATTTCGGATTCTAGAAAAGGATAATAACCATCATACAAATGATGGGATGTGAGGAACCCAGTCTAGATTTTATACATACTTGACGGGATACAATAAGCCATGTAAATTTTTTCTATTATATTATTTATTTATACTTATTGATTATTATCATATTCCTCCATATGAACCCCTTGTCATTTGAAGTGATTTTCCTACCTTGGTTAACAAGAGCGGAATATATGAAGAAGAAAATCATGAAGAGAAGGAACACTATCGAGGAACTAGACATATAAGAGACAAAATGACTATGCATCAAACTAGAGGTAAACCATACTTTTTTCCCTTTCAAAAATCTCAAAGCTCGCCGAAACTATCAATAATAAAACCCTTCAATTGGAATAGGAAATGACAATAATCAAGGTAGTGTATATGGTAGAGGAAATTCTAATGGTTGAGGAAATTCTAATAGCCGAGGAAATAAATGATTAAAGTTGTACTAGAAAAATCTCAACTTCAAGTTACAACACCGTTAATAAGGGTGGTATTGTTGTCCCATATAACATTTCAAGTGTAACAAGCAAGGTTATGTCTCATCAAAACGCAAGGATAATGCGGTTACTTATTTCAATTGTAATCATCATGGCCATATCAACAACAAGTGCCCATAACCAATGGGAGTTCCACAAAAAAGGAATCTAGAGCTCCTAAGTCACATGACATTCTTTTCTCTTAATGGAAAAGAGACTAAGAATGATAACTTTAGCCAAACTAATTATGTCATAATCAATACTCCTTTATTTGTGTTATTTTAATGGATATATGTGCTTGCAAGTATTGTCAAGATGATCCAAGGTGGTGATGTATATAGATAGCAAAACTATAATTCAAATTAGTAGATGTTTAGTTTTGATGATGATAACACTTAATATCACACAATATCCAATTAAGTCAATATTTGTTGAAGATAGTTCAAGCGGTCAAAGATGCACAAGATGGCTAATTAAGCTATCCTTTTGAATCAAGTTATCCTCTTGAATATATTCTTGAAGATCAAGTTAAGATTATGGTCAAACGACATTCAAGTGAAGACTTATTTTTCAAGGGTCATTGATGGTTTTACCTCTCAACTCTTATATGATGGAAATCAAGACGAAGATATCTCAAACCCTATAAAAAATATTTAAAATTCGTGTATGATTCTAAACTCAAAGATAGTGTTACCAATACTTGAAGCTTCAGAGTTGTGAAAGACATGAAATATGAAAGCTCGTTTGGTCATGTCCGTCTGAGTGATCAGTGTCGTGTAAAGACACAAGGGTATTTCTGGAAATACTATGGATAGACCATGCACACGCTAAAAAACATTTGAGAAACTCTTATATTTTATTTAAACCGCCTGGAAATATTTTTGAGGTCTAACCAATTGATTAGGGAAATGTCTGATTGATTGAGAGACTTTTTCTAACTTAGTAATTAATTAGACCAATAACATAATCGATTACTTTCATTAAGTTGAGTCTAAAATTGATTGGGACAATCTCTTAATGATTTGTAATGGCTAAATATGAAAAAATTCTATGTGTGGCTTAAGTAATCGAGTATTGGAGGTCCATAATCAATTATGGCATTGATTTGGCTCATGGATTGTTTCCAAATCTATACCATGCCCTGACCTATAAATAGATAGCTTATATATTTCTTTTTTACATCTAGAAAACAAGATTTGATCTCACTTTCATTTCTCTAATCATTTTCTCTAAATACTCATTTTTATCACATATATTTAGCCATAGTACTTCGAGAGTATTCTTGAGTCTAAGTGAGTATTTTTGTTTTTGGTAAGAGCTTATTTGTGAATTTGCCAACAGTTTATTATATCTTAACTAAATATTTCTTTCGTATAAATTTATTAATTGGTTACAAGTTAAACCACTTAAAAGCTCATGTTTAGTTTTGGGATTGTCTTTGGAAGTCTCTGTTTGGTTCGTGAGTTTTGCCTTGAAGAAAGATATCTCTTTTAGTTAGTGAATATCAACCATTAAAATCTCCACAACAATTATTGAGTTCAGCCTAATTATAAGCTCTATCAGTACGGGTGACAAACGAGCATGCTCGCCCCGTTTAAGTCTGCCCCGCAAAAGCCCGCAAAAAATGTAGCAGGGCGGGGTAAACATAGTTTAGGGTGCGATCCTAAAACTTTGGCATGCACCGCACAAATATGAGACATGTTAGAGGAAGCTTGTGGGCGTTGCACCTTTAAGGTCTAAAAATGAAAAAAAATTATGTTAATATGTGCACCCATAAAGGCCCACAAAAAATGGGGCGGCCACATTATAGGGTATAGGCCTAAAACATTGACCGCCCCGTAAAAAATGCAGGCAAAACAGGAATTCTCGACAAGCAGGGAAAGTTTTTCCACCCCTATCTATCATTTCGAAATCAACTTGGTTAAATCTCACTTGGTTCTTGGGTTCAGTCTAGTAAAAGCTCGGTTGGTTCGAGAGTAGCTAGTATAAAATCTCAACTTGGTTCATGGTGAGCATATTTTAAATCCTAGTTCGGTTCAGAGGATAGCCAACTCAAAATTCCATCTTGGTTCAAGATCTGGCCATGTAAAATCTCCATTTGGTTAGAGAATAACCACTTTAAGCCTTGTTTGTTGTTTAGTTGAAAGTTAGCCTAAAAACTTCATTTCCTAGTATAAGGAGGTTTGTCGACATATCCTTCTAAAAGCTCTCAAGTTTATTTAATACTCTCAAGAATAATTCTTGGGGACATGAGTATGTCAATTAAGGTCAAACCTATATAAATATCTGGTGTATCTCTCTATCCCTTATCTCTTTACTTTATTATTTTTCATTTGGTTTTCTGCAACTCATTTACTCATTTGTTTTCAAAATGTTTTTCAATTCTAATTTTCCAAATGATTTTTATTTAAACCAAAATGTTTTAAACCTTTATAGTTTATCCTCTCTTATGTATGGAGTCACACGTTCAACAAGTGGCATCAAAGCCTAACTCATGTTTAAAGACTATTTGTCTCAAGATAAATATGACTTCCAACCTTTCTTTTAACAAAATGACTTTTTTAAACACACCTCAATCGTTTAATGTTGATAAGTTTGGATTGTGGAAAGCTAGAATTAAAAATTTCATTAGTATTAATCTTGAATACTGCAAAAGAATAATCAATGGTCTACTTATCCCTACTCACTATGTTAATGGTGAAGTGACAGATAAACCTAATTTCCTTTGGACCAATGAAGACAATAGAAAGTTTGAATTATATTTTAAAGCTGAAAAACTTTTTAGTTATGTATTTAAATGAAAATACATTTATTTTTGTCCTTAATTGAAATTTTGTCAAGGAAATGTGAGACACTCTTGAAATATTTTATGGAGTTTCTCTAAGTATCGAACAAGAGGGAATGAACACACAAGGTGAAGAAGTTGAAAGACCAGATGAATTTGAATGCTACTTTTACAAATGGTTTTTAACCTCTAGAAATATTGATAGCCATGTTAGAATGTTAGTTACTAAAAAATACCTAGAAGTTAAGAATTGGAATAAAAAATCCGATCCAATCCTTAAATTAAGAGACGAGAATGATTATATCTTTCAGGAAAATTTTAAGAAGAAAGAAATTATAGAGAAACTCAACGATTTGACTAGACTATTAAAATATGAAGGAACTTGAGAACAATCTTTAGTAACTTCATCAAATAACTCTTTTGGAGAAGAAGAAAAGTCAACTCTGATAGTTTCATTTAAAAGAACAATATCAGTAGATGATTGATCCTCAAAATACTCATTATCTGATAACAGAGCAACTTTATCATGAATACCTACTTCATTCAATGAAGGAGAGATTAAGAAGCTTCATACAGTGAAATAATCAAGAGAAGAAATAAGGAAGAAGTTTCAACAAGCAATATCTTTAGAGACTCAACACCAATAAGAAATTTTGAAGAATTATCCTCTGGTAGAATCTTCGAAGATTTTTCACCCAATGAAGAAGAACTCGTTTTATTGAAAGCTTATCGCGAAAAAGATGATTGTAAGGTAACAACTTTATCGTACAAGCAATTGTTCAAATGAAATGTTAAGTTAATTTAAGAACATGATAAGATTGAAAAGTGTAACTTAGATATTAAACACTACATTGATTTTCTAGAGGTGGTGAAGCTTGTGGATTGCAAAGGTGCAAGTCAATTGAGTAGATGTTTAGTTTTAATGATGACAACGCTTAATATACGATATCCAATGAAGTAAATATCTGCTGAAGATAGCTCAATCAATCAAAGATGTACAATATGTTTTATTAAGTTATCCTCTTGAGCCAAGCTATCCTCTTGAAGGTATTCTTGAAGATAAAGTCAACATTGTCGTCAAATGATATTCCAGTGAAGACTTTTGTTTCAAGGGTCATAAGTGGTTTTCCTCATAACTCTCAGATAATAGCAATCAAGATGAAGATATCTTAAGCATCATTAAGAAGATTAAAAAATCTTGTATGATGTTAAACTCAAATATAATGTTGCCAAGACTTACAACTTTATAATTAGAACAATAGTCAATTAGACAAATAACCTAATCAGTTATTTTCACTAAGTTGAGTCTAAAAATGATTTGGACATTTTCTTAATGATTGGTAACGACTAAATATAAAAAAAAATCATTTGTGGTTTGAGAAATTGATTTTGTAAGGTCAATAATCGATTAGCCTAACTGATTATGGCATTGATTTGACCCATGAATTATTTCCAAACTTATACCATGCCTTGACCTATAAATAAAGAGTTTCTCTATCACTTTTTTACATCTAAAAAACAATATTTGATCTTACTTTCATTTCTCTCATCATTTTCTCTAAATCTCTAGTTTCCCACACATATTTAGCTATAGTGCTTTGAGAATATTCTCGAGTCTAAGTGAGGATCTTTGTTCTGAATGAGGGATTATTTATAAATTTACCAATAGGGTATTATCTCTTGAGTAAATATTTCATATGTAGGATTTTATTGTTTGGCTGCGAGAAAAATAAGTTAAAAACTCTTGTTTGGTTTGGAAATTGTCTTAGGAAGTCTCTGTTTGGTTTATGAGTTCCCCTTCAAGAAAAAAATCTCTTTTGATTCGTGAAGATCAACCATTAAAATCTCCATAATGGTACTTGATTCCGACCCAATTAAAATCTCTATCGATTTGAGATCAGCCAATATAAAATCTCAACTTGGTTTGTGGTCTGTTTTTTCAAAACCCCGATTCAGTTCGAAGGATAGCCAACTCAAAACTCCATCTTGGTTAGAGATCAGCCTGTGGAAAATCTATATTCGGTTTAGAGGACAACCACTCTAAGCCTTGTTCGTTGCTTGGTTGGATGTTAGCCTCAAAACTTCATTTCCTATTATAAGGAGGTTTGTGGGCATATCCTTCTACAACCTCTCAAGTTTATTGGATAATTTGAAGAATAATTCTTAAGGATAAGAGTAGGCAAATTAAGGTTAGGCCTATATAAATTTATGGCTTATCTCTCCATCCCTTATTTGCTTACTTTATTATTGTTCCTTTGATTCTTCGCTGCTTATTTACTCGTTTGTTTTCAAAATGTTTTTCAACTCTAATTTTCTAAATGATTTTGTTTTCAACCAAAGTTTTTCAAACCCCCACAATTCACTCCTCTCTTGTTTATGGAGTCACATGTTCAACAGTGGTGTTACTCATTCATTTGTATCTCGAAATTGTGTTATACATGTAAGGCTAATTGTATCTCTTTTTCATTATGACTTAATTATGAGAACCCTATATTGTAATTATGTTGATACCTCTAACCCTTTTTTTGGATGATTGTTGTAGTGCAGATAACAAGTGCACTATTATCGTCCCCACATGGACTGGTTATGTTTTAAAGACAATTAAATAGTTTGTATAAATTTAAGAATGGTTTATCAAGTATTTAATTTATTTGTGAATACATAAAGTTAAATAATATAAAGTAAAATGAACTTTGGTGTTTAACAGTTGAGAAAACTAGCTGGGGTTAAATCTCATTGACCTATTTTTGTGAAACATCCTTGACGAGTAATATGAAATTCTAATCAACTATTAATATTACCTCCCGAAGCTCTCATCGCATGCTCATGTCTGAGTCAACAACGTGAGATCACTCGTATTACTTAATAGATAATCTCTTAGCCTATTAACCAATACAACAACGTTATGTTTCAACAGTTCATATAGATACTGTACCTAAATCTATATCTAGACTTTAGCATATCCAATAGGTGAAAAGCTTGAATCTAGTGATGATCATTATCTTTCATATACCAAATCATACCAGGAAAACATGTTTTAGGTAGCTAATTCAAAACATGTTGATTGTATCTAAGTGAGAATTTGAGAAGCTCGGGAATTGAGTAGAAGACTCTTTGCATAATATCTGATAGCATGAGTAAAAATTGAATCAGGGAGTACCTCAAGGAAGATTAAGATGCACAAAATGTTGGTTTGTGAGGCGATGTTATGGGATATGGAGCCTATAACATATCTCACTTAGTTCGCTTGATAGCATGTTTTGGTGCTTGGTTGAGGTTTGCTTGGCCTTTTCCTACCCATTTTATCTTAGCGAGGTATGGTATTTGGCTAAGCGAGCCTTGGGCCTGAATGGTGTATTTTTTTATTCCGATTTTTGTGTTTTCTTGATCCTTTTTTCCTGTACTTGATAAATACACAGTTAAAAAGTTCACATAGGAATTTTATCATAATTTCATGATAAATTATGGGTTTTTTCATTGGTTATTTGAAAACAAAAAAATCAATAAGTGCTTATTAATTTTACATATTTTTAGCATTTATCAATGACATTATCTATATGTATGAGAGAATCTTTAAAGTTAATTTGGCGTGTCTACCCTTAAGTTTAGTTGATGTGATACTTAACATGGGTTGGTTGTTTTTCAACTATTTTTGTGTTAATTACTTTGACAAAACCATGGAATTTTTTGAGTCAGAAGAAAGTATTGAGTTAAACATTTTATTTGCGAACTAGATCAAGGCCCCCTTAAAAGAATATGCTTTGTTATACATGAGCTTAGCCTCCTTGAAATTAGAGGAAACTTTGGTAGGGAAAGATGTACCAATTGCGTGTGACTTCCCTGAAGTGTTTCTGCGATAGGAATTGTTGATAAAATAGAAATGGATTCTTTTTGTTTGGTTACTTGCTTCTGCTTCTTTGTATGTATTTTATTCTTCCGGGTTGTTCTTTCGATCTCAGGATCAAAAGGTATTAATTCCCTTGAGTTTGTACCTCGCATACACAAAGCATTGCAATTTATAACCAACAAATGTTAGGAAAAGTGAGATCAAGTATAGGTGTAAATATATACAGTATTTTGAACAAATATACAAACTTAAAAGATAATAATACTCGTTATGTTCATATTATCTATACGCTAGTCCCTGGCAACAACGCCATTTTGATGTTGAGTAAATCAAAAGAAGTACTTTATTATCGTATCCACAGAGACTGAAGTGATATTACCAACGTTTACATTTACTGATATAGTTTAAGTTCAAGTTTTTTGGATAGTTTAAAGTTTCAATAGAAATTAATAGTGAAACATAAGATATACAGAATAAAATAAGCGGAATTGTAATAGGACAAGTTATCTTGCAGGGATTGGATATCCTCTACCGTCCACGTATGCAATATACCGATTAATTTTGGCATAATCATGTGTTCATTCATATTTCCACATACTTTTCAAAACAACATGTATGTCTATATGAAAGTCTCAAGGTTTTAATTGGTTTTTTGAATCGATGATGTCTCAACCGATTAAACAATCCAATTGTATGAAAAACAAGTATTTGGAGATGGATATTAAAACTAATTCTATGTCTAGAAATTATAATTTAATCGATTCATTATCTTTGGTTCATGAATTCAAAAGCAATTGTCATTAACAAATCGAATTCATAAAATTTGGCGGTAATAACAAGATAGAATCAATAATCATGAAAACATGTTTATATTAAGAATACAATCGATAAATATACATATGATTACGGTAGATTCTTTCAATCCCTGCAAGAGGAGGAGTTTAGCTAGCCATTTTCATGGTAGCTTGTGCAAAAAGGAAGAATTGAAGATGAAGGAGCATCAATGACGATTCCTCGATCCTTGATGCGTATCCAACTCAATTCTTCGATTCCCTCCCTTAAGTCTCTATTACAACTCTCTTTTATAAAATACACCAAATATTACAAACTGTTATCAATGAAAAATTAGATATCTCTTTGCATTGCTCTTGGTCTCTTTGTATACTGGTTATGGCCGCCTGAGTTTGCTTAGCGAGTTTAAGTTTCGCTACGCGAACTATCATTTCTTCCCCATTAAGTCTGTGAGCTGTCAAACCGTCTTCTAGGAGCCGCCAAAACTTCGTTACGCGAGGTATAGTTTGCTATGCGAACATCCTTCGCTGCTAGCGAATTGGGATGGTTTTTCTACTGACTTGGTTTCGCTAAGTGAACAGATATCGCTTAGCTAATCGGGCCTTCGCTACTTCTTTGTTGCGCCTCGCTGCTAGCGAACTGGAATGATTTTCTACTGACTTGGTTTCGCTAAGCGAAACAGAGCTTGCTTAGCGAATCGTTCCTTAGTTGTTTCTTCACTTGCAACTCGTTGTTGGCGAACCTGGGAGCTTTTACTTCTGACTTGGTTTCGCTAAGCGAACTAGAATTTGCGTAGCGAAACAAAACATGCTTTTTGTTTGGCTTTTTCCCTGCTTTGATTCATTCCTGCAATAATTAATCACACGTTGTTAAAAGTATCATTTTCTTGACAAAGTGTGTATTATTTCATGAATAAATGTTTCCTTAATTCAATAAATGTTATTTTTCATAAGTAAATTTTATCCATTTTGGGCATTTATCAGCGTGTCTACCCTTAAGTTTAGTTGATGTGATACTTGACATGGGTTAGTTGTTTTTCAACTATTTTTGTGTTAATTGCTTTGACAAAACCATGGAATTTGTTGAGTCAGAAGAAAGTATTGAGCTAAACATTTTATTTGCGAACTAGATGAAGGCCCTCTTAAAAGAATATGCTTTGTTATACACGATCTTAGCCTCCTTGAAATTAGAGGAAGCTTTGGTAGGGAAAGATGTACCAATTGTGTGTGACTTCCCTGAAGTGTTTCCCAAGGATGTAATTAGTCTACCTCTAGAACGTAAAAATTAAGGTTATTATTTATCTTGTGCCCAATATTGAACCCATATCAATGACACCATATAAGATGTTCCCTTTAGATTTATCTAAGCTTAAGAAATAATTGAAGGAACATTTGTGAAAACAATTTATAACATCCATTGGGTCGTCGCGAGATGCAACAATGTTTTGGTTAAGAAAAATGATAGTTCTATGAGATTATATGTATATTACCGTCAACTTAATAAGGTAACAATTAAGAACAAGTATCATTTAATTAGGATAAATGACCATATGGATCAGTTGATAGGAACGTGTGTCTTTAGCAAGATTACCTTGAGATCAGGCTATCATCAAATCCACATCAAGACTTTAGATGTCCCAAAGGATGAATTTAGAATCCATTATGGACAATGTGAATACTTAGTGGTGCCTCTTTCTGTGACCAATGCGCTTGTCGTGTTTATGGAATGTGCATCCTTACATATACTCATTCGTAGTTATGTTTGTAGATGACATATTAGTGTACTCCAAGACTAGGGAAAGTAATAGTCATGTCATCTCGTCAGTTTGACATATGGTTGTGTGTCCAAGGAACTATTCTTACTCGTGCCCAAATGGTGCCTAATATTCTTTCTAAACTCAGCCAGAATCATGCTAGCAATGTACTAAAGGCAAGGACATGAGATGTAAGTTATATTAGGGGTATAAGGTATACAATATGTATTAGGTTAAGAACAAGATATCTTAAATTCGTGTTGAACCTTATATTTATAGTTGACTCATAGCTATGTAATATGACCACTCATTATGAGCAATGATGATAATGTCTCCCTCATATATGTGGGTTTCCATTGGTCACTTTTTCCTTCTAATAAACTATGACGTGAAGGTGGTCGATTTTCCTATTTGGGTTGGGCGACCACTTTGCGTATTCTCATCTGTCCGAATTTGAATCATGGTACCCTAAAGTCGAGTTAAAGGCCCACTAGAAGAATGACAGATAATCTTACATTCTCATCTCGGGTGGATTTGTATTGAGTCTATTACATGTTGATGCGACATGTATTTAATATCATGGTTAAGGCCTATTATTTTATGCATGTGGTCGGGCTCATGACATTTTTCCTGTCTTATCCCTCTTAGGAGGGATTACCACCCGTCAGGTATTTATGTGAAGAATAAGTTGATTTTAGTTTCCTCCTTTATTCTTCTACCATTTCCTTTTTCTGCATCCCACTTGAGTTTTCTATGTGTTTTGAATGGTCTTCCATGTCTATTTACTATTGTCCATCGAGACTCTTGTCCCTTTTCCATCACTATCCTTGTTGATGTTGCTAGTTGGTGAACAAAAAATAGTTGAAGGTTGAGAAAGTTTGAGTAAGGTTTTGGAAAGTTAGAGAGAGATTGGAGTTTCTCTTCTCTCATTTTTCTTAACGACCTCCTATCTTAATTTATTAATTTATTAATTTCTTAATTTCTTGCATTTAGATTATGCTTAATATCACCCCACGGCACATTTTTGACTGCCCCTTATTTCAGTAACAAGAGTTCCAATGGATGAACAACTAGTCACAGACTAAAAATCATACAATTGGTAACTCCCTCCATTATGCATATGTTTAACCAATTACTTTTTTTAATTACATATACTAGTTAATATTATTTAACAGTATACCATTTTAGTTTACATGTTTAGTGTAAAAATATCAATTCTCTAGTAAAAAGTAAAAAGTAAAAAGTAACAAGAGAATAAATTTATACAATCTTACCCATTCCAAACAAGTTCTAAGTAGAATACTCATAATTACAGTTACATTTAGCTAAATTATTGTCTCATTATTTTTCTACAAGATCACAGCTAATTGCAAGCAAAATAAAGGGCCCGTTTGTTTTGGCTTTTTTTAAAAATGATTTTTATAGTATTACATATTTTAGTGTAAAAAAAATTAATTGAGAAAGGATTTTCAGTTACCATGAAGGACAATCGTTTGAAGCTGTATGACTGTAATCAGAAGCTGATTATGAAGTCAGAACAAGGGAGAAATACAACATTCAAAGTCAATGTTAAAACTGCAGACTCTGAATGCCTTAATGCAACAAGTTTTATGAAGGAAAGTGAGTTGTGGCATAAAAGATTTGGTCATCTTAACTTCAAAAGCTTAGGGCATCTGAATTCAAAGAAGTTGGTACATGGAATTCCTACAATTAAGAAGCCAGAGAAGTCATGCAATGTGTGCATGATAGGGAAGCAACCAAGATTGCCATTTACATCTAAAATGCCTCCAAGAGCAAAGCATGTTCTAGGTGTGATGCATTATGATGTGTGTGGGCTATTTCTAATACCTTCACTTGGAGGGAATAAATACTTTGTGTCATTTATTGATGAGTTCATAAGGATGACATGGGTATCTCTTATAAAGTTCAAACACGAGGTGTTTGCTGAATTTAAGAAATTCAGAATCAAGGTTGGGAATCAGAATGGTTAGAAGCTGAAAATTCTCAGAATTGATGGTAGGGGTGAGTATAACTCTATAGAGTTCAGAAAGTTTTGTGAGGAGAATGGAATCGAGCACGAGGTGACTGCTCCATACACTCTTTAACATAATGGTCTTGCTGAAAGAAGAAACCGAACTTTGCTTGATATGACAAGGAGAATGCTGAAGGATAAGAAACTACCTCACACCTTGTGGGGAGAAGTTGTTGCCACTGCAACATATTTGCTCAACAGGCGTCCAACCAAGAAGTTGAAAGAAATTGCTTCTTTAGAGAAGAGGGATAGAGATAAGCAAAGTGTGATCCACCTGAAGGTGTTTGGTGCTGTTTGTTATAAACATGTTCCAGATGCTAAGAGAAGGAAAATGGATGACAACAACATAGTTATGTTGCTTGTAGAGTACCACAGTACACATGATTATAAGTTATACTATCTTGTCACTAACAAGATTGAATTCGACATAGATGTTATTGTGAAGGAGTCATAAGCGTGAGGTTGGAGTAAATCTCAATCCAACTCTGGGGAGTTAACTTCTGAAGATACTTCAGAATCTAAAGGTTCTGAAGATGAGTCAGAATCAGAAGATGGTTTTGAAGGTGACTCTAAAAGTGAGTTTGACTTTGAAGGCGAGTCTGACTCTGAAGGTGAATCTGATTCTAATCCAGATTCTGAGGGTGATTCAGACTCTAGTGGAGATCCAGACGTTAAGAATATTCCAGACTATGAAGGTGGGCATGCTTATGAAAGTGGTACTTCTGAGGTTCCAGCATCTAATATTGTTCCAACGTCCGAAGACGATTCTAAACAAGTTCAGAGGCTACAAAGAATAAAAAATATTCCAAGAAGATTTGCAGAGTTTGACATGTTGCAAGATACTGAAATAGACTCTAAGGGAATTCAGTGTGCCATGTTAATATACTCTAAACCAGTTAGTACTAAAGAAACGCTCAAGAAGAAAGTGTGGCTGAAGACTATGAAAGAAGAACTTGAGGCTATAGAAAGAAAAAAACTTCGGAGTTGACTGAGTTCCAAAGGACAAGAAAGCCATCAGCGTCATATGGGTTTTCAAGGTGAAACTGAAGCCAGATGGATCAATTGGAAAACACAAAGCAAGATTAGTGGCAAAAGGTTTTCTACAGAAACCTGGGTTAGACTACCTTGAGGTGTTTGCTCATGTAGTGAGACATGAGACAATTAGACTGGTGATTGCGATAATTGATAACAAGAATTGGCCTCTGATGCATCTGGATGTAGAATCTGCATTTCCGAATGCTCCATTGCAAGAATAGGTATACTCCTGGATTTATGCAAAAGAATCAGGAAGGGGTGGTGTACATGTTACATAAAGTGTTGTATGGACTGAAACAAGCTGTTAGAGCTTGGAATCTGGAAATTGATTCATTTTTTAAGCTTCAAGGATTCAGAAAGTGTGACATAGAATACGGCGTCTATGTTCAACATACTTTTGAAGGAAATATGATTCTAGTATGTTTGTATGTTAGTAACATATTGCTAACGAAAGTTGTGAACATGAGATAGTTAAGTTCAAGAAGGTGCTGATGAATGAGTTTGAGATAACTGATCTAAGAAATATGACATATTTTTTAGGGATTAAGATTATGTACCCTGAGAAGGATATCATTTTGCATAAGCTAAAGTATGAACTTGAGCTTCTGAAAAGGTTTGACCTGCTGAATTGTAAGGTTGCAGTCACACCTTCAGAAACAAATCACAAATTGGATTCTGATCCCGAGGGTGATAATGTATATGCTACAACTTTCTAGCAGTTGGTTGGATCTCTGAGATGTTTGTATAATACCAGACCTGCTATTTGATATGCAGTTGGAATGGTTAGTAGGTTCACGAGTAAACCGAAGTAGTCTAATTACCAAGCTATTATCAAGATTCTGAGGTATATTAAGGGGACTCTGAAGTATGGAGTTGTGTTCTCTTCTGGACAAAAGACTAATTCAAAGATGATGTGTTACTTAGATTCTAATTAGTGAGGAGACAAAGTTGATAAAAGAAGTACTTATGAATATTTGTTTAAGTATCTGAGAGGTCCTATTTCTTGGCGTACCATGAAGCAACTAGTTGTTGCTTTGCCAACCCGTGAAGCTGAATATACTGCAGGTGTTGTGGCTGCATGTCAAGCTGTTTGACTTATGGATTTACTATAGGATCGTAAGATCAAGGTAAACAAGCCTCTAAAGTCGATGATTGATAACATGTATGCAATCAATCTTGTCAAGAACTCAATGCTGCATGGAAGAAGCAAACATATTGAGACTAAGTATCATTTTTTGAGAAGTCGGGTTCATAATGGAGTGCTAGAAGTTCTGCACTGTAGCACCCAAAAGTAGTTGTAAGATGTTTTGACGAAAGCGATCAAGACTGATCAATTTCTCCGCTTAAGGGATGAAATTGGTGTTGTTAGTCTTGATTAGCTGAATATGAATTAAGGGATGGTGTTAGAAATAATTTATATTCAATAGTAGTAAAAGTATTAGTTTTTGTTAAACTTAACCTAGCTAGTATAAGTTAGCATTTTGTCTATGTGACATTATTGTTTGTATATATAAACAAGTATAATTGTCAACAGTATATACAACAACGCAGTACTGAGTGTGTGCATTGTGTAGTGGGTGTGCGTAACCATTTGCTGTAACCATTTTTGTAAGAGCAGTGGAAGTTTGTTTCTCTCTCTCTCTCTCTCTCTCTCTCTCTCTCTCTCCCTTCTCTTCTCTTCCATTCCATCTTCATCTTCTTCACCTTATGCACCAACATTACCATCATGTATAAGTTACATTAGATCATAATTTTTAAATTAATAATATAATATAATTGAGTGATGAGTTCTATGAGAATCTAAAATTGCATTCCCATTAAACTCTTCTTTCTATCCCTTTATTCACGTATTAATTTGGAACCGCATAACAATAACTTGCATCAACTCATAAAAAGTTTGCATAACAATTCTAATTTCATCAAAGAATAAATATTATTTTTCTTTTTTTACTATTCACATTTTTTTATCACCATAATGTTTCGTATTATATTTATTTTTTATTTTTTTCTACTATCGAATTTATTTATACTAATCAATTATTATAACTTTTCGAACACTTTAAGTTTAATCTAACATTTTAACACAACATATTTGTTTTATCTTTAACATATGCTGAAGTTCTTGGTTATAATTTATGAATGTTTTTTTATTGATATTTTCCTATGTTATTTAAATTATTAAGATTTTAAAAACGAATATTATTATTTTTATTAGGTGTTTTTATCAAATCTTTTTGTTTAAGATAAAAAAAAATATACATTGATAGTCTAAAATTTTATTGTCAATTAATTACCGACGATATCCCGCTAAATCACATTTATATTTTAAAATTATGTTAATAACATGACAAATTAATTAATTTCTATTGGATGATAGTGTAAACCTATTTTACACTCTCACTGCACTACTTTTTAATCTCTTTGTTTAATTACACATTTGTTCTCTCTACTTAAAATTCAAATAGTTTTGATATCTCTTTTACATCTTTGGACCAAAAAATGACGAAGTATTCATTTTTAAATGGCGCGTCATTTGTAAAATGTGACAAATCATCATATACGTTAAAAAGTAGACATCTAATCAAATTTTCAATGCAAACAAGTGAGAAAGATCAAAACCATTTGAATTTAAAATACGATGACTAACTTCATGAATCCCCTAAAAAAGGGATCAAAACTATAATTAACCTTAATTTTTAATTGAATTAGTATTACGTATCCTTGAATAATACTTTTGATAGTTATTTTTTCTCTCTTTAAGAGTCGGAAAGAGAGAATGGATCGTGGTCAGTCGAGGAAGAAGGTGGCGTTGACACCACTGGCGAGGGTGAGAGTGTTTTCACCATCGTCAAGCTCTCGATTGAATGATGGAAACACAAACATTGAACATTGTGAAAATTCTTCTTTTAGAGCAACACCTTTGTGAGAGACACGTCACATATTCACCCAAAATCTTAAGGTGATAGGTGAATGAGTTTATTACTACGGAAAAAATCTATCATAAGGTTGGAAAATAGGTACCACCATGTTGAACCAACCATTGTGAGGTAAGGTGTTATTGGATGTATGACGCTTTCCACCACGCTCGTACGACCGTGATTATAAGTCAAGTAGCGTGTTACCTACCACAACAGTTACTTTAAACAACCGTTATTGTATGTCTCATCCTATCACAATGACTACTTTAAACAATAGTTGTTGTATGTCTTTTAATAAAATAAAAAAGTGCAGCAGTAGAACGACAACAACAAGAACAAGAAGAACAAAAACAAGAACAACAAGAACTAAAATAAGAACAACAACAAGAACAAAAATAAGAACAACATAAACAAGAGTAACAACAAGAACAACAACAACAACAACAAAAAGAACAACAACAAAAAGAAGAATAAGAAGAAGAACAACAAGAAGAACAAAAATAACTAGCATTGCTAACTTGAATCCATGTTTTCCTTGTCTCATTCAAGTTGGAGAAGAGGTGATGGAGTTCTGGAATTTTTTAATGAAAGAAATGATATTTTTGAGTTTTGTTTATGGAAGAAATGATGATTTTGAGTTTGGTTTAATGGAGAAATAGAGAGTCGTAATTGGAAGAAGATGCTTGGAGGTAGAAGATGAAGCTCGTCTGAGTTGGAAGTTCATCTAAGTTTTAGATTTCACGTGGATCACTAATGGTAGTGTCTTAAGCATTGATACTCACAAAATGGACGACAAAGATTTGTTTAAGAACAGTGAAAAATGAAAATGAAAAGAATCGGTGGGTCACTAATGGTAGTGTCTTGAGCATTGATACTCACTAATGGTAGTGTCTTGAGCATTGATACTCACTAAATGGTAGTGTCTAGAACATAGCTTACCATTGTTGTACGGAGAGACAGAAAGAAGCAAAGAACAAATGAAAATGAAAAGGAATCAGTGGGTTATCGTTTTATAGAAGATGGGTAAAATTTAGAGGGAATAATGTGCGAGTAAATTAGGGATATTTGTGGTTTTTTACTATGTGAACGTGGCTGTTTATTCCCAGGAATATATTGTTCCCAGCTTAGTTTTATGGGAATAAAAATTGGTAGAACATGGGTTAAATGGGTTTCCTGGGTATTATTATTCCAAGACTTTTTTTTTTCTTTCCCACTTACCAAACAAAGGAATAATTATTTCCTGCCTCAAGTTCCCAGGAATCTTTTTTCTAGCACCGAAACAAACACACCCTACGTTAGCTACTTTTCTGTATTTAGCTTCGAAGCTTGAAAGAGACAAAATTTGATGTCATTTGAAGGATCAAGAGATCAAATTATCACAAAGAAAAACACAATAACCAGCCATAGATCTTATTGTGTCCGAACAACCAACCCAATCCACGTCTATGTAAGAGAAAAGTTTGTCGACAGATGAAGGATATAGGTGGAGGCATAAGTCATTGGTACCATGAACATAATGAATATTCTACTTCAAGGCATACATGTGTTGTATTTTTAGATCATACATAAATGAACACACTTGTTGATTGACACCAAAGATATAAGATCTAGCAAACGTCAAATATTGCAATGCTCTAACAAATCTACAATATTCAGTTGGATCATGATAGAGGCTATTTGAAGAACCCTTGAGTTTCACATTTGTATCTAGCGATGTAGATAATGGCTTGTAAGAGGACATATCGGCGCACTCTATTATTTATGCTATATATTTTATTTTGAGAGATAAAAGACCTTTGAAATGTCTAGTAACAAATATATTCAGAAAATAACTAAAATTCTTTCGTGGAGAATTCAAAACTAAGTTAGGCCATAATAAACCCACCAAGAGCGTCAGATGACACAACAAGAATAATTTCATGTACATACAAAAGAATATATGTGATGTTATAGCAACGATGATATATAAATAAAGAGAGATAAAAAAGCGTGAGAGAATCCCATTATAGCTACAAAATCAGTAAAATGTTGGAATCAGGCATGAGGTTCTTGTTTGTGTCCATATAGATATTTCTTTAGTAAAAATACATGATTAGGTAATTGAGGGTAAAGAAATATAAAAGGTTAATGCATGTATATTGTTTTATTAAGGTTACAATGAATTTTTTTAACACCTAATTTACAAAGACACAATGGTTTGGATAAAACAACACTAAGTGCAGTGCAATTATTAGCCAACTTGACCACATGACTGAATGTGTCACCATAGTCGATACCAGTTTGTTTATTCACACCATTATCTTCAAGACGAACTTTGTATTCGTTTGAAAGATTCATGATAGTTCTTCTTATTCTTGAAAGTTGAGTATGAGCTAGATTGTTTTTGGTAGGGAGTTATAGGCATGGAATGGAAGAAAAGGTGTATCATCATTCAAAAAATTATAACCAATCTTTATAGGAGCATTTAAATTAGAAAAAAGAAATATGTTATTTTTTACAAAAGTAATATGTTGGGAAATAAATATTTTGCATCTAGACAACTCATAACAATTATATTCCCTATAATTTGGTGGATATCTAAGACACAATCTGTGAACTGAGCTTGTAATTTATTTCTAAAAGCATAAAGGATGAGAAGATAACAAAAACATCCAAAAACTCGAAGATGAAAATAGGATGAATCTTTTTCGTAAAGTATTTTAGTGGATGATTACAGGTAAAACTTTTTATTTGAAAGGATATTATATAAGTAAGTGGATATTTGTAGTGCATGATGCCACATTAACGGAGGTAAATAGACATGATAAAAAGGGTCCGAATAATATTATTTATGGTACATATTTTGAGTCTTAATGATATTTGAAAGAGTTTTACAAACAACTTTAAGATAAAATATACTTAACAATAAAGCTTCATCCCAAATTTAAATTTTGCATGAAGTAGAAATTGCTCTCTAAAAATCTCTTGGTTATATTGTAAGTAAAGTTCTCATCAGAAAACAATGGATACATAGTATTGAATGAACAGTTTTTCCTCTATGGAGGAGTAGAGAATCAATACTATTGAAAGCCATATGTATACCAATCAATACTATTGAAAGTCATATGTATATCAATCATTCCTTTTGATCTAAAAGTAAAAGATAAATTTCTCCAAACATAAGTTTTTCTACTTCATCCACATCCATATAAGAAGAAAAAAATTCTCCATAATTGTATTGGACGATGCTAATAATCTTGTCAAACACATATAGTTGCTTTGTTGTGGGTGAACTCAATAAGGATAATTTAGTTTTGGTATCTTTTTCTTGTCATAGTTCAATTCATCGACGAACAATTTATTTTGAAAGTCATAGTGAGTGGAATAAAATCTTCAATAAATTTACTATTCATAGAAAGCAATTTGTCCAATTTTCTGAAATATTTAAAGCTTTCTTTCTTCCATAAAGTATTTCGTCATAAAGAAGTTTCTAAGTTCTATTCCACACTAATAAGGATTTGTGACATGGAGTTCATCCCTAATAATTTAGCAAAGAACCTTGTCAATTGATTTCTAAAGGAAATCTCACTCATTCTTCAATTATATAAATTCTTTGTCGTCATTTAATAACCCCAATGTAAAACACACCTCCTCAAAATTTTTATATGTGGTACCACTAATTATCTTAATATTTGCCAACTTATTCAATCTTTTTGTTGTGTGTATAAAATTTTCATATAGTACAACTCACCACTTACTTATCGATGGAGTATAATGAAGTCTAGCAATAGACGACGAGTCTTGCTTTCTTGGTTGTCGTTGTCTAAATCTTTTGTTATAAACAAACTTAGTAGTAAATTCAACATATGTCAATTTCATATCTCTTCGTATTACTTGTTTTCCTAGAACTATGCGGAAAAACATAGTTTGAAGCTTTTGATTTTTTTTTCCCAACATTCGATCAACATAGTCTTCATCTTGATGAAAGTTATTCAACTAATTCAAATGTTGTAATCTGTTAACACGGGGTGATAACCGGTTACAACAAGGTCAGAAGCACTTCCAAGTAACATAAAATAACTTATTTCATTACTGTAACCGATTAACCTATGACGTGAACCGGTTACCACTGAAGAGAAATTATTTTCATGTCAGGTGTAACCGATTAACCAAATAGTGTAACGGGTTACAAGCCCGTTTTTTTTTACTTTTCTGTTACTATACTTGATAATTTTGTTTCTCAGTCATATTGTAACTCATGTATAAAAGTATATGATGAATTCAAACATATATGGTAACCGGTTACCAATAAACCAGTGACACTGTTTCAACCTTTTTCTGATCCAAACGAATTTTTTAAGGGACATATGAACCATGGTAACTATTCATGCATATGTACTTTTTCATAGAGGTATTAAGGCATTATATAAACCATATTTTTTCAGATTTTGAAAGTCAGCTCCTTCATCCACAATTCAAATATTATTTTTCTCTCATTTTCAAAAATTAAGGACCTGTTTGAATCAGTTTTGCTTTTCACTTTTTAAAATATGTTTTATAAAATTGTTTTGGAAAAGTATTTTTAAGAAGAGAACTATTAAAAAATTTATTTGGTAACATGACTTTTCAAAACTGTTTTAAAAATGAGAAAATAGAAATATTTGTTTGGTAAATTATTTTTAAAAACAATTTTTAAAATGAGAAAATAAAAAATGATAACTCAAATGAAAAAAGAAATCCAGAAATCCAAAATTAAAAATGAAAAACATGTTAAACCTGTTTTTGTTTTTCACTTTTAAAAACAATAAAAATGAAAGAGTTTTTTAAAACAGTTTTCTAGAACATTGTTGTAATCAAACAAATTTTTAATTTTATAAATTTTGAAAACAAAAAAACTGTTTTTAAAAACTAAATCAAACACACCCTAAGTGTTCTTAACAGAATTTTTGTTGAAACTTCTGTATTAAATCTTCATTGCAACTTAACATAGTTTTAACCAAATATATCATTGAGCACTTGTGTTACATATTCAGAATGAGAAGATCAATCCAAGTGATTGATACACTGTATACAACTTCATAAACTCTTGTAAAATGCGGAATAGTATTTGAATCCTTGTTGTCCAAAATTATTGGAAGCAATAGAGTGATTAAGGGAGGATTGTTTTCTTAAGTCACTTGGTGTATATAATAATGGGATTGTCCTTATTGATGTGTTTGGGATCTTGTGTATAAAGACTAGGATTGCTTGTACAAAGTCCAAACAAGATAGTAAAATATCTTACTGCATAAGGGGATTGGAGTGCCCTCGAAATGTGAGGGGAACCAGGATACACTGTTCTGTTCTTTATTGTTTTGCACTTTACCGCATTCATCTCTTAACACTCAACCGGAAAAATAATCACATCCAATTCTAAAACCGGAAAATTTTTAAAGTTCCTAATTCACCCCCTCTTAGGTGCATTCCATACTTAGATTCAAGTTTATTAAGAACATAAGACGCAAACGACCACATACATCATCTTGTATATTGTGATTGAAGATTGATAAATGCTCTTTGCATTGTTATTTCTAATAGTTTTTATTTAGTATTTTACCGTATTTTATTCGATTTTTTTTCATTTGTCATATTTTATGCTTTGGTTTGTGTTTTTTTTGGGTTAATTCCATGGTCTAATGAGCACCCAAGACAAAGAGGGGTCAAAGACAAGAAAAACGGGGCAAAATAGAAATTTGAAAATTTCTCCATTACAAAAATCAGAAGGCTGCTATAGCCACCCGTAAAAGCTACTACAGATCAAAGCAACATGATGCCCTAGTTTCTCCATTTGATACTTTCCATTAGAAGATCCATAGGCATGCTACGGCTGCCTGTAGCAGCTGCTACAGGCCGTAGCAAGGAGGCGAGAGAAAAATTGGAGATTTATTTTGCTTCCTTAAATAGATTTGATTCACTCTTAATTGTAGATTTTAGGCATTATTGTATATGTATCGAATCTGAATATTTTACATTGAACCAAATATATTTTATACTTTTATTATTTTGCTATAAAACTCATAGCCTGTTATGAGTCAGGGTTCCCAACTTTTGTCACTTTTTCATTCCTAGTTTTTAAGTTTCTTTTGTTCTATTTTCTCTGTAACTCAAGTCTCCAAGGGATCAATTTATGGAATAAGGTTTATTCATAATTCAGGTTTTATAATTGTTATATCCCAATTTTGTCTGTGCATTTTTAAACTTTCATGCATCTTTGCTTTACTTTTACTTTGCATCATCTATATAGAAAACATGCATTTCATCATGCATAATGCCTAAAATGTCAACCAGAATAAATTTTCAGATCTACAGACACACCGGTTGAATCATTTATCAAATAAACGTAAAACTAACGGGTGAAAAATTTAAAGATTGGACCTGTAGACGTCAATTTTATTAATCTATGTTTCATGTAGTTTAACTTGGCGTGCTCGTTTTATTTTTTTGACTACTTTTTCGGTCGTATTTTGATCAACCCGAGCCTTTTCATCTGGATTTTTTTACTTCAAAATTTAATAAAAACTCATATGTTTCCAAGTTTATTTCACGTTGATCATTTTAGTGCATTTATTTTAATTTTTCGGTCACTTTTGCGCTTGATTTTTATTCATGTTCAATCATTTTATTTTTATTCTTTTATCAAATATTTAGAAAAATTAAATAGTATTTTTCATGCCTTCATTTGATGTTTATCATGTTTATTTTAAAAGATATGAATTTTATTTAATTTAGTTGGTTTTTAATCTTTTAAAGCTTCTAGAAAGGGCTTTATAGACATTTTAGCTTATGTGTGCTTCTTTGATTTAATATGGGTTATTGATTCAAGTTAATCAATGACTCATATTAGTTATCCACACTTATTCCAGTCATCCAATTAAAAAATAAGATTTAAATAAATAATTAATAAAGAAAAATCAGAAAAATCAAAATATCTCAATCCTTCCACTCAGTTGATGCCACATGTACAACTAAGCATCGGATGTTATCTAAAAAATATCTCATATTCCACCACTAAGGGATTGCCACACACCTTTATCATTTGGGATTCAAAAAAGCTCAGATGGGGAACATATTTGTGGCTTCACGTGAATTTCAGGGGAGGGCCACCATAAATCTCTCTCTCTCTCTCTCTCTCTCTCTCTCTCTCACATACACACACACACACACACACACACACACACACACACACACACACACACACACACACACGCACACGCACACGCACACGCACACGCACACGCACACGCACACGCACACGCACACGCACACGCACACGCACACGCACACGCACACGCACACGCACACACACACACACACACACACACACCACACACACACACACACACACACACACACTCATCTTCATCTTGTATCAGTTACATTATATCATAATTATTAAATTAATAATATAATATAATTGAGGGATGAATTCTATGACAATCTAAAATTGCATTCCCATTGAACTCTTCTTTCTATCCCTTTATTCACGTATTAATTTGGAACCGCATAACAATAACTTGCATCAACTCATAAAAAGTTTGCATAACAATTCTAATTTCATCAAAGAATAAATATTATTTTTCTTTTTTTACTATTCACATTTTTTTTATCACCATAATGTTTCGTATTATATTTATTTTTTTATTTTTTTCTACTCTCGAATTTATTTATACTAATCAATTATTATAACTTTTCGAACACTTTAAGTTTAATCTAACATTTTAACACAACATATTTGTTTTATCTTTAACATATGCTGAAGTTCTTGGTTATAATTTATGAATGTTTTTTTATTGATATTTTCCTATGTTATTTAAATTATTAAGATTTTAAAAACGAATATTATTATTTTTATTAGGTGTTTTTATCAAATCTTTTTGTTTAAGATAAAAAAAATATACATCGATAGTCTAAAATTTTATTGTCAATTAATTACCGGCGATATCCCGCTAAATCACATTTATATTTTAAAATTATATTAATAACATGACAAATTAATTAATTTCTATTGGATGATAGTGCAAACCTATTTTACACTCTCACTGCACTACTTTTTAATCTCTTTGTTTAATTACACATTTGTTCTCTCTACTTAAAATTCAAATAGTTTTGATATCTCTTTTACATCTTTGGACCTAAAAATGACGAAGTATTCATTTTTAAATGGCGCGTCATTTGTAAAATGTGACAAATCATCATATACGTTAAAAAATAGACATCTAATCAATTTTTCAATGCAAAAAAGTGAGAAAGATCAAAACCATTTGAATTTAAAATACGATGACTAACTTCATGAATCCCCTAAAAAAGGGATCAAAACTATAATTAACCTTAATTTTTAATTGAATTAGTATTAAGTATATTTGAATAATACTTTTGATAGTTATTTTTTCTCTCTTTAAGAGTTGGAAAGAGAGAATTGGTCGTGGTCAGTCGAGGAAGAAGGGGGCGTTGACACCACTGGCGAGGGTGAGAGTGTTTTCACCATCGTCAAGCTCTCGATTGAATGATGGAAACACAAATATTGAATATTGTGAAAATTCTTCTTTTAGAGCAACACCTTTGTGAGAGACACGTCACATATTCACCTAAAACCTTAAGGTGATAGGTGAATGGGTTTATTACTACGGAAAAAACCTATTATAATGGTTGAAAAATAGGTACCACCATGTTGGACCAACCATTGTGAGGTAAGGTGTTATTGGATGTATGACGCTTTCTACCATGCTCGTACGACCGTGATTATAAGTCAAGTAGCGTGTTACCTACCACAACAGTTACTTTAAACAACCGTTATTGTATGTCTCATCCTATCACAATGACTACTTTAAACAATAGTTGTTGTATGTCTTTTAATAAAAAAAATGCAGCAGTAGAACAACAACAAGAAGAACAAAAACCAGAACAATAAGAACAACAAGAACAAAAATAAGAACAACAACAAGAACAAAAATAAGAACAACATAAACAAGAGTAACAACAAGAACAACAACAACAACAAGAAGAAGAATAATAATAAGAAGAACAACAAGAAGAACAAAAATAACTAGCATTGCTAACTTGAATCCATGTTTTCCTTGTCTCATTCAAGTTGGAGAAGAGGTGATGAAGTTCTGAAATTTTTTAATGAAAGAAATGATATTTTTGAGTTTTGTTTATGGAAGAAATGATGTTTTTGAGTTTGGTTTAATGGAGAAATAGAGAGTCGTAATTGGAAGAAGATGTTTGGAGGTAGAAGATGAAGCTCGTCTAAGTTGGAAGTTCATCTAAGTTTTAGATTTCACGTGGATCACTAATGGTAGTGTCTTGAGCATTGATACTCACTAAATGGACGACAAAGATTTGTTTAAGAACGGTGAAAAAACTTAATAAACACGCTTACTTTAATAAAAATAAAATAAAATAAAATTATACCTGTAACAACGGTTAATTTAAACAACCGTTGTTGTATCCCTTTTAATAAATAAATAAAGATATAATTGTAGGTGCTATGATTCAAACTCATGACCAGGCGCCACTTTTCACGATGGTTGGAAGTTCCAGCCGTGGTGAAAATTGTCTTAAAAATAAATAAAAACAAAATTATAGGTGCTAGGATTCGAACTCATGAATATGCACCACTTTTCACCATGGTTGATACTTACGACCCTTGTTAAATGTCTTTTAGTAAATACCAAAAAAAAAGTGCCCAAAAAAATTATTACCAAGGTTATGAGAAATACCGTTGTAAAATGGGTGTTACGAAAGATCTATTTTGTAGTAGTGGTTCTCTCACTTATAAATGCTCAAGTCTCCACATTTCCGATCAATGTGAAACTATTACCCACACTACTCACATTTGTTGGGTCACGAGAAGGAGCATAAATATTGGGTTAAGAGCAACACACAAGTGAGAGAGACACCACATATCCACCTAAAATCTTAAGATGATAGATGTGTGGATTCTCCCACTTATAAATGCTCAAGTCTCCACATTTATAACAAATGTGAGACTCCAACTCACACTTGACCTATTATTCTTAACACCCCCATTCAAGTGTGAGTCCACAATGCTCCCCCTTAAGTGGAAACTCTTTTGTCCACATACACTTGTATCGTTGTTGACACATATTCTTGGGTATTTCGATACACCTTTTCTGGGTATTTCGATTTCAACAGGATACCTCTTTTTGAGAATTTCGATACAAGTAAGTTGGTTCCTTTATTCAAACCAAAGGCTCATGATACCATTTTATTGGTCATGAGGAGGAGCATCAATATTGGGTTAAGAGCAACACACAAGTGAGAGAGACACCACATATCCACCTAAAACTTTAAGGTGATAGGTGTGTGAGTTCTCCTACTTATAAAATGCTCAAGTCTCCATATTTATAACCAACGTGGGACTCCAACTCACACTTGACTTATTATTCTTAACAGTATCTTGGCTCTCGGGAGACCACTTTTTTGGGGAGAATTGCTGCACCTTGTAGATTTCTCATATGAATGTCTATGCCCTTTTTCAGGGGGGAATCATAATAGAAAGAATCAAAGAAATTTGGTATTTGTCACGGTGAAGAATCAGAGACCAAACTATTGATTAGACTTGACTCATGAATCAAAATATCACCACTGAACTTTAATTTATCCAAGGGAAGGGGAAAAGATTAAAAAATAACCCAATATGTATATGCAAAGCTAGAAGATTAAACTTAAGCTAATCAAAAGGGGGGGGGGGAGATTCTAAGGCACATGGGTATGTTATGAAAAGGGAAGGTATTAGCATCCTAATCATCTGTGATAATCTACAGGAACCTTTTAAATATATGTGTTTGGTTTAAAATTGTTTTCTATTTGATTGGGGAGATGTTAAAAAGAATAGCTTTTTATGGTTTGATGATTTGGAAAGACATTGAGTCTTATACCTACGTATCTGTGAAGGATCAAAACCTCGTAGTTCGGGTTCAAAAGTAAGAAGGGATTTGTTGGGGTTGATTTTATGAGAAATAGACAAATTGTCATCTTAAGGAGATAACTCACTTTTAAACCACCACAAACATGTGGAAGATATATCTTTGCATCAAATTGAAAGAAGGGCCCTCACTTGGATATAGAATCAATAAGTATGCCACATACCTCTTCCAAATGGAAAATAATCAATATCAAACTCAACAACGTTATGGGGTAGGAGATTTAAATCTCAACTAGGGATGACTCATGTCTAATCCTTTTATGAAAATGTTTTAAACATGGAAAAGCCAAAGTGGCAAAAGGGTTTGAATTAAGTTTGTGTTTTTTAGGTCTTATGAAAAGATCTTTGAATATGCTTAAGTGTTTTGAAGCATTTGATTAAGAAATAAAAGGGAAAAAAATGACCTAAATAAAAGTTTATTATGAAATTGGTTATAAGAAAGAGAGAGAGATATAAAATCCTAAGGTTTACATTGAGGGGAACCTAAGATTGTATCTAGAAGTTTTGGATTAAGGGGAAGCAAAGTTGTATAGGATGCAGATGAACAAACACATGCAAAATGACAAGAATGTCATGATTCCTTTCCCTTGGATATAAACAATAATAAGGTTGAATATGCATTAACATTAAGGTACAAAATATAGCTAAGTACAATGGCAATCACAAGGTGAGTGAGGTATGGATGACAATATTTATCATGGTTTTTAGGCATTGAGATAAACATAAACAAAACATGACGAAGTTTCACATAACATCACAAGACATAACACATTGATGGTGAAGACAAAATCATATTTGATATGGTAAAGGCATTCATTGGTACATGATAAACACAACATGAATCAATTTAGGTCAAACATGCATCACATTATAAGTATTCACAAAATAAACATTAAACTTGAATCAAAGTTCATGATAAGACCAAGCTTAAGTGGAAACCCTAATCACCTCCTAACCATTCATTCAAACATGTTTTCAAGGTGAATCAATTAATATATTGTATTAATATAATCAAGTTCAAACATACTAAGGATAACAATCAACATATAAAAGAGTGTGCTACAATCATACAAGCTTTCAATGTCAAGAACAAACAAGAAATAAGCCAAAAGAATCATTTAGGAGCCTTAAAAAAACACTTAAAAACACATGTTTTTCATCCAATAAAAAGTGGTAAAATAAATAGTATTTTTGGGATTTTTGGTGCCATCATAATATAGACATTCTCATGAACACATGACAAAAAGAATGGGTCAAAAATGTTAAGGGATCACGAAGTTATGGATATTTGAAGTTATGAAGAAAAATGAACATTTAATAAGTGAGAAATAAACATTACACTGGCCAAGTTCAAACCTACGTCCTTGAGGTTCCATGCACTGTTAGGAAAAATAAAAACCAAAGTTTCGGGCGAGGGAGATTCGAACCCCAGACCTTTTGGTTACAAGTGACTTAGGACGCACACTTCTATCACTGGGGTGGCTAGGCATGGCAACATAACCCGTACTCGCGGGTACCCACCCGAACCCGCCCCAAAGTTGACGGGGAAAACCCGCTTTCACTGGGTTTGGGTTTCCCCCGATTATAAAATATGGGGACGGGTCAGGTAATGGGGATACTAGTACCCACCCCGAACTCGCCCAGTTTATTTCATTACGTACATTATTATTTATTTTTGATAATTTAGAATACTAAATATGTGGTCAATGTTTTGATATTTTAATTTTAATTTATTATTTAAAACATTTAAAATGTATGTATGGAATTTTTTTAGATTGTTTTATTTTATTATTTTTAATATAATTTTATTTTGGAAAAAATAAATATTTCTATTAAAAAAATTGATTTCACTAAAATGAATGGTGGCGGGGCGGGGATATCCGAACCCAACTCGAACCCGTTTGGGACGGGTTTGGGTTTTGATTCTCCATCCCCGTTTGGGTTTGGGACAGGGAACGAAGATTATTTGGGGATTTGGGTTTGAGTTTGGGGGAGGTAAAAACCGTCCCCGACCCACCCCGTTGTCATGCATAGGGGTGGCTATACATCCGTTCATTATAACACAAGGAATTATATATATATATATATATATATATATATATATATATATATATATATATATATATATATATACATTATAAAAACACGTTTGGTTTTACTTTTCCATGCCATGTCAACATCTTCTTCAACCTCTAGCTTCTTATTTTCGTTTTTTTTCTTTCATTATTTTTCAAATCTTCCATCAATCATATCTCTCTCATTTCTCAACCATTTTTCATGAAATAAAGATCAAAATTGCTTAGAAAAATGTAAGGAACACAATGGTACGATAAGTTTTAGATAATACTCAAAGATGGAGATGCACGAAGTCCAAAACCGGAACTAAAAGTCTAGGTTTTATGCAACTTAAGTTCACATAAACAACAAGATAAATGGCATGTGAGTTAATGATCAACCTTAACACAATAAATGTTACATATTTGCTTCAGAAATCACATGGAAATGGTGCATGTATAGTGAGTTTTGAAGTGCAAGAATATACCTATTGGAGTAAGGTCCAATGCCTCTTCAATACCACTTCCATCTACTGTTTGATCTTCTCCTAATGCTTATGAACTCCCAAAAGGTGATTAGAACCCTTGGTTGGCAAAATGCACGAGCAAGATGAGAGAAATGGAGATTAAGGTTAAAAGCTTACAAAAATGAAGTTTCAAATATCATAAAATAATTATGGCTTATACTAGCTTGCTTGCTTAGTTGGTTATTGCACAAAGCACCAAGTGGGAAGCATGACAAAAGCATGAGGTGCATGGAGTGTTTTGTTGAGCTTTGTCTGAAGTGTAGGAGTTAACTTGAGGTTTATAGTTGGTATGTCTTAGAACCAAATCCATTTAGGAGCTCAATGGTACTTAATGTTGGGTTAAATCCACTTTACACAAATGGAAGTCTAACCTTTATGCCAAAAATGGAATGATTCATTGTGTAATGGTTTGGTTGCTTGGATAATGACTCAAAAGTGCGTGTGATCTTCTGATTATAGTGAGATTTAGAAGCAAGATAGCTTGAAAAGTAAGATTATGTAGCTTTGGCTCAAGGTTGCATGATGAACTTGCCATGAACATGACCCAAAATTTAGATTTGGAAAGTCAACTTCATCTCTTCGAAACTCCTAGCTCAAATATGATAATTTCATAATCTTGGATTTTTTGGAAATATAAGACCATACTCTACAAATTTCATTTTGGGAGTTTTACTTGAATCAATATGGATCATGGTGAAAAATGATGATCAAGTAAGTCACTTTTTGAAGGCAGATTTGGTTGAATTTTTTTTCCAAGTGTTTCAATTTTATGATACCAACTTCATGGCTTCATAACTTGAAATCCTTGCATTTTTTGGAAATCAATCATCAAGGAAAATGTTTAGTATGAATTAAGACCTTTAATATGATCATTGGAGAAAATAAAATGGTAGTTTGGATCACAAGTTATGGCCTTGGAAAGTTGGGTACTTGAACATGTATTTTTTCATAACTAGAAAAAATTACAAGACCAAATCTTGCCCTTTTTGCAAGTAACCTCCAATTCCTTGTTTTCTCTTGATCAAATGTATCCATCAACCATATTTTCATGATCCTTGAGTTGAGAAGTCCATGGTTGACCAAAAATGTCAAAAGTCAAACTTTGAATTTGCCTCAGTTGACTTTGTATCAGATGAATCCAATTCTTACAATCTTTAATGAATGGGATCTCTTGAACACATTGGATGATATGAATGGATCAACTATAATGTATTTTAAGTCTTTGAACCATACTTCAAACTTTGGAATCATGCCTTGGCTAAAAATTCAACCAGTTGACTTTGGGTTAAAACCCTAGTTAAGGGTATCAGATGAACTCTGGCCTTGATAAATTTGAGATGGAATGATCTTGAACTTGATTCTTGTTCATGGAAGTCACTTGATCACTTGGGAAGGATGAAGAGTTTGAAATGTTTAAACTCATGGCAAGTCTTGATTGATCAATCTTTGAAAGCTCTTGGTGCAAAACCATAACTTAAGACAAACAAAGTAGAAAATCTTTTTGTATTTTCAATAGGTTAGTAATGCAAAGATGCTAGATGTCATGCAAATGATATAAATGATGGTGGCATCTTAGGGTTTAAAATTAGGGTATGATAGATGCCCCTATTTAAGTTTCTTCAATCCGGAGATATGAATATTGGAATTTTCATCTCGATGTGATTGGAGAGACTTAAATACAAACATGCATAATTTTTGGCCCTAAGAGGCCACCAAATGCTTATGATATGATATGCATGCAATACTCAGGAATTCTATGAGGAACAATGTCACAGGGGAGTAATATTAGTTGAGAAAACACATAGAGATAGAGTAACACCACTATGGGGACAGACAAAAGGAAACTCCACTGAGGAAAATATTACAACTTCTATTGAGGAAGAAGATTTGTAAATTGTAATGGATTAGGGCTTCATGGGGAATAGATCATTCCAAAGGATTATGACTTCAACTGAGGAAAGGGTGATTACTCCAAGGGGATGAGATTATTAACCCTACTGGGGAATGAGACTACCAACTACTAATCACAGGGCAACTTAAACAATAGGGTAGCTCAAGGAGGGAGGTATATTATCTATTACAAAACATGTGGTAGCCTAAGCAAAGGTAATCTTCTTGTTAGAAGTATATTGGATACAATAGGTTTCTCAAAGGTAGAGATCATCGCCTGTTCAAATAACAAGTCCAAATAAAAGTTCGCTTCATTGAGGAAATATCTTCGCAACAAGTTTCTCAAAGGTTGAAATTCTAGTAACAGACTATAGATGTCACACTGGATGTTATGACATCCAATTCTGCGCAGACAGGAAATGTATGCAGAAGATAAATGGAAAAAGCAGTAAATGACACAGACAATTGTTTACCCAGTTCGGTGACAAACACACCTACGTCTGGGGGCTACCAAGCCAGGGAGGAAATCCATTATAAGCAGTATTAATTCAGGACTTAAACCAACTGTTTAATCATATCACTTAAGACCTACCCAATGCAATTTCAATCTTAAACTAAGATCAGAGTTCCTACTCACTCCCCCTCAATCACCATAGTGATTACAACCTTTAATTAGTTTAAAGTCAATAGCGAAGTTATACTTCAAACAACTCTTGATTGTGCTTAACAACTTTAATCAAGAAACACAGCACTCACACTTAAAAGCTTAGAGTGACACAACAATTACAACTCAATGAACACCCTAGTCCAATGCAATTATCTAGGTGATAATTGCTTGGCTCACAAGTAAAACCTAATACAAGACACAATAAAAGTACATCAGTGAAATATGATGATATAATAAATTCTTCACGCTTCAAACCCCTGAGTCGCTGAAAGTAGGATTGCCATCCTTTTATAATGCAGCACTTGGGCCTTGTACTTGAATTTCCTAAAATTAAGGTTAAGCAAGTTAACCTAATTTCCACATATTAGGGTGCTAACAAATAGGCTATTTGTTAGGTCTATTAATTGTAGCACAGTTGTTAGTTTCCTGGATTTTAGCTCAACTGTTAGATTCCTGAAAAATAGCCTGAGATAAATACTGAAACAGAAAAACTAACTAGCCTACACTTTAGCATATGCTGTCAGGAATGAATGTCATAACATTCAGTTTGATGTCCAGAGCATAGGCCATATGCTAAGTCTGTTATTCTCCTGAAAAACAGCCTGAAATAAATACTGAATTGTAACAGAAAAACCAACCAGCCTATAATTCAGTATCTGCTGTCAGGGATGAATGTCATAACATTCAGTTTGACATTCAGACAATAGGCTATATGCTAGGTCTGTTATTCTCCTGAAAAAACAGACTGAAATAAATATTGAGCTATAACAGAAAAACCAACTATTCTATAGTTCAGTATCTGCTGTTAGGGATGAATGTCATAACATCCAGTTTGACATTCAGTAAATCCTGTATTAGCTAGTCCTGCAGCATACTACTCAAGCATGTCATGACATCAGTCAAGACATCAGAGTGCAGTTAGTGTTTTAACACAAAATGCAGCCAATCAAAAACATCTACAAACTCCCCCTTTGGCAATTTTTTGGCTAAAACAACTTGGCATCACAACAGAGTTCACAACAGCGGAAAACACACATCCAATCAGAGAATTAAATTAGCTAATACACTCAGCACACATAGAAGTTGAACAGCAACACACTCAGCACACATAGAAGTTAAAAACTTCAAACAGCAGCATAACCTCTGGAAGAGGACCTTCAACTTCAAATAGATATGTTCAAACAAATCTGTTATCCTGGGGTACAGGTGTTACTCCCCTTTTTTGTCAAAAATGTTGCCAAAGCAACACTTAATATTACAGACCAAAACAACCAATCAGTAAAAAAAACACAGTCTTGATTTTACTTCACAGTTTCAATCAAGAAGGCACACTTTTGATCTTGCTTCACAGCTTTGATCAAGTAGACACACATTCTTGCTTCACAGCAGGTACACCCACATCAGATGCCATGACTTTGTGTATGACATCTTGAAGCACTCCTACATGAACATGTTCTTGAACTCCAGCAGGTACATAGGGTGTCTCATGTTAAGATATCCCCCTAACATCTTGTTAACACACTTGTTGCAAGTGAAGCAGCTATGATCTGTTGACCAATCAGAGCACACTTTCAATTGTTTAATAGTTTGAAATATTAAACAATACATTCCTAACATCCTTAGTTGCTATAATTCCTCAGAAAGGCATATTCCTAATTTGCCCCTTAAATTTTCAAACTGAGTAGCATCCAAAGCCTTTGTAAATATGCCAGCAAGTTGTAGTTCAGTAGCTACATGTTCCAAGTTAATCACTTTGTCTTCCACCAGATCTCTGATGAAGTGATGTCTAATGTCAATATGTTTGGTCCTGTTGTGTTGGATATGATTCTTTGAAATATTGATGGCACTGAGATTGTCACAGAACAATGTCATGACATTCTGAGAGACATTGTATTCAGTCAGCATCTGTTTCATCCATACCAGTTGAGAACAACTGCTTCCAGCTGCTATGTACTCAGCTTCTGTAGTGGACAATGATACACAGTTCTGTGTCTTGCTGAACCACGATATGAGATTGTTTCCCAAGAAGAAACATCCTCCTGATGTGCTTTTTCTGTCATCAACACTCCCAGCCCAATCAGCATCACAATACCCAGATAAGACAGGCTCAGAGCCATGAGAGTATAACATACCATAATCACAAGTCCCATTGATATACTTGAGAATTCTCTTGACTTGATTTAAGTGACTCACTTTGGGTTCTGCTTGGTATCTAGCACACACACCAACTGCATAGGCAATATCAGGTCTACTGGCAGTTAGATATAGTAGGCTACCTATCATGCTTCTATACAAGCATTGATTAACACTGGAACCTCCTTCATCTTTAGTTAATTTTAAATGAGTAGGTGCAGGAATTCTTTTGTGACTAGCATTATCCATACCAAACTTCTTAACTATGTTCTTGGCATATTTTCTTTGGGAGAGAAACATAGAATCCTCCATTTGGTTAACTTGCAGTCCAAGAAAATAAGTCAATTCCCCAACCAAACTCATTTCAAATTCAGATTGCATCTGGTTAACAAAATGTTTCACCATTTTATCTGACATTCCACCAAAGACAATATCATCCACATATATTTGGGCAATCATGATTTTGCCATCTTCATCCTTCACAAACAAAGTCTTATCTATCCCTCCTTTTCTGTACCCATTAGAGGTCAGAAATTCAGTCGACCTCTCATACCAAGCTCTAGGAGCTTGCTTCAATCCATACACAGCTTTCCTCAACTTGTACACATGTTTTGGCAGGTTAGGATCACAGAACCCTTTAGGTTGTTCCACATAGACTTCTTCATTCAAGTAGACATTTAAAAAGGCACTCTTCACATCCATTTGGAACAATTTGAACTTCAGAATGCAGGCAACACCTAACAACAATCTTATTGACTCAAGCCTTGCAACAGGTGCAAAAGTCTCATCAAAGTCAACCCCTTCAACTTGAGTATACCCTTGTGCCACTAGTCTTGCTTTATTCCTAGTGATTACTCCTTTCTCATCAGACTTGTTCTTGTAAATCCACATGGTACCAATGATGTTAGTCCCTTCAGGTCGTGGAACTAACTCTCATACTTCATTCCTTTTGAACTGCTCCAGATCATCTTGCATAGCATTGATCCGATATTTGTCAGTCAGGGCTTCTTTCACATTTTTTGGTTCAACCTTGGATACAAAACAGGAATTTGAGCTATTCTCCTTTGATCTGGTAGTCACACTACTATTGGGATCCCCTATGATAAGATCCTTAGGATGGTCTTTCTGAATCCTGATAGAAGGCACCTTGTTGGATGCATCTACCTCAAGTTCAGGAGGAGTATCCTGTACCTCTTCAGTCTTGACTGGTAAGTCTGTTGAAGTCTCAAGGAATGTTCCAGCATCCTCTATGACATTGGATCCTTCATCTTTATCATCCACAATCACATTTATGGATTCCATCAGGACATTGGTTTTGGAGTTGAAAACTCTGTAAGCTCTGTTGTTAGTAGAGTATCCCAGGAATATACCCTCATCACTTTTGGGGTCCATTTTCCTTCTCTGTTCACGATCTGTAAGAATGTAACATTTGCTTCCAAAGATATGAAAGTACTTCACAGTAGGTTTTCTGCCTTTCCATATTTCATATAGAGTGGAAGAGGTTCCCTTTCTCAAGGTAACTCTATTGTGAACACAGCAAGCTGTATTCATACCTTCAGCCCAAAAGTGCATAGGAAGCTTCTTTGCATGAATCACAGCTCTTGCAAATTCTTGAATAATTCTGTTTTTCCTTTCAACTATTCCATTTTGCTGAGGAGTAATAGGTGAGGAAAACTCATGACTTATTCCTTCAGATGAGCAAAAATCATCAAACTTGGAGTTTTTAAACTCATTCCCATGGTCACTCCTTATTCTGATCACACAACTATCCTTTTCCCTTTGGAGTCTGATGCACAGATCTTTGAAGACATCAAATGCATCTGATTTTTCTCTGATGAAGCTTATCCATGTGTATCTGGAATGGTCATCAACAACCACATACGCATATCTCTTCCCACCAAGACTTTCAACCTGCATAGGTCCCATTAAGTCCATGTGCAAGAGTTCCAGAGTTTTGGATGTTGTAGAATGTCCCAGCTTAGGATGTGACATCTTGGTTTGCTTGCCAACCTGGCATTCTCCACAGACTCTTTCTTTATCAATAAGCAGCTTTGGGATTCCTCTAACTGCTTCCTTGGATATGATCTTCTTCATTCCCCTTAAATGAAGATGTCCAAGTCGTCTATGCCACAACCTCACCTCCTGATCTTCCTTAGCTAAGGGGCACATTGAGGAGTACTTTGAGACTTTAGGTTCCCATAGATAGCAGTTATCTTTGGATCGGGATCCTCTCATAACTTCCTGATTATCTCCATTCATCACAACACATACTTCCTTAGTGAACTGAACATAGAAACCTTGATCACATAGTTGGCTTATGCTGATGAGATTAGCAATTAGTCCTTTTACTAACAACACATTATTCAGTTCTGGAACTCCAGGACTGTGCAGCTTACCAACACCTTTGATTTTTCCTTTAGCTCCATCACCAAAGGTCACATAACTGGTAGTATGAGGTTGTATATCCACCAATAAGTTCTCCATACCAGTCATATGTCTTGAGCAACCACTATCAAAATACCAGTCTTCTCTGGTAGATGCCCTTAGAGCTGTGTGAGCTAATCTAGCAACCCATTGTTGTTTCTTGATGGGGGCATTATGCTTAGATGCCTTTTGCTTAGGTCTGACTTGAGGGGTCTGGTTAGGATAACCATGCAACCTATAACAGAAGGGTTTTATGTGACCAAATCTACCATTATAGTGACATCTCCATCTTTGAAATTTCTTCTTCTGATGGTTACTCCTCCTGTTTCCCTGATGTTGTGACATTGGTTGTGACTTCTACTTGATTTTCTGAACTTCAGCCTTTGAGCTTTTGCGTTCTGTCCCACCTTTAGAATCTCTTCCAAAGTGTCAGTTCCTTTATTCAGCATTTTGATGGATTTTGTCATTTGATCTAGCTTAGAAGTCAGCACGGTTATCTCACCATTTAGACCATCTATGACTGTCAGATGCTTCTTCTTCTCAGCTTCCAGCTCCCTGATGAGTTTCTTCTGCTTTTCTCCTTGTATACACACTTCTGCACTTTTGACACATAGCTCTTTATATGAAGCAACAAGTTCATCAATTGTAAGTTCATTTCCACTTGAGTCTTCATCAGAGGCACATACACTAGTTAGTGCAGTGACATGTTTAGCAGATTCTCCTTCAGATTCACTCTCAGAGTCTCCTTCAGACCAGGTGATAGATAGTCCCTTCTTTTGCATCTTGAGGAACGCAGGGCATTCAGCTCTAATGTGTCCAAAACCTTCACATCCATGACACTGGATTCCCTTGCCTTGGTTGAACTTTTCTTCAGATGTTGATCTTTTACTGATGTCAGACGAAATGTTCTTGACATTTGGTCTACTTTTTGATCAATCTTCTTTATGAACTTGTTGAACTGTCTTCCAAGCATGGTTATAGCTTCTGATATGCTTTCATCACCTCCAATATTTCCTTCTTCTGAATCCTCTTCAGTATTTGATACAAAAGTTATGCTTTTGTTTTTCTTTTCAACATTCTCACACAAGCCCATTTCAAAAGTTTGGAGAGAACCAATAAGCTCATCAACCTTCATATTGCAGATATCTTGAGCCTCTTCTATAGCATTGACCTTCATGGAAAATCTCTTGGGCAATGATATGAGAATCTTTCTTACAAGTTTTTCTTCAGACATTTTCTCTCCTAAGCCACCAGAAGTGTTGGCAATTTCAAGAATATTCATGTGGAAGTCATGAATAGTCTCATCCTCTTTCACCCTCAGATTTTCAAACTTGGTAGTCAACATCTGAAGTTTAGACATCCTCACCTTGGAGGTACCTTCATGAGTTGTTTTGAGAGTATCCCAAACTTCTTTAGCCAGCTCACAATGATGCACCGGTCTGAAGATGTTCTTATTTATCCCATTGAATAGTGCATTCAAGGCCTTAGAGTTTCCAAGGGCTAATGCCTCTTGTTCTTTGTCCCACTCTTCTTCAGGAATTTGCATAATGATTCCATCTTAACCTGTCTTTGTTGGATGTTCCCATCCTTTGTTGACAGTTCTTCAGACCTTGCTGTCCAGAGACATCAAGAAGGCTATCATACGAGGTTTCCAGTCATCATAGTTAGAACCATCCAACATGGGTGGTCTATTTGAGAATCCTACATCCTTGTCCATGGTACTAGAAAGTAACGTCCCTAGATCTCACCCAGAAAATAACAGGCAGGGTGCCTGCTCTGATGCCAATTGAAATTCTAGTAACAGACTATAGATGTCACACTGGATGTTATGACATCCACTTCTGCGCAGACAGGAAATTTATGCAGAAGATAAATGGAAAAAGCAGTAAACGACACAGACAATTGTTTACCCAGTTCGGTGACAAACACACCTACGTCTGGGAGCTACCAAGCCAGGGAGGAAATCCACTATAAGCAATATTAATTCAGGACTTAAACCAGCTGTTTAATCCTATCACTTAAGACCTACCTAATGCAATTTCAATCTTAAACTAAGACCAGAGTTCCTACTCACTCCCCTCAATCACAACAGTGATTACAACCTTTAATTAGTTTAAAGTTAATGACAAAGTTATACTTCAAACAACTCTTGATTGTGCTTAACAGCTTTAATCAAGAAACACTACTCACACTTAAAAGCTTAGAGTGACACAACAATTACAACTTAATGAACACCCTAGTCCAATGCAATCATCTAGGTGATAATTGCTTGGCTCACAAGTAAAACCTAATACAAGACACAATAAAAGTACAACAGTGAAATATGATGATATAATAAATTCTTCACGCTTCAAACCCCTGAGTCGCTGAAAGTAGGATTGCCATCCTTTTATAATGCAACACTTGGGCCTTGTACTTGAATTTCCTAAAATTAAGGTTAAGCAAGTTAACCTAATTTCTACATATTAGGGTGCTAACAAATAGGCTATTTGTTAGGTCTATTAATTGTAACACAGTTGTTAGTTTTCTGGATTTTAGCTCAGCTGTTAGATTCCTGAAAAATAGCCTGAGATAAATACTGAAACAGAAAAACTAACTAGCCTACACTTTAGCATATGCTGTCAGGAATGAATGTCATAACATTCAATTTGACGTCCAGAGCATAGGCCATATGCTAAGTCTGTTATTCTCCTGAAAAACAGCCTGAAATAAATATTGAACTGTAACAGAAAAACCAACCAACCTATAATTCAGTATCTGCTGTCAGGGATGAATGTCATAACATTCAGTTTGACATTCAGACAATAGGCTATATGCTAGGTCTGTTATTCTCCTGAAAAAATAGACTGAAATAAATACTGAGCTATAACAGAAAAACCAACTGTTCTATAGTCCAGTATCTGCTGTTAGGGATGAATGTCATAACATCCAGTTTGACATTTAGTAAATCATGTATTAGCTAATCCTGCAGCATACTACTCAAGCATGTCATGACATCAGTCAAGACATCAGAGTGCAGTTAGTGTTTTAGTAGCCAATCAAAAACATCTACAAAGGTAAAGATGACCGCTTGTTCAAATAACGCGTTCTGGTTTTTGCAACAGGTTTCTCAAAGGTAGATATGACCGTTTGTTCAAATAACGAGTCCAAATAAGCTTACATGATCAAAACACGATTTGACTTCTTCTTTACTTAAGTATTCCACTTAGAAAAGGCAAAATAAACCTATCCACGATTCGGGTCATAAGGGAGCGAATGAGCATTGGTTTCTTCTTTAACCAAGTCTTTCTCTCGGAAAGGATCAATGAATAAGCTCCTAAAAAGGTGACCACTTGTTGGGGAAAGATAAGTAACTTCATGGGGGATCTTCGAAGGATGCGGGTCAATTAATCTTATAAAAAACTAGAATTCTCAAATAAAGAGAAAATCACAGTAAAGATCTTCAACATGCTTTCACCGTGATTTAATGGGGAAAGTACCAGTGGTTGTGATTAATACCTCACTGGTGATATAAGTTCTTGTAACGGAACACCTCAATGGGGATATAAAGTCCTGTGATAAAAGAAAGGTGCTTGTAGTAGTCTTCAACAAACTTCTCTGACGAAATTTTCTTGGGAGATGGCCATTTGTTGGAAAGAACGTTTGATATGTTGATAACTTCATTGGGGATAAACAAACTTCTCAAAAAAAGATTGCTATATGTTATCCAAAATGAGAGTCCATAAATAGAATAAGCTTCTCATGAAAAGACAACACCTTACTGGGGATCAAAGATCATGAAATAGGCTTCTCAAATAAAGAGACAACTACCTGTTGGAAGTCTTCATCAAACTTATCTAGAGAGAAAACCATCTGATGGAAGAAAACTTCTATGTTGATAATTCCTTCGAGATAGACAAGTTTCTCAAAAGAGATAACCTCTCGTGTCCATATTGGGGAAAATGATATGTCTTCACTGGCGATAATTAAGATGCTTCTCCTGGGGAGACAATGCAAAATAAATTCACTCTCAATCTAGGTTTAACATCCTAGAGAGATTCACCATTAATTTTCAAATATTTGGCTCACTCCAGGAACAACTGGAGAGAAAATAATCAAGCAAGACTCTACCAATGGGGAATGAAGATCAATTGAGATTTTATCTTATCCAAAGATGGAAAAGGACAACTAAAGCAACCATCTTCCATGAGGAATGAACTTAGTGGGAATTAGAAAGGATATAAACTCTCCGCTTAAGGTCGACGACTCCTATGAGGTAGGAAACATAACACCCAAGGATGAACATAGTCAAAGAAATTGAGGTAAATGTCATCAAGGAATACAAAATGGATGTGAGTTTGGTTATTCATGATATATATGCATGTATGTGTATATGCATGTATGCACATTATGTTTATCCTGATTAAAACAGACAAAACAGACACGTTGGGGACATAATATGTTTCATAGCTCAACATGAGCCTGGCTAGTCTCATTAAGGTGGAAAACATCATTGGAGATGAGTTAAAGGTCATCAAAGGAGAAAAGTCTCGTCACAAGGTCCAATTCTCTCTGGGGAGAGGAAGATGCTTCGTCTGGGGATGAAATGTGAACCTTTGGTGGAGCAAAGATTTTTCTGCAGGGTTCCAATTTGTCAAGGACGGGTGTAGATTGGTCAGGAAAACCTTCAAAATGATTCTTCCAGGGACATCATCAAAATTTGAAGCTTCTTGATCAGTGCATTTTGATGCACGTTCTTTCATGTTTGTACTCAAGCATTTCTTCGGTTTGCTTTGATTATTTTTATGTTTTAATGTGTTTTCATAATTTATGTTATTTTTTCACTTATTTAATTTTCGTATTTAATTTTCAGCTTTAACAGCTTTCGTGAGAAAAATCATATCTTGAGCTAGGAGTATCGGATTGAGACGTGCTACTAGTCGATGGAAAGCTAAGAAAAAGATCTACAACTTTCGCATTAGTTTTATTTAAGTTTTGGGTCATTAGTTTTGGGCTTGGGTTATGTTTTCGATCCAGTTGGGTTGTAAACCAAATTCCTTGTTTTCCATATACCTAGCAGCCACCTAACATAAGGATGATCACTATTCACGAAAGACTTGAAAGCTTTGGCAAGAATTCTCATGAAGAACTAATCGATCCAAACAATTTGCTGTATTCGGGTTTCGATACCTTGAGATTTTAGTAATTCTTATTCAGGTTTTTTATTCCTTTCAATATTAATATATGTATTTTGTTTGCTTAATCCGATTTACATATGCTATATTGATTTAATCCGATTGATTGTGTGATCCTAACTATAGTCACAATTTCGTTTGCTTAATTCGTTATTGAGTCTGTTTAATTCATGTTTGCTTAATTCATGAAACTTAATCCCATTTGCTTAATTCGAATAATAGGAACATACAACTTATACTATCAATTGCGCTTGTCAGTTGATATTATAATCGAATAGGAATAGTTAATCTGCGGTTGGAATTACGATAGTCGATGATAGGCAAAGACCGAATCAGTAAATTGTTGCCACAACTTATTTCAATAATCACTTATTTTAATCTATTTTTTTTAATTGAATCCTAAACCAACCAAAACCCCATTAATCGTTACTATCATTGGTTAATTCATTCAAGAATCCTTGTGAGAACGATAATCCGAGTCAATTTGTCGCTAACTACGTTTTGTCAAAACTACTCGTTTTTGATCCGCGCGCGACAGCGGATCACTTCTACCGGGGATAATGAAGATCGCTGAAAAAGCTTGACTGTTTATTTTAAAGCTTGATAGAAAATCTAGGCTTAGCACTCTGCTGGGGAACATTGAGTTCCAACATCCAACACTTCACAACTTACTCGCCGCTTGGGGATTTAACTGTGGACGTTCTTTTTTTGCATTCACAAATCAAAAGAAAACATAATTTTATTTTGAAAAAACAATTTTTTTCAAATATTCGTTTCAAGAATCGTTATCAAAGTAAAACTGATATTTTTGCGGAGCAGAAAGAAAATAAGGATTGCCAATAAATGGATAAGTCTCAAATTTTATTGATAGAATGGTGATCCGCAAATGGCGTGATCCCATGGATATTTACAAAGTTAGAAAAATGGTAATATGGGAAAAGGCTACATTAAAATACAATGAAACTATTCTCCCTAACAAATTTGAATTTCAGATATATTTGGACTTCTGATAAAAGCCAGTTGAGAGCTTTGACAGGCAGGCGTTGTTTCAAGTGATCCAATCTGATTGATTCCTTGCATTTTTTGAAAATCAATCATCAAGGAAAAAGTTAAAGTATGAAGTAAGACCTTTAATTTGATCATTGGAGGAAAGAAAACAGTGGCTTGGATCACAAGTTATGGCCTTGGAAAGTTAGGTACTTGAACATGTATTTTTTCATAACTTAGAAAAATTTACAAAACCAAATCTTGCCCCTTTTGCAAGTAACCTCCAATTTCTTGTTTTCTCTTGATCAAATGCATCCATCCAATATATAATAACGAAGGTTAGAGCCATCTCCGATGAATACGATGCCTCATGCAAAGAATCATTGTATGGATCCAACGTTTGAGATAATTTGGTAGCTCACTCCAGTGCGGAGCTTTCATGTGAGTGCACACCTTTTTATCAACTTGAATGGACAAATAATTAGATTGAGCTAATCGATCTTATTTGACTGTTTGATTTATTCGAAATAATAAAATATAAACTAAAGTGCATTGAAAATTATTCAAATTATAAATAATTAAATAAATAATAAATATGATAAAATCAAATAATTTGAATTTACAATATTTAACCTTTTATGATAGATAGTCATAATAATGGTTTTTTTACCGAGATAACCCAGGTTTTCGAAAAAATTCCCAAAATAACCCAGTTTTAAGCAAAATTCCCAATCTACCCCACTTTTAGGAGGTGTCGCCAATTGAATTGGCGACTCCTCTTAAAAATTGCAAGGAGGCGACAATTGGATTGGCTAGGGCAGGTGCCCTAGCCAATCCAATTGGCGCCTATGTGTAATTTTTAAGAGGAGTCGCCAATTCAATTAGCAACACCCTTAAAAAAGGCTCAAATTGCAAAACCTCCAACATGAAAGTTGTAGATCTTTTCAATACAATGAATTTGGACATAAATTTTGCATCATTTGGAATTTTTATGAGAAAGTTATGGGCAGTTGAAGTTGGACTTCTGAGTTTTTCAACTATTATCTGACCTATAATGTCTTGCATTATCGCATGTGTTTCTTTTAGAAATATGAAATTTTGTCCAACATAACATTTGAAGTAGACATCTCAAATTTTGCAATGCACTTGGTCCCACCTCAAAATAATTAAAAATGAGTGAGTTAGGTCCCTGCGAACATGACCTAAAATTAGGGTTTCTGTCAAAATGACCTATAATGTTTTGAGATGAATGATGAGCTTCCAAGTTTCAAATGGATTTTTGATGAACATGAAAGTTGTTCATATGGCGACTGTTGTTAAAACTTGAATGGAGGCGCCAATTGGATTGGCTAGGGCAGGTGCCATAGCCAATCCAACTAGCGCCTATGTGTAGGTTTTAAGAGGAGGCGCCAACTCAATTGGCGACTCCCTCATAAAATGCCTTTTTTGTCTTATAAATAGATGCGTTGTGTGACCAATTGTTTCACAACTCATATAATCATTTGGCTATCATGTTTGGTGTTCGTCGCCGATACGGTAAGGTGATTTATGCGAGAGACAAACCTCAATTGCTGATGCTGTTTTGGAACATCACCACGTTAGATCAACTGAAGAGGGAGCTGGTTCGATGGTTAGACGGGAAAATACCAGAAGGGGAAAAAATCAGAAGTATTGAGAGACTTGACAGTATCTTTGGTTGGGTGCGAATGAAGACTGATAAAGATGCTAGGGAAATGATGTTCGGCCGAGACGACATTAATTTGATTGTTGTAATCAGTTAGAATTATTTATGTTTTTAGATGTTTTGTACTGATGTTTGTTATGAAACTCGTTGTAACAAGAACTTAATGATATATAATGATTGATTGTTACAGAAATACAATATTACAAAAAGCTTAAGATCTAGATACAATGTTACAAAAAGCTTAAGATCTAGATGATGTTCCTTGATTGGGACAATTGTTTTTGTTGTGTCCTGGTTGACGACAGATACTACATAATCTTATCATTTTATCTATGGAATCCATCTCTGTTCTGATACGTGTGCTATTTGGCCTTCCTTTCTTCTTTCTACGCATCTCTTCATTGTGCCAAACAATATCTCCTTCATATGGAGGCCAGTAATCCTCCATTGGTAGTACTGAAAAACTTTGACTATATACATTCATGATGGTGTTGGCCTTGTACACATCAGATAAATGGGTGTAAGCGTCTTGACGAGTATAAGTGCATGTTGCAATGACATGGGAGCAAGGTATGCAGAAGGCCTGAAATTTTCCATAATCGCACCAACTTGTGTGTAGTCTAACAGCGTAGGCTAAATTTGGTCTCCCCTTGTTGTTGCCCATTTTGTCTATGACGGTCAAAGACTGTTACAGCGTGTGTCGTAGCCTTGATGCTCTCCTCTTTCATGACCTTCATGCAACACTCACTGAATACTTGTCCGGACATTAACACTGCACTCCATCTTTCACCTCTGGTTGCGAACATAGAAGCCAACCTATAATAGGTTGATCTTACCAAGGCAGTTATCGGCAGATTTTGAATTCCTTTGAAAACCCCGTTCATGCATTCCATAATGTTTGTTGTCATGTGGCCCCATCGACAACCACCGTCAAATTCTCTTGTCCACTGCTCTACTGGGATGTTATTTATCCATCTCCCCGCGTCTTCATTAGACAGTCGAATTTCATCACGATAATATTGAAATGATGGTTGAGTTAAAGCATACCCAGCATTCACAAACTTCTTGCGAAGATTCTTATCTTTTATAGCACGCATGAAGTTTTGTGCAATGTGTCTGATACAGTAGACATGTGTAGAAGGAGGATCATGCCATCCGTTGTCATGGTTGTTGTAGGCACTCTCAATGGCTGCATGTCTATCAGAAATCAAACATAGATTGGCTTGTGGAGCGACATGCGTTCTGAGATGTCGAAGAAAGAAACCCCATCCACCAGCCGTTTCACCTTCAACAAGAGCAAAGGCAACGGGAAATACATTGTTGTTACCGTCTTGTGCAACCGCCATGAGCAAAGTACCCTTGTATTTTCCGTATAACCAAGTGCCATCAATTTGCAAGAGAGGTTTGCAGAAAGCGAAACCTTTGATGCACGGGTCAAATGCCCAAAAGAGACAGTGAAATATTCTATTACCTGTAGCACAGGTTCCGTCTGGCATCATTGCTGGCACTGTCTCCATAATTGCCAGAGTTCCTGGGACATAAGTTTTTAGTGCCCATAAAAACCGTGGTAATTCCTTGAATGAATCCTCCCAGTTGCCGAAAACCTGTTCAACAACCTTTGTCCTCGCAATCCATGCTTTCTTGTAAGATGGAGTATAATTATATGTTGTTCGGATATGAGATATAATTATACTCACCTTCACTAATGGGTCTTTATTTACCAATGGCAGAATGTCTTGACATATCAAAGTTGTGGTCAATTTACGGTGATCTTGTTCAACGTTAGTTGCAACGCAACTGTGCGGTGGGTCTATTGAAGCGATCTCCCAAGAGTCATTTTTCTTCTTGTAAGATGCAGCCAAACGAAACTTACAAAGCATGTTACGACATTCGATAACATACCTTCTAGAATCAGTGCGTTTCACTGTAAAGTCAGCAAAGTTGTTCATGTGGAATTTTTTGATTACCAAAACATGCCATTCACCCAAACCCAATACCAAGAACATCCCCCATACCACCACCAACAAATGGACCATCAACCTCAGACCGAACATCGCTTCGCACCCACACCATCACCCTACCAAAGTCGCCTTAGCCAAAACACTAACCGCCCCTCCTCCTACCGTAGCCAAGAACCCCAAACATCACAATACCAAAACATCCCACAACCATATCTCTTCCAAACACCCCAACAACCTTTCCAACCTTTCCTAGACCCATCATTCACACCCATGTCTCCCTTCAACCGTCCCGGTCGCCCATCCATGAGTCAACCACACCCCAACTTCTCTGGCATGGGTCATGAGTTCAGCTACGCCGGTACACCATCATTGAATACTGAAGACTATGCTGAGTTGGCTGAATACCTCAACGGATCTTCTCCTGTATGAGGTAATGACGCTCCTGGACCATCAGATGAACAAACACCGGTGCAGAATCGTCAACGTGGGTTAGGGCCAAGGGTTAGGGTAGCTAGGGGATGTGGGACCGGAGGTCGGTTAGGTGATCCCGGTCATCACCATTAGGATTCTTTCTGTAAACTCCAACTTTTATTAATATCAAGTCGTATTATATCAAACTTATCTTTGTGTAAACTCCAAACATTAGGTTTCTTTGTCTAAACTCCATTTTGGCAAAATTCACATACACATGTTTTGACTGAAACCCTAATTTTGGGTCAACTACCCAAGAACCTAACTCACTCATTTTTTAAGATTTTGAGGTGGGACAAAGTGAATTGGAAAGTTTGAGATGTCTACTTAAATTGTTATGTTGGACAAAATTTCATAATTCAAAAATAAACACATGTCATAATACAAAACATTATAGGCCACAGAACAATTGAAATGTCAAAGAGTCCAAGTTCAGGTGCCCATACCTTTCTCAAAAAAATTGCAAATGATGCAAAATTTTAGTCCAAATTCATTGTCTTGAAAAGATGTACAACTTTTATGTTGAAGGTTTTGTCATTTGAGGGTTTTATCATTCAAACAGAAGGGCTTGAAGTTGGTCCCTTTTGGAAAAATTCACATACACATGTTTTGACAAAAACCCTAATTTTGGGTCAAGTTCGCAAGGACCTAACTCACTCATTTTTAATTATTTTGAGGTGGGACCAAGTGCATTGCAAAATTTGAGATGTCTAATTCAAATGTTATGTTGGACAAAATTTCATAATTCTAAAAGAAACACATGGGATAATGCAAAACATTATACGTCAGATAACAGTTGAAATGTCAAAGAGTCCAAGTTCAGGTGCCCATACCTTTCTCAAAAAAATGCAAATGATGCAAAATTTTAGTCCAAATTCATTATCTTGAAAAGATCTACAACTTTTATGTTTAAGGTTTTGTTATTTGAGGTTTTTATCATTCAAACAGAAGGGCTTGAAGTTGGTCCCTTTTGGCAAAATTCACATACACATGTTTTGACAGAAACCCTAATTTTGGGTCAAGTTCGCAAGGACCTAACTCACTCATTTTTAATTATTTTGAGGTGGGACCAAGTCCATTGGAAACTTTAAGATGTCTATTTCAGTTGTTATGTTGTACAAAATTTCATAACTCTAACAGAAACACATGCAATAATACAAAACATTATAGGTCAGATAACAGTTGAAAAAATCAGAAGTCCAACTTCAACTGCCCATAACTTTCTCATAAAAAATCAAAATGATGAAAAATTTATGTCCAAATTCATTGTCTTGAAAAGATCTACACTTTCATGTTGGAGGTTTTGCCATTTGAGATTTTTTTAAGGGAGTCGCCAATTGAATTGGCGCCTCCTTGCAATTTTTAAGAGGAGTCGCCAATTCAATTGGCGCCTCCTCCTAAAAGTGGGGTAGATTGGGAAATTTTCTAAAAAACTGGGGTATTTTGAATTTTTTTTCGAAAAAGTGAGTTATCTCGATAAAAAAAACCCATAATAATACATTTAAATACAATAAAATTATTGAATATAAAATAATGAGAAATTTTTATTTTTCTATTATATAAAGTTGAGCAAAGTTAGGATGATAAAATTGGTTCGACCAATTTTACTTCCGCTTTAACGAGGCTTGAATCAAATATTTAAATCTACACGCTCCACTGTTTTGCGAGCACTTCAAACATAAATATTTTATATTTTTAAATTTAAAAGATTCACCGGCCACCGGACTCGCTTGTCTGCTCTCATTATTTTGCCGTGGGGATAGATTTTTTCCTCGTACCTTTGACTATATCTGATCTATTCCTATCCGTTTTGTGGAGTAAAATTAAATACGGTGGACATGCCGTTTGCACTCACCTCTAAGTAGACTTAACTTTAGACTATAGAGTATTAGAAATCTCGAAATTTTAAATCATTAAATAATTGTTTAAATGTGCTGAAATAAAATAACTTGCCTGTAAAATACTCAATTTTGTATGATAAATAGAAAAATTGTGAGTAAAAGACGAGCGTGTCACTAAGTCACTCTAAAAGGGTAGGTGGCTGCCTACCCCCTCTATCTACGTATCTACCGGTAACAATCTTCTATATCCCTCCCAAGAACCACGCCATAAATCCAAATCAAAAATAAAATAAACCACACTTTGAGAAATTTATTTTAAAAATATCTTTTTGTCGGTTTAATAGCTGAAATTTTATAATAATAAATGAGTAGAATGCCGTGAATTCTAATTTCACAACTTATTAGTAGTACTCTCTCTCTATAGCTCTAGCAATTCATTTTATACAGAACACTCTGTTTATTGTCTCTTTCATCTTACCATCCTTGACTTCATCTCAACCACGACGCAACCGTCAACACCATGACTCTTCTTCAATCCTTCATCCAAGTCCACCCAGATTCTCACTTCCCCATTCAGAATCTCCCTTACGGAATCTTCAAGCCCCAACCAGATTCTTCCCCTCGTCCCGGCGTAGCCATCGGCGATTTCGTTCTCGACCTCTCCGAGATCTCTTCCGCCGGTCTTTTCAACGGCACTCTTCTAACTAACTCCGATTGCTTCCTCCAGGTTCCTCAACTCTCTCTTCATCACTACTACACTTTCTAATTTTCCTGCTTCAAAATCTGCGTTACTTCAAACTTTCTTTTATTTTACCTAAAATTTAGTGTTATTTTATTTTATTTTAGTTTTTACATTCCTACTTTATTACGCACTCTTTTTGTTTTCGCTTGGAAACCGGAAGGAAGTGAAAAATGAGAACCTTATTGTTAGGATGATGAACACTCTTGTGCAATTATGTCCTTTTTAGTAATTTGCAACATTAGATTATATTTTTTATTTTTTTAATATATAGTTTTATGATGCTGTTTTTGTTATCTTTTTAATTTAACAGCCTAATCTAAATAAGTTTGTATCACTCGGAAGACCAGCATGGAAGGAAGCTCGTGCCACTCTTCAAAAACTCTTATCATGTATAAATTCTTCAACATTATGATATTGTGATTATGACTTTATGCCATTACACTCAGGCGTCGACACCAATACTAATTTGAAATGAATAAATTAAAAATAATCAATAGTGTTGGTTTCAGAGACGACACTGACACTACACCTTTTTCAAAGGTGTCGTGGTACAAAGCATGTTTGTTCATGCATGTTAAATACTTTGATTTTGTATTAGCTGCAATGGCTGTTTTTTTTTTTTTTTTAATGTTTATTGAATTGATTTTGCTTTTGAATGCAGCAACTGAGCCAACTTTGAGGGACAATGATGTTCTGAGGCAGAAATCACTTGTGCCTTTGGTATTACAGATTGTAGTTGACATTTTCGTATTGTTGTATTGTGTTTGTAACTTGTTATAACAATTTTGATGTGTGTGTTTCCAGAGCCAAGTAGAATTGCTTCTCCCTGTTGCAATTGGGGACTATTCGGACTTCTTTACGTCTCTGCATCACACTAAAAATTGTGGAATCATATTTCGCGGTCCGGAGAATCCTGTTTTAGAGAATTGGTGTGTTGAATTTTATGGCTTCTCAAGTCAAACAAGTGTATTTTTTTTTGTTGTACTGAAAAATGAGAGAAATTTGGTTCGCAGGTATCACTTGCCTGTTGCTTATCATGGACGGGCATCTTCTGTTGTTGTTTCCGGAACAGATATCATTCGACCGAGGTCAGAAGTTTTTTTCTAATTGAAATGTTTTCTTGTCATTAGTTCACACTCTTTAGGGGATATTTAATTATACCAGTATGTCTTTGGGAGGTTAACGATTTATGAAGATATATTCTATTAATGTTTTGTTTCTTTAACATGGGAAGTTTTGAAATGCATGCTTGTCTCTATCATATGTAATTTTTTCTTAATATGTGTGAACTAAACAATCGAGCTTATGTATGTCACAATATTTGTCTACTTTGTGTGTTTGTTCAGGGGTCAAGCTCATCCTGCCGGAAACCCTTCACCGTACTTTGGCCCTACATTGAAGCTTGACTTTGAGTTGGAAATGGTTAGTTTTTTTCTACATAGATTTTCTAATGCCACATTTCTCACTATAACGCGCATGCCATGTTTTATTTAAAACTATGAAAATCAAGGTTATATATTCAGTCATTTACTTCTTTGTTTTAGTTGTTCTAAATGAGTTGTTATGGTAATTTACCGGTTTTCATTTGTTTTATTATGAATACAATCTTAATTTTCTTACAGGCTACTATTGTCGGACCTGGAAACGAACTAGGAAAACCTGTAGATATAAACAATGCTGAAGATCATATCTTTGGACTTGTTCTACTGAATGACTGGAGTGGTAATTGTTCAATTCAATATCTATTTTTGATGTTAATGCGATCTATAGTTGATGCTTCACTGAATTAAATTTGGCAGCTCGAGATATTCAGGCATGGGAATATGTTCCTCTTGGTCCTTTTCTTGGAAAAAGTTTCGGTAAGAAGTTTCAATTAATTACTTCAGATGTTTAAGTCCTTTAGGAAAATAAAACTGAGCATTTGGATGAACGTTTTCTCCTTAATTATCAATGCTATTATAGTGTTAATCTTGTTTTATGGTGTGTGCCAAAAATTATATAGCCACATCGATATCACCTTGGATTGTGACCTTGGACGCATTAGAACCTTTTGCTTGTGAAGCCCCGAAACAGGTAATAGGTTTTTTACATTCGGGTTTGACATTTTAGAAACTTTATAATTAGGCTGCTCATGTATGAAGTTTATAATAAACACGCCGATCCATAAAATGCAGGATCCTCCTCCACTTCCTTACTTGGCCGAAAAAGTATCCAAAAACTATGATCTTTCGCTAGAGGTATTTCAAAGAATCTTCCTTCTTTTGCATATGTCAGTGACAATATAATATCTCTTCATAATCTTTGTAGACAACAGCCAACTTTCCGATTTCTTAAGTTAATCATAAAACTTCTATTTTGGTGCAAGGTCCACATTAAACCTGCTGGTCACAAAGATTCAAGTGTTGTTACGCGAAGTAACCTCAAGCATTTGTAAGGACTTCATCTTCAAATAATATTGATTTAATCCTTACCTGCCCTGTTACTTTTTTTGTCGGTCATGTACCCTTTGAAACTGTTATACATAAAAATTATGCATCCACTTATTCTAGCCCTGTCGTTTTATAGATATTGGACATTGACTCAACAACTTGCTCACCACACAATCAATGGTTGCAACCTGAGGCCAGGCGACATTCTTGGAACTGGGACAATTAGTGGCCCTGTAAGATTCAATATTTTATGGTGTCTAACTTCCCAATACATTTTCTTTCTTTCATGAATTGTTACCTATCAATCTGGTTGATGAGTTTTAGTTATATGATAATGCTTGTTTTTCACTGTAGGAGCTAGAGTCTCGGGGATGCTTACTAGAGTTAACATGGAATGGACAAAATCCGCTGTCTTTGAATGGGTTAGATAGAAAATTTCTTGAAGATGGAGATGAAGTCACCTTAACTGGATATTCCAAGGTTACAATCAAATTAAAGTCTTCAATGCCTTCTTTTCCTTTCTAAAGTGTAGTTATATTTTCTTCAAATAGCTAAAGTCATATGACATTTTTATTAGTTGTGGAACACTAGAACTTGAAGAACTTCTATATGAAAAGGTCTAACATTCTTGCTTTTCAGGGAGATGGTTACACTATCGGGTTTGGTACATGCTCCGGCAAGATTGTTCCATCAGCTCCTTGAGGGCAGTATTTTCCAGTGGTGTGGTATGGTGGAGGTTGTTGAAGCTGTAGAATCAGGAATCCTTTCTCCTTAGTTCTTTTTCTACTGTAATTTTCTCTTATTACTTGACTTCGGAAAGAGACTTGAATAAAACTGGCTTTTATGAGAGGATTGTTATGTTCTTTAGTGTGCTATCCATTTGTTTAGCATGAATCAAAAATTGAGATGAAATAATGATTATAACATTCTCTGGGACATTTTTTTGTTGCTAGATTAGTTATTTCTAGTTAGAAATTTGTTATGCAATCACTTATTCACTCGACCAACGAAAGTATTAAAAAATAGAGAACCAAAATAAACGGATTTGTAAATGAAACTACTACTATAACAACCAATTTAAATTAAACTCAAAGGGAGTAGCAAAAACATGATTCATCAATGTTACACTTCAAAGGATATAAACATTGGATTTAAAATAACAAATACTACAATCATACAGATTCTTAAAACCAGTCTAACATTCATCTTCTAAAAAGAGTAGTTTAAATAATCGTTAGTGTGAAGAGTAATAATTACAAAATGCAACCAAAAAAGTAAAGCAAAGAAAAAGAGAGACACAATAAAGACAAAACATGTTTAATATATCATTACTTTCATTTGAGGTTATCATCATCTTAAAATATGAACCGGAATCTAACGAGTCTCAACACCCTCACTTGACATTGTACTCATGCAATCAGCTTCTATTTTCAGACACCTCTTTAACCAAAACGTTATTCTCTTTAGGGTTTGATATCGGGGCGGGTTGTGTCCAAAAGCAACCCGCAGCAGTTGAGTTTGGATGGATGGTAGATTTTGAGTCTAATCCCAACCCATTGTTTACATCTACTATCAATAATATGTGACCTAGTATTGATTTTTAGAAAGATACTCGTATTTGGCTGCATGTGCACATTTCATATGTGGTGATTTTTGTGACATATCAGCTCTACTGTATTAGTAAGTCGTAAGTGTGTATGCGCAACAATAGACACCAATCGATTTGTGACTTGCAAATCATGTACTACTAAAATATACTGTTTGCATGTCATTACATAACAGCAAAAATGATATAATTACAGAACTATTAACTGAGTTGATTTAGTAGAAATTTCATACTTGTAATTTTGTTTTGTAAGACAACTTACAATTAACCGGTGGTCCTAATTTTAGGCTGAAAAGTTAAAGTGACACTATTTTAATTTCTTTTGTTGTTGTTAAAAATGAATTGTATCATCTCACCCCACAAGAACAAAACCTTACCGCCAACCCCATTCAAGTAAAAATCCCAAAACCACAAAACAAAAGTCCTTTCCTATTTTCCACCAAACTCCACTATCTCAAAACTGAGTTTTCAGCTGCCATTCTCTGCAATCTCTGACTCCAAAATCATCCCTTTTCCCCATGAAATGAAATCCTCTTCCAATTCCAACCCCAACTTCTTCTACCACAATGACCATACTACCCCTCCCCAAAACCCAAATTCCACTCAACTCCCTCCCCAATCCCAATCCAACGCCGCCCTCACCATCCAATCCACCTACCGATCCCACCGCATCCGCACCCTCTATCGCAAAATCTCCACCGTCGACTCTGAAGCCGACCACCTCCAACGCCTAATCCAGCTTCAAGACACGGTAGACTTAATCCGCAACAACCACTTGGAAAAACTAAAAATGAACGAAGCACTCATGAATCTACTTCTCAAGCTCGATTCCGTTCCCGGAATCGATCCAGCCGTGAGAGAAGCCAGGAGAAAAGTCACCCGTCGGATCGTGGGTTTACAAGAGATACTCGACTCTGTTTCGGAAGCAAAAGTTGATGAATGCGATTGGTGGTCGTTGAACAATTGGGATCAAGTTATTGAACAAATGGAAGAAAGTATTTGTAGAGAGAAAGGTGGTGATGATATGGAGAAGTTTTGTGCTCAAAATCTTGGATTTCGGTGCTTACAAAGGTTTCTTCATGAACCCTGATTCCCAATTTAGTATATAAACCTGCATACTTACTGTTTGACAAAATGTCTAAACTGCAATTTATAACTATGTTTTATATTTTGTATGCTATTAATATTAGTATCTCTTAACTGTAAGTAGTTATGTAATGTACCTAGTTACCTATCTAAGAATCTTTGTACTTGATGAGCTTGTTATAGCGTAAGCATATACAAGACAATGAAATTGGTGTTGGTATGAATTAGTTAAATTAGATAACCTTATTTGATTTTCAAATTATATGATAAATTCAAAACAAGTACAAGATCCATCAACTGTTTTGGATTTGCTTATCTACTTTGATACATAGCATGAGTTTATAGCTTACCATACATCCTAAGGTCGTCTCAGATCACTATTATAAGCAAAAGTTCTATTTTCAATTTTCAAGTTCATTGAATAACTTATGTATCTGATCTAGATGTAGATAAGAGACATTAAGTATTCAATGTATGTGAAAAGAAAACATTTACTTATAATAGTGAAGAGTAGTATTATTTTGGAACCAAACCAAGTAACTAGGGTAATAGAAAGTACTGTGATTTCTAAGAGGGCTAGTTGCCGCAGTTACACTTACATTTTAACATGCATTTCTTGCAATCATAGAGATTTGGGTAGCAAGTATTGCAGTTACATTTGTTGATACATGCGTACTTTAATCCGCCATCCCATAAGCAACGAGCCATGCAGTGAAGGATTGGTGTGCATGATGGACAACTTGTTTTCATCTGGTAAAAAATGCAGTCTTTGCATCCTCTGCCATCTAGGGGTGGACAAGTCATAGCAGGTGAAGCCATCAGTAGCATAATCAGTGAGAGTGCTTGGATTTGGATTGCCATTCTCTGCTTCTTGGCCTCCATGATCTTGTTGTCTTTGTAGAAGTGTTGTAGGGCCGTCTCTTTACAAAATATGGTGAAGAGTGTGATCAAGGAAATGAAGATATATGGTATAGTTATAAGGTTATAATGGTTCTAGTTCATAGTATTAAGTACACAGAAAACATTGGAAGTGAGGAAGCATTTAATTTTGGCAGAGATTTATGTTGAAATTTAATCTGGGAAGCTATGGCAGGCAGAGCTCTCTTGATTTGCACAATACTCTACTATACAAGTCAAACTCAAGTAATCAATACTGTAGTAGAATGCTAGTGTCAAAGGCAAATATAAATACTACTCGGTGGGAGTTGGACTACATACAGAAATCAGAACTATCTCGAATATATAAAGATACTCATTTTCTTAAGAATTAAATATAAAAAAAATTACATTCTTCCTTAATTATATAATTATATTGTTAATTTTACTTTTATTAAAAATTAATAGTGTAGTTGATATATGTATTTTATATTTCGGATGTTCTTAAATACTAGTATTCGTTGAATTTTTTCCGATAGTGAAATACTCTGTAAATAGAAGTGCATAATTTTGACTTTTTATATTCTAAAACATTTAGAATGTTTTAAGGAATTTAAAATTTTAAGTAATTTAAATTATTTTAAATTATTTTGTTTGGATAGAATATTAGGATAAATTATTGTTAGATTTTTGGAGTAAGTTTTTATAAATTTTAAAATGTTTAGGTCAACATTAAAATTTTAAAATGTTTAGGTCAACATTTAAATTTTAAAAATGACTAATTTGTAAATTTTAAAATTTAAAGAGACCAATTTGAAAATTATTCTAGACCAATTTGCAATTTTTTAGGAAATTTTAGGAGTCGAAATTTTTTGAAAAATATGGGGATCAATTTGCAAAATTAAAAATAATAATATTAACCAATTTGTTATTCAAATTCTTTAGAGTATGAGAGATTTTTTTTTTGATTTTAAGTGTCATTTCAAGATTATTAAATTTAATTTGGGCAAAATACTTAATAGATTTTCATCATTTTAACAAATTTTTATATTTTTTTATCCAAATAAAATTTTGTACAAATCATTTTAAATTCTCTCAAAATATCACATTATCTCACTAAAATGTTTTATCTAAATACATTACTAGTGATATTAATTAAGAACTTATTTGAAAAAGAAATGTACTTGTCGTAAATGTGAATCTTGATTGTGTTAGAGAGTGCACGAGGGCTTTAGGATTCTAATTAGGTAAAAAGTGAACATCCCCTCTAATCCTAGGGGTTGGGATATTTATAGATGTGATCCATGAGACAAGTTGTGAGCGGAGAACTAATTCAAATATTCAACTGCTTGATTAGAATGTAAGAATAGGAGGAACCAATCTTTTTCCTTAATAGGGGAATGTAGATACAATATGGACATTTTTTATGTAAGTCCTAGAGCCAATAGTTTTGATACTTGTATCGATTTATTTATTAATAATTAAGAAGATATTTTTTATTATGTTTTTTCAAAATGATAAAGTCTTTAAAATAGCTAGCCCATTTAATAAAATGATAAGTGTGACTTAATCATGAGATCCTATTAAACATAAAGATATTATTCTTAAATTATTCATAGTCGAGCTTTATTTTGAAGTTGGATAACATTAAAACATTGAGACTATTATGTGGATAGAATGATGATCACATCTCATGGGTCATAAATAAAGAGTTATCAAGTCTTCACATAGGTATATGGATATTATGAGTAATATTTATATTGGATTGACCCACTATGAGAATACTACATAAAAAGCTATGCAAAGTGTCATAAGTTATTCTCATGGTGATAGTGGTGTATACCACCCTTCGACCTAAAATCCTATGGACCCTAGATGTGGAGTCGGGTACTTTATTGTTGATTAAACATTGTCCATAACTGGATGACCATAAAGACATTTGATGGATACTTTATAAAGTATGTTAAGGGGCATCAGTGACCTAGATGAAATTTTCCCATTCTGCGTAACAGGACAAATGTCTAAGGATCCAATATTGAACTAGACAAGAGTGACACAGTCAAAGCCTTGTGCTCAATATAGACATGAGGGCAAAATAGTAATTGTATACACTAATATTATCACGAAAAGGTTGTCAAATCACATGACATTTTCGTGACTTGGGTAGCGGTGATGTGTTGCTAGATACCGTTCATAATTTACTATATTAAATATATAATTTAATATAATTGTCAACGTCACGAGAATCTACAAGGTCATACACATAAGGACATATTGATGAGAAATAGAATAAATAAGGAACATTGTAAGGTACAGTGTAATTGAGAAAATTATGGAACACCACAAGGTAAGGTGTACTTAAGTGAAATATGGAACATCGTATAATATAATAATAATAATTAATATAATAATAATAATAAATAATAATAATAATAATAATAATAATAATAATAATAATAATAAATAATATTTATAAAAATATAATAATAAAAAAATATGTTTATTATAATAATAGTTATTATAATAGTTATTATTATTATTATTATTATTATTATTATTATTATTATTATTATTATTATTATTATTATTATTATTATTATATGGTGCACTTAAATTGGACTTTTTAGCTTCAACCCATACAACTGATTCTATAAATACAACCCTTGTGTATAAGCTTTCTTAGTTGATGAAATTCGGCCGGTGAACCCTGACCATAATTTCTCTTTTTCTCTCACTTTTTCTCTTTTTCGGCCGATTATGACTTTAGTCCTTTTTATCTATTTATTTATTTTTGAGAATTTTAAATACGACTTGCGTGTCGTGTCTTTCTCTATACACTTCCTATGTAATTTATCTTCTCATCTCACTCTCTCGTATGTAAAATGAGTATTCTTTTATGTAATATAATGTTATGAAGAAAGAGAAGAATGCAATATCAAAAGAGGACAACCATGGAGATCTAGCTTGGAGAAGCGTGTATGTCGTTATTGTGTTTAGCTTAGGTTCTCTCATCGGCTTGAGAGGAAAATTGCGCTAGGGGACATAACAGTTTCATTTTATTTATGTATGTTAATGCATGTGAATGTATGTTGATGCATGTGAATGTATGTTGATGCATGTGAGAGACGATTTATATGATAAATAAGCCAGTAAGATCAAAGTAATCAAAATTCCCTCAAATCAAATATTAAGTTTAAGCATTCCACTAGGGGCCATAGCTGTTTTATTTTGTTTATGTATGTTAATGCATGTGAATTTACGTTGATGCATGTGAGAGACGATTTATATGATGAATAAGTCGGTATGATCAAACTAATCACAATTCCCTTAAACCAAATATTAAGTTTAAGCATTCTAAATTATAACACTCATCAATATTAGTATCAAATAATGTAGGTTTTGCCTAACGCGATGTGCATGTTTTATATTATTAAGGTGCGATGAGATAAATGTAATATTCATTTGCTAAAATATTGGGTCAAGCTTAACTAAACAAATTATAATAAGATTATATACGTTTAGAAGCAAGAGTTGGAAGCAATCCATATGATGAATTAAAATAAAGAGTTATTCACCTAACTGATAGTATTCGAGAATTGTATTAGATACAATTGGAAGAAGTTCGTACCTAAATAACCTAATTTTGTGTAATCATCTTAACGCTGACTTAAAACAAAGTGAAATATGAATCTCAATCCACTAAAAAAATTTTCAACAGGATTTTCTGAATCAAATGGTGGGGGTTATTTGATTTGAGTAAAATAGTGGGAGCATATTTAATTAAAGGCCTAATTGAATATGTTGATTTTAATGATACTTATATTTTCATTTTTTTATGTAGATTACCATGACAACAAACACCTCTATCAATATTTTATGATCAACCATTGATAAGGAAAAATTGTCTGGGACAAATTTTCTGGATTGACACCGAAAGCTGAGGATTGTCCTCAAACATGATAAAAAAACTGTATGTCTTAGAGACACTTGTTTCTGAAGAGGAGCCTCATAGTTCTGCTCCTAAGGCTGAAAGAGATGCTTATAAGAAGCATGTCGATGATGGCAATGAAACTGCTTGCCTCATGTTGGCTACCATGAATTATGAATTGTAAAAGCAACATGAAAACATGGCAACGTTCGATACGATCAAACACCTGAAGTGCTCTATCAAGAGCATGAAAAATATGAGAGATTTGAAGTTTTAAAAATCCTTTTTATGGAAATCTAGATGAGGGAGCCCTAGTAGGTCACCATGTACTCAAGATGATTGGGTATGTGGAGAAACTTGAAAGGTTGGATTTTCCCCTAAAATAAGAGCTTACGACTGATTTGATCCTGCAATCGTTGCCGAAGAGATTCAGTCAATTTGTCCTTAATTTCAACATGAATGATACGGTCAAAAGTCTTCTAGAGCTGTTAGGCATATTAAAAAATACTGAGTAGAATTTGAAGTAAAAAGAGAAGTCCATTCTGATGGTCAATAATGGAAAGAAGTAAAACAAAAGGCCCACCAAGCAGGGTGGTAAAGGGAAAGTCAAGGAAGTTGCTAGACCCAAACCTACTGCTCATTCTTTGAAGCCTAGTGGAGGTATAACAAAGGTGGACACTTGTTTCTATTGCGGTAAGACTGGGCACTGGAAGAGAAATTGTCCAAAGTACCTGGAAGATAAGAAGAACGAATTAGGTACTTCAACTTCAGGAATTTTTGTTATAAAAATAAATTTATCTACTCCTGCCTCAGGGGTATTAGATACTGGATGTGCTTCTCACATTTGTACTAATGTGCAGGGGCTAAAAAGGAGTAGAGAATTGTCAAAAAGTGAAGTTGATCTACGAGTTGACAATGGAGCAAAGATTATTGCTTTAGCCGTAAGAACTTATGTATTAACTTTACCTACTGGTTTAATAATTCAGTTAGAGAACTGTTATTATGTATCTACAATTAGCAGGGATATTATTTCTGTTTCTTGTTTAGATAAGTTTGGTTTTTCATTCATAATAAAGGATAATTGTTGCTATATTTACTTGAATGATGTATTATATGCCACTACACAAATGAACAATGAACTGTATGTCCTTGATCTTGAAATGTCAATTTATAACATTAATACTAAAAGGATGAAACCTAATTAGTTAAATCCAAGTTATCTTTAGCATTGTCGCTTAGGCCATATAAATGATAATCGCATTCCTAAACTCCATAAAGATGGACTCTTTGACTCTTTTGATTACGAATCATATGATACATGCATATCTTATTTAATTGGAAAGATGACAAAGTTCCCATTCACAGAAAAAAGGTGAAAGGGATAATGATCTTTTGTCCCTTATACATACTGATGTATGTGGACCATTGAACATACCATCCAAATGAGGTTTTCAATAATTCATCACATTTACTGATGATTTTAGCAGATATGGTTATGTGTATTTAATGAAACACAAATCTGAATCCTTTGAAAAGTTCAAGGAATTCAAGAATGAAGTACAAAACCAACTAAGTAAGAATATTAAAACTCCTCGATCAAATCGAGGCGGTGAATATTTAAGCATAAAGTTTGATGACCATCTAAAAGAGCATGGGATTCTATCCCAACACACTCCTCCTGGAACACCATAATGGAGTGGTATATCTTAAAGAAGAAATAAAACCTAGTTAGACATGATCAGATCCATGATGAGTTATTCCGATCTTCCAAACTCCCTTTGGGGACATGCTCTATTGATAGAAGCTTACACACTTAATCGTGTTCCATCCAAAAAGGTTGAGAAGACGCCATATGAGATATGGAGTGGTAAGAAACCACATATGTCTTACATGCAGATTTTGGATTGTGAAGTTTATGTGAAACGACAAATTTCAATTAAGCTTGAGCCCAGATCTGACAAATATTTATTTGTGGGGTATCCTAAAGAAACAAAAGGGTATTACTTCTACAATTCTTCTGAGAGAAAAGTGTTTGTCACTTGAACTGGAGTATTCATGGAAAGGGACTTTATTTCCAGAGGAATCAGTGGGAGGAAAGTAGAGCTTAAAGAAGTTCAAGAATCATAAAGCATTAATACACCTATGGAGGAACCGGAGCAGGAAACACAAGTAGTAGTGGAAGAGAAACTTGATCAAGTAGAATAAGACTAGTGTAGGTCAAACATGATACGTCACCAACTTAAGAGATATGGTTATCTCGTAACCGATCAAGGTGATATACTACTCATGGATCAAGATGAGCCTGTGACCTACCAAGAGACTATCACTAGTCCCGAGTCTGAGAAATGGATAGAAGCCATGAAATCTGAAATGGATTCCTTGTACACAAACCAGGGTTGGACCTTGGTAGAGCCTCTTGTAGGAGTTAATCTTATAGGGTGCAAATGGGTCTTTAAAAAGAAGACTGACATGGATGGTAAGGTACATACCTATAAGGCAAGACTGGTTGCTAAGGGATATAAGCAGATTCATGGTATAGACTATGATGAAACCTTTTCACTAGTTGCAATACTTAAATCTATTCGAATTTTACTTGTTATCGCTACATATCGTGATTATGAAATATGGAAGATGGATGTCAAGACTGCTTTCCTTAATGGGAATTTTCTTGAGGATGTGTACATGACACAATATGAAGGATTTGACATACCAGAAGAAGCCTAAAAGATATACAAGTTACATCGATCAATCTCTGAATTGAAGCAAGCTTCCAAAAGCTAGAATCTTAGATTTGATGAAATGGTAAAACAATATGGATTCATCAAAAATGAAGATGGACCTTGTGTCTATAAGAATGTTAGTGAGAGCATGATCATCTTCCTGATATTATATGTAGATGACATATTACTCATTGGAAACGATGTCCCTACCTTGCAACAAGTAAAAACTTAGTTAGGGAAATACTTTTCTATGAAGGACCTGGATGAAGTAGCCTATATACTAGGAATTAGGATCTATAGAGATAGATCACAAAAACTGCTTGGCCTAAGTCAGAGTACATGCATAGACAAAGTGCAGAGACGCTTTAATATGCATGATTCCAAGAAAGGATTCATACCTATGCAACATGGCTTGTGTCTATCAAAAACATAATCCCCTTTAACTAAGGAAGAAAATGATCGCATGAATAAGATTCAATATGCATTTGCAATAGGATATATCATGTATGCCATCTTATGTACTCGACCAGATGTCTCGTATTCTTTAAGTGCAACGAGTAGGTACCAATCTGATCAAAGTGATGCTCATTGGGTTGCTTTCAATAATATCCTTTAGTACTTTAGAAGGACTAAGGACTCATTCTTGATATATGGAGGCGAGGAAGAGCTCATTGTAATTGGATACACCGATGCCGGCTTCCAAAAAGATAATGACGATTTTAGATCACAATTTGGTTATGTATTTTGCTTAAATGGTGGCGCTGTGAGCTGCAAAAGTTCAAAGCAAGATCCCAAACTCCCCATAACTCACTCTAAAGATCTTTATCTCCACCTTGATAAAGCTTAAACCTTTGGAGCTATGTGCAATAGATCTTGGCCCCTACATCATACACCTTAACTCAATTATCTATCTTCATCATCACTGCAAATTCAACCTAACCTCATAAAGTAATCATCCTAATCTCAACACCATCCTACTCTACAGTAACAACGTAGCAACCAGAAACTCAAGAAAAGTCAAGGAAGAGGGAAGAAGCAGAATGATAGTGAAGTGTGAAATTAGGAAGAATACTCTTACCTTGGAATCAAAAGTCTATAGGTTTCTACTTTATTTCATCTTCGTCTTCAACGCGCTTTTCAGCAATTACCAGGGGCAATCTCCTCCCTGTTGGTAAGTATCCATTTACTTGATTATTCACTTGCTTGCTCCAGGCTTGTTACCACACTATAGAACTTGTGTAGATGAGTAAAATCCCCAAAGTTTTGCTTTGAGTCCATGGATGCGCATCATTTAATTTCTCTTTGAAGTTTATAGGGTTCTTATGTGTTTTAGTTGGATAAAAAGTTTAGGGTAATTTTTAGAGATGATATAGGTTAAAGATGGAAAGAGGACAGTGATATGAGTTTGTTGGTGGTATTTTAGCCATGTTCTGGGCTCTGCCACCGCCGGAGGATATTTTCGGCACGATGAAGTGATTTCCAGTGAGGTGCGAGAGAGGGGAGAGAAGAGGTCTGGTATGAGTATGAGAGAGATTCACGCCTTTTCCCTCATGATGAACTTCTTCCTAGGCTTCATCCAAGCCCAATAAACCTTTTACTCCAACACACACCCATTTCTCCTTTCTCACCCCAAATTTCTGAATCAAATAAATAAAAAATGCGTGGGCCTTCAAGTCATGGGCCCTGCGCCCATTGACTAGTCACACCCTCTCACAATTTTATACCCCTTGGCAGAGTGTACCTTTATTTATTTATTTAAATTTTTTGACAATTTATTTTAGTTTTTTACTACATCAATTTTGTTTTAATCATCATTAGGTTAGTATTAAATTTAGGATTTGTATCCTAACTTAGCGTTAATTTCTACACATGATTAGATTAGAGTACATTATGAAATTAGGGTTAATATCATTAATCTTGATTTTTTATTTTTCATGATCTTTAATTCACAATGCTCGCTTGATTCTTCTTAATAAGCCTGACCTAGTTTTTTTCATGATCCCCATGTGTCTTGGTTCAATTAATTGATTGAAATTATTTTGGTCAATTAATTGAATTAATGACTTTAGGATTATTTAGTTGCTCCTTTAAACAAATTGCATGCTCCCTTAGGACCTTATTCAATTAGGTGATCAAAAGTCCCGTCATCACTTAATTTGAATTAGAGGCATTAGGGCTTGTACGACACATGTTCCCTTGGGTCAATCACAATTCTATTCATCTTTAAAGCCCTATAAATAGGTAACCACCAAGACATGACCGAATTAAACTTTATTCCCATTCTTTGGCATCATATCTCATTCTTTCAATCATATATCTCTCTCTTTTACCATTTAAAACTAAAATTTCTTTTTTCTTAAATAAACTCAAAACACTTGACAACTACGATGCAAATTATGCGCCTTAAGCCTTAAGAAATGAAGAAGGAATAAGATGGAGCATTCCTATCCTTATTTTGAATATCTTTGGATACGGGACACATGACCCAGTTGTTCAAAGTATTCACCTCTATTCATAGACTTTAGTACAATTCAAGTGCATACCATTTTCATAATAAAAGGAAGTAAAAAGAGGAGGGTGAAAACTCTTTCCCCCCGAATGATTCAGACATTACTGCAGAGTTCCATGTATGAATATTCATCTTCAAACTAAAATCAATCACAACCAATATCAAAAACATTTCTTAATCATACTCCCTTTGGTTAAAACACCTCTATTTGGGTTAGTCACCGTCTCTTGGTTAAAGCACCTCTCTTTGGGTTAATCACTATCTCTTGGTTAAAACACCTATCTCTTTGTCCATACACCACTTTCAATTTCCTGTTCTTGGTTTAGACTCCACTTTCAATTTCTTGTTCTTGGCTAAGACATCACTTTCAATTTCCTGTTCTTGGTTTAGACACCACTTTCAATTTCATGTTCTTGGTTTAGACACCACTTTCAATTTCCTGTTCTTGGTTAAGACACCGCTTTCAATTTCTTGTTCTTGGTTAAGACACCACTTTAAATTTATTTTTCTTGGTTAAGACACCACTTTAAATTTCTTGTTCTTGGTTAAGACACCTCCAATACAAATTTTGTCCTTAGTCCAGACACCATATTTATAATTCTTTGTCCTTGGTTCAGACACCACCTTTATAATTCTTTGTCCTTGGTTCAGACACCACAATAATTTCTTTTCATAAAAGAACAATTATAATCCATTCCTTAGTAGTCATACTAACATCTAGAGTCTGAACCAGGATCAAACAGATAATGTCAAAACACTGCTAGGATACGATTATAACATTCACTACGCCAAAAACTGGAATAGACAGCGCACCTTAGAGGGCGCTTTATTACAAAGCACTCTAAAGTGAAGCGAAAAAATAAGGAGCGAACAACTGGAATAGACAGCGCACTTTAGAGGGCGCTTTTGTAATAAAGAGCCCTCTAAGGTGAAGCGAAAAAATAAGGAGGAGATAGAGGGACAACAATACAGGGCGCTTTTTAGAAAGCGCCCTCTAAGGTTACCCTTAGAGGGCGCTTTTAAAAAAGCGCTCTATAAGTCCAAGTGCATTTCCAGTTTATAAAGCGCTTTTGGAAAGCCTTAGAGAGCGCTTTCATAAGCGCCCTCTTAGGCCCCCTTTAGAGGGCGCTTTTTTTCCACAAGCGCCCTCTAAGGTCCCCTTTAGTAAACATTAAGATTATAACATACTGCGCGTTTTGTTATTTCACTCTCTGTTATTTTCGTTCTTTTTCACGTTAGGGTTCTCACTGCTACGATTTTCGCTACTTCTAAGGCGTTCTCCTTCCACCTCTGTTAGATCTACGACGTAAAGGCGACAACTTCTCAGCCACCAACAGCTTCGCAGTTGTTGCAGGTATTGTCACCAAGTATCTCTGCAATTAGTCCTAATGATTTTAGTTGTTTGATGTTACTTCTGTTGTTTAGATCAAAGAGAGTGTTGATGAGCCAAAGTTTTATGTTGTTGAAGAGTGTGAAGTGGTTACGGTATCCATATAACTTATACTATGCACTTTTTTTTAAACTTAGCCCTTCAAATAATTCTTCTAATCACATAGTCATATTGCTTTTGCTTTTTATATCAGAGAGAGTGTTGATGAGGAAAGGTCTGATGTTGTTGAAGAGTGTGAAGTAGTTACGGTATCCATATAACTTATGTTATGTAGTGTTTTAAAAATTTAGGGTTACACAATTATTTATTCGTTTTCCAAATTTTATGATAACAGGAACTTGAAATTACATAAAATTTTATGGTGTGACAGGGTCTGGGTTATGCCTAAATGTAATTTCAAGTTCCTGTTATCATAAAATTTTATGGTGTGACAGGGTCTGGGTTATGCCTAGATCTAAACTTACTTACAAAAACCAAATAGCTGAAGCATCTTGTAACCATGCTGCTGGAGCTGCATTGGGTTTAGTTCAACCACACAGTTGCTTATAAAATAAACTTGCTACAATCACAAAAAAACATATTATTAAGGAAAGATTCTTGATATATATAGATAATGAAAATTCATACTAATAATATTCTGTTGTAATTTGAGAAGTTGCTAATTTTTGGTTCATTTAGGCCACAATGGAGCCTGGTGTTGCAATGCTAGCAATGGAGACTAGGCATTATGGGTTAAATTTCACCAACTGTTCCATTTGTTTCTCGATGTAGAAAAAGGAGGCAGCAATATCTAAAACACCTTCTACCAATCAAAGGTACACTATGCAGCTTATGAGTGTATTTATTCTAGCATACATAGCGTAGCTAGTAACTTAAGAAGTTTAGGTATGGATGTTATTTGATAGAGTAAATTAGAGTCGACTATTCTTCTGTTAGCTTTCAGTTAGACCATTATACAATTCTACATATATATTTTCTAGTCAATGTTTATCTTTTGTAAAAACTATATGATGATATATAACTATGCTACAAATTAGTGCATACCACTAATGCTTAATGCATGGTTCATACATTCTCATGCTATTGAAGTCGGAGATATCTGAAAATGTTGAGAAACTAACTCAATAAACCAAAATTGTTTTGGTTTTGGGTTGTTGTTGGAGACATGAATGCCCTGCACAGAGACTAACTCAATAAAGCGAAATTGTTTTGTCTCATCCCATTTTTTGTTTCTCTTCTGAAATTGTTTTTTGTTTATTCTAATTAGTAATGGATAATACATGGATGTCTTCCAATCGATTGTCGAGAGAGTACGAGAATGGGGTATCAGAATTCGTTAAGTTTACCGTTGCGCACGCCGAAGACCCCAGTAGAATGATATGTCCTTGCTTGGGTTGTTGTTATGGGAAACGGGTTGACGCAGTTCAGTTGACATCGCATCTAATGAGGCATGGAATTGATCGAAGTTATACATGTTGGAATTTGCATGGTGAGAAAAGTAACGAGAATGTTGAATCGGGGGATAGTACGACCTATGCCTCAAACTATAGTGGCGCAGATACATACGATTGTGATCGAGTTGAAGAGATTGCAGAAGCACTTGAAGGAGATCTTAAGGATTGTCCCGGAATGTTTGAGAGGTTGGTAAGTGATGCAGAGAAACCTTTGTATGATGGTTGCACTAAATTCACAAGATTGTCTGCGGTATTAAAGTTGTACAACTTAAAGGCGGGCAATGGATGGTCGGATAAAAGTTTCACAGAGTTATTAGCCCTTTTGAAAGATATGCTTCCTGAGGATAATGTTCTTCCCAATCGAACATATGAGACCAAAAAGATGTTGTGCTCTATTGGCATGAGCTATGATAAGATACATGCATGTCCAAACGATTGCGTTTTGTTTCGAAATGAGTATGCATCGTTAAATGAGTGTCCTAAATGCGGTGTCTCGCGATATAAGAACAAGTTGTCTCTAGCAAAAGTCTTGTGGTATTTTCCTGTTATTCCGAGATTTAGACGCATGTTTCGTAGTGAAACCGATTCAAGACACTTGACCTGGCATGCAGATGAAAGAATTATAGATGGAAAGTATCGACATCCGGCAGATTCACCACAGTGGTTGAAAATTGATAATGATTATCCTGAATTTGGAGAAGAATCAATAAACCTTCGCTTGGCATTATCTACTGATGGAATGAACCCACACGGTATCCAGAGTATCTCACACAGTACATGGCCTGTGATTATTATGATTTATAACCTACCTCCATGGCTATGTATGAAGCGTAAGTACATGATGTTGTCTATGTTGATTTCTGGACCTAAACAACCAGGGAATGACATAGACGTGTACTTGAAGCCCTTAATCGAAGATTTAAAGATTTTGTGGGAGACCGGTGTGGAGGTTTATGATGGATATAGGAAAGAAAGTTTCAACTTGAGGGAGATGTTGTTTGGCACAATTAATGATTTTCCAGCATACGGAAATCTATCAGGGTATAACATAAAAGGTCAATGTGCGTGTCCTATTTGTGAAGATAAAACAGATTGGAAGCGCTTGGAGTTTGGTCAGAAGAATGTCTTTCTCGGTCTTCGGAGATTCTTAAATTCAAATCATCACTACCCTGGATGGAGAAAGGCGTTCAATGGAGAGACAGAACAAGGCAGAGCTCCACCTATATTGACGGGTGATCAAATTTTTGAAAAGGTGAAAGATTTGGATACTCAGTTTGGCAAGCCTTTTGCCCATACACTTGTCAAAAGTGGGTGGAAGAAGAGGTCAGTTTTTTTTGAATTGTCGTATTGGAAGTCCTTGTATGTGAGACATTTTCTTGATGTTATGCATATTGAAAAAAATGTATTTGAAAGTGTTATTGGCACGTTACTCAATATACAAGGAAAGTCTAAGGATGGCCTTAAGGCAAGAAAGGACTTGATAGCGATGGGAATAAGAACTGAATTAGGACCCTTGAAGAAAGGAAAACGAACATATCTACCGCCTGCTGCTTATACTCTATCTAGAAAGGAGAAAAAAACATTGTGTAAGTTTCTAAGTGAAGTTAAAGTTCCAGAAGGGTACTGTTCAGATATTAGAAGACTTGTGTCTATGAAAGACCTCAAGTTAAAGAGTTTAAAGACCCATGATTGCCATGTTATAATGGAACATTTTCTCCCAATAGGTATACGTTCTATTCTTCCAGAAAAAGTAAGAAGCTCTATAACTAAGTTGTGTTCTTTCTTCAAGTCAATTTGCAGTAAGGTGATCGATCCTGCGATCTTACCAATGTTGCAAAAAGAAATCGTTATTACTTTGTGTGAGCTTGAAATGTTTTTTCCTCCATAATTTTTTGACATAATGGTACATCTAGTTGTTCATCTTGTGAAAGAGACACAATTGTGTGGACCAACTTATATGAGATGGATGTACCCTGTTGAACGTTATATGAAAATATTAAAAGGGTACGTGAAGAACCGAAGTCGACCAGAAGGTTGTATGGTTGAAAGATACATTGTTGAAGAAGCGATTGAGTTTTGTACTGAATATTTGTCTAATGTTCAATCAATCGGACTCCCCAAGTCTCAGCTTGTCGAAAAGAAAGAAGGAAAAAATCTAATTGGAAATAAAATCGTGGCAGTATCAAGGGTCGAACGGGATCAAGTGCATTTGTATGTTCTGCACAATGAGAATGAGGTTGAGCCGTATGTTGAAATTCACAAGGATGTTCTCCGAGGTTTAAATCCCAATAGAAATGAAAATTGGATAGTACGAGAGCACAATCGATGTTTTATACCTTGGTTTAAGGATCATATTTATTCAAAGTATTATTCAGATCCCGCTTCAATAACAGAAAGGTTGAGATGCTTAGCATATGGTCCAAGTTTCCATGTTTTTTCTTATAGCGCATACGCTATTAATGGATACACATTTTATACCAAAGAACAAGATGATAAAAGTACTATGCAGAATAGTGGTGTCACCGTGGTAGCTGAAGCAATGCACATATCAAGTGTGAAGGACTTAAACCCCAAATTTGCAAATCTGTCGTATTTTGGTGTTATCGAGCGCATTTGGGTGTTTGATTATGAGAAGTTTCAGATTGCTATAAGTCAGGATTTTTGCAAGTGGATCTTAATAGGGTGGGATACAAAGATGAGTCTTTTATTCTAGCCTCTCAAGCTAGACAAGTGTTCTATGTCAATGATCCGAAAAGTACGAAATGGTCTATAGTTCTTTTTTCCAACAAAGTAATTGATGAAAACACTGGAGATCAAGGTGATATTGATATTGAGATTGAATCGTTTACCAGAAATGATCAAGATGAGAATATTATATCAAATGATTCATATATTAGAAATGATCATAATGAGGGTATTTGGATCAATCCAACCGTCTGTGTTGTTAAGAGACATGTAGAACATATTCCAACCAAGAAAAGAAAGAGAACTTAGTGAAAAAGGTACAGGTCAAATGATTTTAATTGTTTTCTTTATTACAGGTAAAATGGCTTTTATTACAGCAAATCGAGTCAGTTGCATAAAAAAAAAGGTATAAACACAATTATATGATATTTATGCATAGAAAATGTTAATTCTTGATCTTATACTTCACCTAACTAATTTTATGATATTTTAGGTTCATGCTATTGATATTGAACAAAAAGAGGTTGTTGCTAAGAAGACTGCGGCTAGCAAAAAAACATACATCTCAGAGATGCTTTTGCTACTTAGTTTTATTTCTTTTTAAGTTATGAATTAGTTGTATATTTAGAATCTTTAGAAGTTAAACGATTATATATCAGTGGATTGTTGTATATGTATGGATTGTTGTATATAAGGCTTGTTGAATGCAATGTGTGAAAAAGGGCTTCAAATTATACAGTTTTAGGTGTACTGCTTCAATATACAGGTTGTCTAAAATAAATAAAAAAATATAGCGCTTTTTAAAAAAAAAAATTTAAATAACCACCCACTTTAGAGGGCGCTTTCCAAAATAAGCGCCCTCTAAACCCTTTAAATTTCCACTTTAGAGGGCGCTTTCCAGTAAAAGCGCCCTCTAAACCCTTAAAAGTTTCCACTTTAGAGGGCGCTTTCCAGTAAAAGCGCCCTCTAAACCCTTAAAAGTTTCCACTTTAGAGGGCGCTTTCTTTAAAAAGCGCCCTCTAAAGTGGCCCTTAAAGGGCTTAAAGAGCCACTTTAGAGAGCGTTTTCACCAGGAAAAAAAACGCTGTCTTTACCTATGCCAGCGCCAGATTAGAGGACGCTTTAAAGCGCTGTTATAGGCCAAAAAAAGCGCCCTCTTTTCCCTTATTTGGCGTAGTGATTGTTCCCTAAAATCAACCAACAAATACTCATGTTATATTCCACGAACTACGAAGCTCTGATTTTCTCATTGCACTATGGGAATACGTAGACACAAGATTTGGAAATCTTGGCAAGCACATTAATTAAAAACTTAGTTTTCCCTTAATTAAAACCAATTGAAAGTAACCTTTAGATAATAACACCCATCTTGGCAAAGAACAACCAAAACGATTCCCGTTGAGTACAACGAATGCGAGAGATGTTAATATCTTCCCCTTACATAACCGACTTCCTTGTCCTTTTCTATTACCTTTGGGTTTTATTGATATTTTCCCTTTCTCTTAGAATAAATAAATTCAATGGTGACTCTGTTGTGTTTGGTGCATGAAGGAGGAAATATTTGTGATAATGGTTGATGATGAAGGAAAACTTGTTTATTATAATGGTGATGATGTAAGGAAGATGTAGAAGACTTTTGTATGAATGCGATTGATGAACCAATCAAGTGTGGTGAAGATGGTGGTAAGATGAAAAAATGTCAAAACAAATTTGTGCTACGGTTAGCTCTGCGCCTCCGTTATGCTTCTCTAAGCATTTCTTATTTATACTTACAAATTAAAATTAGGATGTAATCAGAAATGAAAAACCATAATTAGTGATAAATATAATTAAAACATAATAATTAAATATAATATTTTTGGGATTTTTTATTTATGGTTTAAAAATAACTAAAATAAAAAAATAATATTAAAAAGTTACCTAAATAAAAAAAACGATAATAAATATAAATAAACTAGAAAAGGTCAACATTGGAATTTTATTTACTTTTAGTAAAAATAACAAATAAAAAGAGATGCAATATGATTCAAACCCGCAACCTTACGCGTCAAGTCTCTGCCCCACTACCGACTGAGCTAACTCACAATTTTAATTCTCTTTGATATTCTAAAAATAAAATAGAAGACACGTGGACAAAATTTAGGGTATGACACATGGTTCTTGAACCTTGTTCAGGAACAGAGAGAGCCAACATGGTCACCGTCGACGAGGCCTCTGTTCCCTACTTCTATTCTTACGTGCCTGTTATACATGAGTTAGGGGTTTTGATCCTCTTTACTATCTTCGAAGCTGATTTTTTTTATGATAATTAACACCGCCCCTGCCCAAATTACCCCTAACATATGAGGCATGCTAAGGGATTTTTTATATAATCTACATTAAATTGGGGGGCCCTCCCACTTTTTTTGGTAGTCCTCTCTTTTTACAATGTAAAGGTTATCCCTAACTATGTGTGGATAACTCTGTGTGATCTTCCAGATAGACGTATGCTATAACCTTATGTGATTCCTCACGAGGATTGAAAAGATATGTTCTTGTGGGTGAGGGGGTGAGGCGACGCCTCCCTGATGACGACCGGAGCGACGAGTGCCCCTCACTTTCCTTTGTTGTGGACGTACGATCCCCAACTTATCAATGGGTTAAATGCAAGTATCCTTTCTTTCATTGAGAAATAAATGGTCCAGATCTTGGGCGGTTTCCGACCCTTGAACTCATGTACTTTAACTACCCAGGATCACGAGGATGGCAATGAAGTGGAGGAGTATTTGGGAAAGTTTTATGGTATGATAGGAACTTCATATCCTGATTGTCAATAGATTGTTTTTCGTTTTAATACGAGCCCTCTTTTCTTTTGCAGATGGCATGACTAATATCTTGCTTGGCAAGAGGAGACAATGTTTGATTATGATGCATGTTACACAGCAGCGAGCTGGCTTGTCCTTGCCCCTCCCCCAAGATACGACTGTTGACGAAGGGAAAAGGCAGTACGAGATATCTTGGGCTGGTGAGGCCCGCCCCCCAAGATTCCCTGATGGGAAAAGGGTTCTCATTGACCACCAAGAAGTTTCTAGATAGAGGAGGAAAGAAAACATGTGACAGATTTGCCCCCATCAGGCCTTATTTGTAGAAAAACCTACCTTTGACGCGGTGTAGTTCTTTGATCTCCACCTCCCCCTCTCGGAGAACTTTAATGATTATTATCAGTTGCTCCTTGCCATGTCTCCTACCAGTTTGTCCACCCCACTAGAGGTCTAACTCTTGTGTTGCCTTTTAGTGGGAAAAACTCAGAGGGAGAAACATTCCTAAGCTCTCCAGTAACTACAATCCAAGATGAATTGTGAAATGAGGAGTACTCAAGAAGGATGGGTGACTGTAAGGGCGCTGAAAGAAATGAGGATGTTGTGAAAGTACGCACCAATGAATTAGGATCCACGACTCTCCCTATTTAAAGAGGTGAGGCGTCTGGAGAAATAACTCATTTACCTTCCCCGCACTTTATACTTTATGTCATTTATGTTTTAAAGTAAATAATAAGATTAAATTAATGAAGTGACATGAGGTTTTGTAACAACAATCAAGTTAAATTATTTACAACATAATTCAACGATCTAGGTTGCTGTGACATTTGGACAATTACTCTTAGTACAAGAGGAGAATAACTAAGCACAATAACGTTAATAAAATGGCACTTACAAATGATTAAGGCACTTGTATAAAAGTAAAAAGTACGTGGTTCACTTATAATGAACTGAACTAAATTGAAAATACTTTGGAAATTGGGTTGAAAATTAAATCGTTGGTCTAGGTTCATGAACCAAATGAGCTAAATATGAATGGAAAATTAAGTTCGTTAACTAAATGAGATGATCTTGAACTATACATAGTTCGTCTCGTTAGGTTCTTGAGTCAACTCAATTATATATGAGAAAGATTATATTGTCTTTAAGAGTGATTTTAAAGATCCACTCCAAATATTAACCCTATATTGTCCATTTCGTATCAATTTATAGTAAATTTTGGTGTACGATTTCATTAATTTTGTTTGAAACAAATTTAAACTCCAATTGCGTAGTTTTTGAATTAGATTTTCAAATGTATTTCTTGAAAGATGTGTAGTTTTTGAATTAGTAAATTTTTGAGACAAAGTTAAATTTCAATCTATTAACTTTTATTTTATTTCAATATTTTTTTTTAAAAAAAAAATATTAATTTCAAATATCAAATATATATAAAAAAATAGACTTAAAAAATGGATTTTAAATCCGTGAAGCAAGTGAGCTGAATCTAACGAATTAAATCTATTTGTTCGTGAACTTATAACGAGTCGAATTTGAGTTTAAAAAAAGTTTGTGTCAAATTCAAGTAGAGATTTAAACTGAACCAAATTTTAACGAGTCAAACTGAGTTAATGTGAATTCAACTCGACTCGATTCATTTCCAACCTTGGATGTCAAACATGTGTTCATTGCACGGAAAAATAATATTTTTTATTCTTTGGATTATTTTTCTTTAATTTTTTTTAAAGGTGTGCTATGTTGACACCGAATAACCACTACACCGTATCTACACGGTAACATTTTCAAAACATTTTAATCATGACACAAAACCCAAGACAAGACAAGAATTGTTAAAAAAAACAAAGTACAACTCACCGATATACATACAATGTTGTTGTAAATTTTTGTGTTATCCTAACATTTCTCTTTTTTTTTAATAAGATTGGATTTGTATAAGATAAGAGGAAGAGTATAAATATAAACTTTAAGAGCTCCCTACCGAGGTTTGCTTTACACTTACTCATACTCTACCTCCATCCTCCATTTTATTCATAATCCATTTCCTCCCATTTCTTTACATCCAAGCGATGTTTTTAAACAACAATAATAGATAGAGTGTGATGAACCTAATGACAGAGAGGGCACAACTATATCTGACCTGGTTAGTGGAAATATACTTGTTAGGTCACGAGAGATAAGCAAATAGGATTATTAGGTGAATTGAGGGAGCACCTCGATTGTTAGGAGTTATCAGAAAACTCTTGTATTTTGGTATTTAACCTAAGGGACCTCATGTTGAGTTTCCCACAAAGTGTTCCATGAGTAGATATTATCGAGTGCGGGAATAAGTGTCCCATAAACATATGTGATCCATATCATATTATTTTATATCATGTTAAGGATCAAAGTGGTTTTGAAAAGTATACAAAAATACGTGGAAGTCAAAGTCTACATAATTTTGTGTTTTCATGCATCATATTGGACATAAGTATCATAATTAGATACTTGAGGTGAACTGTTTATGTGGCTCGTTATGTGACGGTTGATGAAGTGAATATTCCAGTAAATGCTATTATAAGTTAACTATTAATATGACAAAGTGTCTTAATATGTCTCTAAATGTAAAATGTCTTAAATTTTCATCGGTTGATATTTGATACATGTGTATCTTTGTTATTATTAAATTTATGTGAATATTATCGCGGTAAAGATGAATGATACTAATGGCATTTAAAATTCTCTTCCAATTATTGGCGGTATGAATTGGATCCGATGGAGAAAACATATGCAATCTCTGTTTAACTTTCATGAAACCCTAGAAGTGGTTACTAATGGCGTCGTTGAGGTTGTTGAGAATACAACCGATGCTCAGAGATTCGTGAACAAGGAGGTGAAGAAGAAATATTGCAAGGCTGCATACTGCATTCAATCGACGGTAAATTCAGTGAATTTCGACAAGATCTCTCATGATGAATCGGCGAAGGAGGCATATGATATTCTTGTCAAGTACTATGAAGGAGGTGAGAAAGTTAAAATCGTAAAATTATGGACTTTGCGACGACAATATGACTTGTTGCAGATGGGAAAAGATGAAAAGATTGCAGGCTATGTATCGAACGTACAATATCTCGTCCATCTCATGAAGGATGGTAGTGAAACCCTAACGGATAAGATGATAGTTGAGAAGGTAATGCGTATGTTGACCTCTCACTTTGATCAAGTTATCGTAGCTATTCAAGAATCCAACAATCTTGAAACCATGAAACTGGAAGATTTGGTTGGTTTGTTGGAGGCGCATGAGATTAGGACTGTCGAAAGGAAATTGGTTTAGGATTCGATACAAGCATTGCAGGCTCAGGCATGGAAGAAGCATGGTGACTCCAACAAATTCAAAGGCAAATGAGGCAAGACTCAGAGCAAGAATTCTTGGTCGAACCCTCAAAAGCATAAGGTCGATGATAAGGCTTATGAATCCTCGAAAAAAGGAGAAGGAAACTCTTATCAGAAAGAAAAAAAGAAAAAAAGTGTATAATGCTATAACTGTGAAAAATGGGGTCACTTGGCCAAGAATTATTGCTACAATAAAGACAAGGGAGCGACAAAAGGCAAGAAGGAAGAAAAAAACCTTGCACGCTAAGATTAAGATGATTCTGAAGATACTGTGATTATGGTTGCAGTTGCAGATGACCATGTTGACTTCAAGATCTGGTTCCTCGACTCGGGCTGCTCGAATCACATGAATGGTCGAAAAATATGGTTAGCAAATTTTGAATCGTCGAAGAAGAGCAAGGTCAAACTTGCTGATAATAGCTCGTTGCAAGCAGAAGGTACTAGCGACATAGTTATTCAAAGGAGAAATGAAGGAAAATCTATGATCAAAGAAGTATTCTATGTACCTGGAATAAAGTGAAATCTGCTAAGTGTTGGACAACTGGTCGAAAAAGTGTTCTTAGTGAACATGAAAGATGGAGCCTTGGAACTGTTCGACATTCATAATGATTTGGTCTTAAAATCTCATTTGTAGAAGAATAGGACACTCAAGACCATGATCAGTTCGACTACAGTACAATGTCTAAAAGTCGTTGTCAACCACAAGCATAGTTGGCTGTAACATTTGAGGTTTTTACATTTGAACTTTCGATCACTTAATTAATTGATTACTAAAGATATGGTAATTGGTATACCAAGTCTTGAGATGTCCGACAAACTCTAAGAAGGTTTCTTAGTCGGAAAGCAATCCAGAACGTCATTCATTTCGACTATGCCAATGAGATCTTCCTGCATACTTGAAGTTGTACATTCATATGTATGTGGCCCTTTTAAGGAGCATACCATTGGTGGAAACATGTATTTTGTTTCGTTTGTCGATGAGTTTAGTCTAAAGTTGTGGATTTATGCGATCAAGTGAAAGGACAAAGTATTCGAAATCTTTAAGAGATTCAAGATGCTTGTCGAAAACCAGAGTGAGAAGAAGATCAAAGTTCTGCGAACAGATGGAGGTGGCGAATACACATCTAAGATGTTTGAAGAGTTTTATACAGAACATGGTGTCATTCATGAGGTAACTGCTCCTTACACGCCTCAACATATTGGACATGGCGAGATGCATGCTGAAGCAAAAGAATTTTCCAAAATCCTTATGGGGTGAAACTGTTTCCACTGCTGTTTATATTCTGAACAGGTGCCCTATCAAGAAGATGAAGAACAAGGTTCATGGAGAAGTGTGAAGTGGAAAATGACCATCTGTGAGTCATCTGAAGGTGTTTGACTCTATTTGTTACAAACACGTTCCTGATGCAAGAAGAAGGAAACTTGATGACAAAATGAACCTATGATTCTGGTAGGATATCACAAAACTGGTGCATACAGGTTGTTCAATCCAATTAATCAAAAGATCATGATGAGTCGAGATATTGTGATTGATGAAAATTTTGTTTGGAATTGGAATTATAGTGATGCAATTGACAAGCCATTAAAGAGCTATGAATTCGACGTAGCAAGTAATAATGTCGAAGTCGAAGATATTGTCGATATTCCATTCAAAGAAATTGCTGACATTCCCGACACAGTCGAATTCAAAGAGGGTATGGCTAGCACAAGCCAGAGACCTCAAAGAACTAGAGTTCTTCCAACAAGACTTCAAGACTACAAAGTGACTTATGATGATGAAGTTACACTAGATGGAGAATTAGTTCATTTTGCTTTACTTGCAAGTGATGAACCAATCAACTATAGCAAAGCCTTAAACTATAAATAGTGGAAGTCAGCTATGGTTGAAAAGTTACAAGCAATCGAAATAAATAACACATGGGAGTTAGTCAAATTTCCAGCATATAGAAAAACTATCAAAGTGAAATGGGTGTTCAAGTCGAAGCACAATACTGATGGGTGGATAGCAAGACATAAGGAAAGATTGGTAGCTCGAGGTTTTCTTTAGAGAGCAGGAGTTGACTACTCCAAAGTATACGCACCAATAGAAAGATTGAAGACTGTTCGGCTAGTAGTCGCCTTGACATGTAATCAAGGATGGTCAACATTTCACTTAGATATGAAATCAACATTTTTGAATGGTCCCTTGGACGAAGAAGTCTATGTCACACAACCTCCTAGGTTTGTGATATAGGAGGAAGCAAGGAAAGTGTATAAGTTGCACAAAGTGCTCTATGGCCTCAAGCAGGCACTTATGGTATGGAACAAGAAGATCGACTCATACTTAGTCAAATTGGGATTTGTCAAATGCAAATCTAAGTATGGGATCTATGTTCAGGTTGTGGCACAAGATATGACAATCATCTGCTTATATGTCGATGACTTCCTAGTAATTGGAAATAGCGTGAAGAACTTGTCGAAGTTCAACGAGCTGATGATGAGGGAATTTTAAATGTCGAATATGGGAAACTTGTCTTATTTTCTATGCATAAAATTTAAAATGTCGAAGCAAGGTATGATACTACATCAAAGAAAGTATGTCAAAAAGATACTCAAGAGATTCATGATGGATGATTCGATTCATGCATCTTCTCATGCCGAACCAAATTTTAAGTTGGAGAAGCATGGAGAGAAAGATAAAGTCGATGCAACTTTGTTCAAACAAATTATCGAACCTCTGAGAGATGTGTGCAATAGTCGACCTGATATAGGTTTCTTGACCAGATTAGTTAGCAGATACATGAGTGAACCATGGGTGTCACGCATGAAGGCTACAAGGAGAATCCTGAGATACTTAAAAGGATCGATAAACTATTCTATTTTGACGAGGCTCTAAAAGCAAAGAAGGTACTGTAAGACCCCAATTTTGTCCCTAAGATCCCTCATGGCATCATAATATTTCATTTGCATAGCCTCAAGGATCATTAGCATCTTGGTTCCCTTTGCCTTTGGGTGGGACCTTCTGTGAGTTGGTTTGAGATCACCAAGCATGCTTGAATTGTATATCATTGATTTTCTCATTTTGTTTACTAACCAAAAGCACAAAAATATGTCACTAACATCTTTTGTTTGTAGCTTGAGCAATCACAAAGTCCAAAGCTTCCAGGAGATCATTGGTACAAAGACATGGTCAAGAGGAGATGAAAGCAAGCATGGTAATGGTTCCCAAAGCTCTCATTCATCAAGTATGCCTCCCTAGTACCTCAATGCATCATTTTTTATCAAGCAAGTCAAAGGGTTTGAGATCTTGTTCTTCGGAGAAACCCTAATTCCTCTGTGCATCACAATGCCTTGCTCATGAAGCAACCTCAGCCCATGGTCAAATATAATCAAGGGAATTTCTTTAACTCTTAATTTCATGCATATTTGAACTTATTTGAGTGTCCTCAATCATCAATTCATCAAGATATGGGTTGTGGACTTGAGAAGTTGATCAGTCAATTCATCTAACTATTTTGAAATGCACTGAGACCTAACGTTTTATGTGTTGGTCAAATGGAGATGGTTCCAAAAGCAAAAATGTTCTTAAGGACAATACGAACAACTTTCATGTTCATCAAAAATTGATTTGAAGCTTGGAAGGCCATCTTCTATTCCAATACATTATAGGTCATTTTGACTGAAACCCTAATTGTGGGTCAACTTCCCAAGGACATAACTCATTCATTTTTTATGATTTTGAGGTGGGATCAAATGTATTGGAAATATTAAGATATCTACTTCAAATGTTATGTTGAACAAAATTTCAAAATCTCATAGGAAATACATGTGATAATGCAAGACATTATAGGTCCTTTTTGACTAAATGCATTAAAAGTCAAAAAGTCCAACTTCAAGTGCCCATAACTCTTTCATCAAAAATCCAAATGATGCAAAATTTGAGTCCATTTTGATTGTCTTGAAAATATCTACAACTTTCATATTGGAGGTTTTCCATTTGAGGCTTGCATCATCAAAACAGAAGGGCTTGAAAGTTGGCCAATTTTAGAAACCTTGCCTTGACATGTCATGCACCTTACACCTTAAACTCAAATTTCATAAATTTCCACACTTAAAATTAGTTTTTGTCCAACCTAACATTTGTTCCTCGTACAAAGACCTTTCCAACCATTATCCATATGCCTATGTTTGGATTTTCTAAATGGTATTTTCGAAGAGATGTTTGTTTAGGTACAAATGAGGAATTCACTTGAAATCTTGGTGCATAAGATATTGCCTTGCAAAGTCACACGTCCAATTCCATTTGGCTGATGCTCAGAGTTCATTTGGCATTATTTTTGGGCCTTGTGCATGATCATGCAAGCCCATGCAATGAAGCTTCACATGCCATGCACACGGATCATTTCACACTCTCCTTGCCACTTCCTCTATAAATAGAGACCTCATTCCATTCATTTCACACGCCTAATTCAACCTGAAATGCTGCAGAATTCTTTCCATAGCCATCACTAAAGAAGCAAGCTCATTTTTCTCAATTTTTTCAGATCTGAAATTCAACTTCATCTGGTTGAATTCTCAGATCTAGTGCTTCTAAACCTTCATCATTTATCTCATTGAACTTCTGTTTTAGCAAAGCAAGCGAGGCATAGTGCTCAAATTACCAGAACTCAAGCTCACATTCCAATTGGTATTTTCTTCGATTCTCCTAATCCATTGACCTTTTGGCTTAGATTTTGTGTTGGCCGAAGTCCTCTCAATAGAGGCATCATGTTTATGCCTTCAATTTTTGAAATCCATTAAGTTCATGATGAACACCATATTTTTCCATCTCTGATTTCTCACACTACGGAGATCTAGAGGGGAAATGGATGGTACAGGGATGATGTACATCATCCCAACTTTCTAAAGATGTATAGATCGTGCATTTTCATTAAGGTTTGAATTTTTGCAATTTGGCCGGAAAATCCAAGCTCACCGGAGAAGACGGTGGCTCCGGTGGCTTCATCATTTCCAGTTTGAATCCTGGCCACACGATCTTGTTTCCAGATCTAATCTGGACCGTTCCATGTTATGACTTTTATTTTTCTTCCATGTGCTTGCATTGACCAGAGACCACAATGGGCGCGCATCTTAGGAGCGTGTGATCTGCCAGCTCAATTAATGAGCTCAGATCTAACGCTCCATGTTTTTTTGCATTTTTTTAATTTCTGTTTTTAATTTCTTTAATTCCAATTATTTTCAAAAATCAATATCTCTTTCATTTTTTATCCAAAAATTATGGGACCAATTGCATTATTTCCCAAATAAATTCTAGTTTCTATTTCTGATTTTTAATATTTTTTATTTTGTCATTTGATATTTTTTATGAATTTTCTCTTTTCTGGTTATTTTTAATTCATTTTAAATAGTTTTTGATATTCAAAAAATACAAAAATATTTTCCTAACCTATTTGAATGATGATGGATCTATGAAAAATATTCTCATCAATTTTTGAATTGATTTGAGATTTATTTGAGATTTTAGTTCAATTAGGTTATTTTTATTCATTTTTAATTGATTAAAAATAGTTCCTGACTTTTAAAAATGCTGAAATTTTTTGTCAAACTTTGTTTGACCTTGTTGAGCTTGGGATAAATTACTTGGACCTTCCAAGGTTGATTTGAAGTAATTTTGAAGTTTGACCTTTTCTTTTATTTTAATTCAAGTTTATTTTAAATATTAAAATATGCCAAAAATAATTTATTCATTTCTTGATTCCCAATCTTCATCTCACTTCTGATTTTGATTGTTTGACCTTGACTTTCAATGTTATTGGTCAACATATGAGGATTGGTACATTGTATTTCATTTAATGCACTTTAATTTTTGCCATTTTCATTTCTCTTATCCATCTTCTTCTTCATCTTCTTCTTCTACTTCTTTCCCTTTGATCAATGAGTTGAAGGTTGATAAGTTAGCATTGGTTAGAGAAATTCAATCTTCTTTGATTCAAATCTAATTCATCTTGATCAATTGATCAAGTGAATGACTTTGCATTAAGGATAGGTTGTCTTCTAAACCATGCAAAAGGCTTAAACCAATACAAGATCATTTCTCTTCTTCTTTTTGGCATGACAAGTTGTTGGGACTTGGTTCACTAATCAAGACTCCTAACTTGTGTTTGTTGCCTATATTATTATTGACCGGCCTCAGATAGTTGTGACTTCTACATAAGTCCAATTACGATTGCTTAACATAGCGCTAAATTTGCCTTATGGCACACTAACTACTAACACTAACTATTGACAATTAACTTTTACTTTATGCAATTTATTTTTATGCAATTTACTATTCTTGCACATATTATCCATTTGCTTTTCTCTTTGCTCACTTGAGCACATGTTTATGTTAATGCCATTTGCCTTTTGTTCACTTGAGCACATAATTGTGTATATATTATTGTGCTTGTGTTTTTGTTTTGATTGTTGTGGACCAAATGCAAAGAAATGGACTTAGTTTCTAGGACTTCCCCTATGCAAAGAAATGGAGAATTTGACTTAGATTCTAGGACCTTCCTTAAGCAAAATTGGAGTAAAAGAATCTTAATGATGAAGATGGATTAGAAGGACCAAATCTCTAAACTCACTCTTGTCCATTCTTGTTTTACTTCATTGGAACTTTTGATGTGCGTGCTTTTGTGCTAGGGTTGCTATGAGCTCAATTGAAAGACCATTGCCATGTTCATCCAAGTGGAACATACAAGACACCTTGAGGATCTCTTATGAGACTTGTTTGATTGCTTATGCTTTGTGCTTGCTTATTCCAAAGGATGGGAGCTACTTGGATCATCAGTATGATCTCAAGAGAGGGACTCCATTGTGGTTTTGATTCTTCATCCCTCCTTTTTTTTTACTTAGGACTTAGCCCCTTCTTCTTCTTCTCTCCACTCTAACCCAAGCCAAAACCTTTTGTGCAAACATTTAACTATTGTTTTCAACATTAGAAACCTAAGCCTTATGCTTTTGATTTTCAAACTTTCTTTTCATAACACTTATTTTGAATTGAACTTTTAAGTCAACTTTGACCATTTTTGTATATACTTCTAATTGGTAAATATAACCCACTCAAATGTCTTTTGCGGTTCCAACGGCCATCTCCTTAATCAATTTTTTTTATAACCTTTAGCTATTAGGTTTGAGTTATCCTTGTGGTAGATGTGATACTCACCTATATCCTTAGTGATGGACAATGAGTCTTCCATGCTTATTATAGGGTTAACCCCTCACTAGCATGTTGAAGATATCCTCACATGGTGGATTTGTGGTTTGGTTGAGTTTTCTCCCTTTGATAACAAAAGACCTTAAGGCTTTTGGACCAATCAATTCACCAACTTGTTTTTGAAATTTTTACCCCGAACTACGAGGTTTTGATCCTAATCTTTTTTAAGATGGTACGTAGGCAATGAGTTTATCCATTCAAACACAAAAATGTAAATAACTTGTATATTCTCTTCTCATCTCTTCAATCATGTTTGCACAAACAAATTTTCACAAAACAAACAACCTTTGCAACAAGTATGAAAAGGGATCCCTAAGAGTACCTAGGATGTTTTGGGTGCCTAACACCTTCCCATTGCATAACCAACCCCCTTACCCAGATCTCTGTTTCTTTTACTAGTTTTTGTTAAAACTATTAGGTTTTTGTTCGCTTTCTAACCATTCCCTTGGATAAATAGAAGTGCGGTGGCGACTCGACTTGTATGATTTACCTTGGATTTAGTCAATATCTCTAATGGTAACGAATACCCCGCTACATGTACAGATACTTGCTATTCAGATGCTAATTGGTGTGGAGATAAGGAAGATCGAAGAAGCACAAGTGGTTATTTGTTTCAAGTATTTGGTGCCCCAATCTCATGGTGGTCGAGAAAGCAACCTATGTTGGCATTGTCATCGTGTGAGACTAAATATATATCGGGATCTTATGACGTGTGTCAAACAATATGGATTATATATGTGCTGGAAGAGATTGAGATCGAAGTGAAGAAACCTCTGGTGTTGCAGATCGACAATGAGTAAGTCGTAAATATTTCGAAGAATCCAATTTTGCATGGGAGAAGTAATCACATTAAGGCTAAGTTTCATTTCCTAAGGGAGAAGGTTAACCAGGGTGAACATGAAGTGAGACATTGCTCAAGTGAAGCAGAGTTAGTCGATATTTTCACCAAAGGATTGAAGATCGACATATTCCTAAATTTGAGAAAGAAATTGGGAATAATTTAGATCGACTATAATTAGTGTTTGTTCGACAACTCGAATTATATGTGGTGTGTTGAGATATAAGTAATATAATCCAAGTTGTGTGTGGCTCAAGTCAAAATTAATTAAGGTTTAGGGTTTGTTATATTTGTTACTTAGTAGTCAAGTCACTTAATCATATATAAATAGATATTTTGTAATTCAATTTTGTAACACAATACAATAACAATAATATTCAATAATATCAATACTTATTTTCATTCTCTGAATATTTTTTCTTCCTCATAACAAATGTCACACAAACTAACAATTTTCTATGCATGGGTGCGCCTTTTCGAAAATGCACTTTACACGTTATTGTAGTTTTACCTTCTAAGATTTGCATGTATTTTTGCATCTGGATTTTATGTATCCTCATTTTTTGATGTGACCTTTGTTAGTTATCATTATGGGTCTGTGCTCTGATAGGCGATATTTAGTGGGAGATAATTCATAGTATTTTAATAGTAACATTAGTAAAAATAAATGTAAAATCACTAGTTAAAAATGAGTTTGTATTTGTCACTAAGGGACAAGTCTATCTTTATCAAAGTTTTTCTCTTGTTATATATTCTTCCCTCTTCAATATATTTTTTCTCTAAATTTCAAGACCTTAGTTCAAGCAAGATCTCTTATTCTTATTCTATTCTCTCTCTAGTTATATTTCAATTATATTTCTTCCTCTCTTGATCTCATTCTATTTCTTTCCTAACTATTAAAATTATTCTTATATCTAACGGGTTTAGTAATAAGGTGTATTGTGTGTCAATTGAATGTCATGATAATATCTCTAAAATTAAGTGAGATAAATGCAATCTAAATAATACTATGTGTTATATCTAATTAACATCTTAACGTGCAAAATCATAAATTCAAGAAATGTGTTATATCTAATTAACATCTTAACGTGCAAAATCACAAATTCAAGAATTATTCTTTCATAAGGTATGTTGCACATTTTTTTCCTGCTATCACAACAACATATTCTCCTACATAAGGTGTTTTGGTACATTCAAGGGTCTCTTTTAACCCATTTACATCTTTCATTAATGCACTTACAAACATAGTATGTGTTCCATACTTGAAGACAATCCGAATCAATTTCACAATATGGTTCATAATAATCTGTAAGAAAAAACTAAATTAAAATTACTAAAATGTAATAATATATTGTGTAAGAACTATCAATTAAAGAAATAAATTTGAAAATCATGAAATAATGACCTACCATCATCAACTTTTGCTGCAACAAGAAATAAGGAAAGAAATATAATCATAATGTAGCGAAGCTTAATAATTTCAACCATATTTCTTCTTCTTTGTTTGCAAAATTTGATCTCTTTTATTGTATAAATTCATGCTCTTCTATAAATAATTAAATGGTTTGTAGCACTTACAAAGTGTAAAACACACTTCATAAAGTTATAAGTATTATTCAATATCTCTTAAGTAAATTACTTCATAGCAAAAAGAATTTTGTTGACCTTTCATGATAGATAAGAGAAAATTTTCTTTTTTAAACAATTTATTACTATTTTTTAACCTTTCATGACAGTAAAAAGATATTTTGTTGTTGGACCGTAATAAAGTTATTCATTGGAATAATACACTATTTGCTTGAAAACACATATATATATATATATATATATATATATATATATATATATATATATATATATATATATATATATATATATATATATATATATATATATATATATGCACAAGTAGAACATATTATAAAATCATTTTTATTGTAATTGTTCAATAAATAAGAATGTCTATTTAATTTTGTAATTACAAGATTTATTAAATATTTTGTCATGATTTATAAATATCAATCACTTTTTACATTTATTTAACTTAACTAATATATACTAAGTTTTAAGTTAATTTAACATTTTTAACAACACGCTAAGAGTTAGCCTATAAATAAATTTGAAATGACATATTTGTTTTGAGAACTCCTGAGAGTAATAGAATAATACACAATGTATTGACACTTGAAACATGCCATATATAAAATGAGTGGTATAGTGAAAATCAAAATTTCTCTTTGCATCTCCCCAAATATAATTTGAAATTTTTATTTCTTAAAATACTTTCACTTAATTAATTATTTTATTCATGTTAGAAGGTATACATCATAGTCTTTTTTTATTTATTCACATTTCAAAATTTCGATATATTTATTCAAAAAAAAACTAGGCCACCTTAAATTTTATAGTTTTTTGTAATTAATCCTTAAATTATTATCGATGTTCCTATAAATAACTTGTTCCTATAAATAACTTGGTTGTGTGTAACTCATTTACTGAAAATCGATATTTATTGCTTACTACTAGTATTTGCTAACTAACTAAATTACAAAATGTGCCTTTTACCAAATGTATAACACATTTAGTAGTGATTTATCATTTTTTTTACCTAATTGAAACCTATGAAGTAAGAACAACAAAACACGACCGATACAAACACTCAGACACTAATATTATCAAAAATATAAAATATATATATATATATATATATATATATATATATATATATATATATATATATATATATATATATATATATATATATATATATATCAAAAAGAGAAAATATTCTAATCAAAACATATTTATTTTTAAACACTTTTATAATTGTCCGACACTTGTTGTATGAGGGTTGTCATATGGTGTCTGACACTGATTTTAAGAGTGTCGATGCAAAGAAAATGAATAATTTATTTGGATATATTTGTGTGATTTTTTTCGAAAATTGTTTGACTTTTTCAACACGTATCGTACGAGTGTCATATAAGTGTTGAACGCCGATACATATCGAACACTGCGCCTATTCTTAGAGGTGTTTGTGATGTCCTTGGTAGATTGAAACACAATAGTATTTTGTAAAGAAAATCAATTTTTTAAGAACCAAGTTGTTTATAAACAATTGTAAAATATAATGACTTATTTTTAACATTTTGATGATAACAAAACAAGAATAATTTATCGATTGGACGAGTTGTTTGAGTGTGTAGGTTAAACATTCAAGTTAATAGAAGTCTCAGATCATAACTTTCTCTAATTAATGTTTAGAATTTGTAACACAAGTAGTTAATTAACTAGGAAATTACCAATTAATAATTATCGATGGATAAAACAAAGCATTTCATATACCAATAACAACAGTCGATCGGACCGGTTAGACCGTGAACTGGAGGGTAGAGCGGTCTGGTAAGATCATTGGTGTTGGTGCACAAGATTGAAGAGGAATGTGATGAAGATGGAGAGAGAGAATAGAGAGAAAATAGATCTGACTAATTTTTTAGAGAAACTCTATTGATTGCATTATGAAATTTTGTTACATATTTGGTTTATATACACAAATACAAATGCCACGTAGACAAAATGCTAACCTACGCTAGCTGAGTAATGCACCCTCTGATAAACTTAAAACTAACTATAACCAGAAGCTAAACACCACTTCTGGAACAGGCACATCAGAAGCTTCTGCTTCTCATTAACAATACTACTTCTGAATATGGATTACTTTTAACACCATCCCTTAAATCATATTTAGCTAACTAAACTCTACGACACCAATTTCATCCCTCAAGTGGGCAAAGTGTTCAGTCTTCACAACTTCAGTCAGAACATCTGCAATTTGCTTCTGATGCACATCTTTTAGCACTCCATTCTGAATCTGATTCCTCATAAAATGAAACTTCGCGTCAATATACTTGCTTCTTCCATTCATCATTGGATTTTTGACAAGACTTATGGTTGATCTATTGTCAATCATCAGCTTCACAGACTTGTTCACTATGATCTTCAAATCCTACAACAAAGTCATAAGCCAAATAGTATTTGCCACACAAACAAAGCACCTGCAATGTACTCGACTTTACAGGTTGACAATGCAACCACTGATTGCTTCTTGGAGCACCAAGAGGTAGGATCTCCCAAATACTTGAAAAAATATCTAGAAGTACTTCTTTCGTCAAATCTGTCTCCACACCAATCAGAGTTTGAATAACATATAAGCTCTGAATCAGATTTAACACCAGAAGGAAACAATACTACATACTTCAAAGTCCTCTTAATATACCTCAAAATCCTGACAGCAGCTTGGTAATGTGATCACTTTGGTTTGTTCATAAACCTACTTACC